>NW_011888801.1:12510049-12536389 GCF_000151845.1 Pteropus vampyrus
AAATGGCTGAGTAATATTCCATTGTATATATGAACCATAACTTCTTTATCCATTCGTCTGTTGATGGGCATTTAGGTTGCTTCCATTATCTTGGCTATTGTAAATTGTGCTGCCATGAACATAGGGGTGCATAGATCTTTACCAATTATTGTTTTGGTTTTCTTTGGATAAATATACAGAAGTGCAATTGCTGAGTCAAAAGGCATATCCATTTTTAATTTTTTGAGAAACCTCTAGATTGTTTTCCGCAATGGCTGTACCAATTTCCAATGCCACCAACAGTGTATGAGTTCCCTTTTCTCCACATCCTCCCCAACACTTGTTCTTTGATTTACTGAAGATAGACATTCTGATAGGTGTGAGGTGATATCTCACTGTTTTTAATTTGCATTTCTCTGATTAGAGACCTTGAGCATTTTTTCATGTCTATTGGTCATCTGTATTTCCTTAAGACTTCTTAGTTTTTAAGAAAGAACCATTCAAAATAAAGTCATTTAAAAATTATCCCATTGAAACTCTTAAAGATACATGTAGCAACACTTTCGTAGAGAAATGTTGTTCTTGCTACACATTAAACATTTAACACCAAAGCTTTTCAAACCTCTTTAAATGGAAAACTCTCTTTAAAATGTGATTTCAGTGACTAATTAGCATGGGCCTCTAAAGATGTCATCTATGAATGAGTTTTATATGCACAGTTGTTTGAATATGGATTTACTTACTGGGAAGAAGGTAGGACTTCTAATGCTTTTAACAAATTTCAAATGATCCTGTGTTAGGAATCATTGTGTCAATGGCATGACTTGGTTCTCAATCAATGCTTACCCCAATACACAATTTGTAACTTTTTACATGAGTAAATTCCAGACAATGATAATTGAGAAAGTGGGTGAAATCAAATGACTGGAGTCTGAACCCCAACTCCACTGCTTGCTAGCTATGTAACCTTGCCAAAGGAGACTACACTCTTCAGCCTTAGTATCCACATTGAAAATCGGGGACAACAGTGTATTTCATGAGGTTGTTATGAGAAATAAAAGCAATGATGCATGAAAAGCTCTTAGCAAAACGTCTGGTGTACACATAGAGCTCCATAAATATTAGCTATCATTGATACTGCTTGCTTTATGAAGGCAGAATCTCCCAGATACCACTGCTTTTCTGAAAGGTAATGAAAAAGGTCAGAGCAGCCCTCTCCCAGGTGGTTTTCTTGCTTTCCACAAACCCTTTCCTGCCTTTATCAACAGTATTTCACACATCAACACTTAAAGTCTTGATAGTGAGAACTTCCATCTGCATTAATTCTTGCCTTTGGAAAGGGGAAAATATTAATTATTAATTAATCTGGATAGCTAGCTCAGTTTTAGATAACGGTTTTGGATTTAAGATCGTTCATCATTTTGCGAGGAAGAATTGGAGGTAGAGCCGCTTCACTTTTCATTTTGTAACTTTCATTGAATATTTGAATCATGTTACTTTAATTGGGGTTTGTTGCGTAGAGCAATCATGGGCCATATATGAATTGATATGCTACATTAAAATGGTATTAGTAGCTTTTTAGTATTTGTATTATGAAAACCTAATTATTATGCAAAATAGAAAAAGACAAAACTAGAAGTCGCATGTCAGAGACTATTATCTAGGAAATTTTCAACATCCAAGTTATTTTTAGTCTTTACTGGTTCTTGCTAGAACCCTCTGTATCTTTAACATAATTGGACGCCCCCCCCCCCAAAAGCCCGGTGCTAAACCCAATTTCTTCCCACTGTAAGTCAAAAAGTTCATATTCAATTTTCATTTCTTGTACTTAAAATTCTAACACTGCCCATTTTATTGGAGTTTAATACTGCTGCTTGTCCTCCAACTTTCAATGCCCCAATTCTCGCAAAGTGTGTACAGTGCATAATGAATTAGCAGTGTTTGCCTTCGTGCACAAGGAGGTTTTACAGGGAAAAAGGGAAAGCAAACTAGCTAGATGGATTCACACAAAGAGGCAGTAAGACAGAATGACAATCTGATATAGGTCTTCACTATTAGCTTCTCCTTCCTTAGCATATTTGGTACTCGAGGGGAAGGTGTTTACAGCTTCTATCCCCCCTCCCCATTTTTTTTTCTGAAATAAAAAGGCCTTTATAATAGTGACACAGTTCCATATTTAACTAAAAAGTATTAAAAACAACAACCGTAGCAACAACAATAACAATGAAAACTTCAGGGCCAAGGGCTAGAAGACACACAAATTATCTAACTGAACTTTCAGATTGAGTTAATCCTAAATTTACCTACAAAGTCTACATTTTAAATCTTGTAGCAGATGCAGACACACTCTCGCACTTTATAAACTATTAGAAAGTGTGAGTTCATTCAAAATTACCTAAGTTTTGATGGTTGTCAATTCAGCATAGGGAAGTCAGAAACTTTTCAGTGAAGGCAATATCAGTATTTTCTGCAGTCTTCCCCGAAGTACTTCCATTCACCACACAATTACATCCCAGAGAATGAGGGGGACTAATACTGCATTGTCTCCAAGATTCTGCTGTCTCTCCTGCCCTCCACCCCTGCATCCTGTTGCTCAAAGAAAAGAACAAAGGACTGTCTACCTCCCACTGTTTCCTTTTTTGCATTTTTGCTCTTAAAATCAAGTCAATGGGTTAACACTCCCCCCCCCATTATTTGTAGTTAATTGCTATTATCAATCTGTACTTTCCTCTTGAATGATTTTTAAATTATAAACTTTCTTCTAAAAAGTTAGTCTGGTCTCAGCCAGAACCACAGCCAATTAAATACATAATTTACTCTGAGAAAGTTAACAGGAACAATCATGGATGTTTTCAAACACATAAATAAGGACTTTTGAAAAGTCTTCTCAAAGTGGAAATTCCTACAACGTTCATCTTGCTGAAAGTATTAAGGCCTCCCTTAAAACCTTCCTTCCGAGCCTGCTGCAAACCCTTTTGCAGATCCTTAATTGATGCAAATCTAAATAGCTTCAGTTAAATATGGTATGTGGGAAAAAAGCAGCACAAAAATAATATTATATATTTACTTGGAATAAAGTACATGTCAGCCACCCCAGGTCTTAAAATCACCCGTTTCCCTTAAATTATAATTAAATTGCTGCTTTGCTTCAACCTTGAGAATTTTATTTCAGAAAACTCAGTTATAAGGTAGCTCTTGAGGAAAGATCAGATACATACAGAAAGCTGAGAGTAGGGAAATGGATAAAGAGGGGCAGCCAAGGTTTTTTTTTTTTTTTTGGCAGTGACCGTTGGTAAAGAAGACAGTTGAGTGAGGGTGGGGAGAAAAAGGTGTGTTAAGTATGCTTAAGGTATGCTTTAAGAGGGAAGGACTTAGTGTAGTGTATAAGGACTACCTAAAGCATCTTTTAAAATCTCAATTACCTAATATAGTCCGTATTTCTAAGACCAGAGTGAAACCAAGGAGGTTCACAACTTTCTTTTAAATCAAAAACAAAACAACAATCAAACTTTAAATGTTTAATTGGAGAAAAAAATCACCTAAAGTAAGTTCCTTGTAGAATATACATTCTCTGCAATAAGGCGAAGGTGATAAATGGGTAGAAAGATCCTGGAGTGTCACCAAAGCAAAGCATGGAAATCTACAGTATCCACATCTTTGCTGATCATTTATTTATACTGTTCATTATCTTAAGCACATTAAAATGTTTGTAAGGGCTTTCATAGCTATACAATCCTCCCAATCCTATTCTCTCCAGTCTTTCAAATTCCTAAAGAGAATAAGCCTATCACTTTATAGAAGCTAATTTTTTCATATTATCTTGCAATGCTTGCTACTATTTATTAGTTGCAATTCAGTTTCTCTACATTTCTATGCTGGGAGTTAATAGTACTTTCGGTAGCATGCCTTCTTGTAAATAGGATAATCGAACAGAGAATTGTATCTTACACTCTAGTACAAGCAAGTCTACGATAAAAAGTGCTTCAGGATGGCTGATGCACTTTGTTGCTAGGTTCACTATTTTAGTATTAAAACTGCTGTGGCAACAACAAGAGGAAGAGGACTGCCAAACCATGGAAAACTTTAGTTATTTTACTGTTTGTGGAGTTGTGATTTATAAAGATAGGAGACAGCCTGGCATATTAAGAGCAGAAGAATATAAAGAATCTCCAGACTAAATCGGATTCTGCAGAAAAAAAAAAAAACAACCAAAAAACAAATATACTGGTTTATTTGTATATCTTTTAAGTGACTGGGAAATACTGCCAATAAAACAGTTATATGAACTTGACATTCACTTAAAGAATCATTGCAATTTAATATTTGCTAACTTGGCTTCTTTCTCCAACATCCTTGTTTGCTTTTCTTGGGATTCTCGACTTGCATTCTTAGTTTAGAGAACAGAGGAGTGGTAGGAAGAAGGAAGGCAAAGTAATTGTGTACATTTTGAAGCTAGAAAGGGAAATTAGAGGTCAAAGTGGTTCGAACGTTGGTTTTAGAAGAGGAAAGAGCTAGAAGATAATTAAGCTCTAAAGGTATGTCCTAGAATTAGGTGGGGCCATCGCAAATTTAGCAATTAAATCATTAAACTATTTGAAGCAATCTTTGTACCCTGGCTGAGAAAGCCAGCAGAGCTCAGTTGTTTCTGATAGATTTCTAAAAATTATCCTTAGAAGGCAGCTGGTATAATAGAACGCTAAAGCATAATCAGGTTTATCAAGACCAAATGCACAGCCCTAGGAGTTCCGGGCAACCTCCAGCAAGACTTTTCACCTCCCTTTCTATTTTAGGTTACTTTTAAGCACCTTTAAAGGTGTACTGTGCAATTATTGGGGGGAGGGGGTAACGAGAAAAAAAAAGCTTTCATTTGCTCAAAGAAAGCAATCTGACTGCAGAAGCTAAATCGACAGACATTTAAAAATTTCAAACTAAGTACAGGAAAACTTGGTGGTTACCAAATTGTAACCAACTCAACTCCTTTCTTTACGTACTTATCTTTTCCCCCAAGTTCAAATCTGGTGTTAGCTAGGACCGGTACACACCCCCAGGGCTATTTCATTCCATTGGCTGGCGGGCCACCTTGCAGTCTACACCCTTTAGATTTACTGCCAGGACACCGGTGTTCATTTGTCAGAGATGTTACACTGCTCACCTATTATAATTTTGTACATAACAGGTGCTGTCAGAGTAGAAAAATAATTAAAAGACCAACGTGTAATTAGTAAATTCATTTGGTTAATGAAACTGTCTAGATTTCAAACCCAAAAGACAATTCATTTTGTATGTTCCTGTATCATCTGTCAATGATGTAAAAAAAAAAAAAAAACGAGTGGAAAAATCAGAAAATAATTTTTTCATAGTTTGCATTCGGGTGAGTCATAGAAGCCCACAAAAACTCTCAAGAGGCACAATCTGATGCGCCGGTCATTCCCTTTCCCAGACGTGAATTTCGTCAAGATCCACCCTGTGTGCCACACATACTGGGAGCAAAAAAGCGGTGTAGTGTTTACTCTGCACACAGTATCAACATAGGCAGAAGCCTGGGAAGATGCCTCAGGGGAGAGGGAGACAGGACCAACTCCGTGGTTGAGTTAAGGCGGAAAAATCACTATTCAACCGAGCCTGACACATCCGGGGGGGAGAGAGGGCTGGGAGGGATGTGGAGGAGGGGTCAGTGCCCGCCAGGGTTGGGCCGAGCAGTGGCACCAGGGCGGGTAGGCAGGCAGGCAGGCAGGCAGGCAGGCTGGGCCGCAGGGAAGGACGCGAAGGGTTTGGGTCGGCGCTCACCTCCCTTGCAGGGCGTGCGGTGCTGGCTGTGCTGGGCTCGGTAGCCCTCGATGACCTCCCAGGAGCCGTCGTCGCGCCGGATGGGGAAGGACAGGCTCAGCACATGGTTGCAGGGCTTGATGATCCGCAGGATGCCGCGCACCCGGTTCCGCTTCTGCTCCTCGCTCTCCCGGGTCTTGAGATCTTCCACCAGCTTGTCCTCCACAATGCTGGCGCCGCGGTCGAAGAAGCCCTCCACCATCTTGAAGAAGTTGGGGTCGTCCTCATGGTCGGCCGCCGCTTCACTGTAGTGTCGGCGGGAGGGCGGCGCGAGCCCCCGCTGCGGGGCGGCAGCGGGCTGCCCGTGGGCCCGGCCCAGCAGCACAGCCGAGTCGGCCGCCGCGGAGCCCAGGGCGGCCGGCCCGGCTCGGGACAGCAGCAGCGCTTCGCCCAGGCAGCGGTACATGGCGGCAGGGCGGAGGCTGCGAGGGAAAAAGAGATCCAGTAGGCTCGGGGACGGTGGGAGGGAGGAAGGGCCGGGCGCGAGCTGTCCTTTTAAGCGGCAGCTTCCTGCCTTCCTAGCTGTCCCCTCCCCTCCAGCGCTCGCTGCCTAACCAGGAGGACGGACTTTGGGGCCGCGGGCCAACCTCGTTTGTGCGAGGCAGGGCGGGGGGCGAGCACCGCCGAGGGAGCCCGGCCTCCTTCTCAGCGGTGGCCTCGCCCCGGCCTCCCTGACGGCGGCGCGTGCCGGCGGGGACGCGCA
The DNA here is from genome assembly GCF_000151845.1 of Pteropus vampyrus. NCBI lineage: Eukaryota > Metazoa > Chordata > Mammalia > Chiroptera > Pteropodidae > Pteropus > Pteropus vampyrus. The sequence goes on from NW_011888801.1 coordinate 12,516,558, forward strand.
GGCGCGGGCGGGCCCGGTGCGCATGCTCGCGGGGCCGCAGGGAGGGGCGAGGGCGTGCGCGGGCTGCCCGGATCTGCTCGGAGGCTGTGTCTTAGGTGTGTTCATGGTCCTGGCCTACCCTCGGGAGGGGGCTTGTGGTGGGGCTTTCTGGGGAAGGGTACCTACTTGGGGAGGGGAAACTGTCGAGGGAGAGGGCGTGCCCGCCTCTGGGGGTCGTTGAGAGGCGAGTCTGGGGACTGCGGGGGGCTGAAGTGGTGCAGTTTGGCGGCGGGCCTGGGCAAGTGAATCATGGGTGTCCCACCTCTCTCAGGCGGGGCTGCCACCCCCTGCCGGTCCTGAAGAGAGACGGGGAAGCTGCGCTTGAAGGCTGGCTAAGGGCTTGGCTGTTTGCACCGGGGACCTTTCAGTTTATTGTCTTCCAGTATTGGTTTTATGCAGGCCAGTGGCTTGCAGAAACTGGAAGGGAGAAAGCCTAGGAGTTGGGGTATCCTTTACCCACTGGCTTTTACCACTTTAAGTTTTTAATTTTGTCCCTTTCAACCACTCAGTGATGTTGAGATACCATCACTGTTGTAGCTTTCTAAAATTCACTGAGAAATTCACTGACCGTGCTTCCCCTTTACAGTGTGGAGGAAAAAGGGGTTTTGTAATCATAAATTCCTAACGGTTGGCAGGTCATGGTAGGTAGTCACACCCCAGGCCTATAACTTCTTTAGTCAAAAGCTTATCTTTGCCTTAAGCTCTGCCCTTTGTTTTTGTGTATCTAGGTTAACACACCTTTGACCTGCCCTCTTTCAGACTCCCTCTTAAAGTGTGACCACCATAAAGAGAACATATAATCTTAACTATCCTGTAATCCAATCGTTGCCTTGCTTTCTCCCACCTTCATGTAATCTTTCTTCCCTCTAATTCCAAGTGAGTAAAAGAAACAGCAAAACTTATTCTCGGAAGCATTTGAGCTCTTGCTTCCTGGCAGTTGTCCTCAGTTTGGGCTCAAACTTATAGTCTCTACAGGTTTGGTCGTTTCTTATGTCGACAGAAATATGTTCTCGAAATAGTCTAAAAACAAAGGTGCATTAGAAATGCACTAATACTCCAGGAAATTTTCTCAGTAATGTATATATTAAATGGTTCAGAATAGGATTTGCAGACTTTAATGTACTTGAGGGTTTAGTTATGTACTTATGCATACTTGATGAACAATTCTGGGTGTATACTTCTATGGCTAATTTGATGCTTGTTGTGTACAATGTAGCAAAAAAAAAAAAAAAGAAAGAAAAAGTCTAATTGATGCAGGACAGGGCAAATTTCCCCGAGTAGCGGGGAGACCAAGCCCTGTACTGAGAGAAGATGGTCCTTTGGTGGATTGGGTAGAATTTAACACATATGCCAATGTTCAGATAAAAAAGAAAGCTTATTGGAAAAAGGGTAAGACTCCACAGCCAGAGTGTGGGCTCTTCTCAGAGGCAGAGAGTGAGTCTAAGAGAGATGAGGATAGTGAGACACAGTAAAGAATACTAAGAGAAAGGCAAAGAAAAAGCAGTGAGAGGGATGGAGAAAAAGACAGCGAGGGACCCAGAGAAAGAGACTGAGAGTAAAGGCAGTGAGAGGGACCCCAGGTGTTTGGAGAATTCAGTTTATATATCATTCCTTAGTTCCTGTGAGTCACAGTTTAAAGACTTTGTTTACCCATCTCCTTTAATATGGGCATACAGTGAGGAAAGGGAAGGGGAAGAGTATGTAGCATGAAAAGGTAAGAATATGTAGTGTGAAAAGCCTGTTGGCAGTTCCTAGCCTTTATTCCATAGGTTCCCTATGGTTTTAGTCATAGGAAATGAATGATTTTATTCAGTGTGAGGCAGCCAACTAAAGACTGTTTTTTCCTGTTTTCCCTTCACAGGTGCGGCAAATGGCCTGTTAGCAATCCCAGCAGAATTCTTCCTTTGTTCTGCAGGTGTCCTCATGGACTGACTGCAGAGCTGATCAGCATATTGCAGTCTCTGAACACAGTTTGACTCAACATTCTGATTCTCTTGCCTCCTCTCTACATTATAATGTCTGTCTTTAAGACAGCTGTCAAAGGCCACATTACTAGCTTTAGCAGTACCAGTGTACATTGGTGGCATTTTAGCAGTACCAGTGTACATTGGTGGCATTTTTGACCTGCAAAACTACTTTGATTTCTGACATTCACTTTATTCATCTATTAGAATATAGGAGAATGTTCTTCATTTTCACATTCTGCAAAGCATGTGACAACCTAGCTGAATTAAATTACATTAATCTATCACAGTATGTTCTCAGAGTAAAAAAGATGAAACTGATAAATGATAGTCATGATTTGTATTTGTATTTTATTTTTCAGTGAAAAATATTCTCAGCTGAATCCTGAATTTGTCTCGTTGTTCAAAAGATTAAGGTAACAAATTTCCTTTTCACTTGATAGTATTATCATTTACATTGCCAAAAAAAACCCCCTCAAAACTTTAAAGTTTCAGTATAAAGTGATTAGAATCAGTAAACACGTGGACATTTTTTTCTTTTAAGATGACATTCTTTAGTATGGTTTGAAGAAAGTGATTTAAAAGCTTAGTTTTATTGCCCTTATTTATCTCTTTCTTGATAACCAATTGCCTTCAGAAAAATAAATGTTTGACTTTGCTTCTTCCAAGTCTTGTTCACCTGAATTCAAGAAGATGGAAAGGCTATGGAAGGACTAAGGGAATTAATTTAATTGGGAGTCTCCTATGTGTAGATACCTTACAAAATGGCTCCACAAAAACTCTATAAAGTAGATGTTTTTATTTTTAAATTTTCATTATGTTTTTTTGTTCATAGAAATTTTATTCATAACAATCTGAAATTGGAAAGAATTTAAATTTCCATCAACAGAATAGATATCTAAACAGTAGAATATTTCAAAACAATGAAGAGTAATGAACTCATCTAAGAACATGATGGTCTCATCTAAGAACATGATGACTTGCAGACATGATGTAAAAAAAATGGGACAAAAGATTGCGTACTATATAATAGCATTTATGTAAATTTTACAGACAAAAGCAGTCTATGATATAAAGAAACAAACAGTGGTTGCCTTTGGAGGATATTGAGTGAAGAGGGCACAAGAGAGGCTTTTAGGATGTTGAAATGCTTTATATTTTCATCTAGTGTGTGGTTGCACAAGAATATTAATTCGTATTTTACTGTATGTAAGTTACATCTTAACCTTCACAAGCATATGTTTTTAAATTATATATTTGTTGTAAAAAAATTTAAGCGGTACAGGTAGATTTTTAAAAAAGAGTGAAATTATCCCCCACCTTTAAATTTGTAAGTATTTGGAGTGTTTCTTTTTACATTAAAGTAGGTTGCGTTCTAATTCCTGATTTAACAGAAGGCGGGACTGAGGTTCACACAGACCAAGTAAACTGATGATCACCTAGGTGGTTAACAGGAGGCTAATATTCAGACCTGTGCGTTTGACTCCAAAGTTATATTGTTTTTGCTATTCTAAGAAATATTTTAAGTAGTTGTTGCATTTAGTTATGAGTTTTTCTTAGTTGTTTTAAAATTCCAGTTCTTTTCTCCTTGATCCTCAGCGTGCTTTTATGCTTCCAAGTGCTTTAAAAAATATTTTAGAAGAATTTTGGTATTTAGAAAGACATAAAAATACATGAAAAACATAGTTGTTTAAAAATAATTTAATTTGAAAAAGTAATATATACTTTCTACTTCTGTCTCTTTAGATTTGTCTATGCTGGACATTTCATTGACATGAATCATACCATAAATGGTCCTTTGTGACTGGCTTCTTTCACTTAGCATAATGTTTAAAAAATTTACGTATGTTATAGCATGTATCAATATTTCATTTCTTTTTATGGCTGAACAGTATTCACTGTATGGCTATATCACATTTTTTAAATCCATTCACCATCGATGGACATTTGGATTATTTCCACTTTTTGGCTATTGTCAATAATGCTATTATGAATATTCTTGTGCAAGTTTTTGTTTAGACATATGTTTTAAATTTTCTTGGGTATATACCTAGGAGTGGAATTGCTGGGTCAAATGGTAACTCTATGTTTAACCTTTGTGGAACTGCCAAACTGTTTTCTATAGCAGCTGCAGCACCATTTTGATTTTTACCAGCAGTGTATGAGGGTTCCAGTTTTACCATATCCTCTTCAAGCTTTGTTATTATCTGCTGTGAAGTCATAGCTTATTTTGGTTTTGATTTGCATTTCCTGAATAGCTAATCATGTTGAGTGGCTTTTCATGTGTTCATTAGCCATTTATATATCTCTTTGAGAAATGTCACTTTGCATCTTTTTCCCATTTTTAAATTGGATTGTCTTCCTATTTTTGAGCTATAGAAGTTCTTTATATATTTCAGATATAAAACCCTTATCAGATGTATGGGTTTTATTTTAATTTTTTTGATGGTGTCCTTTGCAACACAAAATTTTTTAATTTCGATGAAGTCCAATTTATAAATGTTTTTATTTGTAGTTTGTGCTTTTGGTGTCATATCTAAGAAGTCATTGTCTAATTAGAGGTCAGAAGATTTATACCAATCTTTTTTTCTAAGAGTTTTATAGTTTTAGCTTTTACATTCATGTCTTTCATCTATTTTGAGTTGATTTTTGTATTTGGAGTAACCAGTTCAGTTTCATTCTTTTACATGTAGATATCCATTTGTTCTAGCACCATTTGTTCAAAAGGCTATTTCCCATTGAAATGTCTCACAAAAATCAGTTGACCTAAATATAAAGATTTATTTCTGGACTCTTTAATTCTTTTCCATGTGTTCATATTATCAGTCCTTATACTAGCACCACAACGTCTTGATAACTGTAGCTTTGCAGTAAGTTTTGAAATCAGGCAGTGCGAGTCCTCCAACTAGCTGCTTTTTCAAGAGTGTTTGGTTATTCTGTGTCCCTTGAATTTTCAAATAAATTTTAGGGTGGTCAATTTATGCAAAGAAGCTGGCTGGAATTTTGATTGGGATTATGTTGAATCTATAGATTAATTTGGAAAGTAGTGCTATTTTAACAATATTACATTTTCTGATTCATGAATATGAGATGTCTTTATCTATTTAGGTCTTTTAAATTATCTCTCAGCAGTATTTTATCTTTTCAGAATATAAATTTTGTACTTCTTTCGTTGTTTATTACTAAGTATTTTATTCTTTTTGATGCTATTATAATAGTTTTCTTCATTTTCAGATTGTTCATTGCAAATATACAGAAATACAATTGTTTATGGTATTATATATTGATCTTTTATGTTTCAACCTTAGTAAGCTCATTTATTAGTTCTGATAATTATTTTAGTGGATTCTTAGATTTTCCTGTATACAAGATCATGTCATCTGCAAATAAGATAGTTTTACTTCTCTCCAATCTCAATGTGCTTTATTTTATTTTATTTTATTACCTGATTGCGCCTCATTTTCTTCTGTTGCATAGTATTTCATTGTATGGATGTGCCAGCATTATTTTTGCTAGTCTCTCATTGATGGACATGTAAGTTGTTTCCAATATCTTGAAGTTACAGCAGAGCTACAGTGAGTAACCTATTATTACATAGAACATCAGTTTTCAAACTCTTTTATCTCAGGACTAGTTTACCTTTTTAAGTATGAATAGTGAATTTGAACATAGAAAGAATTTAATAGTTATCTGAATTTTGTTTTCTTATAAAGTTGCTTAGTTTATATTTGACAAAAATTGTTACCCTATCTAGATATTAAAAAGATACAATAAAACCAAATGATATCAAATATTTAATTTTTTAAGCAAGAACTTTTAAAACAAGGAACTTAAAAATCTTGATTTTTAAAAAAATCAGGTTCCCATGTTACTAATTTTAATAAGTTTTAGTTCATAAGTGCTTGTCAGTACTTCATTTATCAGTAGATGACATGGGGAGAGAAGAGTACCCTGTACTGAGGTAACACCATATGCAAAGGCCTGAGGGTAAATCAGAGGATGGTTTGAAAATACAAAATAGCATACACTTTGGTTAAGGGCAATTTGATCATCACAACAGTTTGGCTTAAATAACAATTTGGTTGAAGATGAATATCTCCTAGTTCCATTTTTTTTTCAAGTATTGATAATTTTGGTGCATTATGGATTGTTTTTGGAACCTTGTGCCATAGTTTTCAGGAAATTTTTTTCTAGTATTTACTTTTGTATTTCTAAATGATTTCAGAAAAATTTGTAAGTTTTATTTTTTCACTTTAGTGAGCATGTTTTTGTAATAAGCAAAAAATAAAGGAAAATATACTTAAAAAATCTGAAATTTTCAGGGTTTGTAGTTTTTTTCTTCTTAAAAAACTTTTCCTAATAAATCAAATGCTGGTTATCTGTGCTTGCCTACTTTGGTTAAGTTTTCATTTTATTATATTGCTGAATAATATTCAACAAAGGTTTTATCAACTTGTTCAAGAGTTCTTTCCATTTTGTGAGTAAACATGAAAAATCATAGTAGGAGCTTTATCCCTGTAAGCGTAACATGCAAAAAACAAGTGAGGTCTCTTAAAAATTAACTGTACTAAGGTAGGATTCTGAACCAGCTGTATGTTACTCATGTCTCTGTCTTTATTTTTAATTGAGGTTAAGTTTTTTCCTTATGTGTAAAAACAATAGCATATTCATTTAATCATCATTTAGGATGCCTCACCATGTAGCTCCATTTATTGATCAATGTGGATAACACTCTGTAAAAGCAAATCTTTATTCTATCTTTAGCATTGTCTCTTTGGAAGTTTTTATTTACTTATTTATTTATTATTTTATTTTATTAAGTTTATTGGGGTAACATTGGTTAATATAATTACATGATTTTCAGGTATACATTATAATTTGACATCTATATATTCTATTGTGTGATTACCACCCAGAGTCCAGTTTCTTTGGAAGTTTTAGATCAACTGTAATTTCAGTATGGGGTTGGAGTTTGTATAGTAAGAAAGTGTAAGCTAAAAATTGGGAGATTTCCGTGATGCTGTTAAAAGCAGACATAACTGATAAATATACTGTAGAAGCAAAAAGTACCTTCCCATTGACCATCATTGAAGAGTTGCAGAAGAAACAGACTTTATTGTGAAACATAGATATGAGTATACTTACATTGAGTTTGCTCCTTAGTGAAAGGTGGAAAAGTAAAACATGAATGAAAGAGTAGGGAACAAGGTAGAGACACTGGTAATGGCTGGAGTCAGCTAAGTAGCAGTGGTCTAACTTCTTGATTTTGATAGCATGGTGTGAACAGATATTTGCTAGCTATATTAGTTAGGATGCTTTGGCCCTCAAAAAACAATATCCAAATAAAAATGACTTAAACTAAATCCATAAACCAAGTAAGATAGCTATTATCTTGGAGGCAAGACTATTTTATTGTTGACATAGGGCTCAATGATACTGTCTGGGACCCAAGTGCTTTTCTCTGTGTTTTATTCAAGTTAGTTATATCTTTCCTCATGGTTGTAAAATTGTTACAGCAGTTCCAGGTGTCACATGCAGACACAGCTAAGTACTGTGTAGAAGAATAGCAGTTTCCTCTTAACTTACTTCTTTATTGGTTAAGAGAATCTTTTCCAAAGGCCTGCCTGCCAGCTTCTGTTCTTAGGCCCCGGTAGCTAGGGTTGGGTTAATGCCCATGCCCTTGCTGTAAGGGAAGCTAGAAGGAGGACTTCTGGGCACTTTTAGCTTCTGAAATACAGGCTGGTTCTGCTAGCAAAGAAAAAAAGTGCGGAAGAAGTAATTGCTAAGTTGGCAACCAACAGTGTTTGCCATATTTGCCACAGAAAATAACTGACCTGCTCTGTGCTGTCTTATTGTTATAATATATTTCCTTAGGCTATAAGCGGAGTTTAAGAGGGGTGAAATATTGTTAAAGATGATATTGGGAATTATGCTTAAGGTTACATGTTCTCTGCATTGAGAAATCTACAGGTTCTAGTTCCCTTTGAAAACTATCATTTTGTTTAATGTTCTCTATATTGAGAAATTTAGAGTTTAGTTCCCTTTGAGAGCTTACATAGTGATGATAGTTTTAACCTCATGCCTCTGTTTTTTGAACAGCTTTTTACCATTGACAATTTGTAAGGCAGTGACTCCAATCCATGATGTTTGCTTTGTTTCCAGACAAGTGGACAGAACAGAAACCTATCAATGTCTGGGGAATATTATCATTGGTGTAACATATAGGCAAGTGGCTTAAATTAAATAGAAAACTAATCTGGCCTTTATGTTGAAATCAAGAGTAATTCTTGTCTTTTTGCTAAGGGCAGAAGTAACACTCTTGTTGGTGACTCTGTATTATAGTAGTATACTATGAGAAGCACAGCTTTGGATAAGGCTGTTTTGAGGACATGTGGAGTGGGTGTTCAAGGTATCCTGTACATAGTTATTGCCCTCCACAATTTCCTCATCAAATGTGGAACCTTTATGATTATACTCCTGGAGGACCATCTAAAACAAAAGAAGCACAAAGAGATTTCATATTAGATTACATCTTAGATTCTAGGATTTGATATCTGATGGCCATCAACAATGAAAATTCTGGTCAGCTATTTTTTAAAAAAAAAGAAGTGTCAGTGAACAATAGTATGTCAATGGGAAAGTGCTAATACAAGAGATAGAAGTTTCAGGACCTCAAGGGAAGTTTATGATAAAAGCCTCAAATTAAAGCAAGTGCTACTTATTCTTACTTCATATGTACTTTCTAGGTTGGATATAAAATGGAATTATTTTGAATAATAATTATTTGGCATATTTTTATGTCTATTCTAATGAATTATAGACTTTGACTATCTTCTGTAATTTCTTATTCTTTCTTATCTCTTTTATAATGTAATATAAACACCAAAAAAGTGAACCAAACCATATTAAAGAAGCAATTATAATTGGTTTTAAATTAATTAGAAATAGTTTAAATGGAAAAATCTAAAAAACTCAAGCCCTGAGAAATTGCAGTTCCTTGCCTTTTATGGTTTCCATTTATTTTAACATTTCCTTAGAGAACCAAGTGAGACTACCCTATAAGTTTACAATAACTATGTGTTTTCAACTACAAATATTCCCCACTGACCCAACTCTTGCTGTCTGTACTCAGAATAGATGGGACTGCAAGGGATACTTAGATTTTATTTCTAACCTATTTCTATAGATTCATATTATTTCCATCCTATATCAACATTCTTTCATATCGGTTCTCATTATAGAGCATTTAACTTTTTCTAATTTTTCTCTATAGTAATCAGTTAAAGCAGTGACAACTAGCAAAAAAATGAATTAAAATTAAAAAAAGAAGGATAAGACCTGAAAAGTCTGAAAAATGAAAGATAATGCCTTAAAATATATATCTAGGTCATGAAAGCACTCCATTATGTGATTAAGGTACCAATAATTGAGAAAACAATGACTAGGTGTATTGTTTTTCCACTTTTTAAAATTGATTTTTTATTTTGAAATAATTTTACTTATAATTTATTTTGAAATAATTTTTCTTTAGAGATAATTTTAGATTTACTTAAGCATTACAAAGATACCACGAAGAGTTAGTTCTCTTACTCAGCTTTCTCTAATGTTAACATCTTACATAGCCATGACACATTTATCAACACTAAGAAATTAACTTTCGTTATGGTTATATATTTATTTTTGATTGTCATGTCAGCCAAATCATCATGTTGACCAGCATGCTTTTTGCCGAATTTCCTTGAGCTGCACTATTGTTGGTAATCACGATCACCACCTTGCCCTCTGCCCTTTTAGGTGGTCATGTTTGGTACACGGTGACCTTAATTCCATGTTCCTCAGGCTACAGATGACTGATTGCCTTTCAGGTAGGCACCCAGCCATACTCAGTCTAAATGCTGGCCAGAAACCTATGATATGACTTGGTCAGAAGGATGGCTTTTCAATTTAAATTTTATTTCTAATCTATGTGTATGTCTATAATATTGCCCCTCCCCCTATTTAAAACGTATTCCAAATGTCTTCTTTTTAAACCAAAAATGACTGATTAAAATGGTATGTATTAGGTAACTGTGTCATAGTTCACTATGGCTGGAGTGTGTGTGTATGTGTGTCTGTGGGAGAAGGAGGAAGAGGCAGGGGAAGAAATGGCAGGACATCAGGTAGGGCAGCTCACCAGATGATGTCTTTTCATAGGGCCAATTTATTGGCTTTACTGATATCCTCTATTGTATGTTTTTCTTTGATTTGGATCTAGAGATGAGAATCTTTCATATGTTCTAGAACATTTTCAAGGTTTTGTTGCCTCTTCAAATACTGTCCCTACCCCTTTCTATTGCCCCTCACTTTATTTTCTGTGTTTCTTACCTCCTCTGTTTGTGTTTTCCTACTTTTTCTGTGCCTCATTCTACAGGTGTGTAGGGTCAGGCAAAACACTGCCTTCATTCAAGATTTGCAAATCTCTGAACCATCAAATGATGCAAATGATGCATTTTTGATGGCTATTACCCTGAGAGTATTGCCCTTTAGGGTTTCAGGTTATTCTGGGGATACTCTCTTTTTAGACCCATCATTTTATGTGGGTTCCATGCCTTGAATTGTGTTCCCTATACCCCATAATACCATCAAACAAAAATTTATATTTTCCCCAATGATCAAATGCCCTTAGATCAAAAGCAGCTCCAATGCTAACTTGCTCTAGATGCCTGGCTTTCTCTTACAGTTTTAACGATCATTCCTTACTGTCTTGTTATTTGTTAGTGACTTTTAAGAATTTGTTTTTTATATTTCACTTACTGTTTTCACAGGAAGAGTTAGCTGAATCTTATTCTTAAGCCCTTAGATACTACAATTGAAATTTTTGAAAAGTAGCACTTATATCATATTTTTAAGTACATCTAATCTTGATTGTGATTAACTTAAAAATACCCTTTTGTAATCTACTTGAAGTTATAGTAGATTTATAGGTTTATATGAGGATGAATGATATCTTACATTATTTTTTAACCATTAAAGAAGCGTGGAGCATCTTTAATTATATTCAGTCTCTTGTTTTTTAATAAGGTTTTTATAGGTTAAATTTTTTTCTTGTGCACTGTATGGGGTTTTTTTTTTTTTTTTTTTTCAATTTTAAGGAAACCGTCTTGATTTGTTGGATTTATTTGTTCGTTTCGTTCATGTTTCCATTTTAAAGGGCTTTAACCTGAAGAAGGCACCCTATGATTTTACATACCATCTTTCTAAAACTCCATAATTGCATTATTCTTTCAACAGAAATATTTTTAAACTTTTTTATGATCTTTTATTTGACTTTGCTATCTACATTGAAATATGGTGGTTATCTCTTTTTAATTTTTTAAAACTCTAATACTTGGATTTGCCAAAAGATTTTAAAGTTTATTTTGTCTATCACACTTTACTTTGAGTCACTTATTCATGTATGAGCTATTTATTAAATAACCGTTATTGGCCAGACATTGGGGTAGTTGGTGAACAAGACACACAAGAATAGAGCTTTCATTTTATTGGGGAGGTAAGGGTGGGAAGATTGCTAGATAGGAAATAATAGGATGCTATGCTACAGGAGAATACCTGCTTTATATGGGGTGGTCAGAGAAGGCCTCTTCAAGGGAGAAACATTTAAATTGAAACTAAAGGATGAGTTGGAACAACTTATATAAAGAGCTATGGGAGCAAGGGAAGGAAACGGCATATGGAAAAGCCCTAATTTGGAAAGATCTTGACATATTTTAAGAAAGGACAGAAACCAGTACGATTACTGCGGTCCAGGTAAAGAACAGCATGTTGTGATTTTGGAGAGGTAGATGATGTAGACAAGGGATTTACAGTTTACTTTTTGAGCCGCAGGAAACCCAATTGGAAGGATAGCAGGAATACATTTTATAAATTACAAATTTGAATGTGCAAAGATGTAACTTTATTTCTTTGTAACTAAAAGTTCCTGAGCTCTGGAGCTTCTTATCTACTGGGTAGTAGAAAACAGTCTTGCCAATTTAGGATAAAGTCAGTAGCTTCTGGGTTAACTTAGCTAATTCCAGGTTAACTAAGGCACTGTGTAAATAATCAGTCCTTTGGATAAATATTCAGTTTTTCCACGTAGCTTCCCCCCCTTTTTTGGGGGGTGGTGGTGGAAGGTATTGGTAGATAAGCCTTTTAAATTCTTCTGGCATTGAAGGGGACATCTCATTCTTGTGCCATCCTCTGTCCGTGGCCAAGTTGCGCCTTGACCAGCTTAGTCTTGAATGGCACTGTTTGCTCTGCAACATCTGAGACTGATGTCTCTGCTACAACCATGCATAGCCTCTGGTCAACAAGTCTATGTGAGCTGAGTCCCCTTTAATCCTAGATTCTTTTGGGCCCATTGGCCCATAAGCAAACTCCTTAATGGTTCGTATATCGTGCTGGCAGGCTTGGGATCCTGAGGAGGTTTTCTGGAACATGGTCTGGGCATGTCATTGGCTATTGTTTCTCTACTACATTGATGTAGTGTTAGGTACAAGGTTTTGTTAAAAGGCTTGCAGTTCCCTGGGTCATAACTTGAGAAAGGGAAACATAATTATCTTTTATTTTGGGTCCTTCCCCACAAACATACTAGAGATTTTTCTCACCCCAAGACAGCCCCAGATGGGACAGGTGGTAAGAACTGTGAACTTATAACTAAGCTATTTTCTAACTGCTCTTTCCCTCTGCACTCGTCCCCTAGGTTTTTTATGTCCTCTTAATTACTGGAGAATTGCACTTATGTTATCACCTGCCACTTTCTCTGTGCTGTAGTTTACAGTATTAACTCTGTCAGCAACGTTTTCTTTGTGTTATGTAAAATTTCCCTGGGCCAAGAGACCAAAGCAAGAGCTTGGCAACTCATCATTACATCAAGAGTTTATTAAAGGGAATTTACATATGAGGCACATCTTGAGTGGGAACAAAATGGCATGGATATCCTCTGCACCAATGTAGCAGATACTCTGGAGTTATATAGAACAGGGCAGGCTGGATAGGGTATTGGGGTATGACCCACCGCAGACAAGGGAAAAATGCCTTACATGCTTGTCTGGAGATGGGCAAGGGCCTATTCCAGTACACCTGGGGAATAGAGGAAGGGTCTATCAATCTCTGAGGGGATTTATAGGAAGCAGTGTCTGTTCTGGCTCAGTCCAGATCAAGGGTCAGACAGCAGTCATATCTCTCTTCCACACTTTCTTTTGTGATATTGAAAACCATGGTTTTAGAATTTAGAAAGCTCTCTTTATTCTTAAGCCCTTAGATACTACAATTGAAATTCTTAGTTTTCAAGAATTATGGTTTTGATGGATTAAAGACCTAAGAATAAGGGTCGAAACTATAAAAGTTAGAAAAAATGTAGGTAGAAGTATTAATGCTCTTAGATTAGGCAGTGGTTTCTTAAATGCACAAAGAGACAAAGAAAAAATAGATAAATTGGACTTCATCAAAATTAAGAACTTTGGTGTATCAAAGAACACTATGAAGGTAGCGAGATATCCAAGTAGCAATATCTTTTCATAGAGATTAAATGGGTCCAGAATTCTGGATAGAATTCTTAGAGCTATAACTTTTGTCATCAGTGAATAGGTAACATAAATATGGTAATGATGAGATGAATGTGAGAAGAGCCAAGAAAGGAACCCTGGGGGATTGTCAGCATTTAAAGGCTGAATAGAGAAAGGAAAGAATGATCTGGGATGTTCAAAGGAGCGATTGAATTACTATAGAAGCTTCCCCCACTTGACTTTAAGCATTTTGAGGGCTGTGACTGTGTCATGTTCATTATTTTAACTGTTCACTGATGATGACAAAATTTATAGCTCTAGCTAAGAATTCTATTCTAAATTCTGGACCCATTTACTCTCTATGAAAAGATATTGCTACTTAGATATCTTGCCGCCTTCATAGTGTTTCTTGAAACACACACATTCTTAATGTTGATGAAGTCCAATTTATCGATCTTTGTCTATTTATGCATTTGGCATTGTTTTTATTTAGTTCTTGTCATAAAGTAGGTTTTCAGTAAATGTTAATGAAGACTGAGAAGTTGTAAGAAAGTGTCAAATGTTGTAAATCGGTCAACTAATATAAGGACAGAGCAAGTAGCTGATTGATCATCTATGGAATACTTTCAGTGGAGTCTCCAAGGTAGAGATAAATGACAGTTTGCTGAGGACTGAAGAGTGAATAGTTGTGAGAGAGTGGAAACCGGAAGCAAAGACATTCTTTTGAAAGAGCTTGGTTATGAAAAAAAGTAGAGACAGAGGGTAAATGGCATTTTGTATGAAGTTAAGAGAGATTTCAGCATGTTCGTTTGTATGCTAAATGGAAAAAGTTAGTACAGAGGGAGAAGTTGAAGACATAAGGAAAATGAGTTATGTGTGATTGATTGAACATTGTCCCAAAAAGTAGAGAGAATGGAGAGAAGATACTGAATTTGAGTAGGAATAGGAATATAGTTACACTGAAGTAGGAATAATGAAAGAGGGGATGGCACAGATAGAGAAAAGTGGGTGGTAAGTAAGGAATTTGGGGCATCAACATACTTGTTGTGTTTTCAGTGAAGTGGGGGGGTAATGTCATCAACTGAGATTATAGAGAAAGAAGATGGTGATTGTAGGGGAGTTTGAGGAGAAAAGGAGAATTTTGAGAAGGCCATTGAGAGAAACCAGAGGGATTACTTATAATAACTGTAATAATGTATTTTTTGTGGCTCTCATATGTAATGTTGTGTGATGATTTTTTTCCCCTTCTCTTAGGCCTCAAAGCCTGAGTGTTAACCAAACAAGTTGAATAATTGAATTGATCTCGGCCAGGTTGGCCAAAAGAGTAAAGAGGCAAGAGATTCCAGTAGTAAGAGTATTTGAGGTCATGAGCCATTGAATCTGGACTGAAGAGGGAACAAAAGACACCAGAAAGTAGCTGCTGGAATGCGAAGTCAAGATAGATACTGGAATTTAAGATTAGATATGAGGAATGGTTGCTGGTTATGACTGAACACAAAATATGGCTAGCTAATGGTTTTCTGAAGTGGAGAGAAACTAAGGTTATTTGAGTTAAGTGAACCGTAAAGCTAGGGTATTACAGGAGTCAGCTATAAAGGAAGTGAGTTGCTCAGAATGATGGCAGAGCAATGGGTGGAAAGATTCTGAACCAGGTTCCAAAGTCTTTAGTGAATGTGGAAAAGTAACCAAGAGGTTGGTAAATGACAGAAACGAGAGAGATAGCAACTGATGACATAAACCTCAAAAGAGGTACTTTTATTTGAGGGTGGTAAACAAGGAATTATTTTCATGCTTTGCATTTTCTGAATGGGAGAAAGAATAGCTTGCACTCAGATTTTAGTTTAGACAAGAATATTGCTGGAGTGTTATTTAAATTGGTTCAGGGTATAGTTATTTGTTTACCATGGAACAATATAAAGGCTTATCAGGAAGTATAGCTATTGGAGATTGTATGGTGGTCGAGGAGGGGGAGAGTACAGAACAGAAATGAGATCAAAGTGCAGTAAAAGGGAATTAGGCTTGATTTTTTATTGCAGGGGCTTACCTTTAGGATGATTATGGTGATGATGAAGAACATGATAGTCTTAGCCGATTTCAAAATTTTTATTAATTTTGTGGGAAACTTTTTATGCTGACAGACTGAGATAGTGGCTTATACTCAAAGCTAGATGACTTTATTGTTTTCAGGTCTTCTTAGCAGTGTTTACCAGTCTGTGGCATTTGCTCAGCATGTCATAAAGAACTCTAGTTTGGAGCTGTTTTCTTTGGCAAGGCTGAGCCCTAAATAAGGAGGAAGGCAAGGGTGGAAGTGATCGGCGCTAACTAGATCTTTTGGATTTGATAAACTTGTCTCTAGAGGGTAGGTAGGTGGGTAGAGGTAACCCTAAGTCCAAATTGGAGTGAGAAATCATTAGGTTGCCAGGCTTTTGGAAAGCTTAATGCCAGGTTGAGAGGGAGTGTAAAAAGTTCTGATTCCCCAAAGGAGGGGATAGCAATAGGAATGATTCATAATCTCTTTCAGGACATGTAAATTTAATAATATTGCAGCAATATTTGTCATGTTTAAGTTATGAAGTATAACCAAAAATGCTATATAATAAACATTTATTTTTAAGAATTAGAAAATGTGTCAATTTGTGAAACTGCAAAATAATAATCTAAAAGTTTTACTCCTCCCAAAATGCCTATCTTAAAACCAAAGGTATACTACATTAATCTATGGCATATTTAAAATATACTTGCAGATTTCTTCAGGTCATGGACTATATAGAATCGTGATGCATTGTGTTTTTGCAGAACACTAAGAAATATTGATATATATGATTTCACTATACAAACTAAGAACAATTTTGCTAGCAGAAAAGTATGACTTCATTGTATGTTTAACCATCTCACAAAATAATAGATAACTTTTGAAATAAAGCACGTTGCACAGTTTTTCCATTTTTTTGACTATTAGTTAAGACTATTCACAGATGTTTACAGTTGACTTTTTTGAAAAATCAAGTTGTAAACTTTTATTACAAATTAAAAATGAAGTTCTTCAAGGCTGGAAGTATCACACTCCCTGAGTTCAAATTATACCACAAAGCAACAATAATTACAACAGCATGGTATTGGCAGGAAAAACAGAAACGCAGACCAACGGAACAGAATTGAGAGCCCAGAAATGAACCTACATATATATAGGCACATAATTTTCAACAAGGGAGCCAAAAAAACATAAGATGGAGAAAAGAAAGCCTCTTCAATAAATAGTGCTGGGAAAACTGAAAAGCCACTTGCAAAGGAATTAAACTAGACTGTTGTCTATCACCACACACCAAAATTAACTCAGAATGGATCAAAGACCTAAATATAAGACCTGAAACAATAAACTGCATAGAAGAAATCAAAGTTTCTAAACTTATGGACCTTCGTCTTAGGATTTCATGAATTTGACCTTGAAGGCAAGGGAAGTAAAAGCAAAAATAAATGAATGGGACTATATTAAACTAAACAGCTTCTGCACAGCAAAGGAAACCATCAACAAAACAAAAAGGCAACCAACGAAATGGGAGAAGATATTTGCAAACAATAGCTCTGAAAAGGGGCTAATATCCAAAATATTTAAAGAACTCATACAACTCAACCAAAAAACCAAACAATTTAATTAAAAAAATGGGCAGAGGACCTAAACGGAAACTTCTCTCAAGAAGACATATGAATGGCCAACAGATACATGAAAAGATGCTCAACTTCACTAGCTCTTAGAGAAATGCAAATTTAAACCACAATGAGATAGTACCTCACACCTGTTGGAATGGCTGTCATCAACATAACAAGTGTTATTGGAAAGATAGTGAGGAAAAAGTAACCCTCATACTCTGCAGGTGGGAATGGAAATCGGTACTGCTATTATGGAAAACAGTATGGAGGTTCCTCAGAAAAATTGCCATATGACCCAGCAATTCCGCTTCTGGGTATCTACTCAAAAGATTTGAAAACATCAGTAAACTGAAATATACTTTGATATATAATTATATAAAGAAGATGTGGTACATACATATAGTGGAATATTACTTAGCCATGAGAAAAGATGAAATACCGCCATCTGCAACAACATGGATCTTGAGGTTATCGTGCTAAGCTAAATAAGTCTGACAGAAAAGATTGAGAACCATATAATTTCATTCATATGTGGGATATAAAACTGAAAGCAACAAATGAACAAGACTAACAAAAACTCATAGACATGCACAAGAGTTTACTGGTTACCAGAGGGAATGGGGAGAGAGGGTAAGGGAGTGAAGGGTGTCAAATATATGGTGGCAGAAGGAGATTTGACTTTGGGTGGTGAACACAATGCAATATACAGATGATACATAGAAGTGTACTTGAAACATATAATTTTATTAACCAATGTCACCCCAATATATTTTAAAAAATGAAGTTCTTACAAATCTCAACTAGATATGAAACAATTTAAAAACCTTTAAAGATGTATTGAAAAAAAAAACAGGCTTTTTTGTTTTTAAAACACGTTTGTCATCACCAAAAAGAGACATCTTTAGGTAAAAATAGTAATTTTTTTTTACCATGCTGCATAGATAATGCGGTAGTTCTAGTTATCTGGTCAACAGGCAAACAGCAAGCATTTAAGGTCTTTAACTTCAATCTTTTGTTCATATTGTTGAAATTTCATATTCATTTGTTGTTGGATGACTAAACTGGAGGATGATAGAGATGGTAAGTTGGCATTTACTCAGTTTTGCCCTGCTCAGTCTGAGGGGGTGGGTGGCAATGAATTCTCTTCTGGTAGATTGTCTGCTTTTGTCTCTTTGCCAGTTTGTGGTTTAGAGTTTTCTGGGCATCTGGGTCAGTAACTGAAGTTATGACAGTACCAATGTTGAGGTGGCTGCTTTCGGTCTCATCTCCTTGATTTTCCTTACTTCTTTATTGCTGTCCTTTCTAGGTTGTCTTTGGCAAGAAGGTCCCCTGTGGAATCGTGGTCTATATCCTCTTATACATATTCTGTCTCACTGGTCTACCTTGTTCTCCTGCACCTGCTGGCTGTTGGCTACTGGGTCTCAACCTTGCTGCTCATGGTTGTGGTGATGGTGACTGGGTCCAGCTGTGGCCGCTGCGGCTCTTCCCAGGGTGTGATAGTAACTAGGCAGGTGGCGTGGCTAGACTACTCTTGGCTCTCTGGGGTCCGCTCTCTGCTACTGACAATTTCCCCATCTTTTTAACCACCATGCCAGTTTGCTTTATATTGTTTCTTTTATCATCTGTTAGAGCTTTAGCTCAAAGGCAGGTGGTAGCAAGTAAGAAGAATTAAGAAAAATTGGGGGGAGAAAATTTTGATCCTTTTTATTTTCTATTCTTATTTACTTCCATAGTATAGACTCTCGGAAATAGATTTGTTTGATGAAAGGGTGTAAGTACTTATGAAAATCCTGACATGTATTGCTTAGAAAAAATTCTAAATGGAAGGGTGACATAAATGGCACTTTCAGTAGTGACTGTAAATTTCACAAATGGGTACAATAAACACCAAATGAAGAAAACACTATCATCTGAATATTAATTTTAAGTCTATACAGTGGTAATGAGACTCAGATGGATGGCTGTATCTTGATAATAGAAAACGTTCTTGGCCTTATTCAGTTGATTCCAAGCTGAATGATGACTGACTAGGCTCTACACAGTATCTTGGATAATTGAGTGACTGCTGTGATGAGGTAGAGGATCACTTGAAGCACTGAGGGCTATAAGAATGGCAGATAAAATGATGTTCCATTCTCCTACATGTACATGTTCCAAGCACTGAATACATGTGATGGCATCTATAAGGAGATATTACTAGTTTATTATTAAGAATAAAACTCAGAAACAGCCATGTGGCAGAGATATGTAGGGAAAGGTATGGGGAAAGGATCATTGAGCTTCCATGTCCCCTCTGTACAAGCCGCCCTTCTAGCACCTCCATGTGTTCACCAGTCAGGAAGCATTAATCTTGTTTTTTAAAACTTTTTTTTTTTAGTATTGGAACTCTCCATCATTTCTCAAGAGCATGCCTTTTTTTTTTTTTTTTTAAGACATCAGTCTCCTGGAGGGATGGTCAGTGGAAAAAGTGAGTTCCATCATATAATTTGGGAAACTTCATACTATATCTCTTCCCATCCCAGCGATTCACTGTGAATATCAATTTAATAAAAGCTCAGGGAAATGATATTAGTACTAATAATTTAACATTTATTGAGCGCTTATTATTTTAAGGCTCTTTTCTTAACAACCCCACATGTATTAATCTTTCTGATCT
>NW_011888801.1:12536439-12537454 GCF_000151845.1 Pteropus vampyrus
AATGATATTAGTACTAATAATTTAACATTTATTGAGCGCTTATTATTTTAAGGCTCTTTTCTTAACAACCCCACATGTATTAATCTTTCTGATCTTTTCAACACTCTATCTTCTACAATTATCTCTCTCTTTTTAAACAAATGAGAAAACTCAGGCCCAGAGTGGTGAAATAACATGCTCAAAGTCACATGGCTAGGCTAGTAGTTGGAAGAACCAGGATTCAAACTCAAATAGACTGGATCCAGAAGGCTTTCAAGCAGTACATTGTACTATTTGTAACCAGTGAAGAAACTGGTTTAGTGTTAACCTAGCATTTCTCAAACTTGTTTGACTCTGGAAACTCATATTCTCTGTGAGATGCTGGTTTGAGACAGTTTACACTGGTGATCTACAGTCTTTTAAATACCATTGGTTTAGAATAGAACTAGTTGTTTTTTTTTTTTTAACTAGGTTGTCTTTTGATGATATTAAATGTTATATTTATTTATTTGTTACTTTTTTCTACTTGAAAGATTAGTATTTTGATCTTAAGGCATTTTGTAGTCACTTTCACAATGACCTTCCCAGGAATTTTTAAAAGGTCAATATCACTCTGTAATACTTTTGCAGTACTAAAACAGTTTATAATCCAAATTGCTATTTTACTCTGCTTTCTCTGCTCTAATATTATATCACAATTTTTTAAAAATAAAAATTTCTTAACTTGTAAGTTAAGAAACTGAAAGCTAATTGGTACAGCCACTATGGAAAACAGAATGGAAGTTCGTCAAAAAACTCAGAATTGATCTACCATTTGATCCAGTAATCTCTCTACTGAGTATTTACCCCAAAGACTTGAAAACCCACATCCGAAAAGATACATGCACACCGATGTTCATAGCTACATTATTTACTGTGGCCAGGACATGGAAGCAACCGAAGTGCCCTATGATAGATGACTGGCTAAAGAAGCTATGGTACATATATACAATGGAATATTACTCAGCTGTAAGAAGAAGTGAAATACTGCCATTTG
>NW_011888801.1:12537504-12548077 GCF_000151845.1 Pteropus vampyrus
ACTTGAAAACCCACATCCGAAAAGATACATGCACACCGATGTTCATAGCTACATTATTTACTGTGGCCAGGACATGGAAGCAACCGAAGTGCCCTATGATAGATGACTGGCTAAAGAAGCTATGGTACATATATACAATGGAATATTACTCAGCTGTAAGAAGAAGTGAAATACTGCCATTTGTGATAACATGGATGGACCCCGAGATAATCATGCTAAGCGAAATGAGCCAAAGAGAAAATATTGAAAATCACATGATATCACTTACATGTGGGATATAAACCTAAAAGCAACAAATGAACAGGACAAAGAGAGACTCATAGACATGGACTACAGACTAGTGATTACCAAAGAGTAGGGAGCAGGGGGTAAGTAGACAGGGTAAAGGGGGTCAAATATGTGGTGACAGAAAGAAATCTAACTTTGGGAGGCAAACACATATATGCCTTACTGTTAAAGTGTACAGCTGAAACTTATTGGATTTTGTTAACCAATGTCACCATAAAAAATTAAAAATTAAAAAAAACCCAGCTATTTAGTGTTATGGAACATTATAATAACAAAACTGAGTTCGAATCTTGTCTCTGCCTCACTATTAGATATGTAACCTTAGAAAAGTTGCTTCATTTCTCAAAACTTCTGTTTCTTCCTCTAAAAAGCAAGGTTAATATCTTTTTTTTTAAAGTTATTTTATTTTATTTTTATTTTTCTAATTTTTATTTTATTTGTTTATTTATTTTTTTTAGGCAAGGCAACCTTTGGTTGACCTCACAGATTGCAAGGAACTTGTCTGCTTACAATCCCTTATTTTTTATTTTATTATTTTTTTAATGCCTACAGCACCTGGTCTTCCTATTTGGCCTCCCATCCAAGTACTAACCAGGCCTGACCCTGCTTAGCTTCCGAGATCAGACGGGATCAGGCTTGTTCAGGGTGGCAGGGCCGTAGATTTGGCAAGGTTAATATCTTGCAGGACAGCTATGAGACTTAAATGAGAAAATTTGCATAGTGTCTGACACACAAAAGGCTCTCAATAAATGTTAATTATGCTCCCTCCCCCCCAAGAAGTTGTCTCGATCTTATACCATGAATGAGTTATGAAAATAGTTGGAAAAGAAATCAGGTTTTCTTTGTTGTTGTTGTTTTTAGAAAGACCAGTTTTAAATTTGAACCGTGTCTGTTAAAGCTGACATCATCTTCATTCTGATAAAGTGACGTCATGATACAGGTTGTATGGGAGTTAAAACCAGTTTCTTCCAGCTTTCCAACTGACATAATAAGCAAAACCTGACTGGGCAAACATAGACCTATTTATTATTATTATTATTGTTAAACTAGCTTTGGTGCTGCCTTCTGTTCTTTTTGAAATTTCACTGTTGTCATTTAAAATGTGACAGACCTTCAAAAGCTTCAAAGAATGCTTAATGGTTTAAATCATCTCAGAACATGTGAAGTATATTTTCCAAAGTGGTCTTCTCTATCTAGCAATATGTTCAAAATCATGCATGTTGGACAGAATTGCTTATATTTTCATATATATTACTGGAAGTTTGTTTAGTTTTCATAACAATCAACTTTGTTTAGTTTTCATAACAATCAGATTTTGGAGTTTATGGGCATTACTTAGCATATATAACCAAAGCATGAATAATCACTTAAAACAAAGATATTAAAAGAAAATCTATGGGGATTTTTCAATGTCACAGTGACTTACACCCTAAGCAAAAAGAAAATGGGTTTGGTTTAAGCTATATGTGGACTATCTCTAATATTCTATTTAGTTAATATTCTATTCTCATAGCCCTGATACATAGTAGAATTCAGTAAATATTGATAGACTGAATTTAATTTCTAATCCCAACTTCATGCCTTACAACTTCTGTAACCTTGAAACTTCTTGAATTGTCTAAACTTCAGTTCCCTCTTACATAAAAAAGGAGGTACCAATATTTACCTGCTAGGATTGTTGTAATAATTAAGTGTTCATGCACTTTAAATAGCCAGCACAGCATGTGGCACATAGGAGGCACACAATTCACTGCATGTTTCCCCAGACACCTCACCTCTTTCCTCAGTAATGTTCTTTTCAAGTACATTTCTTTATCATTCACTAAACATTTAGAAGCTGTCTTTAAGAGAGAATATTGTTTGCCAATTAAACTGAAAATATGTCTTTTTGTAGCCCACACTTGGAATACAAAATTGCTAGTACATCTGATGGAACTTTATTAAAATCCTGGCTTTGAGGTGTACTAGTATTGTGTCCTTTGGCAAATTATTTAACCTGTGTGAAGTATAGTGAGCCTGAAATGAGTAATATGTGTAAAGCATCTAGTTCATTGTCTTGTTTGCACAGACTCAAAACAGATATTAATTTAACCTGATAATTTACATAGTTCATGTATGTCAGGAGCCTACGCTATACCAACCCCGATAAGAGCAGTCATGAAGACCGTGAATAAATATTGGGCAAATAATTATGTAGGTGAAGTCGTATTTTCTGTTGTGTTTGAACTCAAATAAACTAATGGGCTGTTATTGCATTTGGCATTTTTTTTGATGTTGTCTTTCTTTATTGAGAATCAAAATTTAAAAAAATGAATGTTGGAGATAGGTTAATGAGGGCTAAGGCAGACGAGGTAAATTTTACTATCTAAAACATTTTTTCATGTTTTTGGTGATCTTTTTCATTAGAAATAAGCATGTTCCTCTCCTGTATTAAAATTCAAGATATGTTATTGGTAAACCAAATTTAATAAAATATTCTCCCTATTTTAAAATTCACTTGAATTGTTCAGATATTATATAAAATTGATTCCTACCTTGGCAGACTAAGCATTGCAAAGCTGGTGCTAAGAGTTTTATGAGAATTCCTAACAAATAGAAAATCTTAAGAATGACATTAGGTATTATAGAAAAAGTTTTAATTTTGAAAATGTTTATAATGTCCTTATCAAATTAGCAATAAGTTTTAAAGGGGTACCCAAACAATCAACATTTATTTTTGAAGTTAACTTTCTCTGTTAAAGACATTAACATCTATTTTTTGTTATGTAGGGTTTCATTTATTAATTAAAATATAGTTCATATAACATAAAAATTTCAGTGGTGTTAATTATATTCACAAAAGTTGTGCAACCATCACCATTATATAGTTCCAGAACTTTTTCATCACCCCCAAAGGAAACCTCATATCCATTAAGCAGTTATCCCCACAACTTCCCCCTTTCCTCAGCCCCTGGAAGTCACTATCTGCTTATTTCTCTACAGTTTTGCCTATTCTGAGTATTTCATATACGGAAGCCTATGATATACTGTCTTCTGTGTCTGGTTTCTTTCATTTAACATGTTTTCAAAGTTTATGTTGTGCTGTATATCAGTACTTCATTTTTTATGGCTAAATAATATTTCATTGTAAGGATATTCCACATTCATCAGTTGATGGAAATTTGGGTTTTCACTTTTTGGCAATTGTGAAAGATGCTACTCTGAACATTTGTTACAAGTTTTTTTTGTGGACATATTTTCAGTTCTCCTTGGTATATACCTTGGGTGGAATTACTGAGTCATATGGTAACTTTATGTTTAACTTTTTGAGATACTGTCCAATTGTTTTATTCACAGTAGCTCCATTATGTTATGTAGTTTTTAATGTTATCTATGATATTTGGAAGAAACGAAAGAAAAGTTTATTAAAATGTTAACAGTGTTAGTACTTGACAGCCCTTCTGGCAAGCAAGGTGGAGGTCTAAGTTTACTTCATTTGCTTTTCAGAATGAAAACATTGAAATATAAACCTACAGTATAGAAATAGTGTCAATTTCTTATGCTCTCTTATTCCTCCACTCACCCGCTTCTCTTAAAAGTTTGGAACATGCTTCAAATTGATGATGATTATTTTCATATAAGGATAGATCTCTAAAAGTTACATTAAGTTTCTTGCTTTGCTTTTCCTTAGTAAGTTTCATATTTTATTACACAGTTTACTAATGCGAAAAAATTGGGCATTGCTCTTTCTACGGAAAACATTCTGGAATCACAATTCAAAATATATTTAATTAATTATGATTAAATTTTTTGGATGTAAAACTAACTTTCAAATTACTACATAAAGACCTCACTTAATTTTTGTGTAGAAGATACTGTGTTAATATAGTAGGTGTTTTAGAGATGCTTTTGTTTTTTTGCTGATAACACTACCCATGCCTCTTTTGTTGCTCACAAGTCGTCATCATCTCTTCAACCTCCTATATTTGTTCACACAAATATTTATACAACTTTCATAAATTTACATAAAACGAAGTTAAAAGAATTGGTTTCATTGGAGGTATAGAAGTTCAAAGCAGAAAGGGTACTCAAGAGATATACTATTTATAGAATGATTTCTAATACTAGATTGAAGCTTAAGTGCTTTTTCATGCCCTATCTCATTTAAAGTGACAATCCATATGAATTTTATGTTTGGAAGAATAAATGTGTTTATCAATCATTCCATAAAGTATGAAGTAAGCTCTGGCTCTCTAGGATAAATTTATTTATTTTAACTTTATTTTTTCTTAATTTTTATTTTTTGGTTAGAGTCGACATTCATTATTATTTTATATTAGTTTCAGATGTAAAATCTTTATTTTTTTAAAGGATATATTATAGAGATTGAGTTGCTTTGAGTAATGAAAAATTAAGAGAGTTCTTTTTCAGGTAAATTTTTTAGGTTTTAAGATATGAAAGTATCATTGTGGATGTTGAATATGTTGTTTACTAAATCCTGTTTACTAAGCCCTATAATTTTCAGTTATTTTTTTAACCTATAATTTTAACCTATAATTTTCACTTATTTTTGCAAATATTCTGGTGCTTAAAATAATGTTGTGTTGGGTAATTTTTTCTTCACTTCTGGAATGTTTAAGTATAGATAGTTGCATTTGAACTAGAGAAATAATGGATTTTAATCAGGATTTTTGTCTGAATGTTCACTCCTTTAATAATTTTTTTTGCATTTTTTTTTGCCATGGTATTAAGTTTGTAGTTGATCACCTTCTGTACTAACTAGAAGTAATCTAGAAGGTGAAAATTAAAAAATCAACCTCAAAAAATTAAAAATAGAACTATAGGATCCAGCAGTTCCACTTTGGGATACATATCTGAAGGACATATCTGAAGGAAATGAAATCACTATCTCAAAAAGATTATCTGCACTTCCATGTTCATTGCAGCATTATTTATACTAGTCAAAAATGTAGAAACAACATGTCTATTGGTGGATGAATAGATAATGAAAATGTGATGTATATACACACATGTGTACACACACACACACACATTCACACTGGAATATTATTAGCAATAACAAAGAAGGAAGTCCTGCCATTTGAGACAACATGGCTAGACCTTGAGGGCATTATGCTCAGTGAAATAAGTCAGACAGAGAAAGACAACTACTGTTTGATCTCACAAAGCCAAAGGCATAGAAACAGAACAGATTGGTGGTTGCCAGAGGCAGAGGGTAGGGGCAGGGGGAAATAGGTTAAGGTGGTCAAAAGGTACAAACTTCAGTTATAAGATAAATAAGTTCTTGGAATATAATGTACATCATGGCGACTATAGTTAATAATACTGTATTGTATGTTTGAAAATTGCTAAGAAGGTAGATTTTAAAAGTTTTCATTACAAGAAAGAGAAAATATTATAACTCATGGGGTGATGGATGATAATTAAACTTAGTATGGTAACCATTTTGCAATATATACGTATATGAAATCATTATATCATACACCTTAAACTAATACAAGGTTATATGGCAATTGTATCTCAGTAAAACTGGGAGAAAATATATTCCCAGATAAAGTGTTATCGCTGCTATTTTAATTTAAGGTATTCATAAATGGAAAGAAGCCAGGGAGATTTTGGAGATCAAGTTTTATATTATGATAACCAAACTTTTATACATATTTATACATACTTGAAACAATATGAGAAATCTGTGACTAGAATATGATTTCTAGGAGGAGTAATTGTTATGTAGATGGATATCTGCCCAAGCTTTATTGTTCTTGGTGTTCAACCTCTGGTATTGTTGCCAGAGTTCCTTCAATTATTCCTTTAATTGGAAATTATAGTGCATTTTCCCATAGACAGAGTGTGGTTCAAATAGTACTCTTAATTCTAGTTATTCATTCATTAAATAAATACTTTAAGCTCTTGATAGAAGGCAGGTACTCTGCTATATACTGTTTACGTTTACAAGGTTACAAAGATGGATAAAAAACATGACACAATCTTCTGTCTCAAGTCGCTATTCTTTTGTTAGCTGTGGGAGCTCAAAAGAAGTGATTGAAAGTTACCTAATATGGTTATATTTATTCCTTTCTTTCCCCATGGTTCTTAGGTACTTATGGATTAAGGTGGTCTTTGTTTATTGCCCAAGATCTCAACTTTATTTCTTAATTTTCTTTCTTTGGAAAAATGTTTCTCAAGTTTTAGAACTTGGAAAACTTTATGCATAATTGGAGACTGCCTATTTTGAAATGGAGAAGCGCCTCAACATTATTGAGTTAATATATAGTTGGTACAAAGTTTTCAGTTGTAGTTGCTGACTTGCTTAGTGAGTAAATGATTGATACAATCAACTAAAAAGTTAAGAGAAAGAGTGGCCTGAGTAGTTTTTCAGATACAGTCAATTATTCAGTATGATAAGAGTCTTAAAACAACTTTCATTGTTATTTCTGTTTCTTGTAGATGGTCAGGTAGTTTTTCTCTCCCTTTTTAGGAAACATGAAAAGCCTTATGTTTGAGTAGACAAGGTAAGCATTCAAATAAACTCTTTAGTGTCATTGTGACAACGGAATGATTTAATATAAAAATAGTTTCAGTTATTTAAAAAAAGTAAAGAATTAACTATGTTAACATTTGTATACAGCATTGCTATAAGCATTTTATGTTCAATATCTGATTAAGCCTCATAACAATCCTGAGCGAGACGCTGTTATACTTTACACACGAAGGAACTGAAGTGTAGAAATCTAAGGATTTCTGCTACTGGTTATGCATTTAGCAAGTTATGATAGCATGAGAGTCATGTTGCTTCTTTCTCGCCCTCCTCTCTCTCTCTCCCTCCAACTCCTTTGGTTTTGTTGTTTTTTGCTTTGCAGGACAATTTTGTTAGACTTCTTAGTTTCCAGAGATCAGATTTAGTTGCCAAAGTAGGTTTTATGTCCTTGGGAAATCCTTAGGTACCTTATGTCTCTATCTTCAATATATAAAAATATCTTCATTTTTTTTAAAAAGTTTCAGTTTAACAAGTTAGTTTGTTGGGGATTGTTCAGACAAACAGTAATAATTCTCAGTTCCCACCTTCATTTCCCCTTCTCAGAGGTAACTGTTCTCAATTCTTAGCTGTTTGGTGCTTCCCTGTGATATTTCAAGTAACATATTTGAATTGATGTTAGGACATTGTTTATATGGTTTTCTCTGTCCTTATCATTAACTCAGCTCAGGATTTTTTACCAATTGCCCAAATTTCCTATTTTATTTCACATCATTTACTCTGTCAGTGTCATCATGTTGAAGGAATCCCTCCCAAGCAAAGTGCTCCAATCTGGAGTAGTTTCTGTGTCCTCATAGTGTCTAATTATCAGTCTAAGTATCTCTTCTTTTCTCCTGTGTTGGATCTTTTATTTCTTCTGTCCTATGTCTTCCTCTTTCTTGGTTTACTCCCACATTTTGCTAAAGAAAGGGTGAATGGGAGGCAAGTTATTTGATACCTTGCATTTCTGAAAATGTCTTTATTATCCTCTTAACCTTGTTTAATAGTTTGGTTTGTGTATAACATTCAGACTGGGAATAATTTTTCTTCAGAATTTTGATAATTTTGTTCCATTGTTGTCTAGCTTATACCATGGCTGCTGAAAGTTCAAAATCATTCTGACTCTTCATCTGTTGTCACCTATTTTCCATCTCTGGAAGCTTGTAAAATCTTCTCTTGGCTTCCATTGTTTTGAAATTTCAAAAAGATATGCTTTAGTATGGATGTACTTTTTTCCTGTTTTAAAAATTATTTATTTTAAATTACAGTTGGCATATGACATTGTATTATGGAGTTGCTTTTTAGATTCATTATGCTGTGCATTCTGTGTTTTCAAATAGTAAACTTACATTGTTTAATTCTGGAATGTTTTCCTGAATTATTTCATTGATCTTTCTCCTCTGCTGTACAGATATTGAATTATCTTGACTAGATCTCCAATTTCTTAATATCATCTATTTTATTCTTCATTCTTTCTGATAAATTTCCTTAAGTTTAATTTCCAAGGGCTCTTTTTAAAAGTATCCTTTTTTTTTTTTTTTCCCCCATGGATGGAGTATTGGTCTTCTCCAAGGATGTGAAATGATAGGGTTAGAAAAAATATTTTTAACTTAAAATTTTTTCTCTCTACATTTTCCATGTTTCTTCCAAGTTCTTTTTTTCTTGTTCCTTTTCTTTGTTTTCTGATAGAGGCTTTTCTCAGATGAGTCGTGAACCTTAGCAAACTGCAGGTGTGACCCTGAGAGTTGATTGGAAGCTCTGAGTACATCATTGGTACTCATTGACTGAGTTCACTGTAGGGTGACCTGACTTTGCTATTTACGCTGGTACCTGCTGATACCTGCTTCTCATTTCTTTTTTTTTTTCTGAAAAGAGAAGAGTCTTTTAATCTCTCGCCTTGTGTGTGAAAGCTACTCCTCTAGGAGTTGAGTGAAAGAAGTATATGTATATGTATGTATATATGTTTACTTAATCCCCCTGGTTTGATTAAATCCTTTTCCTCTTCCCCGTCCCCCAAAGTGTGCTTTGTATACCTCTGTTCAGAAATCCTCTTCAGAGAATAATTCTCTAGAATTTTGCCTTGCCGACAGAGGCATAGTAAGCCAACCATATGGAATGGGAGACATTGAGAGATTAAACCATTTCTTAAAGAGCTTTCAAATTCCTGACTGAACCTTTTGAGAATTCTGTGGACTAAGTCAGGTTGGTTTTGACTTTCCACATTGCTGGTTTACGATTCAGCTTTCTTGGATCTTCTGTTAGTTACCATATGCTTTCCAGCCTTCAAACTTTATGTCTTAAAATTACCTTATTAGTATTTTAGCACAGTTTTGAGAAGCAATGAAATTAAATATCTGGGACCCTGGGTAAAAATTCATTTTTACCCAGAATCTAGTTCTAGATTTTTTTGTTTAAGTTTTTATTTATCTATTCATTTTTTACTATTATTTTTGTAAAAATATTTTTGAAAAAATAAATTTTTTTTTTTTACAATATTTTCAACTTAAACACTATTCACACTGAACATTTATGGCAGCTTAACCTACCCAAATATGAAGTTTAAGAAACTATTCATTTTTTTTATTGTGGTAAAATACACATAAAATTTATTAACTTTTAAAGTGTACATCACAATGTTGTACAGCCATCACCACTATCTAGTTCTAGAACTTTTTCATCATTCCAAAAAGAAACCCCATATTAATTAAGCAATTAAGCATTTCCTACTCCTTCTTTCCCCCAGCCCATGGCAACCACTGATCTGCTTTCTGTCTCAATGGATTTGCCTATTCTGGATATTTCATCTAAATGGAATAATATAGTCCATGGCCTTTGAGTCACATACTTTCACTTAGCATGTTTATGAGGTTCATCTATGGTGTAGTACAAATCAGTACTTCTTTCTCTTTTATGGCTGAGTAATTTCCATTGTACAGAGATAACGACATTTTATTTATTCAATCACCTAATGTCCTTTTTTTTTGTTCTAGGATCCCAGCCAAGTTCCCACAGTACATTTAGCTGTCATGTTTCCTTAAGTTCCTCTTGGTTATGAGTTTCTCATACTTTTCGTGCTTTTGATGACTTTGACAGTTTTGAGGAGTATTGTTCAGGTATTTTATAGAATGCACCTCTATTGGTATATGTCTCCTATTTTTCTCATGAGTAGACTGGGGTTTTGGATTTTTTGGAGGAAGACCACATAGATTAACTGCCATTTTCATTATATTAAGGGTAGATACTGTCAACATGACATATCAGTATTAATGTTGACATTGACCACCTGGTCAAGATAGTGTTTGTCAAGTTTTCAACTATAAAATTACTCTTTTAGTCTCTGTTTTCATACTGTACTCTTTGGAAAGAAGTCATTTATATACAGCTCTCACTTACAGAATG
The DNA here is from genome assembly GCF_000151845.1 of Pteropus vampyrus. NCBI lineage: Eukaryota > Metazoa > Chordata > Mammalia > Chiroptera > Pteropodidae > Pteropus > Pteropus vampyrus. Next base: position 12,547,706 of record NW_011888801.1, read on the forward strand.
GGTAGTTATGCTTCCCCTCTTCGAGGATGGAGTATCTACATAAATTATTTGGAATTCTGTGCAGGAGATTTGTCTTTTCTCCCCATTTATTTATTTATTCGGTCATTCTTTATGTCAGTATTACTCATGCATATTAACTTTATACTTGAGGTTATAATACAATTACTACTTAATTTTGTTGCTGAAATTGTTCCAGCTTTGGCTGTTGGGAGCTCTTTCAGTTGGCTTCTATGTCTCTTTGACATACCCCCATCAGTGTGTATGGGCATGTGTGTGTGTGCATGCGTGTGTGTGTGTGTGTGTTTGTGTGACAGAGAGAGAGAATGAGGGGAGAGAGAGAGAGAGAGAGAGAGAGAGAGAGAGAGAGAGAGA
>NW_011888801.1:12548127-12604235 GCF_000151845.1 Pteropus vampyrus
GAGAGAGAGAGAGAGAGAGAGAGAGAGAGAGATATGCAGAGACAGAGAGACAGAGACAGAGAGCACGCACTTCTATGTTTTGTCACGACATAATTCTCCAAGTTCATTTTGTATATTTCCTGCCCCATCCTGGGATTGGACATTTCTCCAATGAACCTTTGTTCCTTTTAATGGAAAATGGAGAAAGCAAGATCTAGGTGCTAGATGTGCTAGTTGCTACTGGATTGTTGTTGGTTGTAGGTCCACTCAGCTGACAGAGCCCAGAAACATATGTACATTTACTAATCTGTGTATGTACATATTTATAAAGATTTCTATATGTACTCATCTGTGTCTACATTATGCTAAATGTGAGTTTATGCTGTGGTATCCAACTCTAATCCATTAGCACATAGATCATTATAACCTCCTCCCCTTGCTTATCTGTAAACTCCTACTCTAATAGTGAGAAACCGGCTTATATCACTTGCCACCTGTTTATTTATTCAGTTGCAGTATATTTGTACAGTACTCTCACAGTTTTGAAAACTGGCGGCTTAGCTGTGAAGCACAGACAAATCTCTAGAATTCCACCTGGGCTCAAATTCCAGACCCTGCTGAAGTGAAAGTCTGATTCCTACTCTCAAACTGCTTGAATCCAGTGATGAACTGAATCAAACTCAAGCTGCATAAAAGCCCAAACTTAGCTCAATTACAAATTAGATTGACTCAGACCCCATTCTAGTGGTCTGACAGAAGGTCATGTCTCTTTCTACGAGTAAAATATTATTTATTTCAATTACTAATGTATTTTTATGCTGTCTATCTTATAATAATTGCAAGATGCGAGAAAATGTGATAAAAGGTCAAGAGAGGAAGTAGTCAGTATAGGGAGACCCAGAGATAATCCAGATGGTAGAATTATCAGACAGGGTTTTAAAGATAATTGTGAAAAAAAGTGCCAGAGGATCTAATGGTAAAGGTGGAAAACATGCATGAAAAGATGGGAATTTTCAGGAGAATCATAGAAACTACACCAAAGAACCAAATTGAAATTCATAAATTAAAAATACAATATTAGAAATGAAGAATGCATTACAGATGATTAACAGTTTCTTAACATATCAAGATCAGTGAATCTGAAGAAAGGTTGATAGAATATTCAAATTGATGAACAAACACAACAAAGTGCGGGAGAGGTAGCAAAGAGCTACCAGATAGATCTGTGGGATAATATTATGTATAATTGGAGTTTTTAGAAGAGAATGTAGTATAAAACATGTTTGAAGAGACATTGGTTAAGAACTTCTAAGACTGATGAAAGACATAAACTCACAAATTTAAGAAGTTAAACAAACCCTAAGCAGGTTAAATACAAAATTAAAAACAAACCAACAAATAAAAAATCCCAGACTTAGGCACATCATTATCAAACTACTAAAAATGAAAGAACAGATCTTATAAGCAACAGAATAATACATTAAATACATGGGAATAACAATGTGAATTATGACGAACTTCTCACCAGAAAGAATAGAAGCTTAGAGAAAATGGAATGACATCTATAAAAGTGATAAAAAAAGAAAACCTGTCAATCTAGAATCCTATATTTAGTAGAAATAAACCTTCAAAAATAAAGGCAAAACAAAGACATTTTTAGACAGATTAGAAAGTGAAAGAATTTGTCTCTTACAGACCTGGACTGCCATAAAATACTAAAAAAATGTTTCATGAGCTAAAGGCAAAAGAGACTAGATGGAACATTGGGTCTGCAGAAAAGGATGAAGATCACCAGAAATGGTAAATATCTGTATAAATATAAAGAAACTTTTTTTGATACCTTTACCTGTAGTATAAACATAGAATATTGACTGTTTGAAGCAAAACTATTAATATATGTGGGGTTTACAGTATATATTGATTTAGAGTTTAAAACTATGAGAATTGCAAAAAGAAGGACATCTGCCCATGTAGGATTAAGTGGTATGAAAATCATGCTCCTACTATAAACATCTAGAAAACAGGAGAAAAATATATGAAACAACTGTTTTCAGATATTGGACAACAGTCAGTGCAGGATGGTGATCTTCGACAGAAGGAAAATAAATGACATGAACCCTATAAGTGCCCCCATCATACTGCTTGTAGGTAGTTTCCAGACTGCAGCACAAAGTAAGACAACCCAAATAGAGCTAAGGAGTGTTTGGAGAAACTAAGGCAACTAGAATTTGTGGGGTAGAAAACTGGAGCAGAGGGAACTGTGCAGAAAGCTACAAAACTAAGAGATCTCTGGAGATCTATAGACGAGTTCTCTAGAATCATTTGTTGAATACTCATCTGCACATGCAGAGTATGAAATTCTACAGTACTGTGGAAAGTCACAGCGGAAATTAGTACACTGAACAATTCCAGGAGCTCACATAGTGCTGGACATAGTTTGTTTCCAGTAGGCATAGCAGAGGGATGTTTTCATAGACGGGACATTGGCTTCGAGTGGAGTTAAATTAGCCATAGACTGAAGGCCTCCCTAAAGCCACTGCAACAAAGCTTAAAAACAAGTTTTGAAAGTAACAAATAAGTCAACTGTGCCAAAACTAAGTCTGACACTTTTAAAGGAATACAGTAAAAACCAGCATCCACAATTAAAATGTCTAGCATCAAGTAAAAGATTATTAGGTGTACTAATAAAACAGGAAAATGGACCATAACCAGGAAGAAAACCAATCAAATGAAAGAGACCTAGAAATGAAGAATCATTTGAAGTATTTTTGATGATAGAATTATCAGACAGGGATGTTAAAACAGCTATGAATATGATAAGGAGAGATATGAGTGATAGAAAAAAGGACTCAAATGGAATATCTAGAGATGAAAAATAAAATATCCAAAATGAAAAACAAGCCACTGGATGAGATTAACATCAGATTAGATACTGCAAAAGAAAAAGATCATTCAACTTGAAGATACAGCAGAAGAACCAATTAAAAATAAAGTGCAAAGAAAAAAACTGGAACAATATTAGTAGAACAATATCAAGTTGTGTAATATATGTATAATTGGAATTCCATAAAATAGAAGGTACAGAGAAATTATTTGAAGAAATAATGACTGAAAAATTTCCAAGTCCGATGAAAACTACAAACCCACAGATCCAAGAACCTCAATGAATGCTAAGTAGGATAACCATAAATAAAGTCATACCTGATAACATAGTAATCAAATTGCTAGAACTCAGTGATAAAAAGAAATTTTTGAAAGTAGGCAGAGAAAAAAAGACACATTGCTTGAACAAAGCTAAGGTTAAAAACTATGCAAGCCAGAAGACAGTGGACCGATCTCTTGAAAATACTGCAAGAAAAAATAAGTGCTGTCAATGTAGAGTTCTACAACTCAGTAGAAAATATCTTTAAAAAATAATTCTGTTAGACTAAGAAAGATAAGAGAATTTATTGCTGCATATTTGAGCTATAAAAAATATTATAGGCAGTTCTTCAGGCAAAGGGAAAGTGATACCTGAAGGAAAGTTGAATGTATACATAAAATTCCAGAAATAGCAATTGTGCGGTTGTATATTAAGGATATTTAACTCATTTTTAACCTCTTTAAAGGATCATTGATTGTATAAACCAAAAATAGTTGCAACAAGTGAAATAAATGTATGACAAAAATAGCACAAAGAACAGGAAGAGGAAAATGGAAGAATGATGTTGCAACATCTTTAGACAAAGTTAAATGGTAAAATATTATTTGAAATTAGACTATGTTAAAGATATAAACTGAAAATTCTGTAGCAATGGCTAAGAAAATAGTACAAAGTAGAAATGATACAAATAATAATGCAATTAAAGGAGTGTTTGGAGGGAAACATTGCGTTAAATGCTTATATTAGAATAGAAGAAAAGTCTCAAATCAGTCATCTAAACCAGAGACTAACAAACCTCTGCCTACGGGTCACATCTAGTCTATCACCTGTTTTTGTGTGGCCTGTGACCTAAGAGTGGCATTTACATATTAAAATGGCTGAAAAAGGATCAAAAGGAGACATATTTTATGACATGTGAATTCATATTTTAATAAGAAATTCAAATTTCGTTTGTAGCCATAAAGTTTTATTGGAACATAGCCATGCTCATTTGTTTGTCTTGTTTATGTCTTCTGTTCTGCTATATCCACAATGTAAGTATTTGTGATATACTGTAGGGCCTGCAAAGCCTAAAATATTTACTCTCTTGACTCTATAGAAAACATTTGCTAACCTCAAATGTATGAATCCTACAGATATTAGAACAAGAATATGGGTATATATTTCACTTCCATCACTTCTGTTCAACATTGATCTAGTGGTCCTAAAAAGTATAGTAAGCCAAGGAAAAGAAAATAGTAAGGCATAAAATTAGAAAAGAAGTAAAATTGTTATTTACGTAGGACATGATTGTATATATAGAAAAAACAATGGAATCTACAAAAACAATAATGAATGAATTTAACGAAGTCAATATAAAAAAATTATTTATAGTTCTCTATACAAGCAATGAACAATTTGAAAACTGAAATAAAAACTATCATTCTGATAGCATAAAAAAAAACACCAAGTGTCTATGAAGAAAACTTAGGATATGCTCTCAATACTGAAAGGTAGAAAATGTTGCTAATGTAAGTTTAAAGAGATTTAAGTGAATGGTGATATACCATATTCATGGGTTGGAAGACAGGCATTGTTTAAATGGAATTCTCTCTAAATTGATCTATACAATCTTCGTTAACATCCTAGTAGGTTTTTTTTTTTTCCTTTAAGAAATAGATAAGCTAATTCTAGGAAGTTATTAGAAATGCAAAGGACTTAAGAATAGCAAAAATAGTTTTGAGAAAGGACAGAGTTAGAGGCCTTTTATTTCCTGATATCAGGATTTTTCTTAAAGCTACAATAATCAAGACAGTGTGGTATTGGCATAAGGATAGACATAGAGATCAATGATAGATAATAGAGAGCTCAGAAATGGACTAACACATGTTTCTACCAAAGTACCAAATCAAACCAATGGGAGAAAGAAAGACAAACATTGCTCAAACGTGATATCTATATGGAAGGCAAAGAACTACCAGCTCAACTCACTCCATACACAGAAACTAATTTACAATAGGTTACATATTTAGAATGCAAAAGCAAAAGCCATACAACTTTTGTATTATTTCTTGCTTCATAACAAATTCCCAATACTGAGTGGCTTGATGCAAAAAATATTTATTATAGTTACCTTGTATCAAGTACTCAGGAGAAGCTTAGCTAGGCGATTCTGGTGCAGAGGCTCTCATGAGGTTGTAGTCAGGATGTTAGCAAGTGTGCAGTCATCTGATGGCTTGATCGGGGTGGGAGAATCCTCCTTTATGATGGCTTGCTTCCAATGGCTGTTGGTCATAGGCCTCAGCTCTTCTCTGGCTATTGGCAGGAGACTTAGTTCTTCACCACATGAGCCTGCCATAGGGCTGCTTGAGTGCCCTCATAATGGCAGCTGGCTTCCCTCAGAGTGAGTGATCTAAGAGTGAGCACACAGAGGAAGCTGCATTACCTTTTATGACAAAGTCTTGGGGATCACATACCATCATTTCTCCCAAATTCCGTTCATTACTATAGCCCACATTTAAGGGTAGAGGAATTAAGCCTCGTCTCTTGAAGGGAGGAGTATTAAAGAATTTGTGGACATATTAAAACTGCCATAGCTTCTAGAAAAAAAGGAGAATATCTTATGAACTTGGAGTACTCAAAGATTTTTTGGATAAGACACTAAGAGAAAAAAGATACATAAAAGAAAAAATTTTGATAAATTGGACCTCATCTAAATAACAGAATTGTTCTTTAAAAGATATCGCTAAGGAAATGAGTAGGTAAGCACAGAGTGGTGAAAAAAATATTTCCACCACATTTATCTGTCAAAACAGCCTATATTTAGGGCATATAAGAACTGTAGTAATCTTACAGTAAAATGAGGAAAAGACATGAGCAGACTTTTCCCAAAAGAGTCTATGCTAATGGCCAATAAACACTTACAAAGGTACTTGGCATCATTTAGGGAAATGCAGTCAACTCACATTGAAATACCATTTCAACCCCTCTAGAATGGCTAACGAGAAAGACTACAGATACAAATGGGGATGATATGATGTAAACGGAACTCATATTGCTGGTGGGTATGCAAAAGGGTACAGTTACTTTGGAGAACTGGCAGTTTCTAATGAAATTAAACATACATCCTATGATTTGGCAAGTCTACTAGATATTTAATGAAGAGAAATGAAAAAATATGTCTATAAAATAATGAATTCAATAATGTTTATTGCAGTCTTATTCATAATAGCCAAAAATGTTCATCTATAGGAAAATGGATTGAAAAACTATGGTGTATTCACAGTACTTACAACGGATATACCTAACAACACAGATGAATCTTGAAACCATTGTGTTAAGCGAAAGAAACTAGACCTAAATGAGCGTATGCTGTATGGTGTATACGAAGTCCAAGAAAAAAAGCAAAACTATTCTAAAGTGATAGAAATCAGAAAATAATTGAGGGTTCTGATAGAGATCAGAAGATAATTGTGGGTTGGAGTTGGGGAGAAACTATTTAGAAAGGGACATGAGAGAACTTCCTTAGGTCCATGGAAACAATTTGTATCTTGTTTTGGATGATGGTTACATGGGTGTAGAAAATTGTCAGTAGTTGAACAGAACTCTTAAGACCTGTGCATATTATCTAATGTTTAATTATACTTCAGATTTAAAAAACTAGTAAGAGTCTAGGGGAAGAATGTTTTAAGGCTGAGGGAACAATACATGCACAGAGGTGCTGAGGTATACTTTGGGATATTAGAGGTGAAAGGAAGAAAGTGGTAAGGTTTAGGTCAGGAAGGTAGCTCTGTGTCTGTAGTTTGTTATTTTTACTCTTTAACTTGCTAAGCAACAGGATTTTAAATTGAATATTTAATTTTTTGGAAGTTTAGCATCCCATTGCCAGATCATTAAAAAGGAGAGAAAGAGAGAAAGGGAGGGAGGAAGGGGTAGGAGGGAGGAAGAGAGAATGTGTCAGATATAAAAGAAGCAAGAGATTAAAAGAGAGAGATATGTCCTCTTAAAAGGCATTTATTATTCACCTCAATATTAAGTTTACAGTAAACTTTACAAGTGGAATTCTTTGATAACGATGCTCCTTTATACTGGTTTTGTTCTTGTCATACCATTCTACGTAAGTCAGTGCTTTGTGCTTATATTTAATATGACTTGTTGGCTGGGTACTAGCTTGGATTCTAGCTATACAGTTGTGCAAAGACGTAAAACCAGAGAGTCAGTATGGTATAGTGGTTAAGAACTTAGGCTCTGCAGTTTGATTTCCTGCATTCCAGTCCTGCTCCACTACCTGCAGGCTACTTGACCGGGGGCCACTTCTATAAACCTCAGTTTTTTTGAGGGGGCAGTAGGGGAAGATGGGAAACCAATCAGGAGACTGTTGTAAATCAAATGATGGTGATTTGAACCAGGGCAGTAGCAATTGAAGGTGGAGAAAAGTGGTCAAGTTCTGAATGAATTTTAAGGTAGGGCTAAAAGGATTTGATGACAAATTGGAAAAAAAAAAAAAAATCAACCAGTGAGGATGCCAAGGTTTTTGGCCCAGTGAACTAGAAGAGTGGAATTGCCATTTGCTAAGATGAGTATGATGTTTTACAAAGGAATGTCAGGGCTTAAGTTGTAAAGTTGTTTTTTTATTATTTGTTTTTCATCTTTTTTAGGGGGTGGGTGGAGATGAGCAAGCAGAAAGGTTGGAAGGCAGACTCCTGAGACTCACCTTATGCTTATGAGATCATGGTTAGTAGATCATTCCTTTTGGTAGTACGTGATGTGGGGGAGGAGAAGTGAAGTGTTATGTTTTAAGATTTCTTCTTTGACCTTCCTTAGAAAGGATGAGCTTTGGACAAGTTGTTTCTTGCTGCCTGAGACATTTTCTAGGAAAACTGGATCCAAAGTTTTTATACTGATATCCACAGCTTTATTATTCAGAACCTGACAGCCAGACTCTTTTTTTCTTCTTAGTTGCCAAACAGGTTTAATCCTCTTTTCCATCTCATTTAATTTTTATCACTGTCGTGAGATTCCCAAATGCATATTATGATTTTTAGGTATAGTTCAACCTAATTTCAATTAGTATTTCATTATTTAAAAATTTTTACAGGAAAACTGAGTACAACATTTCCCTTTACTTCTACTGTTAAAATGTATTAAGAGTTACACTCGTCACTAATAGAACATTTATTCATGTATTTATATAGTTCTTAACTAGGGTTACTATATAATTTATCTCCAGACCGAGACATTTTTAAGAGTGAAAAGGGAAACTGACTAAACAAGACACAAGATAAGCATGCTTAAACTAGGACTGTTCTGGGCAAATCAGAATGTATGGTCACTCTATTCTTAAGGCAAAAAAGCAGCTAGATTAAGGTTCACTTTCAGGTCCAGTGCTTGGACTTGACTTGGAGAAGACAACTTCTAGAATGGGGTGGGAGGGAGGAATTCTCACTGTATTGTAAGCGCAACTAAGAGGCTCACGGCACTGCAGTAACCTCATGTGGTGGTGAGAACATGATTAGAGATGTCTCTCCTGAAAACCCGACTATAGCAAAGGAAATCAAAGCTTATGCAAGGAGATTTAAACAATCGGTTGTCTGCCCACTGGTTTGTTTTAGTAACTATTACTTCAAATGCAAGAATGTGTAATAGCTTTAAATTTCAATTGCTTTTGTTCTTGAGGGACAAATAATGCATCTTATATTTTTTCACAAGTCACATAAAATGTGTCAGCGTTCTTACTAGTAAAATTATTTTTTAAGATATTAACAAAGTTGCAGTAAGACTGAGAGTCTCAGCCTTTGTTTGTGGCATTATACAGTATCCAGGTCTTTTGCACACAGCATAATAAATATCAAGAGCTATAACAATATATATATCTTTGACCCAATAATTCCATACCTGGAAGTATATCAGAAGAAAATAATTGAAAAGTAATGCTAACTGCCCGAAATAAGTTATTGCAGCAATGGCTATAATAGCAACAAGTTAGAAACAAATTAATGAATTAGAGAGTAATGATGAACTAAATTAGATTCATTATGAAAACATTAAGCTAGCATTAAAAATGATTTGGAAAACTATAGATTGACATTAAAAGGTGACCATGTATGGATTAAAGCAGAATACAAAATTATTTCAATTTTATGGTTACAGCTATATAAAAATACACATTAAAAACAAAAACTTGAAGGAAATACAGTGGGTTGGCTTTTGTTTGTGTCACTAAGTATGTGTGTGTAGTTCTGAGATTTAAGACTGACATTTTTGAGTACTTACTTTGTGCTCATCTCACAAACACTGTCAGATAGGGATTGATATTATTTTCATTTGACAGATAAAGAACCTTAATCCTCACTTGACATACATTGAAATTTTATTTTTTATTATGGATGTTTTCAGAATATACAGAAAAAGAAAGATTAGTATAATGAACCCCATGTAACTATCACCTAGCTTCAGTAATTTCAAGTTTACATTTTTTGATAAGTTGCAGAGTAGGATTTTTACCCACATCTGTATTACTCTAAAACCTATGCTGCCTTTTCATTTTATCCTTTGATGCTACTGAGTAACTTTATGATGCTTAGTGTTTTTGGTAAAATAGACATGGAAAGGCTTTATAACTGAGTTTTTCAGGTTGATAATAAAAAAGAGGAAGCACTCTCTTTTAACTACGTGTATTTTGTTATGAGTATTTTTAGTTGCAGTGTTCTGCAAAGATAAAACCTGCTGATACAGTTCATCCTGTTTTATAAATCTTTGACCCATTCACCAGACTCTGACCATGCTAAAGATAAAGGATTGCGGTTGTATTGGTCTTTCTGAGTGAAGTAGCCGTCTGCAGATTGGGAAATTGTATAATTATTAACTATGGTAATGGATGTGTGCTTGCAAGTTTCATCTGGTATCTTAATGAGCTTTAACCCTTTGAGTACACTCAAAACATATCTAGAATCATTGAAATTTAGCAGTTATCTGTAACTTAACTCTTCAGTCTGTGTATTTCTGCCCTGATAAATAATTGTTTCTCTCTGCCCTCGCCACATCCCATTCACCCTCCCCACCCCACACACTCATAGCCCCTGTAGAGGATTTAGCAGCAGCAGCCTTAAGTATAAAGACTTCTTTAAAAAATTACTTTTTTGAATTAACAGGACCATACTTTCTAGTCTTTTTTTTTTTTTTTTTTTGTGAGAAGGGTCTCACACTTACAGAGGTATATATTTAGACAAATAAGCAAAGGCACACTGAAGTAATTATTATACACGAATAACTGTATTTTATAGAACTTTGATTTGTTTTAGGTATCTTTAATCCTGGGAGATCCTCTCTGAAGTCTCATGACTGCTTTGTGTCACCCCTGTGTGTCTCACCATCTTCCCCTGCCTAGAGGACAAGTAGGGCTCTGAATGTTGGGGGCCTGCAGCTTCATGGCCTCATGGCCTCATAATCATAAACCATACCAAACTTGAATCGAAGGACTGTAATCTAGTCTGAAGATAGGTAGGGTCATTTAGTCAGATTTTCTCTTTAAGAAAGAGACTAAACACAACTCTGCTTTTTAAATCTATTATGAGTGTGTCAAATATTATTATTAGAAATATTATTATTAGAAATATGTCTGATAGAGTGGTTGGTTCAATATAGATTAGTAAAGCATAATTGGATATTTAGTAGTTAAATGAATAGGATTGGATGAACTTCTGCAGAGTTGTGTGGAATAAAAAGAAGAAATGGCCCAAGGAAGAAGAGATGGAGAAAGAAAAATCAGAGGTAGAAAAACTAGTTAGGAAAACAAATTTGTACTTCCCTGTTGTCTTAATAGAAATGGGAAAGAGAAGTCAGATTGCAGGACATTTAGGAGAAAATGTTAGTGAGGACACTCTCATTAAACATTTTGGTGATAACCTATAGCAGGCCTGTCCCATTGATAGGGGAACTTAGGCTGCTTTCCTAGATCCTGTGTTGGGGTGGTGGACAGGGATGACTCAGGGGCTATATTATACTTTTTTTTTTTTTTCTGAATAGTATTTAAATTTGGTTTCAAAATTTTGTCACTAACCATAGTCCAAAGAGCCTATGAAAATTGCAAATAATGGGCAGTCCTTCTTGGATTGAGTTGGCCCAGTCTTCTCCCTTCTAGGGACACCCCTGCATTTAGTTCTGTGGTAGCTCAATATAACTATTTATAATTATCTTTTCTCTCTCCCCTTAGACTATTAAAGCTCCTTGTTATTGTTGAATTCTCAGTATTTGTTACATGAATGATTGAATGAATAAACCAATAATTAGCTGTCTTTTAAGCATGGAAGAATTCTAAATTCATGGTCTCACAGAGTCAAAAAAAGAATGTTTCAAGAAAGAGGGTTTGATAAACAGTTTCAAGTGGCAGTCAGACAAAGATTAAAAACTAATCTTTGGATTTGGCCGTTTATAGGTCATTGGTTTCCATAGTAAAAAGCATTATAGCAAAAACGATTAGAGTAATAGCTGTATTTAAGTGGATTGAAGAACGAATGGGAAGTGAAAATAAAAAACAACATGGAAGTTTTGTTTTGTTTTGTTTTTAAAGATTTGAGGCTAAAGGGAAGAAACCATTGAAGGGAAACCCAAAGATTCGAGACAGGGTGGTTTGCTATCATAGTAAGTTTATGCATTTGATTTGAATATAAGTATTCACCTACATGTTAGGATAATACATTTCTTGCTCTTTCACTTGGTTTGGATATCTATCTTTTGAAGTAGAAGGTTCTCACTGTGCTGTTTGGGGCCCTCTGGTGGCCAATTTAATAATGATATAAATAGTAAAACGTTAATTAGATTTAATATACCAGTTATTCCTTATGCTGGTTATTCTTTCTATGAGGATTAGATGAGAGTGGGATATATGGTTATGACAGTTAGTGATGTTTAGTCCTCTTATTTGTTATGGGTTAAAACTTGACACTTAAACTATTATTATAATTTTGTTTCCTTGGTAATAATTCAGTATTATTAACTGTTTGAACATTCCAGAATATCTGTTTTAGTTGCTAATACATGAACAGCTGCCATCATTGTTCTTAACTCTTATTCTCCAGTGTTAGATTTAGGTCCATTGTTATACAGCTATTGAAACATCATATTTTGTTTGAAGATTGTGAAAGAAAACCTGAATTACCAAACAAAAAAGATTTGATTATTTTGAAAATAATGCACATTCATTATTCTTCACAAACTTTTAAAATATAGGAACTAAAAAAAATTATTCTTAATGTTGCTTCTCCATGTTTTTTTATAGAATTTTTTAAATATTATAAAATATTTTGAGCAATATAAGGAACACCTCTGTTTTAAACATACCTAGTTAAAAAAAATAAAATATATTCAGTACATTGAAAAGCTCTTTGTGTACCTGTTGTCTGTCACATCACCATACGCCCCTCTCAAAGGTAACCATGATCCTGAATTTGGTGTTTTATTCTCAGGCACATTTTAAAACTCAGTATATTGATACTATAAATTATATGTTCTTCAGATTGCTTCTTTCATTTAAAGGTATGCTTGTAGATGTATCCATGTTGACATGTAACTCATAGTCATTTATTTTTGCTGTCATATAGTTGTCTTTCTCTGAATATTCCATGATTTATCTATTTTCTTCTTCATGGACCTTTAGGTTCTAAATTATTTGCTTATAAAGTCTGTCATGATCATTCTTGTACATGTTTTCGTGTTTATATATGTACAAGAGTTCTTCAGGGCAGAAATTTGGAAGTGGAATTATTTGGTTTATAGTATGTGCATCCTCAGCTTTACCAAATTGGTTTTCAAAGTGGCATACCTATTTATTGTTCTATCAGCAGTGTAAGAGTTCTTCAGTCTAGGGTATTGTTAAACAGAACCAAGAAATCTTTTCCTGGTTCTGTGAGTAGGAAACAGTATTTTTTTTTTTAAACAACAACAAAAAAGAATTTAAAACATGTACAAAAGTAGAGCAATTAGTGCAGTGAGCCTCTGTGTTGCATCTCCCTTCCTCAATAGTTATCAACGCATAGCCCATCTTGTTTCTTCTATACCCTCACTCCCTATACCCTCCCAGTGTTCTAAAGAAATCTGAGATGTCACACCATTTTATCTGCAAATACTCATTATGCATCTCCAACATATAATTCTTTCATATATAGACTTAATAACATTATCTCACTAAAAAATAATCTCTTAAAGTTATATCAGCCATGGTTTCAGTTTCTCCAACTGTCTTATTATATTCTTAAATTTGTGTCTTCAAATCGGGATCTAAATAAGGTTTATATGTTGTAATTGGTCTTAATCTATAGATTCCCTCTGCTCTCCCTTACAACATCTACCTTTCGATGTTTTTTTGTTTGTTTATTAGGCAAATACTTCTATAAAGAGAGATTTCCTCTCATCAAATAGTTGGTCATCTTGAGATACTATTAGTAAAAATTTTCTTTTATTTCATTCACCAACTTTTAAAACAATTATTTAGTCACCCAGTAGCCTCTAAAGGTGATCATTGTGTGAGTTTGTTTTAGTTATCCTTTTGAACTCGTGGATTTGAACACATTTGATGTGTTATAGTCCATACAATAATCATTCTTATTGATGCTCAGATTGCCTAACTTTGACCAGTGGAACTCTTTAAGTTGGTTCCTGAATTCTTTTAACACAATCCTAGTAGTCTTTTATAGTTTTATTGCTTTCTGGTATGATGAGATATTTCAAGTTCATCTTGTACATTCCTACCTCAGACCTATAATCAGCCATTTTTCTAACGAGTCCTGATCACATAGCCACTCTCTGCCTAGTACATATCAAAATTGCAGTCTCTCAGAAGGAAAGCAAGTGTTCATTATAACATTGTTTACATAGACAGTTTAGGCACAGTGAGCTATTCTTATCAAGGAACGGTGTGAACTCTCCTGAAATATAAATTCACAGATGCCAGCCATGGACCCACCTTATAAGCAGGCCTTTTTAAGGACAGTAGTTTTAGGCTTGCCCTGTTAACTCTGCAAAGATGCCTATTAGACTTTCGTGGCAATGAGGAGTAAGTAGAAAGTTGGATAAGGATTTAAGAGTTCGGAGGAGAGGTTATCATGGAGACATACATGTAGTAGTCATTAGCGTGTAGAAGATATTTAGAACCCTGAGACAGAATGAAATCTCCTAGATAGTGAGTACAGAGGGAGATCCAAGTGCTGGGCCTTTGAGCAAGAAGTTGAGATGAGGAGGAGCTAACAAAGAAGACTGAGGCATCTGGTGAGGTAATGCGAGGTAGAATGAGAATCCAGAGGATGTAGTAACCCTAAAGCCAATCAAAAAAATGTTTCACCAAAGGAGTGATCAGTGGTGTCTAATGCTGCTCCTAGGCCGAGTAAGCTGAAAATGGAGAGTTGACTGATGGCAATGTGGAGGTTATTGGAAGCTTTGAAATATGCTGTTTCAGTGGAGTGGTTTGGAACAAAGCTTGACTGGAGTGGATTTAAGAGAGAATGGGGGCAGAGGGAGTATAGAGAATTTTTCTTTCAAGGAATTTCACTTTAGAGGGGAGCAGAAAAATGGTGCAATAAATGGAGGGGTATAAGAGGTGAGGAATAACAACATAAGAAAAAATAATAGCATTGTGTGCGTGAGTGTGTGTGCGTGGGTGTGCGCGTGTGTGTGTGTGTGTGTGTTTCCTCTGAGGCCTTTCCCCTCGGCTTACAGCTGGTCTTACCTCTTTGTGTAAAAGCATATTTTGATGTTGATGGAGATGCTCCAGTAATGAGAGAAAAATCAGTGATGTAGGAGAGAAAGGGAGAAGTTTTGGAGCCTGAGTAGGAAAACAAGAATAAGATCTAATGTCTAAGTGAGGAAGAGATGGCTTTGAATAGAAGCATGGGCAATTCATCCATAGTGATAGAAAGGTAGGCAAAGTATATGGGTACAATAGAGCTGTGTCGATATGTTGTTGAGAGCTTGTAATGGAAATGGTGTCATGGTCACAAGCTAAACTTGAGGATAGGGGAGGAGATGCTGGAGATTTTAAAAGTGCAAAGGTGTAAAAGAGTTACCTTTAAGAGTGAATGAATAGAAATAGATAAGATTGCCAGGTAGCATCTGAGGTTAGTGGTAATGAGACTAGTTTTGAGATAATTGTGAATTTTTTTTCTAGTTACTTCAAGCCATTGGGCGACAGGTGCAGAGTAATTGATGATTTAACCAGTGTTTGAGTTTAGTTGGGCAAATACCTTGGAGAGGAGAGCAGAATTAGAGATGTATGATAGGGAGTAATTACAATAATGGTTTGTGAAATCTAAGCCAGTTAAGGAGGAAGGTGAAGAATGAGGCTGTAAAAATGTGGTGCCGTCAGCTTGTTCATTGTAGGTCCTATGTGGTCTGAGGGTTGTTGGAGTTGTGCGTTTAGAGGGAGTAAGTTGGAAGATAGGAGAAAGTAGTCCGAGTTTTGAAAGCTTAAAATTGGAATCAGGGAAAAGTGTACAAATATTGATAATGCTAAGGTATATGAGAATGGATAACTGAAGTTAAGGTGGAGAATAGAATCAAAGGAGAAGAGAAGGTCAAGGAGCCAAGAGGCCAGGGTATTGGAAGGACATCCACATTGATACTGAATTCACAATAATTAGACTCAGAAGAGGTATAATGAGCAAATCTTTAAGGAATGATGAGTGACTGGGAACTATAGCTATCATTTCTTAGCTTATTCTTCCTTTCCTGTATACTTCTGTACTTCCTATACTTCCTTGTGGACTTTTCATGATTTGAAACCTTCTAACCTTATTTTTTTACAAAGAATTCTCCAGTCTAATCAAAAGTGCTTGATCATACCATAGTCTTTCATAACTCTGCTTTTACAATGCTATTTTTTGTTTGTTTGTTTCTTTAAATGCTCTTAGCACAATGCTTTTCTTCCATTGTAGCATTCTTCTCCAGTAGATTATAGTTTCCTGTTTATAGCTTATAGTTATCTATTACATTATTTTGAAACTATTAGTTTACATTCTCTATTTTTCTCTCTTTTTTGTTTTTTAAAACCAGGCTGACAGTTTCCTTAGGCCAAGAACCTTATTATCTTTCTGTCCTGTAGCACAGTTAAAAAAGTTTTCAGGAAACTCTAGGAATAGATCTATTTAAAACATACTTTTTGAAAGTCAGTTATTATCAAGTAAATAGTGGTATGATTATTTTTATCCCAGTAAATATGATGCTTATATCAAGGACCACAGTTAATGGAAAATAGTTTAAGTTATAATGAGTTTCTGTTACCTGTATATTATAAAATGACTATTCTTAATCTCTTTGTATTTTAGAGAAGATTAAAAAATATAGAAACAATTAATGATTATGCAAACACATTGGACTGAAGATAGATAATATAGTCACTTGTACATTTTAAAGAGAGCCTTAGTTTTTTATTTTCTTTCTCTTCTGGTTGAGCCTTCTGTTTGGTCTTGGGAATTGAGTTCACAGTTCAAGGAAGTAGACCCCGAAATAATCTATGTAGTAAGGAAAACAGGAAATTTGAAGGTGACTATTATATAATTAAACAAATGCCTTTCTTACCTTTCTTTACTAACTTATTATTTAAATGGTTAAATTTATACAACATAAGAAATGAACATACTGAGAATTTATTTATTCATTTGATGTTAGTATACTTAGCTTCATTTTCCTTAGAGTTTTTTTTAATAGCATTTAATTTAATTTATTAGAGTCTTTACATGAGGACATTTTGTGGATGTTTTGATTTGTCCTTATGATTTCTTGTATATTTATGAATTTTATAATTAAATGGAGTACCAATATAAATCACCTCTATTAATTGTGTTTTTGATTAATAGTTTATATTACATTTGCTTTCAGTATGTTAATATCAGTATATAAAAATTACTGACAAAATACTCATTTTAGATTTTCATTTTTTTCAGAAACCATGAGTAGAGGATCTGAAGTCCACATTTTTTGGGGTGCTCCAATTGGTCCATTGAAAATGAGAGTATCACAGGAACCAATTTCTTTAATGTTCTCTGCTGACCCCTGGAAAAAAATTCAGTTTTTATACAATCAACATTCTTTATATCTGAAGGATGAAAAATGCAAGAATCTTGAAGACTGTCAAGTCCTAGAAGCTACTGGCCCTCCAGATTTTCTTAATTGTCGTTTTTTAGCAAACTCTGTGAATAGATCTGTTCATTGTATTTCTGAAACACAGACTATAAAATTCCAGAAGAGTCACCCCTTAGGGATGAGTGATGTAACAAACTCTGATGTACAAATATGTGAATTTAAGGGCAGAATTCAGCATTTAACTGAAGAAGAAAAGTATCAAAAGCTTTTCAGTAAAAATAAAATCACAGATGAACAGCATAAAGATCAATCAAATATATGTGGTCCAAATATCCAAAAAAATTCCTTTCAGTTAGACCATAAGCGTGCAGATATATTGGATTTGGTTTGTAGTACTGAACAGATTAATATAGGACCAGGAGCTATCAAAACAAAGTGTGTACCAATAGAACATCATGAAATGCAAAACCAGTGTCTGGAGTTCCTTTCCTCTGACACAGTGGATAAGCCAAGGTCTGAAAGAGCAGACCTTAACATATCTACTGATACTGAATTTCTCAGTATCATGACCTCTAGCCAGGTTGCTTTTTTAGCTCAAAGGAAGTATAAAGAGGAGAATTCTATAAATAAAGGGACTCTAAACATGAAGATTGAACCAAAAGCAAGTCATGGGGAAATAGAAATAACTGAAGATAATTTGATTCACCCTAATGATTATGAAGAAGGATGTGAAAGTGGACAAAACCAAGCATTTTCCCTTGAACTTTTTAGTCCCGTTTGTCCGGAAACAAAAAGTAGCCACATTCACATAAACTCTGATAAAGGTCTTGAAGAAAATAAAAGATCTCAAGAACTCTTCGGTTTTGAAGAGAGACTGCCACCAAACGAGATATGTATTGAGTCATGTAGCTCAGGAATACTGTGTTCCCAACTCAGTACCTTCCACAAACATTCTATTAAAAGAAATTGGACCTCTGAAGATAAATTGGGCCATCCTAAAGCTCTCTCTAAAGTTCTCCAAGTATCTAAGAAAATGAAGTTGCTTTCTAATGCAAGAGATCCTACTGTAGCAAGGGACCAGAGGAATGTGTCTGAATTTAAGGGTATTAAGAAAATATCATTAATAAAAAATTGTGATTCTAAAAGTCAGAAGTATAATTGTTTAGTCATGGTGTTAGCTCCATGTCATGTGAAAGAAGTAAATATAAAATCTGGACCAAATTCTGGCTCTAAAGTGCCTTTAGCAACAATTGTGGTAATTGACCAATCAGAAATTAAAAAGAAGGTGTTTCTGTGGAGGACTGCTGCATTTTGGGCACTAACAGTGTTTCTTGGTGATATAATTTTACTCACAGGTAAGGTCTTCATGGTATAGTGATAGTTTATTTTATAAAGCTTTATAAGTCCCCCTCCCACTTGAGGACTTACTTTCTCATTTGTCTCTCTAGGCTCTAGCATAATTAATCCCTTTATATAGCATCCACATTAGCCTCCTTACCATTGCCCAGTAACCTGTGCATTGCCATTTCTGGGCCTTTGTTCTAGCCTTCTGAGTTCTGTCCCTCCTTTTCACTCATCTTCTCTCTAAGAAACTTTCCTGGTTGCCTCTCCTATTTATTCACTATATTAGCTTTCAGGTCATGTCATCTGGCTCTTTCTTTGTTTTCCTATGGTTTTGTCTGTGTCTTATTTTTAACCCTTTAACTATATTAGCAGTTTGATGATGAAAGGACAGCATTTCTACTATTTTACTTAATCCCCACTCATGCTGTGCACATTATATTCTTATTTAGGGAACAGATATAGAATTTCTATTGCACTTTAAAATTATTGAAATTATGTTAATTACATTTTGAAATATGGAAAGGAAAACTCCTAATATAACAATCTCATTACCACCAGTAGAGTTTTGGAGTGTTATCTCCAGTTATCTTCCCTATGCTTCTTAAAATGTGTTTACATACATATAAAAAAGCTGATATTTATTGGGAATTTCCTTTGTGTCAGACTCTGTTTTAGAACATAAATGTAATATCAACCCTTTACAACAACTATATGAAGACGGCACTGATTATTATCCCTATTTTTCAGTTTGAGGAAACTGAGACCCAGAAAAGTAAAGTAACTTGCCCGATTTCACACATCTAGGAAGTGGCATACCCAAGATTTCACATAGAGTCCAGAAACCACTCTTTCTACATAGTTGTAATCATAAAGAATGTACAGTTTTTATCCTTTTTCGCCTGACATAAGAAATTTAATGTTTTGTTACATTTCTTTATTGATTTAAAATCAATACACGTTTTAGAGCAGAGATACCAGTCATTTCGAGGATGAATTCCAGACCAGGAGGAAATTAAGCTTAATAACATACCTAAAGAAAGAATGTGATAAGAGAAGAAGTATAGATCAGCCTTAAAAGCTTAGAAAAAGAAAAATCTTGCAATCATCGGTATTCTTACCAAATGATTTGCTGGGTGAACGAGAACTTTGGCTAATAATATACCTCGGTATTTGTATAACATTGTCAGGTGCAGTCTCTGATACTGAGGTAAGCAAAGGATTATAACTAACAGGTTTAGCATAATATCATCCCATTGGCAATATCTTATTTGCTGGCAAGTCAATTCATCTAATTCCTTTTGTTCTGGTTCAGTGCTCACTGAGCAGCACTTTGCTCATGATTTGGCTTCCCAGGTGTAAAACTGCCTGCAAGGTGAGAATAAGCTGCAAGTGTCCGTTTCTTTGGTTATTAATGCCGCGTAAATCTTTTAAAAAATTGTGTTATGTTTTTGTTATTTGTCTCATTACCTTGTTTAATGTGAGCTTATGTTGCAGAGCTGAAATCTATTTTCGGAGAGCTGACAAAAATCAGGTTCCCCAGAATAAAAAGAGAGGGCTGTACCCTGGACCATGTTTATTTCACCAAGACAATTACTGTCAGTGGGTGAGCCTCACTGGAGGTCTTTTCCTAGCAGGTAGAAACTCAAGCCTGCTATCTCAGTATTTTTCCCAAGATCCACAGAGTTGTCAACAGCTAGATAACATTCTATCAGGTGACTTTATCACAGTTCACTTAATCATTTACCTTTTATAGGATATTAACATTATTTCTATAACACCTTTTTAAAAACATTTTTTTTTTCTGTTTTGCCTTATTTCCTTAGGAAAAAAGGTATCTAGTTCACAAATTTCTGAATAAGTTTCTTTTGTTTGTGTGGAAAGGTGGAAACTTTGTGGAAAAAAAGAGAAGTCTGTTCTTTTCCATTGTTCCAATTAAGCAGTGAAATTATATTTACATATAAATTTATGGGTGAAATTGCCTTTTAATTGCATCCAATTGTGCATTATTCTATCTCTATGTTGAGTATCCCTTACTACCTACTGAGCATATACCCCAAAACTGAAAAATTCTATATAACAAATATATTCCAGATCACATTTCATTCAGTAACACAATTGACGTTTTGCTATTATACTTTTAGCATTAGAATGAAGAGATACTGTAAGTAAGGATTGTTTAAGGGACTAGAGTTAAGAGAGAAGAGGACTTGGAACTTAAGTGTGAGAAACTACAATGTTTAAAGAACAACAGAAGAAGAGTTAGGGCATTATCAGCGGGTGGACAAAGAACCAGGAGGAAAGGGCTGGGCTATCCCCCCCACTCTCACCAATAATTAATACCTCACTAATTGACATAAGTTTTACAATCTAGTTTTCAGAAGACTCTCCTTAGAATTTTTCGTCTGTTCCTTTCAGAGGAACTGGCATTCTGAAAGTCTTGAATGCAGTGCTAGCTAGTCTTGGCCAGGCAGTGGGGAGCCATGAGTATTTTTTAAGCAAGTTAAGGGATTACATTAATGTTCTTGATAAACCACTCATTAGCACTGTGGGACATGGATTAGAGGTGTGGGGGCGTGGGAACCTGCCAAGAGAAAGGGGTGTGTATGATGTAAACAGTGGCAGTGGCAGGGCTGTGGGAAGACTCAAGAGGCAGAATCAACAGGGGTTTTGGTGGCAAAGGTGGAAAGGGTGAAATAGAAGTTCAGGATGACTTCACATTTTAATTTACCTGGCTAGCAGCATACTGCCAAAGAGAAGAAAAGCAAGTTTGAGTAATGCTGAGTTTAGGGAGCCAGTAGAATTTCTAGTCAGGAATTAGGCAGTTGTGGATAAATGAGTAGATGAGTTTGAAGCTGAGGAGGGGGTCTACGATTTGACTTTGCAAGTGATTATGTGGAATGTATGCATCCTTGTTTTTCTTATTATCTCCAAATTATTTTGCTACTGTTAGTATATCTTTACACTTCTAACATTTTATACACTAATAACATCCTGCCTGGGATCAATCTGTCTCTAACTTACAGTTTTTGCTCTACTTAGGATTCTTTCTATTGGTGTGTTTAGTTCCACTAAGTGATCTTTAAGATTGTACAGTGTTTTTTTTCCCATTAGTAGGTGTTCCTTACCTCCAAAGTCTTTCACTTTTAATATCCAGAAACGGTGATTGCCATGCTTTTTAGGGACAAATAATTAAAGTCCTTTAAGAATGGCCTATATTCATATATGTTATAGCAGAAGGGGTAAATGCAGACTGAGTATTATTAATTCTAGGCACTACTACTTTGGAACCACTATTTTTGCTTCTTGGTTCTGAATAATTTACTTTTATCAGAAGTATACATTGTAACATTTGTCTTATGTAAACAAAAGCCATTAAACATTCTCTGTGGAGCAGTGAGCTTCCATATTGATATTATTTGAATATACAGAAGCAATTTTGTTATCTTACCTATATACAATAATACAAATCTAGGTTCAGATTTTGGATTTGCTGTTTCATCATTTTGTTCTGTTAAACAGATCATTTAACATATTTAAATTTTAGTTGCCTGATATGTGGGAGGCATGCATAATATTTTGCTGTGAATGGTAAGTTAACCATAGTGTGAAGGAATTTATGTTATGATCAGAACTTTTTCCCCCTTTCAGATGTTACTGTTCGTGAAGATCATTGGATTGGTGAGACAATACTACAATCAACATTTACCAGTCAGTTATTAAATCTTGGGATTTATTCATCTGTCCAGCATGAAGAATGTAAGATACATTTTAAATATAATAATTTCTTAGTATTTAAAGTATATATATGTATTAGAAACAAGTAGAGTTAAAATGGTAATTTTACAAAATGTTTTCTAAACAAGTTCATTGGAGAGTATTGCTTTATTTTGTTTAGTAAGACTGAAAATAGAATTTATAAAAATGAACTTGTACATTGTAAATCATATGTATTTTAAGAAATATTAGAGTTTGTGTTTCATTTTCTTATTTTTCTTAGTATAGTGGTTGTTCTCAACCATTTAGGGAGTCATAGACCTCTTTGAGAAGCTATGGGCCATTTCTCCAGAAAAATGGATTTAAGTAGATAGACACAAAACTTTTCATATAATACCAAGTGGTTCTATGGACCTTCCAAATGGACCTATGGACCTTCCTCTATGGAATTTCTGAGTCTCTGATTAAGAATCCTTGAGGCAATAAAAAGAGCATGAGTTTTATGGTCAGACAGTTGTGTTTGAATCCTTGTTCTTCTATCTACCACTGCGAGGAAAAACCATCTTCCTTCTCTAACATCCATTTTTGATTATTATTTTTTTAATTTTATTAAATTTATTGGGGGGGTGACATTGGTTTATATAATTATGTAGATTTCACTACCATTTTATAATACATCATCTGTATATTGCATTTTGTCTTCACCACCCGAATTCAAATCTGCTTCTGTCTCCATAGATTTAACTCCCTTTATTTACTACCCTTCCCCGCTTTCCCTCTGGTAACCACCACACTGTTAGCTGTGGCTATGAGTTTTTGTTTGTTTGTCTTGTTTGTTCATTTGTTGCTTTCAGTTTTATATCCCATATATTAGTGAAATCATGATTCTTCTTCCATCTGACTTACTTTGCTTACTATGATATTTTCAAGCTCTATCCATGTTGTCACAAATTGAGAGATAATGGGAGGCCAGTGGAGATAATGAGAAATGGATGGATTTGAGATGTAGCTGTAAATAGAGTTAACAGAATTTTCTGATGGTGTGGATTTGGGGATGATGGAAGAGGAGGAATCTACTACTACTAGGTTTCTGGTTTCAGTAATTAGATAGTAGCCTTTATTAGGAAAGGCTAAGAGGGAACAGGTTCATGGGGGAAATTAAGGGTTCTGTTTTAGGCGTGTTAAGTTTTAGATATCTCTGAGGCATCCAAGTGAAGATGTCATGTAGAGATTGGAAATGAAGTCTAGAACTCAGATAAAAGGTTTAAAATTAAGACATAAATTTTAGAATTATTAGTTGTGTTATTGGGATTTATAATATGAAATATATATTTGGTCTTTGTCCCCATTTCTGGTACAGACCTTCTAAAACCCTTGGAATTTTTTAACTAATAAGAGCAGTCATCGTGTCCTGATATTTGCAATGAACCCCTTCCAACCATACCTGAATTAATGAGTGACTTTTGGAAAGCACTTAAGAATATGGGCTGCTTGCCAGGGGAACCAACAATGTGATTGGAGGGTTGGAAATTTCATTCCCCCTGGGAGGGGAGAAGAGTTGGAGATTGACTCAATTGCCAATGGCCAGTGATTTAATCAATCATGCCTATATAATGAGATCTCCATTAAAAACCCAAAAAGATAGAGTTTAGAGAGCTTCCAGGTTGCTGAACATGTGGCGATGCGGGAGAGTGGAATGCCCAGAGAGGGCATGCAAGCACTGTGCCCCTTCTTACATGCCTTGCCCTATGTTCCTTTTCTATCTAATATAAGGATATTATAAAGGATGTTACCCTTTATTATAAACTGGTAAGTGTAAGTAAATGTTTCTCTGAGTTCCGTGAGCCTCTCTAGCAAATTAATCGAATCTGAGGAGAGGATTATGAGAACCTCTGATCTATAGTACATCAATCAGAAGCACAGGTGACAGCCTGAACTTATGATTGGTGTCTGAAGTGGGGGAGTGGGGAGAGACAGTCTTGTAGATCTGAACCCTTAACTTGTGGGATCTGATGCTATCTCCAGCTAGATAGTGTCAGAATTGAGTTAACTGCTTCGTGCTGTAGAAAAAAAATAATACATTGAAATAGGTGTCAGAGTCATAGTAGCATAAAGATAATATTCATTGATTTTATCATTTAAAAAACTTTTAATTTTGAAATTATAGATTCAGGGGATTGCAAAAATAGTACATAAAGTTTCATGAGCCCTTCCCCTAGCTTCCTCCATAAGGTGACATCTTATATAACTTTAGTTACAATGTCAATACCAGGAAAGTGACATTGCCATAATACTATTAATTAGACTACAGACCTTATTCAGTTTTCACATGCACTTGTGTGTGTGTGTGTGTGTGTAGTTCTGTGCAGTTTGATCCCATGTATAAATTTGTGTTACTACCACCATGATAAAAATACTGAACTGTTTCATCACCACAAAGGAACTCCCTCATGCTACCTCCTCTTTTTTTTTTTTTTTTTTTTAACACTCCTGCAGCACCGGGTCTTCCTAGGTGGTCTCCCATCCAAGTACTAACCAGGCCTGACCTTGCTTAGCTTCTGAGATCAGACAAGATTGGACATGGCTGTAGACTTCATGCTACCTCTTTAATACCTCCCCTGGTCCAATCCCTATCTGTCCTCTTGCAACCATTAATTTGGTCTCCATCTCAACTCTGCCATTTTGAGAGTGTTATGTAAATGGAACATGTTATATAAATGTAATCTTTTGAGATTGGCTTTCTTTCACTGAACATAGTGCCCTGAGATCCATCCAAGTTACTGCATATATCAATAGTTATTTCTTTTCATTGCTGAGCAGTATTTCATTGTATGGATGTACCAGAGTTTGTTTAATTGTACAGCTGCTGAAGAACATTTGGGTTGTTTCTTAATATGGGCTATTATGAATAATGCAGCTATGAAATTTGTATACAGGTTTTTGTGTGAATATACATTTTCAATTCTCTGGCATAAATTTCTAAGAGTGCATTTGCTGTGTCATATAGTCAGACCGTTGGAGTAAGTACATGCTTAGTTTTATAAGAAACTGCCAAACTATTTTCTAGAGTGGCTGTACCATTTTAAATTCCTACCAGCAGTGTATCTTCCAGTTTCTCTACATCCTTGCCAGCATTTGATATCATCGTATTTTTATTTTAGCTGTTTTAATCTGTTACATCGATATCTCATGGTGGTTTTAATTTGCACTTCTCTAATGACACAAGGGCTAATATACAGAATATAACTAAAGATATAAATGATGTAAGTAACATAGTGAATGGGTAGATCTTATGGATATAAATTGAACTCTACACTCCAATAATAGAAATACACATTCTTTTCATGTGCTCACTACACATTCAGAAATATTGGTTCTATTAAGTCACAAAGAAAATATCAGTAACTTCTATAAAGTAGAATTATTTATAAACATGCTAATCAAATGCTGTAAAACTAGAATTTGTAACAACAACAACAAAAAGATTATCTGGAAATTTTAAAACCTATTAAAGAAGTTCTGGGTGAAAGGGAATACAAACTGGATATTATAGTATTTTTCAGAAATAATAATGAAAACAATACATATCAGAATCTGTGAGATGCATTTAAGATAGATATCAGAGAAAAATCTATTAGCTAGACACTTTTATCAATGAAAATTAAAGAAAAAAAATAAATGAATTAAATTCCGAACTCAGAAAACCAGCAAAAGAACAACAAAGTAAACCAAAAAAATCACAAGGAATTAAATAATAAAGATAAAAGCAGAGATTAATGAGAATTGAAATACAATAAATTAATGAATCGAAATTCTGTTTCCAAAAATAAAATAGATGAACCAACCAGTTAATTTGATTAAATAAAAAGGGAGAAAGCACAAATATAAAGAAACAAATAAAGAGGAAATAATTATTGAAACAAGTTAAAAACCAATAAAATTACTTTTTAGAATCTTATGCAAATAAATTTGAAAAAATCTAAATGTATAATTTTCTAGGGAAATACAGATTGCCAGAATTTATCCCATTAGAGACACTGGTTTCTAAAGAAAAAATAGAGAAAGTTATTCAGGAACTACCATACAAAAAAGTGCCTGGTCCAGATAGTTTCATAGGAAAATTAGAGCAAACTTTCAAAGACCAGATAGTTCCAGTGCTCTATGAATTATTCCAGAGTATTGAAGAAGGAAACTTCCTAATTTCTTTTATAAAGCAAGTATAATCCTGACACCTAAACCAAATAAAAGTACTACGAATAAACATACAGACCAGTATTATACATGATTATTGATGCAAAAAGTCTAAATGAAATATTAGTAGTTGAAATCTAATACCACATTAAGGAAATAATGACCAAGGGAGATTTATTCCATAAATGGAAGATTTGTTCAATATTAGAAGATCCATGAATATCATATACCATATTATTAAAAAATTAAGAAAAAATGTGATTATCTCCATAGATGTCGAGAAACCCTTTGACAAAATCTAACACCCATTTATTATTAAAAGCACTTCAGGAAATAGGGATTGAGGGATACTTTCTCCTTCAGTATTGATAAATATAGTATCAATACAGTGTTATAATACAATTGATACTGTATCAATAAAATAAATATTCTTAGTCCTAATGCCAGTATCTTACTTAATGGAGAAACATTAGCGGCATTTCCACTAAAATCAGGAACAGGATAAGGATGTCCACTATCTCTGCTATTCTTCATCATTATACTAGAGTTGACTAAAGCAGTTAGATAAGAAGGGGCATCTAAATGGGCGAAGAAGAATGAAAACTATTTCTGTGTACAAATGCTCTGATAACATCTCTGGAAAACTCTAAAAAATCAAAGATAAAACCAATTCAAACAAAGAATTCACTGTTGTAAGAATATACAAAAATTAATGGTAAATCAATAGCTTTTATATACACACTCTAAACAGAGGGCATAATGGAAGGGAAAAACTCACAACACTACTAAAGAAGATATTTCAGAATAAATATAATAGGAAATGTGCAAAACCGATATGAATAAAAATTTTAAACGCCCCAAGAAATAAAAATGTGAACAAATAGAAAGACAACATTCTTGATTTTTAGATAGGATGACTGAACATTATAATAATATCAGTTCTCCATAAGTTAATTTATAAACTCAGTGCAGTCTCAATAAAAATACCAACAAGCTATGTTATGGCATATACAAGTTGATACCAACATTCATATGGAAAAGCTAACATGCAAAAATAGCTAGGAAAACATTGAAAAAGAAAAGCTTTGAGGAACTAGGCTTACCTGGCATTAAAACATACTATTAAGCCTCTATAACGAAAACAGTGCAATACTGGTCCACGAATAGACACATACACAAGTGGAATAGAATAGGAAGATCGGGATTAGACCCACATACATATAATTTAGTAAATGACAAAGATGGTATCTGAAATCACCAAAGTAAAGGTTAACTTTTTAATGAATGATGCTGAAGCAACTGGGTAGCCATTTAGAAAAAGACAAAATTAGATTCATGTCTCCCAACAAAGAGAAGATGTATTCAGAATATAAATGTAAAAGAATATAAATGTATTCCAAATGTATTCAGAATATAAATGTAAAAAATAAAACCATACAACTACTAGAAGGAAATAGATGAATTCCTCTTTAATCTTGGTGTAGGGAAAGGCTTTCTTACTATTACTCAGAATCCAGAGGCAGTAAAAACAAGGTTGATAAATTTAACTCCAGAAAAGTAAGAATTTGAATGACCAAAACACCATAAACAAAATCAAAAGACAACTGGTAAACTTAGAATATTTGCAACATAAACCTTGGACAAAAGGCCAATATTCGTAATATATTGAACTCTTAAAAATTGAGTGACAAAGGACCTGTTGGGAAAAGACATGAGATATTCAAATTAAACTATAAAGAGATATCATTTTTTACCTATCATATCGACAAAAATTGAAAAAATATACGACAACACATTCTGTTGGTGAAGCTGTGGGGAAATAGGACTTCTTATACATTGTTGATGGGAATACAAATTACTACAACCCTTCTGAAGAGATATTTGGCAATACCTAACAAAATTACACATGTTCTTGCTTTTAACCCAACAAGCCTACTTTTAGGAATCTATCTTGAAGATACAGCTACAGCAGTGTGAAAATACATATGCACAAGTTTATTCATTGCAGTATTGTTTTTAATTGCAGGACATTGGGAAAGATTGAAATGCTCATACATAACAGAATGGTTGATTAAATTACGATATACACACATAGTGGAATATTGCGAAGCTATAAAAGAAAGAGCTCTATAAACTGATGTGAAGTGATTTCCAGGATATATTGTAATGTGAAAAACACAAAGCTCAAAAACATATATGTAGTATGCTGTCCTTCATGTAAGAAAGAAAAAAGGAATAAGAAAATACATGTATCTTTTCATTTGTGCAAATAATAAAAAATGCAGGAAGGATAAACCGAAAACTAAAGAGATTGGTTACATACAGGGAGCGGGTAGAAAAGGGATAGAAAGAAGGAGGGAGTGGAAATAGGGTAGCATTAATGAAGAGGCAGTGACACTTCTCTAAATATATCTTTTGGTATGGTTCTGAGTCACAGAATCATAGTAATGTTTCACATATACCCCAAATAAACAAACAATTGAAACTATCTATGATGTGGTGAAGGAGAACCCCAAAATGGAATACAAACATTAACAAATGAATCTAACAGCATTACAAATGAAGGAAATAACCACACAGAAGGATAGGGGAAGAAAAGAACAAACCTAAGTTAACTGTGGAAAACAGTACATTAGCGGCATTCTGAAAGGCTAAAGACAAAAGGAATATACAAGAATGCCGATATCTAGTTAGTAAAACTTTCTCAAAGGGGAGTGGATTAGCATCAAGTCTACGTATATACTTGAACAAATAAGTAAATAAATTGTAGATGATGAAAATTGGGTTTCTCACTGTAGTAGAGAGAAATAAATTAAGGGAAGGTTAAGCCTTTTGTTTTGGAGTCAGAGGTATTAATTATAAACTCAGGGTTTTCAATATATAGTTATATAGATAAACAGATAAAAGATATGGAAATGTAGATATGTGTGTATGGTTGGGCTAATATACATATGTATATTTCCTAGCTTTGTCTACTGAGGACACAGAAACAGTGACACCTCAGTAACAATGAGCATACCTAGTGCCCAAGATCTTGGTCTCTAAACATTATTCTTTAAAAAATGAACCAACACTGTTAGAAGTAGTTGGTTGCAGGATTGGGACAGGGAGAATACAACGTGAGCCCAGAACATCTGGTGGTATCATAAAAAACTGTTAAAAGAACAGGAGAGCCAACATGAAAGAGCACCTTCTGGCCAAAATTGGAACAATTTAAGTAAAAAATAATGATAGTATTAGATTATAATGCATAGAATAAGATATTTAAAGGTCCATGTGGATATAAATAAGTAACTAATTTACTAAATAAATAAATGAGAAGATTCCATTCCTCACAATGGAGATCCAGTGAATACATGTGAGAGAAAAGAGAAAAATAGGGAATTACCTTTAGACAAACATCACAGTAATAAATATTGCAGACAAGGATCCACTGAGAGGCTCAAATTAGTAGGTAGAAGTCTGAGGAGAAAAAGCATTGCATAGTCTCAATGTATCTCCCCAAAGTATTTATTATCAGCTTACAAGGAGAAAAATACCTTTACAGTGAAGAAACTTGGCAGACACCAACTTAACTGACTGATTAAAGTAAATAGCAGTAATAAGATATGTAGATATCATGAAACCCTTGCTATGATGCATTGAGAAGGACCCAGCATAATTTTTGTGGTATTCATGCCAAAAATGCATAACTTCATTCCAATCACAAGAAAACATTGAAGAAACCCAAATGGAGGGGCATTATACAAAATAATATTAGTTAAAAATATCAGTTAATAATATTTAATCAGTATTAATTTCCTGTTCATGATAATTATTCTGTGATTATGTAAGATGTTCATATTAGAGGATATAGAGTGAGGAACATAAGGGCACTCTACTATTTTGCCACTTTTTTGTAAGTCTAACGTTAGTTTTTAAAAAAAATTTATTTATTTTAATTAGTTTCAAGCATATAGTACATTGGTTAGACATCTATATAGTTCATAAAATGATCAACCCAATTGCTCCCTCCCTCCTCTGACCCTCCACCTAGCCAACGTATTAATGCTAAGTGCATTTTCTATGCTGTGCTCCCCATCCCCGTGACCATCCATCAGCTACTAATTGGTACTTCTTCAACCCTTCACACCATTCTCTCAGCCTCCCCAAACTTCCCTCCCCTCTGTACGTCACCAAATTTTCCACTACATTTGTGAGTCTGTTTTTGATTAGTTTGTTTTTATTCCTTAGATTCCGCATGTAAGTGAAATCGTATAATGTTTATCTTTATCTGATTTAAGTATCTTCTAAGTCCATCAAAGCAATATCTTTTTCCACCTCTTTCCTTTTCATATGTAGGGGTCTTGTTTTCTTATCCTTTCAGCCACTCTATCTTTTGGTTGGAGCACTTAATTCTTTTCCATTTAAGGTACTTATGGATAGGAATGTAATTGTTACCATTCTTTATTCCTGTTTTTGATGCATATATTTCTTCTTAAAGAAGTCCCTCCAACATTTCCTGTAATACCAGCTTGGTGGTGATAAATTCTTTTAGCTTATTTTTGTCTGGGAAGCTCTTTATCTGTCCTTCAACTCTAAATGATAGCTTTGCTGGGTAAATTATTCTTGGTTATATATCTTGGGTCTTCAACCTGTCGAATATTTTTTGCTAAGCCCTTCTGTCCTGCATAGTTTCTTTTGAAAAATCAGCTGCAAGTCTTATGGGTTTTTCCTTATAAAGAACTATCTATTTTTTTTCTTGCTGCTTTTAAAATTCTTTCTTTGTATTTAACCTTTGGCATTTTAATTATGATGTGTCTTGATGTGGACCTCTTTGGATCCCTGATTTTTGGAATTCTCTGAGCTTCCTGGGGTTTTGTGTCCATTTCCTTCACCAGGTTGGGGAAATTTTCCATCATTATTTCATCAAACAGCTGTTCAACATCTTGTTTTCCTTCAAGTATGCCGATCAGACAGCTGTTTTGACCCTTAATAGTGTCCCATGTTCTCCTTAAATTATTTTTATAGTCTTGGCATCTTATCTCTCGCCATTCTGATTGAGTGTCCTTGGCTTTCCCATCCTCTAGATAGGGTATTTGATCCTTTTCTTTATTCACTTTGTTTATTCCTTTGCTTATTCCATTTAATAAACTTCTCATCTCAGATAATGTGTTCTTCATTACAGACTGGTTTCCTTTTATAATGTCCTTTTCCATTTTTATGTTTTTTTTATCTCTTTATTGAAGTTCTCACTGAATTTATCTTTACTTCCTGTACGTTCATTGAGTATCTTTATAACCAGTGTTTTGAATTCTGCATCTGTTACTTGACTCCATTATATCTGGATCTCTGTTCTTTTCTCTCATATGGCTTCTGCTTCTTTGTCTTCCCATTTTGACTGCCTTTCCGTGTCTGATTCTATGTACTAAGCAAAGCTCCTAAGTCTCCCGGTCTTAGTGTGGATTTGTGAAGTAGGTGTCCAGTGGTACAGTCTTGAGAGGGGTTCAGCTGCAGGCCAAACTTAGCCCAAGCCTCTTACCACCCTGGGGCCACCTGTTAAGATTCAGCAAGCAATCCACAGATGCTGTGCTTATAGTTGCCTCAAAAGGCCACACCAGAAACCGAGGCCAGCTGCCTCCAGTGTGAGTCTAGGTGCTGCTCAGCAAGGAGCACCTGACTCACTGAGGATATATACCTGGATGTGGCTTAGGTGGGGCTGCGAGTTGGGGAAGGAGTCAGGGAATCCTCTGGGCGGAGCGACCTCTGTTATCCAGTTTGATGACATCAGGCTATGGCGGTGCTGTGTTCCTCACACTGGTATGGGGAAGGGCTCAACAGAGGAACAATAGATACTAATGACACTTCTGTACAGAGCGAGTCTCCCCTTGGCCCTCACTCTGACAGTGTCTCTCTGTAAGTCCCTGGTGCCCCCCGTGTGCAGCTGAATTAGCACTAGTGCTGAGATTGAGCAGAGCCGTTGCTGCGAAGATCTGCTTGTTGACGCAGCTCCTTAAGAGGCGTCTGTCGCTGCCCCAGCCGCAGCCTTCATCTCACTCAGCTGCTTGAGACCGGGCAGCCCTGCGTCCTTGCCCTGTCCTACCTTCTGCCATTGCAGGGTGATTTCTTGGATTTCTCCCTAGTTTTATGGCTTGTTCATCTAGATCCCAGGCGATTTTTCCTTGCTGCTCCTCTTTGTTTCTGTTACAACTTTGATTTGGTCGCCAGTGTGATGAACAGAGCCTTTATGATCTACACCATTTTTTTTTATTGTGTCTAACGATAGTTTTAAAAAAATTTTTAAAAAGCCATATATGGTCATCTTAATAGATACAAAGAAAGCATTTGAAAATAAAGTCCAAGCATTTGAAAATAAAGTCCAACACCCATTCATTAGGAATACAAAGAAATTTATTTTAACTTGATAAAGAGTATCTTTAAGAAATCCGGTGCAAATATCATCCTAATTAGAGAAAGATTAGGAACATTCCTTTTAAAAATTAGAAATGAGACTAGAGTACTGCTATTACCAGTTTTACTCAACATTGTATTGGAGATACTAACCAGTGAGATAAAACATGAAGAAAGAAATTTCCAAAAAGACTGGGAAAAAAGAGGAAAGCTGTCATTATTTATAGACAAAATGGTTCTTTTTTATAGGATTTTTTCATCTAAAAACTCAGGCAAATTATTAGAAATCATGGGAAAGTTCAGCAAGTTGGCCAGGTATAAGACTAATAAACACAAGTCAATTGCATTTCTCAAGTGGAGCAACAACTAGTAACGCTTAAATAGAGGGCAACATTACAATATTATGTATGATACTAAGTAATATTCTAGTAATAAATTTAATTCTTTTGTTAAAAGAAAATGTAAAAATTAAGAGAAATGAAAGAAGACCTGAAAACATATACTTTATTGATTGGAAGATTTAGCATTGTGAAGATTTCAAGTCTCCTCAAGTTATCTATGAATTCAGTGCAAATCCAATCAAAGTCCCAATAAGATTTTCATGAAATTTGATGAGATTATTCTGAGATAGGGAAGAGTAAATGGCCGAAAACAGCCAGAACATTTTTGATAATGAAGAACAGGAAAGAATAATTTGCCCTATCAGATATAGGATTTAGTATGAACTTATAATAATTAAAAACACTATGTTTTGGCCAGTTGAGTCAGCCAATCTTAATTTGAGGATTTTTTTTAAAGATTTAAATTTAATCTTTTATTATGAATATTTGAAGTTGCCATATCTTGAAAAGCATATTTCCAAGGAGCTAAATGTCTTTTAAGTAAAATTCATGATATTTTATAGCTGTTAATACAATGGAAGGGTAAGGAATGTTTTGAAATAATGAAAATAACATGGTATGCAAATATTTTTGAGGGATTAGGGAGATAGATGTTGTAGATAGCTTTGGTTTTAAGGCTGATTTAGATTCAAATAAGGCTGATCTAATTTAGTAATTTCATAAAAATTTTAAGACCTAATTCTGGTGGAGAATATCTAGTGGAACCCCTGGGGACTTTAAAGTTTTTATAGAAAATTGTGAAAAACCTTGAACTAATTATAACTAGATAACCTTCGGGTTACATTACAGTCTTTGTTTTTATACTTACATAGTAGTTTACATTGCCTTGTTTTTCACAGATTAGTAGTTAAATAAAGTGTATTCTCAGAGTTTTTTGTTTGATTTAGGCAAATGGTTTTCAGTTGATGCTTTGAAAATATTGCAGCTGTTTTTCTTCTGAAAGAATAAATCAATTTGATTAGCTTTTTTTTTTCTTTTACAAGTAGTTCAACTGTTGAGAGCATTCTTACTTCTGATCAGTATATTGTACTATTGGCAAAGCCTTATGTTCTTATGTCATTCTAGTGAGCTGTTACTTATTTTACAATCCTAGTCCTGATAATGTGATAGAATATTAATTTATCTTAAATATATAAATCAAAGGTTAACACAATGATTCATGAAATAGACTATTTTATTTGGAATTTGAATAATCAGATGTTTCTGTATAAATTTTTATGAAAGCAGGTATAAGTAAAATTAGGAGATCTGGTAAATAAATTGGAGTCATGGAAAGATGTATTTGAAGTTGAGTTTTGCTGTAGTCTAATTCATTTCCTTATCTCCACTCTTCTCTTTCATTCATCTCTCATACTATCTGTTCTTTTCTCTAACGCTCATTATTTTTGATAGTGTTATCACCATTGTTTTATAAAATTCATTTAGGAATTATGTAATCTTAATTAGAATAGATTTCATTTATCAGGTTTTAAAAACTTTAACACATTTGTTTTTATTCATCCACTCAGCTGTGCTAGAAATCTTGATGCCATCTTTAATCTTTTCTTTACCTTCCACCTCTAATTGTTTCTTGGGTTCTACCCCTAAACTGTTTCACAAATCTGTCACCCTTTTCCCTTTCCTGCAGTCTTACCTGTTTTCCAATGCTCTTCATCTCCTGCTGGATGATCACTAACCTCCCAAATGTTCTTCCTACTCTCCTGTGAAAATTGATTCTTCTACATTAAAGCGTTCATAAAGTTGGATGTGAAGACATTATGACTTTATTTTCACTAATCACGAACTGAAATTAGTATTTCTTTCTATTACAAATAAGGTAACAATCCACAGTAATATTAGCAGTACTTTTGACTTGGTCACCAATGGAAAGCATATAGATTTTCATATCACATCACAGTTGTTGAAGATAACTTGAGTATCATCTATGCCCATGATACTTTGGCATACTTTGAAATTACAGTAGTTGTCACATACTCTGCTATATCTTGTTATTTAATGTATTAATGAGACACATAAATTATCTCAGTTTAAAAATATTTCAGTTACTATATTGCCATATAATTGATTTGCCAATCGTATTTCATTTTATCCGCTTAAAGTGTTATTCTGTAATAAAATATTTTAAAATTAGATCATGGTAATAGTTGCAGAACTTTGTGAAGTACTAAAAAAACACTGAATTGTACACTTTAAAAGGGTGAATTTTATATATGTGAATTAATCTCAATAAAGCTGTTATAAAAATGCTGTTTTGATAATGGATCAATTTGTTTCATAGGCCTACCGAAAGCATCTATGGTATGTAAAGGATTGCAAACCTCTTCTCTTTACCTGGAAATATACCCTCTACCCCCAGTTACCACCTAGAAAACTCTTAAGACATTTTTCCAAAACCCAGCTCAATATTCCCTTTCTAAAGCCTCTTCTAACTTCCCTGGGTAGTTCCTTTTGTGTGTTCTTAGGAATGCTTACATATGTCTCTTATACTTTAAGCCCAGTGTTTGTTCTCTTGTCAGTGTTGAGTTGGTGACATGTTATGTCTTTGTATCCTTAGCACCAAGTATAATGCCTGTCACATAGTAAATGATCTGCTGATGAGTGAGTAAAAAATGAGGCCTTACTAAATGGCTTTATTATAAGAAATACATTGGGATGAGAATGTTACTGAGAGAAGGAAAGAAGAATCATGTTTTTTTCTACTGAAATCAGTTCATACTAAAAAGTACATGAGTGTTTTTTGCTAAGATCTTATTTTGTTCAACAATCAATCACATATTCAAACATACTTCACTTTCCTTCAGGGAAATTAAAAATTCATCAGCAAAACTCATCAATCTGTATATTTAAAATGTATGCATTTTATTGTATGTAAAGTATATCTCAATAAAAAACTAGAAAAGAATTTGAGACAGAAAAGAAAAAAAATCTAAATGGCATAATGACTGATGAATTAAATAACTAATATTCAAGAGAAATATTAGCACACACATGCTCAAAACCAAGTGAGAGACAGAAAAGGAAAAAAATCACTGGTAGCCTATAGTGGTTGTTACTCTGTGTAGTATTTGGAAAGGTAAAAAGCAGGATGATGGCTTTGCAGCCAGTGAAAGTGGAGAGGACAGAGACTTAGAAGTGGGGAAGAAGAAGGCATGTTCAGCGAAAGAGCCCATTAGGCAGCTTTTAGAGTATTTCAGATGTGACATGCTAAGAGTCTTGAGGAAGAATGGCAGTGGTTTGGGCCAGTTCGGGGAAGCTGTGATCAAATCAGACTCCAGGAATTAGGGAACTGATTGAATATAGCAAGGTAATGGAGGAGTCAAAAAATAACTGAAGTATTGGTCTTGGTTAATTGGTGGAAAAATGATTAATAACAAAGTAGAGAAGTGAGGGAACAGGGTAAGATTTTTGGAGATGGTAAATAATTCCACTTCTATTGATTAAAAATATCAAGCTAATTTTTACATCTAAACTACTTCAAGAATAAGATACATGTTTTGAAGAAATGAAATAGTTTTACATTTAATCACACCTTACAACAAAATAACAGTTCTAAAAAAAATACTATGTAGTCAAGAAAATATAATTTTTAAGCAGAGTCAGGCCTGATTAGTACTTGGATGGGAGACCACCTAGGAAGGCCAGGTGCTGTAGGTGTAAAAAATAAAAAAAGTAAGGGATCATAAGCTGACAAGGTCCTTGCAATCTAATAGGTCAACCAAGAGTTGCCTCGCCTAAAAAATATATATATATATATTATATATATATACATTTTAATTTCGTCATCTTTTCTGTGTTTTTTCCCCCCCTTAGATTCCAGTATAATTAGTGATGTTGTACTTCAAGACTTACTGGCATATGTGTCTTCAAAACATTCCTATCTTAGAGATCTTCCTCAGAGGCAGCCTCAGAAAATGAACAGTGTTGAATTTGTAGAACTGGAACAGCTTCAGCCTGACATATTAGTGCATGCAGTGCTAAGAGTTGTTGACATCACTATACTGACAGGTAATCATTTAGATTATAAAATAAAGATACAAGATCTCCTTAGTGTACCATTTGGTTATCATTATATATTTATGATTAAATATCACAGTATCACAGGTGAGAGAGTAATGCCAATTAAAATATTCCTTTTCTTTTCCAGAGACATTATATAGTTATAGAGGACAGAAGCAAAGGAAAATCATGTTAACTGTGGAACAGGCCCAAGGTCAACATTGTGTACTTGTATTATGGGGTCGTGGAGCAGCCTGGTACCCTCAACTTCAGAGGAAAAAACGTAAGTACTCCAAAAAACATTTAATATATTTATAGTTAGGTAAATGATTAATGCTTATGAGCCTAAGATGAAGAGAATCTTAAGAGATTAGACTTCATTTGAAATATAAGTGATCATGAATGAATATTCTGCAGATTACTTCTGTTATATTTTAGATAGAAAAGAAAAAACAATTTGGTTATCTGAAAAGTCCTCTATAATTAATGATGACAAAATAAAAGCTTTTATTTATTCCCAGGTATACTACTTTACCTTTTTAGTGAAGATTTTATCTTCTTAAGATATGTTTTTAAAAAATTCTGGAGAAGCTTCTACAGTTTTTATTCATCCAGGAGACTCTGAAAAATAAACTTCTCTCTGATTGTAACAGATTTTAGGGAGTTGCATTAACTCTTTCAAGTCATAATGTTACTGTTAAATAAGTTACTGTGTTCCAGGTTTTTATTCTAGATATTTTAAAAGTGTGGACTATTAGCCATCCATAGAATATTTATGTTTAAAATGATATTTTAAAAATGATATTTTAAACATAAATGGCCCATTATTATATTTTTCTTTAAAGCATAAATTAATAATTTATGATGTATTGAATTAAATGTAATTGATAATTCAATAAAATAGTATATTTGCTTTTTGATATTGTGACATCCTCTAATTGTAACAGTCAGAGATGTTATAATCAGTGGCTTATGAGTTATTTTACTCTACTAAATTATTTCAGAGATTGATTGTGTGACTCATTCTTTTTTAACAGAAAGAGTTAATTTTCTTCCCAAAATTCTCTCTACAAAATAGTTACCTAAAGATAAGATCTGTCACACACTCTCTCTTAATCATTAATAGCCTATGACTAGGATTTGAGATAAGTCTAACTTTTGACTTTTATGTTAGGGTCAAACAGTGACCCTAACATAAATATTTGGTTGAGAAATCTGACAAATATGTGTCAATGATGGACTGACCATCATTATTGACCACTGTTTCATAGCAGAGAGCATGAGTCTAGTGCATGCTGATCAAAATGTAGGTCAAAGGTATTATTCTAACTCTAATGGAGCTATAGCAAAGCAGATTGCTCCATGCTTGATATTCTTTTAAAATAAGTAGTTATTTGGTTAATAGAAGATAAATTATAGTTGTGTCTAGATAATTCTGTGTTATTTAGGTTAATATTGAAAATTTATGAGTCTTGGGATTAAGATGTAGTTGTTCTTTGTTCATTCAGCATACTTCATTTATAACTATCATCTTTAAGTTTTAATATTCACCTCAATACTTCAAGATTATTCTTTTTAAAATGGTACAATATCAATTTTGAACAGTCTTCTAAGTATGTGACTTCTACTTTCAGAAATTGTTAGCATTCTATCTATTCATTTAGTATTTCTTGAGGCATTCTCTATTAACTTTATACCGGGCACCAGTTTTACTTGTTCTAAAGATGAAAAATACACATTTAGGTGATATAATTAGAAATGATCATCGGCAGTCATTATTGAACACTGGAGATAATGGAATTGTGTAGTACATAGTACATGTGGGTTCCTGGGGGACTTGGAACGAGAATCTGAAAAGCTTCTCTATGTGGGTCCCAGGCAGCTTCTCTATGTATCTGCTTTATTCAGTCAGCGTAGACTTACTCTACTTCTCAACCATGTAAAAAGCAGGTGGTTACTCTGTAGCTCCTGATTTTACTTTTCTTTTTAAGAGACCAGCCCCATTTCCAAATTCCCAGATAAGAAAATTTGATTGCTCAGATGGAATTTGATTCAGGGAACTGCAGCCTGGAGGACAGGGTCGAAAAGTATAAATAGGAATGCCTGAGCTTATTTCAGAGGGTGAGGAAACAGTTAAAAGGGTCATTTGTGGTCT
This sequence comes from Pteropus vampyrus, assembly GCF_000151845.1. Classification (NCBI taxonomy): domain Eukaryota; kingdom Metazoa; phylum Chordata; class Mammalia; order Chiroptera; family Pteropodidae; genus Pteropus; species Pteropus vampyrus. The sequence continues at coordinate 12,587,489 of NW_011888801.1, forward strand.
GGGTGGGCACACAAAGGTATTTATTACCAAAGATATGTACATTCTCTAGCCTGGAGAGATGTATGTGATGTATTATTTAGTTTAAAAAGTAGATTATAAAACTTCACTTATAGTAGGATCCATTGTAATAGAAGTTGATATATAAGTATGTATATACATTTAAAAATCTGGAAATATAGATAATAAAATGATAGCAGTGGTTATCTCTGTATGGTGGTTTTATATGGTTTTATTTTTATTTATACCTTTAGTTTGAATTTTTTGCATGTGAACTACATTTATTTTTTAAACCTTTTAGTATGAAAAAGTTCAAACATACATAGAGATAATAATATAATGAACTAATGTACCATTATCCAGCTTATTCAAACATGACCAATCTTACTTCACCCATTACTTCCCTTTTCTTTTACTGTCTAAATATTTTATAATAAACATATTTTATTTTATAATTAAAAATGAAAGCAAACTTTTTCCTTTTAAAAAAAAGTTGATAGTTTGGAATATTTAGCTAACAATTTGAGGAAAAAATAGAATTAAATTTATGTTTCATATTTGTGCCAAAATAAATTCCAGAGGCACCAGAGATTCAAATACATTTTTTAAAAAAGAAACAATGAGTAGTAGAAAAAATATAAGCAAACTTCTTTGAAATCAAAAGTTAGTAGGTTAAATAAAATACAGCAACAAAAACTAAACCATGCATAAAAATCACCACATATAAACTTAAAAGACAAGTAAAAAAAAAAAACAACAGAAAAAAATTGCATTTTGTCAGAAAATAATGCAATAAGCGAAAGTCAAATGTCTTTAAGGCTCAATGGGCAATAGATACCAACAGGCAAGTACTAAAGAAGAAATAATATGGCCAATAAATATAAGAAAAATTACTCCTACTAGTAATTGAAGACACATGATTAAAATAATGATAGATGATTTTTCTCCTAAGAATTTAATAGAGAAGCTATGGGGAGACAGTCACTCTCATAAACTATTGAAAATATAAATTGGCAAAATCTTGTTTGAGGACAATTGACAATGCATATGAAAGACTTAGAATTTATAATGCTTTTGGCCTAATAATTACACTTACAGGAATTCATCATGGCTGTGCATAAAGATGTAGTTAAAAATATGTTTATCATGGTACTGTTTATAATAGTGAAAAATAAAAAACGATGAACATGTTCCAAATAGAGTTGCTATAATAATTTTTTAAGATTTTGGTTTATCTGTGCAATGATGTATTATGCACATTTTAAAATAATGTGGAATAATACTTAATGACATATAAAAATATATTTGATATATTAAGTAAAAGTTAAACAAATTGAAAACAAATGTTTATTTTGGGGTATTGAGATTATGGCTGTTATTTACTTAGCTTATCTCTGGTTTCTAAGCATATATTTTGTAACAAGAAAGCTATTTTAAAAATAGTGATTGGTTTTAAGCAACAACTTGGAATATATATTCTTTAGTTTTTTCTAAGGATGCTTTATAAGGATTTACTGAGTTGCTCTAAGATTCTCCACACATACACAAACTTTAAAATGAAAGAAACTAAGGAAGCAGATAGGGATATGAATTAGGTATATGACCTGAAGTAAGTGGGAAACTAAAAAGACAGTTGTTATTATTAGAAAACTTAGTGCTAAGAGACCACTTTTTGTTTTATTATAGTTTAAAGTTGAATTTATTAATATAGAATAATTATTTGGCAAGAAATTCTGTGCTACTGTGGTTTTAAGAATTAGAATTATTACTGAGGGAATTAAAAATGGGTGCAACTGTATCTAAATGCATTTTTTTGACCTGGAAAAATTAGCTAAATAAGAAAACTAAGGTGTTGAAAATCATTGAGAGATATTGATTATGGCAGACATGTGTTCATTTCTATGTCCCTGTTATTTTATAAAATCTTTGCCTGTAGTTATCAAAATGAGCATTTGCTACTCTGAAAAGCAGTTGGTTATAATAAATTATGATTCTAGGAAATCAAGAAATCTTCAGAAAAAGATTTTATTAAAATGATCTCTAGCATCCTTACCTTATTGCCTTAAATACAATATTCATATTTTGTCTTCTTTATACCTAAATTCTTTAGTGTGATAAAAGTTGTATTTAATGGTTTGAATTAAGTCAATCCGTTTAGTCTGATTTTTGAGCCTAGATTATTTCCCTTTTGGTAACTTTTTGTTTTTGTTTGTTTAAGATTATATTTGGGAATTTAAATATCTTTTTGTTCAGCGCAATTGCATCCTGGAAAACCTAGAATTGCATACAACACCTTGGTCATCCTGCGAGTGCTTGTTTGATGATGATATAAGGGCAATTACATTTAAAGCAAAATTTCAAAACAGCATGCCCTCTTTTGTGAAGATGTCAGATTTAGCAACACACTTAGAGGATAAGTGTTCAGGTAAGATCTCTATATACATAAGGTATGCTAGTTTTAATATAAGCAAAGCTACCATTTGCAGGAAAAATATGTAATTGAATATGGAAGTGAAATATAAATCTTTGTAGATAATTGAACTAGATATTGGCATCTTCTTCTCAGCTTTTTGCCTACATTTTTTTCAGGTTAATTTGTAATTATTAGGGATCACTTAAACTTTTTTATGTATAGTTACCAGCAGCTCATCATTTAATTCAATCTGCTTTTGAACACTAGAGATGAGTGAGGGAGCATGAAGCTTCCATGTCCTCTCCAGGTGCACTACTCTCCCAGCACCTCTGTGTGTTCAGCACCCCTGTACCCTTTTATTTAAGGTTTTTAATCAAGGATTCATTATGTAGGCATGGTTATTAACTCATTGGCCATTGGTGATATACTCAAACTTTCACAGGTTGTGGAATAGGCTTGAAAGTTCCAACCTTCTAATCATGCTTTGGCCTTTCTGGTGACCAGCCCTTATTCTGAAAGTACTTATGGGCTCTTAGTCATCTCTTAGCACTCTAGAGTTTCCAAGAGTTTTTGGAGTTTTTTGGAGCTGTGTGCCAGGACTAGGGACAAAGAACAAATATTCGTTTTTTATAAGGTTGGAGCATCAATGCACTCCCTTAGTCTACCTTGGCCGAATATCAGATTAAAATTTTACAAGTTGTGTTAATTCACATAGGTATGTATATATGTTTTATACAATGTGATTATAGACATTAGCATTATTATGTCATAAAACTAAGCTAAGGAGAATGCAAATAGGAAACAAAGACAATAACACCTCTCAAAAAACCCAACTTTTAATGGAATACAGAAATTAATTCTCAGAGAAGATCTCTATATACTCAGTTCTGTATTGACACGTTTATTAATACTAATAGTTAATTTAAAATTACTTTTCTGGAAGATAAGTACAAGTGATAGAAAATTTATAAATTTTTATACTATTAAACTTTTATACAACTTTCAAAAATGGAAGTAAGTTCCTTGTGGCTACAGAAGACTCTAAATTTATACTAACTGGTGAAATCTTGGGTAATGTTGTAGTTCCTAAAACAGTTTCATATTTGTGTGTATCTCCTGTGCTGGCCCCCAGCTCTCTGTCCTGAATCCCCACAGGCTTATGGAGCTGGTCACTGCAAGAAGGAATGCCATAGGCAGTAGAGGGCTACATTTAATTTAGTGTCATGGAGAAGTCAACGCTCATCTACTGCTTCCACAAAAATCTACCTGCTGGGATTAAAGACCTAGAATTAGATTTTAAAGTAAAAGTCAACATCATGAGCAATGACAAAATAAGTGGTCACAGCTCTGGTAATTAATGGTACCAAGGATGTAGATAGCAGGAAGAGAGGGTATATTAGCTAGTTTTAAGTGTTTGAATGGATTTCTCCTAAAAGAGAGGTAAAACTTATTTTGCATGATTTCAGAGGACAGGGAGAAAGAAAACATACACCTGTTCAGTCAAATTAGCCAAATAAATCTTTAGGTCTAGGCAGATCACCCCTTACATTGTACTATCAATATTCATGCCATCAGTGAGTGAGATTATCTAGGAAAAGAGTTAAGAAGAGAAGACCAAGAACAAGACCTTGAGTGTATCCTTTAGTATAAGTAACTATAAATCAACTACATAATTAACCATGTTTGTAAATTAAAGTTATAATTTTAGCCCTACAATTTATACTATTTTTTTGTGTTTGTCATTTGTAGGAGTGATTCTAATCAAAGCCCTGATTTTAGAGCTAGTGTTTCCTATTACAGCAGCTCAGAAAGTAGTTCTAAATGCTCACAGTTCTCTGAAGAATATTTTCTCTTCTCTTCCGAACATTATATATACTGGCTGTGCAAAATGTGGATTGGAACTAGAAACAGATGAGAACAAGATCTACAAGCAGTGTTTTAGCTGCTTGCCATGTACTATGAAGAAAATATACTACAGGTAAGGCAAATAAACAAGCCAATTGGATGGAAAATATTTATTTTTATAGGACTGGAAATGACCAAAAAAATTACATATATCAATTCTTTCTAATGAGAACTCACTAAAACCATTCCAAGAGAGTAAATTTTTCTCCTGAATGATAAATAGCTATCAATGAAAGTAAAAACTTCTCAGTAATCTTAACAGAGAGTTTAAAAGCAATAATTGGGTATTTCATTGTCTTGAAGCAGCTATACTAAAGAAAATTTTTACTTGGTTTACACTTTAAATCACAATCTGAATGGCTCAGAAGAAACTCATTTTCCCATCTTAAAATAAATTGGAATTTAAAAGTTAAAAGTATTATGTGATCTAACCTCTGAGTTGTGGAAGCTAGTAAGGTGTTTAGCCTTTCTGTACCTCAGTTTTTTTCAACTTCACATTAGAAATTAAGGATAGCAAATGTTCTATGGTAAAATGGCTGACCAACTCAGTGAAAAACACTGTGTTTTAAATAATAAATGTTCAGTCTTGGATAATCTTTTACTTTTTACCTTATACATTTTATGCCTTTACAAAATAGCACTCAGTGTCAATTTTAGGACCTTCTAATCACCCATCCCCAAAAGGTCCCATGCCCAATTAGCAGTCACTTCTCATTCTCCCTTCCTCCCAACTCAACATTTGGATTGTTCCCACTTTTTGGTTATTATAAATAATACTGCTGTGAACATTCATGTACAAATTTTTGTGTGGGTATATGTTTTCATTTCTATTGGGTACATTCTCAGGAGTAGAATTCCTGGGTCATATAATAGCTCTATGTTTAACCTTTTGAGGAACTGTCAAATTTTTCCAAAGCTATTGCACGATTTTATATTCTCACCAGTGATGTATGAGGTGTGCAGTTTTTCTACATCCCTGCCATCACTTTTTATTATCTGTTTTTGTTGCTTGTGCTTTTGGTATAATACCTAAAAAAGGTATCATTCATAGGCCAAGATACTCGAGATTTACTTCTATATTTTCTTCTAAGAATTTTATATTTTTAACTCTTACATATAGGTCCATGACTTATTTTGATTTAATTTTTATGTATGGTATAAGGAAGGGACCCAACTTCATTCTTTTGCACGTGACTATCCAGTTGTTTCCGCATTATTTGTTGAAAAGACTGTTCTGTCTCCATTGCATCATCTTGGCACCATTGCCAAAAAGCTTATTGTCTTTCTCTCCCACCAAACTCTTAAGTTCCTCAGTGAAGGTACCAGTTCTGTCTTGTTCACTAGTGTATACTGTCAATCAGTTGCTTTTAGGTTTATATCCCACATATGTGATACCATGTGATTTTCAACATTTTCTGTCTGGCTTATTTCACTTAGTATGACTATCTCAAGGTCCGTCCATGTTGTTGCAAATGATAGTATTTCATCTCTTCTTATGGATGAGTAATATTCCATTGTATACATGTACCACAGCTTCTTTAGCCAATCATCTATTGTAGGACACTCTAGTTGCTTCCATGTCCTGGCCACTGTGAATAATGCTGCTATGAACATCAGTGTGCAAATATCTTCGAACATGAGTTTTTAAGTCTTTGGGGTAAATACCCAGTAGAAGGATTGCTGGATCATATGGTAGGTCAATTCTTAGTTTTTTGAGGAACCTCTATACTGCTTTCCATAGTGGCCATATCAATTTGCAGTCCCACCAGCAGTGTATCATTCATAGGCCAAGGGTTCTTATTTCTCCACATCCTCTCCAGTATTTGTTATTACTTGTCCTGTTGATTATAGCCAAAAATTTATTTCTTAATAGAGAATTTAGTAATACAGAACCAGTCCCAGGAACTGTATCAAGATGTAGCTGTTTGTGCTTTAGCTCAGTTCAAAAGGTCAGTTTCACATAGAGGGGATGTGTTAGCTTAGCTTTCTGGAGGTCTCCTGACTCCATTTTAAATTGTCCTCTTGACAATATCAACTCCATTTTGCTGTTTTTCTTTTACAATACCCAGTGCTTAGCACAGTGAATAGTACACAGTTAATATTGAATATGTATTTGTTGAAATAAAGAATGGAAGAAGAGAGATAACCGGGGAAAGAGTATTGAGTGAAAATGAGGAAAGGACCTAGAATCATCGTGTGGGTGAAAGGGAAAGTAGATTTTTAGAGGGAAAATCAGTAGTTTTGTTTTAGCTGTTACACTGTTCTATTCATGAGCCTGTTTCCAAATTCTGTTCTCAATTTATTTTTAAAAAATTAATTTATTTTTAAAAGAGATAATACAGACCGTGGTAAAAATGCAAACTACAGAAGAAGATATAAAACAAAAAGTAAAAGTCTTCATCCCCATCCATTCCCTTTACCATCAGTACTACTTCCATGCTTGTTAGAAGTTTTTTTGTATATCTTTCCACTAATTTATTCTGCTCATACCAGTGCATGTATATTTCTTTCTTTAAAGTACATAGATAGAATATTATTCATATTGTTTTGTTCACCTTGTTTGTTGCTTGGAGCATATCATGGCACGCCTTCCCTAATAGCACTTATAAATCTTTCTCATTCTTTTTAACACCATATTGTATATATACCATTACATGATGTATTATTTATCTAGTTCCCCATTTACTGACATGCAAAAGAGTTTGTTTTTGATAGGAAAGAATCTAATGGAAAAAAATTACTTGAAATTGTAATTGTGAAATATGTGGTTATCATCTTTATTTTTATTTTGAAAATAATATACAACGGTGTAAAATAATGTTTTTCATATTAGTATCTGAAATTTTAAAATGAAATATAGAATAAATCTAATTTATTGTTTTATCATTTGAAACTCTTTAAAAAACCCTTCTCTTATTTCTAGGGTATTTCAGAGCATCCTGGAGTTGCTTTAGAAGTTAAAATTAACCCTGCATAAAAACCCAGTGCTTTCTGATTTATTGCATTTAAACATTTTTTAAAGTTTGAAAATTTTTTGAAGGTCATGTGCTATTTACTCTCTTATAGGCCAGCTTTAATGACCATAGTTGATGGAATATATAAAGTTTGCATCCATGTAGGATCAAAGCTGATAGAGAAGATTCTTCTAAACATTTCTCCTGACCAGCTCAAAAGAATTATAGGTAAGATATCAACATGTCATTGAGAGGTTATTCTTGGTGAAAGTATTAATTTCAGTAGTATAGATAGTATAATGGAATAGCAAGAACATTAGACTGTAAATTAAGGTTTATTACTGTCAGCATAAAAGCAGAAGGATAATTTAGCTTGAGTGAAACTATGTAAGTTGAGTGAGATTATGTAAATTGGAAGGTAAGACTTGTTCTACATTTGTCTCAGCACATGAATAGAAGGAAGCAAGCACCTAATCTCTTCTTACTCTAAATTCTCAATTGGTAAAAACACTAGGATCTTAGTTTTTTTAAAATTCAATTTATTGGGGTGACATTTGTTAATAACACTATGTAAGTTTCAGGTATACTATTTTATAACACATAATCTGTATGTTGTATTATATGCTCACCACCCAAAGTTTAGTCACCTTCTGTTACCATATATTTGACCCCCTTTACTCTCTTCCCTGCACCCCCCTTTCCCTCTGGTGACCACTATACTGTTAGTACCTTAGTTTTGTAATAGTTAAATAAACAAATGTGTGACACTATATGTATGAAGATAGTCTACTGTCAGTGGAGTGGATTTGCAGTATCTTCAGCTATAAAGCTAGGTATAGTCAGTGGCTAAAAACAAAGTGAAGATAATCCATTTATCAGATGATCAAACTCCATACCTTTCCTCATTAGTCTCAGACTGTCTAAGCAGGTGAGCTTATCTTGTTCTGTCTCTTAATAATGGATTTTTATTTTTTTGCTTTTCTGTGTGTCTAGTAATTTTTGCTTGAATGCTGAACATTACATATAGAACAAAATAGACTGAGGTAAACTTTTTTTTTTAATCTGGAAATAGGCATGTTTGTTTTCCTAGACCTTTACTGTGGATGGGGGTGGGCAGAGTAATATATATATATTTTTTAAATTTATTTAAATTAGTTCCAAGTATACAGTACATTGGTTAGACATCTATATAGTTCATAAAACAATCCCCCATTTGCTCCCTCCCTCCCCTGGCCCCCCATCTAGCCATCATATTAATGCTAACTGCATTCCCTCTGCCATGCTTCCTATCCCTGTGCCCAACTGTCAACAACTAATTTGTACTTCTATAACCCTTCGCCTCGTTCCCCAGCCCCCCCATCCTCCTCCTCTCCATCCGTCACCAAATTGTCCACTATATTTGTGAGTCTGTTTTTGATTAGTATGTTCTTTTTGTTCCTTAGATACAGCATATGAGTAAAATCATATGGTATTTATCTTCGTCTGACTTATTTCACTCAGCATAATACACTCTAGGTCCATCCATGTTGCAAATGGTAGGATTTCATTTTTTTAATGGCTGAGTAATATTCCATCATATATATGAACCATAATTTCTTTATCCAGTCATCTATCGATGGGCATTTAGGTTGCTTCCATATCTTGGCTATTGTAAATTGTGCTGCCATGGATATTGGAGTGCATAGATCCTTACGAATTATTGTTTTGGTTTTCTTTGGATAAATACCCAGAAGTGCAATTGCTGGGTCAAAAGGTATATCCATTTTTAATTTTTTTGAGAAACCTCCAGACTGTTTTCCATAGCGGCTGTACCAATTTGCAATCTGGGCAGAGTAATCTTGTCAGACGTGGAGTTGGATTCAAGCTTGTTATTGCTATGGTTGCCTTAAGGTCACTACTGGCTTCAAATTCTTGTAGCATTATCTTGTGCTTGTGGTGAGGAGTGGTTTGCTAAAGTTTTCCCCAATAATCCTGTTTCACCGTCAGCTTTAACTCTTCATTCTGCATCTGGGCCTCAGAGAGTTTCTCTCTGTATTCTTGTACTTCCCCAAATTGTACAGGCTCTATTGATTGTTATTTGGTATATTCTAGCCTGGTAGAAGGGGCAGGAGTGAGTCTCTGATTCTGGTCCAGCCCTAGTCTACATATGCCCTGTGTCTCTGGATCTTGAAAATGGCACTTTAGCTTTTACAGTGACCTTTCCCCTCCTGCCGTAACAGCCAGGCTCTGCCTTGTATCTTTGGTGGGTCTCGTGTGGTCCTACCCCTCCCCCAGTAGTAGGGCACCAATAATGGTCTTGATCCAGAGTGAGTTTTCTGCCCCTCCTCCAGGCATAGCAGGATTTTTCTCTTATCTTTTTTCAGTCTTCAGTGGGTCCTCACCTGCACCCTGGGGCAACAGGATTTTCCATCCTTTCTCCAGGAGTTTAAGGTTTTTATTTCTTTAGAGGGTGGTTCTGAGTGATGTTCTGTGCTTTTCCTCGTGGCAGCTTCTCCCCTTCTCCAGGCCTTCATCGTAGTTGGAGGCTTTCTCTGATGCCTTTCCTTTTGTCCAGTCTTGTGAGCGCCTGGTGAAGATGAGAATAGCCTGCGATGGTGCAGATTCCCCTTGTCTGTGGTCCTGGCCCATATCTGGCTTTTAGGAATTCATTAAAAATTTAAGTACATTCTTTTTCCTTGCTTGTTTGGTGGACCTGTCTTCTTTCTTAGCTCTGCCCCAGGTAAACCTGTGCTCCTGTTACATGTCTCTTTACATTTCAGTCTTTTTGGCTGCTGTGCAGCCTTGGCTCTCTTATTGGATCAAGAAAATCGTGATTTTTGTAGTTTATTCAGCTTTTCTAATAATTGTTAGGGCAGGAGCCACGTTCTTTTCAGCTTTCTACATCCTAATTGGAAGTCTCTGAATTTTTTATTTGCTTTCTTTATTAATTTTCATTCTTTTGGTTATTTTTATTCCTTTTCTCAATGTTATTATATTTTTAGTCTTGTCTCTTTTTTTTTTTTCACAATGTCAATTAGCATTTATATCTCAGAGAAGCATCATTTTACATATTAAGCATATGTCTGTTTTGCCCATTCTTGACACAAAGTGATATTTCTTGAATTTAATTAAATTGTGACCATAAGTGAAAATATGGGCACCAATTATAAAGTTATCAGACCATTCAGATGATTGCTAATCTTGATTTTTTTTAGCTTATCAAAGTAAAAATACAAAAAGTTTGTTATAGAGAATTCTCACACCTCCAAAAATATGTCATTGGGCCTCCAGGAGTCTGTAGATCCAATCCAAAAAAGGCTGGTGATGCTGGTCAGGGAACTAGTATAGTCTGAGCATAGTCATTAGTGCATTGTTAGTCTAGTATTGAGCAACCTGCTAAATAACTTGATTAGATGTCCTAAAAAAAATAAAAGGAAGAATATAGGATAAATAGAAAATACAATGACATACCTGTCTATAATTTTAGTATTTTTCTGTTATCAAGATTTGATATTCATTAAGTAATTGATTCAGGGTTCTATTATATAAGCAATAAATTATGTATATATAACTATGATAAGAACTGTAGACTGGATAAATACAAGGGTAGTTTTCTGATACGAACATACTCGTTTTGCTTCGTGCTTAATTTAGGAAAATGTTAATCTCAGTTCTTTCTTCTGTTGTTTTAAGAAGTCAATAGCTGTGTCATAATAGGAAATGCTATCGATGTGAACAGTGTATTATCTCTGCCTTCTCGCCATAATCCACAGGAATTGCATGTTGTTATTCTAGAGTATCTTCAGCAACCTGTGACTAGAAAGAGAAGGGATAGCAAGGCAAATATAAAATGGGGTTGGGACTTGAAAAACTGAGGGAAGCAATGAGCCCTTCAACGTGTGCGTTTCTCTCAACCTGGAAATGACGCTAAGAGCTATGTATGTGTGTTTTCATCTTCCTCAGCTCCTTCCTCAGAGATCACCTATGGCATGGTTGCAGCAGACTTGTTCCACTCCTTATTGTCAGGGGGCGGGACACCTTGTGTAGTGAAGGTGCAGAGCCTCTTTGTGTTAGATGAAAACAGTTACCCGTTGCAACAAGATTTCTCTCTACTGGATTTTTATCCTGACAATGTAAAGCATGCAACCTATGCCCTTCCCTGAAACCAGATAAAGAAATTGCAGGCACTTCAAGGAAGACTACTGAAACAATTTGTCTTTTGAAATGAATGATTGGGCTTGGGGGTTTTAAATATATTTTATAAAGAGCTAAATATATAAATTAAAACTTTTTTTCTAAAACAATTCCATGAGTTTTATTCGTTTTGTCTTTTCCTTTTTTGCTTCTAGAGAAATGGTGTAGTAATAAAGGCAGTACATTCCCTAGGAATTAAAGGTTTCTTTCATATAGTCCCTGCCACATTCCAGGCATGATACTAAGTGCTATGGATATTGATGTGAAACATTTCCTCAGGAATCGCTTTTCTGCTATACTCACAAACTCTAAGTGCTTTCCCTTAATCCTACTTCAGTAAACTATCGACATGAAATGATTTCCTTGATTATAACTGTACATGATAATGGATCAGTTTGTATAAGCCTAAAACAGGTTCAAGATAAGTATGTCTTTCTATAAAGAAGCATTGAAAATGAAGAAGACAAGGTCATGTTTCAACTCATTTTATAAAGGGAAAAAGAGTCATTTTGTTTGTTCATTTCTGGGATTTGAGTGACATACTGAATTTACTTATCAATAAACATTTTGTTCTCTCATGACTGGAGAAGCAGCTTGTATAAAATGGTAGTCACCAATGAGATATGGAGTGGTACTTAATCTGTAAGTTTGGGTATGCTAAGAGTTAATAGATAAATAATATTGCTTGAAAATAACTAAATTCATGATGAACACATTTATTTTACTATGTATATATTTTGTTAAGTTCTTTTGGTTAATTGAAATTATTTTCTCTAATTCAGGCTTTAAAAATAACTTGGCTTCCCTAAAAATGAACCTCAGGAGTTTTGTGATTCTCCCAAAAATAATATGCAAAAATGTGTGTGAGAGTGCACACACACAAAAGTACATTTTTTTTTTTTTTTTGTGGAGAAGAGTCTATACCTTTCAACAAATCTTCAGAGGGATCTTTGACCAAAAAAGAAAAAAAAAAAAAAAAGTAAAAGGGTCAATAAGTGCTTCGCTTTGTGGGGAGGATAAGGAGATTAGATCAAATGGTTGCTACAATTTTATCTAGCACCTAGTAAGGTAGATAGAGAAAGAGCTATCCCATTCTGTATTGAGAGATACTGGAATCTCCTTAGGTTATCTGCCCACACCTTGTGACTAGGGGTGGGTAGGACACCAGGATTGAAAGGGCTAGAACCACATGGGATGAAACACGGAACAGGCAGGTCACATACCCATGGCGTGGTAGTTAAGAATTGGGAGGGCTATCTCAGCTGTGAAAGTCCCCCCTGAGGAGTGAGGGGTCCCAGGTTCACACCAGGCTCTCCAACCCAGACTACCAGTGCCAGAAAGAGGAATCCCTGTAATAGCTGGCTCTGAAAATCAGCAGGGACTCAGTCCAGGTGAGCCGGAGGTTGCTATATAGCCAGGCATCCTCTTAAAGGGCCCGCACGCAGACTCACTTGCTCACAAACACTCAGCCTAAGCTCCAGCGAAGGGATAGTAGCTTGAAAAGTACCAGGGACATATAGGGAAGAACTGAATTATATGGCTTCAGGGCAAAGGCTGGAGGGGCAGCTGTCTTTGGGACTAAAGGGCAGGCAGGTGCCATTGTTCCTTCATTAATGAAAGGAGAGCCCTAGGCAGACACAAACATGTCCATGGCAATGGAAGATGCAAGAAGGCTTCAGGGAGGAAACATTTAACCCACATTTTAAAACAGAAGGTGTTCACCACAAAAACAGAATGGTGGGCATACAATAGCATAGCATAGTTGGAAAAAATGGAACATCTCAAATGGGGCTGAAAAAAATGAATACCACTCATTCTCCCCAATGAAAAAGTGAGACATAAGATAGTGCAACAAAGAATATATTTCTGAAGAAATCTTAATTCATAAAGCAATGGAGGTTTTATCTACAGGTTCAATTTAGTATGTGAAAACATGTTGATTTATGCAAAGCACTGAATTACATTTTTTAGTGGATACCAATGACATGACTGAATTGCCATACCAATTCTTCAGCCATAGAATATAACACTGGAGCGTTGGGAAACCAAAGACAAATTCTATCATACCCCAAATATTTGAGTTACCATTGTAGTTCAGGTTTTGAAATATGGTTTGTTAGAGATTAAAATGAATCTAGAAATTGAATCTAAAGACATAAATGATAAATTAACTATAACGCTTCATATTCTAAAATTCACGTTCATGGGCTTTAAACAGATCAGAAGAGGACTTTTATTTCATATGCTGTTGTGTAAGAGCAGACAGTTCTACAAAGTTTTGATAGGATAACTTTTTCACAATGGTCATAAATTATCATCATCTCCAGAATTCTCCTAAACTACTGTGATCCGAGACCCTCAGTTGTTTAAGGCTAGTTATATTACTTTAGGTTCAGCACAACCTACAGAGTTGACCATGGGCTATGACATGGCTTTCTCAGAAGAAAATATCTGTAATTTCTGAGAACAATATAGAATGAAGCATAAAAAGTAACCATCCCTATGTTTTTCATTTTAAATGATAAATTTGTATTCTGGAAGGTTTGTGGATGGTACAATATAGGTCATGAATCAGAACAATTAGAATAAAGTGTTCATCTTTCCTGAGAGTTTAATACTGGCCCCTGTTTTAAAGTCAATGGGGGAGAAATATGTGAGAGGGAATGAAGTTAGCCAATCAGTTGTCATTCTGGCTTTGAAGCTATTGAACCTGGTTTATTATTAAAAAGTGTATTCTACCTACTTAAGGAATATATTTACTAAGCGTGACCTCTCTGCTTCCAAGTAGAGGAGGAGGTATGGTCATCTCTTCCTTTCCTCCCACTGCAGCTTAGAGCTAGAGGGAGGGAGGCATTCACTGGCACTGAGACAACTTCTCCCCATTCCCTCCCTTGTCCCCTGATGCCCAGTTCCTCCAGTAGTTTAGGGCAGGTAGGAAAGAAGGAAAGGGGAAAAGAGTCTTCTTACAAATTAGCTCCCCAGATGGTCCTCTCTGATGGTCTCTGCTCTTCTAACCTGTCCTGACTGCTGATGCCATCTGCATAGCAGGCATCAAACACTCCTCTTTCTGGAGTGCATGTGAGGGTTCTTTGGAGAGCTTAATCTTCTTACACAGTATATGCACAGTTTCTTGTCATGGGAGATCAAGCTCTTGCCTGGTCTCTTCCACCCCTCAACTCCCTCCAAATGTCACTTCTCTCCATCCTGATTTTTCTCACTGATTCACTTCATTCCATGCTCAAATAAGCACAGCAGAGCAGGTCAGCAAATACCATGTATAATCAGACATTAGACAAGCTAAGAAATTGTCTTTATTTGCATAACATTTAGTACAATTCAATTTATGTAATATTATGATCATACTGCCTGGAAAAATCTAACCAAAACAGTGTAGTGGTTACCCTGTGTGGGGAATTAGGGCCTGGTTTTACTTTCTCCTTTATTGTTATTTTTATCTGATGGAATAACCAGGAAAATTTCCCTAATTTCTAGGGATTCCCTATGTTAAAAAGATCATTTCTCAAATATAGAAACATAATATGATATGATTTGATCACAGAAACTAACGCCACATAGTAAGTGTATATACTTCGTGGAGTGGCAGCCAAACATGCAACGATGCTCTTTCTCTGGGCCATATCTATACCATTTAATTTGATTCCCTTGACAAAAATTGATTACTTAAAGAGAGTAAGATGCCTGACTTAAACTGGGATAATCAGATGCTTTTTCCTATAACTAAAAAAATTAAGATTTGCGTACAGTAGGACATGCAGCCTCTAAATGTGCAATTTGCTGAGTTTTGACAAATATATACATTTGTGTAACCAATACTCCAATCAAAATTTGGAACATTTCCATCACTTTAAAAATTTCTCTCATCTCCACTTCCAGTCAATTCCCACCACCCATGATAGGAAACCATGGTTCTGATTTTTATCACAATAGTTTTATTTCTTCTTGAACTTTATATAAATGAAATCATATACAGTATATTCCTTTGTGACTTGCTTTTTTTCACACAATGTTTTTGAGATTCATCCAAATTTTTATGTGACTCAGTAGTTTATTCTTCCTAATGCGGAGTGATATATCAACACATTATATTATTTTCCTATTGGAGGTCATTTGGGTTGTTTTCAGTTTTTGGCTATTATGAATACTTGCCATAAACATCTCTTTACGAGTCTTGTGGACATATATCTTCATTCTGAAGTGGGGAAATACATGGAATTGAGATTGCCGGTTTATAAAATAGGTGTAGATTTAACTTTATAAGAAACTGCCAAATGGTGCTCCAAAGTTGCACAATTTTATATGCTCACACGCCATGTATGAGGATTCCAGTTGTTCTATATCCTTGTCAACATTTGGGGGTGTCATTCATTTTCATTTTAGTCATTCTGCTGGATGTGAAGTGAGTTTAATTTACATTTTCCTGATGCCTAATGATATTGAGCAACTTATCCGGTGCTTATTTGCCATCTGTACATCTTCATTTGTAAAGTGTCTGCTCTAGTCATTTGCACATTTATTTTATTAGGTTTCTTGTCTTTTTTTACTGGTCATATGTATGTTCAAGATAAAAGTCAGATGTATGTACTATTAATATTTTTAAAGTGTCTGTTCAGCATTAGAAATGCTGGCCATAGGATTAGAGAAGAAAAAGAAATATGTATTTGAAACAAAAAGTCTTAAATAAATTAAAATGTCACTATTTTGAATGACTAGAATATATACCCAGAAAAAATTATCCCAGGAAATCAATCAAAAAATATATTGGTAATACGTTTATCATATATAACATTAATTAAATATAACACAAATTTACAAATTAAAAATTTGTAATACAACAATATTACTATATACCCGTAATGCACAGATCTAAATATAATAAAAATAATCATGCTTATAGATAAACTAAAAACATTAAAAGCTTTATTTACTCTAAGGGAATGATTTTAAAACCATGAAGGAAATAAAAGGAGATAGGAGTCAATGAAACATTGTACCTGAATCAATGAAACATTATACATGCTCCTCTACTGGTTGAAAAGATTTGATATGCAGAGCTGATTCAATATTAACCAAAGTCCCTGCAGGATGGCATATAAAAGTTCATAAATTGATTTAAAAATTAATTTAGAAGAATAAAAAGGAATGTAAATATTCTAAAAACCATTGAATTGTACACTTTAAATGGGTGAATTGAATGATATGTGAATTATATTTCAATAAAGCTGTTAAAAAAGAATAAACAAAATATTTTTTAAAGCTGAAATTTAAAAAAGGTAAGCAAAACAAT
>NW_011888801.1:12604285-12606778 GCF_000151845.1 Pteropus vampyrus
ATAAAAGGAGATAGGAGTCAATGAAACATTGTACCTGAATCAATGAAACATTATACATGCTCCTCTACTGGTTGAAAAGATTTGATATGCAGAGCCGATTCAATATTAACCAAAGTCCCTGCAGGATGGCATATAAAAGTTCATAAATTGATTTAAAAATTAATTTAGAAGAATAAAAAGGAATGGAAATATTCTAAAAACCATTGAATTCTACACTTTAAATGGGTGAATTGAATGATATGTGAATTATATTTCAATAAAGCTGTTAAAAAAGAATAAACAGAAAATATTTTTTAAAGCTGAAATTTAAAAAAGGTAAGCAAAACAATGAAAAAAATTTAAAAACATGGTCTTGGTATTGATAGTATATTCAGCAAAAAAATCATATTAGGAAACAGTATGTAAAATATTTCCTTTTTGTAAAGGCATACCTTAAATCAGTGAAGAGTGGTTAAGAACTTTTAACAATATTTATCATAAGGAAATAACAATCACAGTACATTTTACTTAATGATGAAATGGGGAAAAATTTATGAGAACAGGAATCAGACAAAAATATTCACTGTTAACACTCATATCTAGTACTTTTCTGGTGTTTCTAGTCAGAATAATAAAGCAAAAAATTGAAATAAAAATTATAAAGATTAGAACTAAGGTATATAATAATTATGTATACTGATAACTCAAAAGAATCTAGAGGTTAATTAATAGAATATTTGAGGTTAGTATGATTGCTGGATATAAGGTCAATATAAGAAAACGAAACTGTGGGGAGAAACATGGCAGAGTGACAGTCATCCCCAGATCCTCCCTTTGAAATAGCAATAAGCTGAACATCTAAAACTCAACAAAAAACACCCAAACTGCATACAAACATGTCGGAGCATGGGATCTGCACATAAGAGCGACCACAGATCAGAACCCTGGGTGTTGGGTGGTAGACTGGGAGAAATAAAGAAGCTGCTTCTTGTAGCAGGAGCTACCTGTAGGAGGAGGGGGAGGGGAGAAGGAACAGTGAGTTTCTTGAACAGCCCTGCCTGGGAAAGTTGTAAACTTCCCATGGCCGGCAGCAGGGCCCAGTCATCAGGGCAGAACGCAGTAAAGCAGGATGGCAGAAAAACAACAGTTGATTTTTACCGGCTGTGGCTGCAAAACCGAGGCTGAGCCACAGCCCTCATCCACGAACCCAGAGGACCCCTCCCCCCATAACCTCTGAGACCCGATCACTGCAGAGCCCCAGGGGAATCTGAGCAAATGCTACTGAAACTGTTGCTAACACTGACAGGGACTGAAACAGGGTAGACAGTGTGATTAAATATCCATTAGAAAATTAAAAGGCATTTAAAAAGCTTTATATAAAGCAGGGATCCAAGAGGCTTAGACACAACCTACTGGAAATCAAACAAAGAGCTCCTAATTTGCAAAGGCTAGAGAGACTTTGTATAATAAATCTTCCTGAAAAAAAAAAAAAAAAGCAGAATACGTTTCCATTAATGCCCAGGTGGAGATATAATCCATTAAACACCATGAGCAACCAAGGTGACAAGCATCTCAGAAAGAATGAGAAAAATCTCCAGAAAATAAGCTTACAGACATAGAAATATGCAACTTAAATGACAGAGAATTCAGGATGTTACTTCTGAAAAAACTCAGTGAGTTCCAAAACGTGTCATGTTAACAATTTCAGGAACTGAAAATACGCCTAGATGAGCAGAATAAGGAGATTGAAATCCTCAAAAAGAACAGAATAGATCTTCTGGAGACAAAAAAAAAAACACACTGCAAAAGTTGAAAAATGAAATAGCAAGCTTGGGAAATAGAGTCGACCAAATGGAAGAAGGGATCAGTGATATCAAAGACAGAAATCTAGAAATAAATCAGAAGGAAGAGGAGAGAAACTAAAGAATGAAAAATAACGAAAGAGAAATACAAGAACTAGCTGATACCATCAGGAGAGGAAACCTAAGAATAATGGGCATTATTGAAGGTGAGGAAAAGGAGCAGGGACTAGAAAGCATTTTCAGACAAATATTGGATGAGAATTTCCCAAATCTAAAGAATGAGCTGGAGCTTGGAATTCAAGAAGTCAATAGAACACCCAATTATCTCAACCCAAAAAGGTCTTCACCAAGACATATTGTATTAAAATTATCAAAAATCAATGACAAAGACAGAATTCTCAGGGCAGCCAGAGAGAAGAAAATGGTAACTATAAAGGAAAACCCATTAGATTATTGTTGGACTTCCCAGCACAAACATTACAAGCCAGAAAGAAGTGGAATCAAATATCCAAACTATTAAGTGAAAGGAACTACCAGCCTAGAATAGTGTATCCAGCTAAGCTGTCTTTTAGATATGAAGGAGAAATAAAGACCTTTCCAGACATACAAAAATTGAGGAAATTCTCCACTACGAGGCCTGCAGTACAGGAAATACTGAAAGGGATCAGCTCACCTAAAACAAAACGACAAAAAAATAAAATAAAATAAAATA
>NW_011888801.1:12607123-12609314 GCF_000151845.1 Pteropus vampyrus
AATGGACTGAACTCACCAATAAAAAGGCACAGAGTTGCAGAATGGATCAAAACACAAAACCCAACCATATACTGCCTCCAGGAGACACATCTCAGCTCTAAAGACAAATATAGACTCAAAGTGAAAGGGTGGAAAGTGATATTTCAAGAAAATGGTAGTCAGAGAAAAGCAGGACTAGTGGTACTAATATCAGATGAAACAGACTTCAACATAAAAAAGGTAAAGAAAGATACAGAGGGACACTTCATAATGACAAAGGGAATCATGCACCAAGAAGACATAATACTTATTAATATCTATGTTCCCAATCAGGGAGCCCTGAAATATGTAAAGCAATTACTAACAGAACTAAAGGGAGAAACAGACCAAAACATTATCATAGTAGAGGACCTAAGTATCCCATGGTTGGATATGGACAGATCATCCAAACAGAAAATCTATAAGGAAATAACGTCTTTAAATGACACATTAGACCAACTGGACATAATAGACAATTACAGAGCCTTCCACTCCAAAACAGCTACTTATACATTCTTCTCTCATGCACATGGAACATTCTCAAGGATTGACTACATACTGGGACACAGAGATAGCCTCAACAAATATAAGAGGGTTGAAATCATATCAACTATATTCTCTGATCATAATTCTCAAACTAGAGATTAGCTGCAAAAAGAAATCAGGAAGAACCCAAATACATGGAGATTAAACAACATGCTAATGAAGAATAACTTGGTTAGGGAAGAAATAAAAAGAGAGATCAAGAGATACATAGAAACGAATGATAATGATAGTACAACATATCAAAAGTTTTGGGACATGGCAAAAGTGGTTATAAAAGGAAAGTTCATATCACTACAGCCTTATCTCCAAAAACAAGAATGAGCTCAGATAAACAACCTAACACTTCATCTTCAAAACTAGAAAAGGAAGAACAAATGAAGCCTAAAGTCAGCAGAAGGAAAGAAATCATCAAAATTAGAGCAGAAATAAATAAAATTGAAAACAAAAAAATGATTGAAAAAATAAATGCAACGAAGAGCTGGTTCTTTGAGAAGATTAATAAAATTGTCAAACCCCTGGCTAGACTCACTAAATAAAAAAGAGAAAGGACACAAGTAAACAAAATCAGGGATGAAAGAGGAGAAATTATGACAGACACCGCAGAAATATAAAGCATCATACAAGAATATTGTGAAAAAGTATACAACACCAAATTTAATAACCTAGAAGAAATAGATAAGTACTTAGATAAATACAAGCTTCCTAGACTAAATCAAGAAGATCTGGAAGATCTAAATAGACTGATCACATTATGGATATTGAAACAATCATCAAAAACCTACCAAAAAGTAAAAGTCCAGGACCAGATGGCTTCACCAGTGAATTCTACCAAACATTCAAAGAACATTTAATACCTACTCTCCTCAAACTCTTCCAAAGACTCGAAGAGGAGGCAATACTTCCCAACTCATTTTATGAGGCGAATATTACCCTGATACCAAAATCTGGTAAATATAACACTAAAAAAGGAAACTACAGACCAATATCTCTCACGAACACAGATGCGAAAATCCTAAACCAGTTACTAGTGAACCGAACACAGCAACATATTAAAAAAGATTACACACCAAGATCAAGTGGGCTTCATCCCAGGGGTACAGGGATGGTTCAACATACGCAAGTCAATTAATGTGATACACCTCATAAACAAATTAAAAAATGAGAATCATATGATCATATCAATAGATGCAGAAAAAGCCTTCAACGATACAGCAACCATTTATGATCAAAACACTTAACAAAATTGGTATAGAAGAAAAGTACCTTAACATAATAAAGGCCATCTATGACAGGCCCTCAGCCAACATTATACTTAATGGTGAAAAACTAAAAACCTTCCCTCTAAGATCAGAAACAAGGCAAGGCTGTCCACTATCGCCACTCTTTTTCAATATAACATTGGAGGTCCTAGCAAGTGCAATCAGGCAAGAGAAAGATGTAAAAGGCATCCAAATAGGAAATGAAGAGGTCAAACTGTCACTATTTGCAGATGACATGATTCTCTATACAGAAAACCCTAAAGACTCCACAAGAACACTACTAGAAACAATAAGCAAATACAGCAAAGACTCTGGATACAAAATCAATGTTCAAAAATCCATAGCATTCCTATACTCTAATAATGAAG
>NW_011888801.1:12610819-12620286 GCF_000151845.1 Pteropus vampyrus
ACAGAAAAAGTTAAGAATCACATGGTATCACTTATATGTGAGATATAAATCTAAAAGCAACAAATGCACAGGACAAACAACAGAGACTCATGGACATGGATCATAGACTAGTGGTTACCAGAGGGGAGGGGGAAGGAGAGGAGGCAGATGGGGTAAAGGCAGTCAAATATGTGGTGACAGAAAGAAATCTAACTATGGGAGGTGAACCCACAGTGTAAATGTATATATGCCTTACTGTTAAAGCGTACAGCTGAAACTTACTGGATTTCATTAACCAATGTCACCATAAAATAAATAAATTAAAAAGAAAAAGAACTTTGTGTATACTAGCTAGAATTAATATAAAAAATTAAACATAATTCCGTTTACGATAGAATATGAAAACCAAGTATCTAGGGAAAAACTTAATGAAGGATGTATAAAACCTCTATACATGTTACTAGAACAGTATTTAGAGAAATCAAAGAGGAACTAAATAAATAGAATTATATACTATGTTCAGGGACTAGAGGACACAGTATTTTAAAGATGTCAGTTCCCCTTGAATTGACCTATAAACTCAATGCAATCCCAATCAAAATCACAACAGGCTTCTTCTTGGGGAGGTGGTAGAGAGTTAGCAAGCTGATTCTAAAATTTATATGGAAATGCAAAGTGCCCAAATAGCCAAGACACTCTTGAAGAAGAACCAGATTGAGGACTGAAGATATTGTCATTACAAATCAGTAATTAAGACATGGCGGCATTAGTAAAAAGATAGGCAAATTTACTAATGTAACAGAAGGAGGCCAGAAATAGATCCAATAAACAGTGTTGGGATAATTGAATATCCTTATGGAAAAAAAGGAAGAAACTTGAGCCCGATGTTATAACTTATTCAAACATCTACTTCAGGTAGATTCTATATTTCAATGTGAAAGACAAAATAATAAATATTCTTGAAAATAGTATAGGAGAGAATAGCTTTATGATTTCAGGATATGAAAACTTCTTAAAATTGGACACACAAAGCATTAATATAAAAGATTGCTTCATTCGACTACATTAAAATAAAGAAATTCAGTTTATCAAAAGAAATCCATTAAATGGGAGAAAATCAACCAAAAATATATTAACAAAACTATATTACTAAAAAAAGAGGATTGTAGAAAACATTTGCAATACATTGAATCAAAAGAAATTCCTATAAATCAATAAGAAAACCCACAAATAACCCAATAGAAAAACAGCTCCAATCTATGAACAAGCACTTCACAAAGGAAGAATGACCAGTTAATATATGAAACATTGTTCAATCCATTAGTCATCAGGGGAGTAAACATTAAATCCACAAGGAGATACCTTTACATGCTGTAAAGAACCATTAAAATAAAAAGGCTGACAATACCAAGGGTTGACAAGGACACAGACACATAGGAACTCTCATATACTACTGGTGAGAATGTGAATTGGCACATCAACTTTGGAGAACAGTTTTGCTTTATCTACTAAATTGGAAGATATACAAACCCCTATGACCCAGCAACTTCATTTCTATTTTTATAACCCCCGAAATGTATGATGAATGTTAAAACATCATGTGGAATGAAGAAAGCCACACATACAAAAGAATGCTTGCTTTCTGATTCCCTATGTAAACTTCACACCAAATCAAACCAAATCAAAAAAATCTATAGCGTTTAAGTATAGTTGCATAGTTAGGTAGTAAAAGCAAAGTTAGGTAGTAAAAGCAAAGGAATGATTACCATAAAACCAGGTTAGTGGTTACTTGGGCAGGAAGAGAGAGGTAGTGTTTTGGAGGGGGCACAAGAGAAAACTCTGAGATGGGAAGGCTGGTTTATTAATTATCACTTACTTCGCCCCTCAAATGCATCCTTCAGTACGTGCTTTGCAGATGGAATTCCCTAAAGCAGCTCTCCTTCGCGGTGAGTACGGTGCTAAACAGTAGAGGGCGCGAGAGACACAATGAGGGAGGCAGGTGCTTTTCCGGCTCGTTCCAGTAACTGCGCATCCGTCCCCGTGCGGGCATGAGGACACCGAGTGGCATTCTGTCCCGGCCACACGCCCTGGACTCGCGGTCCCTTGACGATCTTGCTTCCCAGCCCAGCCTGTCAAGCATGTTCCCATGGCCTTCCTGACGTGGACACTACGCGCTGCAGGCCTCTGGGTCCTTTCTTCACCTGTGCTCCCACTCCTTCGTATCATCCAACTCCTGGAGGTTTATGAGTTAACAAATTGATAAAAGCATATTTTCAAAAATAAAGGGCCAACAGGGATCAAATCTGGTCACTTGCGGGATTATATTCCCTCATCACGAGATGAACAGATATTTTTACACATTCAGAAGGGAGAGTAAAGAAAAACCGGAGGGAAGGAGGGTGAGAGGGAAAAGAGGAGAAAGAGAGAGAGGAAGGAAGAGAGTGAGGGAGGAAGGAAGGAGAGAGGGAAAGAAGGAAAGATGAAAGGGAGATATGGAGGAAATGAGAAATGCACAACCTTATTAGCAACTAAAGGTGCACAAACAAAAGTAGCTTATCTAATAGGCATGAAACAGACCCCAGGCCTTTGGGAATGTGGCAGCACTACACATTGTCTCTGTCTTTTTGAGGTCTCTCTGGCAATATGTAATAATGACACCATTTTTGGACACCTGGAATCTGATTTGTTCCAGCTTCATCACTTATGAGCTATGGGGCTTAGAGAAACATTTGTTCCAGCTTCATCACTTATGAGCGATGGGGCTCAGAGAAATGGTGTCCTCTCTTCGATAATCACTTTCCTCATATCTAAATGTGGGGAAGGTTTCTCCTGGGCTGCTGTGCGGATTTAACAAGCTGCCTTATAGAAACCTAGTACAGTTCCTAAGAGTTCCTCTCTTCCCACCTGGACAGTCATTTTCATTTTGAGAAACATACCTCTTGAAATACTGGTAAAATGGGGAGGTGATTTGGACCAATAATTCCATACTTTAAAATTAGGAAAAACCATAATAGGCAGATTGTACAATCTGTCTTCATAATTGCATATTAAATTCGATTAAGAAATATATTCATTATGTTGAAAGAGTCAGGCTTATGGAATGTAATTAGCCAATTATTTCATTCTTTTTTTCC
Source organism: Pteropus vampyrus (assembly GCF_000151845.1). Taxonomy (NCBI): domain Eukaryota; kingdom Metazoa; phylum Chordata; class Mammalia; order Chiroptera; family Pteropodidae; genus Pteropus; species Pteropus vampyrus. The sequence goes on from NW_011888801.1 coordinate 12,613,933, forward strand.
AGTGACCCATTCAAACCTGCTTGGCAGGTAGCTTCTCCCTGCCCTTTGGATAAAATCTAAGGCAAGTCCCATGACTTCTTTGATTACTCTTAGGTAACATTACAATTTTCCTATAACTTCTAATTATAAAAACAGGCTGTATTCAGTACTTGAAATGTCCAGTCTCATGTAGTAGTCTAAACTTCCAGCTTCATTTAAAGCATAAGCTTCCCCTTCATCCTTCCTCACCCTGGCTCATGCCTGTATGAGGCTGCAACAAGAAATGGGCACGTAGCAGTTTTCCTATTTCTTCACTTTGTGCTTCCGCTCCTCCTTCCCTGACTTGTTAACAGGGGTTTCTGATCATTCTAGGGAAGGGCGGGGGTACGAGAAAGAGGCTGCCTAAGTGTCAGAGAGGTTCTGTGTCACTAGTAGTTCCGTAATAAGCTGGAGTACTCAACATGGGTTCTTCAAAAACCTCCTTTCTGTGTAGATCCCTTACCTTGGGTTCCTGTGACTTAGGTTCACCCCAGAGTGTGGGCTGGCACACAGCACTGTCTTCATACCCTTTAAAAATCTTTATTACATTTTCTGAAAATGGAAGTGTAGACATTATATTTCTCAGACACCCTTACAAATACAGTTCTAGGTTGAGTTTGCCAAATGTGAGACTAGAAAGCTGAAAGAAGGTAAAAATCATCCTCTTCTTCCTTTGACACTGACATTTATGATAGCAAGAAGCTGAAGGCTCTTGCAGTAATTGGGCAAAGAATTCCACAATGAAAAATTTTAAAAAAAACCAACCATAATTGGCAAATGGCTGCGAAAATTCCAGCCCATCATCATTACAGGATACCAAATTGGCAGCAGTGGCTTTGAGGCACGGTAGCAGGTACACAGCAGTGAGGTCTTCTCGGTGACTGCACAGCCAGGAACAGGCTCCCGGAATTCTCCAATTCTAGAGAACATCAATATGGTACATTGAATTATCATCCCAATTCTTTACCCTTTCTTGTAGCTATGTCTATTGCCATAACTTTTCAGTTCCTCTCACAAAAAGGTATAGTTTACTTCCCTGCCCCTTGATTTTGAACTTGGCCACAAGACTTGCTTCAGCCAATGGGGTATTAGGTGACATAACACAAGCAGAGGGTAGAAATGTGTTTTCCTTTCTTCTGCCTTCACCATGAAAAGAGCTTTCCCTGGGTAGCTCCTTTAGCCTGTGCTCAGAATGAACAAACACGGACCAGGCCTGAGTGAGGACCTGAGCCTGGCCAGATCCACAGCTTGAAGGTTATTTGCTTAACCTAGATCAGCCCACACTCAATTGAATCATCAATATATGAGAAACAAATGGTTATTTTAATAGAACACTAAGATGTCATGATTGTTTTGTTATGCACCATTATTGTAACATTATTGTAAAACTAGCTAATTGATACAAGCAACTTCTCCCCTTTTGACTTCATCAGCTTTCCCAAGATTTGTGTAATCAAAGTCCCTGTATAAATCACTCTTTGCTGAGAATTTTTTTTCTAGGAAAAGAATTCTGGAAAAATAATTATTTTTCTGCTTGAGGCAGACTGATGTTCATGCCAGGAACAACTGGAAAAGCTGAATAAAATACAGAAAACCTTTTTTTTTTTCCTTAAGTTATGGGAGGGCTGCCAATTTGACAAGCATTTGATAGGCTATGATTACAGAAGAAGGAAAATACAATGAGGTTAGGTGACATTCTGTGAACCACTTTTCCCTTCAGGAAATTTGCTGATTGTAGCTAAGAAACTGAGCATTTGGGCAGAGGGCCATAGCTAAGAGTCAGAAAAGGTAGCAGAGTCTTTGGACCTGGAGAGACAAGAAATTGGAGTTTGGGGTTGCCAAGGCAGCTGGAACTGGAAAAGCCAAGATGTCAGATAGAAGGGAGACAGAGAAGAGTAATTTTGACACTTATGGGTTTCTCCCCTTGAATCATTTGCTGAATTATAAAGCTGTGAATCATTAAGTTATATAGGAAGCCTATGAAATACAGCAGGCCTTTTTTTTTCTTTCTTTGCAAGAACATAACACTAAGGAGATAAAACTTGGAATTCAGAATCCCCAAGGAAAGAAGTCTAGTAAACACACCAGATTCTCATTTGGGATCCTTGGAAGACTATACTCTAGAAATGGAGGCAAACCATAGGCAGAGATAGAATCTTACCAAAATTGTAACCTAAACTCCAATCAGTTCAGTACCAGATTGGGTTAAAGTTACCTGTTCCACTCCATCAGAGGTTTACTATAGTAAACCATCTCTAGAGGAATAATGTGTCCTGAGGCCACTATAATTTATCATAATGGTCAGCATTCAACAATAAATTATCCAGCATGTCAAAAAACAGGATCAAAGGGGGAGAACATATACAGAATGCAGATGAAAAAGGGGTTCTACTGAAAGTAACCTTGCAGGGTTACTGATCATAAATTCCAAACTGGGAAGGTCATGGTGGGTAGTCATGCCTTAGGACTATAACTTCTTTAGTAAAAGGCTTATCTTTGCCTTAAGCCAGACTTGCCCATTGTTTCTGTGCATCTAGGTTAACACACCTTTGAAATGTCAGAGTAACTCCCTTTTTCAGACTCCTCAGAGGCATAACTACTCTCAAGGGAGCACATAATCTTCTTAACTATCCTGTAATCCAGGGGTCTCCAACCCCGGAGTCATGGACCGGTACCAGTCTGTGGCCTGTTAGGAACCTGGCTGCTCAGCAGGAGGTGAGCAGCAGGCCAGAGAGCAAAGCATCTGTATTTGCAGCTGCTCCCCAGCACTAGCATCACTACCTGAGCTCCATCTCAGATCATCAGGCATTAGATTCTTAAAGGAGCACCAGCCCCCGGTGTCAGAAAGGCTGGGGACCACTGCCGTAATCTAATCCGTGCCTTGCTTTCTCCCACCTTTGTTTAAACTTCCTTAATTTCCAAATGCATAAAAGAAACTTCAAACTGTCATTTTAGGAATCATTTTTCTCAGTCTGTTGAGATCTTGCTTCCAGGAATAACTTCTATTTGGCTCAAGTAAAATTTTATTAAAATTTTCTACAGGTTTGGATATTCATACATCAACAATAAAACTGATCCATCAGTGACCCAGATATTGATGTGATTGACAAAATGAAGACTTTCATCAAAGAACTGGAGTCTATAACAAAATATCAAATGGAAATTAAGCACTGAAGTGTTGACAATGGGGTAGGCTGTGCATACGTAGGGGCAGGGGTATGTGGGAAATCTCTGTACCTTCCTCTCAATTTTGCTATGAACCAAAAACCTAAACTTACATTTTTGCAAAAGAAACCAAAGGGGCGTGTGTGTCAAAAATCAATCAATATAATTCATCACATTAAAAGAATAAAGGAGAAAAATATGATTACTTCAAAAGATGCAGAAAAACTATTTGATAAAATTTAACAATTTGTGGTAAACAGAAAACTTTTAACAAATTGAAAATACATGATCATGAGTATATTAAAAGTCCTATAGCAAATGTCATACTTAATAGTGAATACTGAGAACTCTGCCCACTCCTGAGATTAAGAATGAGACAGGTATACCTACTATCACTATTGCAGTTAGGCCTACCCGATACAATTTATATATCCACCTTGTATCCTGCAATTTTGCTGAACTGGTATATTAGCTTTAATAGGGTGTGTGTGTGTGTGTGTGTATTCCTTAAGATTTTCTATAGATGACCATGCCATCTGCAAATATAGATTTAATTCGTTCTTTACAATCTGGATGCCTTTTTTTCTTGCCCGATTGCCCAGCCACTGCAATTTGGCAAGAGATAAAGAAGGCGTGAAGATTGGACAGGAAGAAATAAAACTATCATTTGCAGAGGTTATGATTATATCCAAAGAAAATACGAAGAATTTACTGACTACAATTTAAGTGACTTTAGCAAGGCCACTTACTAGATATGTCAACATTCAAAAAAATCAATAGAATCTATATATAGTAGCAACAAACATATATAAAACACCTATGAATAAATCTAATGAAAGATGTGCAAGAACATTTTACTGAAAACTACAAAACAGTCCTAAGAAAATTTACAAGAGACTTAAACAAATGGAGGGATACACCATGTTAATGAATCAAAGATTGAATATTGTAAAGGTATCAAGTGGTCCCAAACTGTTCTATTCACTCAATAAGACACATTTAAATTCTAGCACATTTTGTGTGTGTGTAGAAATTGACAAGCTATTTCCAAAACGTTGTATGGAAATGCAAAAGGTTTCTTTCTGCTGGAGTCACCTTGTGAACAGGATTTGAGACAATCCAGGACAGCTCTCTCAGGCCCATGGGAAACAGTTGTGTACTTTCAGCCCTGACCGTAGCTATAGACAGGGGCCAGCCCAACACAGCAACCCCTTCTTCCTCCCTATCAGAGCAGAGAGCCTGCCAATTTCTTGGCATTGAGATTTTTTAGTTGTGAGTCAGACACACCATTCTACTCTGTTCTGCAAAGGGGATGCTTTGCGGCTTTTTCAAGTGGCCCTAGAAAGGCCACTGATAGGCATGAGTCTCACCTTGAAATGTAGTGGTCATTGGCATCTACTGTCTCAGGACCATAGGTAGATCGCTAAAAATATATATAGAAAACTCCTGTTATGTGTCAGCTATGACACTATTAAAAATTACTGGAGTGTGGACTATGTTGAAAATGTGCACGTGAAATAAGCAAGAGAAAGTAAAGACAAGATATTTTGTCCATACAGATCACTGCTAGGGAAAGCTTGTATTTGTGCATTGACTGAGACTGGAAGTCAAGTGAAAGGGGCAGAAACTGAGTATACGAAGTTCATTTCTTTCTTCTGCTGAAGTTACTTCACTGAACAAGAAAAGAGACAATGCTGGTTTAAGGTTTCGTTCTAGTTATACAATAACAATGCATTGATTGGGAGTACAATAGCATTAGGGTGAAAATACAAACCGTGACAGTGACAAGCACAATGCTTGCTTGTTACCTAGAGTATAACTTCACTGGAGTTGATGTCTGTGGTTTGTGGGAACTTCTATCTTAATGAATTTTATATTGACACCTACTACACCACAATAATGGTAATGGAACTGCTAGGTTTACAGGAAAAGCTCTCAGCTCTGTGGGCTACATTTTAGCCATGTGTTTTCACCATTTTCTGCATAAAGTGAGTGCCCCAGAAGCCGAATGTTGTTAACCAGAGAGACCACAGAAACCAACAGCAGAGCACCTGTGAGTCCAGGGGTGTGAGGTGTTGGACTCTGGGAGGGTGGGCCGTGGGTCCAGGGGTGTGAGTTGTTGGACTCTGGGAGGGTGGGCCGTGGCCCAGACTTGGCATGATGTGGGGGCTGGATCTGACATGGCCCCAGGGAGGGACCTGACACACAGATGAGGCCCTTCTAACAGGGAGCGATGCCAAAAACCTGTCCACCACTTGGTACCTGGGTGGGCTTCTCACAGCATTCTCCTTAAGGTCCTGAAGGCAGTGAGTTCCCACCTGTGGGAGCTTCCTCTCCTGAGCTGTGGGCACACCATGTGGCCTAGACATTCTGGGACTTTTCCACACCTTCATACAGAAACCCATTCTCAGATCGTGCTATTTATTGTGGACCAACTGAAATAAATGCTTGGGGTGTCCCCCCTTCCCTTAATTCCCTCAGGGCAGTTTTTTTTCTCTGCTAGGTAGAAGGTGGAGACACCACATACAAAAAAACTGCAGCTTGAGCATCAACATGCCATTAGCTTTCCAAGATGGTGAAACCTAAGTTTACTCTACACTTCCATTCAGCATACACAGTTATGCTATCACTAAATAGACTATTTCTTCTGAACATTGGTCCAAATTCATACTGTGATGACCAGGAGCTGGGATCCCAAGCCCCGGTAGCCCTATGTGTAAATCAAGAGAGAGTGAGTCGGGAGGGTCTCTTAGGCTGATGAATAGACACTGGCCACACTGCTGACCAGGCCAGGGCTCTCTTGTCCCTTGTTCTCTCCTGTATATCAGCACTTATGTACCCCTGGTATGGACCGGCCCAGGAGCCCGTGAGATGCTGGAAGACGTGCCCAGGCTGGTGACTGCCATGCATGGTGGTGAGAAGAGCAGGCTCCTGAGGCACATGTGAGATCCCTGCTTGAGTCAAGACTCAGTGGTGCGGCAAAGTGCATGCCAGCGCTTCACCAGTTCCTTCGGCTTGCTGAGCATCTCATCCCAGTGCTCTAGCTCTTTGCCACGGGCGTACATGTAGGGGCCCACCACCACTCGGCCCAGCTGGTGGGTCTCTGCAGGGGAGGAAAAGCACTGTTAGTCTCTGGAGCACAGAAGCCATATTATCTCAGGCATCCCCAAC
>NW_011888801.1:12621611-12636045 GCF_000151845.1 Pteropus vampyrus
CGGATGTGGAGAAACACAGGTGGCAGACAACCACCACCTTGCTAGAGGTCCACATAGGGGCAAGAAACGTCGGGTGAGCCAGTGTAGAGCCTCTACTCCTCTAGCTCCTGGGTCTGGGAAGTTGGAGGAAGCAGAGCATCACGTGGCCTGCCAACCTTCTTCCAGCAGAGGGTCATGCCTGTGTGCAGTGGAGCCGTCCCGGGGGGCAAGGACACACAGGACCTCTCCTTGGAGGAACTGGATCCATTCACAGAAGGGAGGGCTGGAGGTGGCAGCACAGTTCAAGGGAAAAGTGAGGGATTGACTTGGTCTCAGGGGCCTTGGAGGTCTTGGTGGTGGTCAAGGGAATGCAGCATTGGATTTGACATCAAGAAGCTCCTTCTCATACCACAATGTCCACAGAGGGCGGGTGCGCCTCAGGAGATAGCGTTCTGTGATAGGCAGTAGGCAAGCAGAAACTGGATGGCCAGGGGTGAGGGTCAGACTCTAGCCCTAGGTCCCAAGCTTACAGGGCTGGATCTGCCCTGAAGAGGAAAACTTACTGACAAAACTCCTGTCTTCCTGGAGCTGGAGGCCCTTGGCTCGTAGCACGACCACTGTCAGACGGCTCAGGCAGTCATTGTAGCTGAGGCAGAATTGGAGGTCGCCAAATTCTGAGGGAGGCTGGAAAGGCCAAGGGGAAGGCACGCTGTCATGCTGGCAGGTGCTGGAGGAGCCCTAGTGTCTTCCTTCTTTCTCACAGTGGTCAGGCATGGAGTACTACATGACATACTCACATTCCCTCCTTTAAGCCCACCTGCCATTTTATAGACGGAGAAACTACGGTCTAGAGAGTTGACACTAAGGTACTGAAGATCATACAATAGTGAGGACCAGAGTTGAAGATTCAAACCCAGGTCTGGGGAATGCCAAACTATTCTGAGCCACAGAATAGTCTTTCTTGTGAGCTGGGGGAAGGCAGGTAAATATTTTCCCTGGTGGTCCATTTGGGATGTTGCCTTTTACAGCTGTTTAATCTGGATGGGCATCCAAACATGGATTTTTCAAGTTGCTCCAGGTAATCTGACCTCCAGGGCAAAAGAATCTCAGGTGGCCCCTCCTTGCCCAGGAGTGATCTCACACACCCCTTTTATCTCATGCAGCTCCACCCAGGCCCACCACCCTGAGCAGGGGTGGTGGGCAGTATGCTGAGGGCTAAAGCTGGCCAATAGGTGCTGGGCCACACCTGCTGATTGCCCATGATAGTCTGACACGCAGTTGCATATGTTTGGTAACTTTGGCCTTTACCTCCAGGTTCTCAGCCTCCAGGTCTCTCCAGATAATATGCCGGCAGTCGCCTGCCAGGGTCTCGTTCTTCAGGGGGAACAGCACCTGGCCCAGGAGCTGGTGCTTCCTTTGCCTGTCCACATGGTACACTGAGAACCTCAGCACCCTCTGAGTGATGCTCTTGCCGGACACCTGGGGGAGATGAAGGCTGGGCTGGGGTCAGGAGTGGGGACAAGAGATGGGATAGTGTGGCACATTGTTCTGGACACAGGAGCTTTTGGTGAGGGGTGTCACAACCAAAGACCTGTATATCCCAAACTCAGCCATTTTGGGCACCCTTCATAGCAGCAGGACCAGTACCCCCAGGAGGTAGGAATGTGTGCCAGAGCCTCACCACGCAGAATGTGCTCTGAGGATCGGCACAATCCACCACCCTCTGGACCTTGTCATAAATATGGGTCCTTGGGCCCTTCTCCAGACCCATGAAGTGGAATCTGCTGTTTCACAGGATCTCCCAATGATTTGCCTGCACATAGAACTGTGAGAGGTCTCCCACTGGAGCCCAGGGAACCTGCCCATCTCTGCTATCTGAGTTGGGCACCACAATTCCGTTCTCCCTGACATTCAGTCTCCTCACCTGTGAAATGGGATAATGGTTCTTATTCACTGGGATAATCACAGTGTCTGACCTATAGCCAATGACCAATTAATATTGATTTTCTTCTCTTCCTGTATTTCTTCCCCTTTCTCTTTAAAGCACAGAGAGGCCAGGATCAAGTTAATAGTGGGTCAGGGTAGGGTAAAGAAAGATAAGTATGAGGGCGTGACACATGGCTATGTTGGTCAGCCAGCCCGTACAACTTGGTCTTGATGTCCTGACAAGAACAGGTTCACCTGTGAATTCTCATAGCCTTGTACCCAGCAGGACAGCTGGCGTCTGGGCCCCATGCCACTCCTCTTCTCGGCTCTCTTCCCCGGAAGAAGGCAAGAACTGGGGCTCTTGCCTCTTCCTGAATGCTGACCACCTCTCCTTACCTTGCCAGCCAGCCTGCTGCTCAGCTCTTAAGAATGTTTGTCCAAGGCCTCTCAGCAGCTCTTGATGGTTAGTTTCCCATAAGAACCTCAGTCACCTGCTGAGGCTCCCAGGCCACTGTGAGCTTGGCTCAGTGTCCCAATAGCTTTTATACCTCCAGACCCTATGCCAACTGGTCCACCGTGCAGCGAATATACCACCTGCCTAGGATGGCTCTCAGGTCCTGTGCTGGCCTCTGACAGGATAGGTGAGTTCCTGACCTCATTTCAAGGGGCCTGGGGGTTTTACCCTCTGAATTCCTTGTATAACCTTGCCATAAACCCCATAGTGCTCCAGGGCTTTGGGGTTCTTTTTCTATGCTCCATGGACCAGAAACTGGCATTCAGTAGGCACTTCAATAATGTGTTTTCTTTTTCTCTCCTCCAGACATCCTGGACAGGAGGAGCCCAGCCCTCTGCTCTCTTATCCTCCAAGTCTCTCCTTTCCCCATGCCATCAGAGTTCAGGGCTCTTGTAGGCCCTGACTTGAGGCCTGGGGATTCTGGAGGCTGCAGGACCTTGGCTAGCACAGGAGGCTGTGGCTCTCTTGCATAATGCCTACTCTTGCCCAGACCCTGCCTGCTCCAGAGGCTGTACCTGGAAGATAAAGTGCTCATCAAACTGAGGGTTGGCGGTTTTGCGTTTAGTCTTAGACTGGAGGAAGCGCCGCTCATCGGGCAGCAGGTGGAGCTTCACCAGGGGGCTGCAGGTCTCCGAGGGGCCTTGTAGGTGCTGCGCCTTGATCAGGCCCACCAACAGCCGCTCGGCCTCCTGCTGGTATTCCACAGAGAACCACAGTCGCCCCAGGCAGCCCTCAGGGAAGTCGGTCTCACTCTTGTCCTCTGGGAACTTGTACAGCTCTGGGTTGATGGTCCCCACCACGCAGGCATCTCCTGCAATACAGGGGCTGGGAGGTCTGGCAGGCCAGCGGAAGACAGGGGCCTGGGGGACAAGCAAGCTCTGGGCTTCGCTGCCTCTCTCCTGGCCAATCACTTCTTGGCTATGCCTCAACTAGGCCTCTCCTGTGGCTTCTTGCTTCTTCTAACCACATCCACCCCAACTTTCCTCTGCAGTCTAAACACAGTCCCTCTCTCTACTTTAGTTCCTCCAGGAGGCCTTCTCAGCACTAAGGCATTGTACATCCAGGGCTGCTTTTCCCTGGGGTCCCTAGCAGAGGCCACAGTATTTACTCAACTCCCATCTTCTGTGATCAATCCCCGTACCCAGAGGTCAGGGCCTGCTTTGGGGTCACAGAGCCCAGCACCTGGTCTGGCCACTTTCTGTGGCATCTCAGTGATAAAATGTTGCCTCTTTTCTTCCTCTTCAAATTAGAAAGGCCAAGCTAGAAACTTGGTAGTTCCTGGGAAGGTCTCTTGAAAGGCCTTCAGAATAAAGAGGTGAGCAGAAAGCTATGCACCTACTTCCTACCATTCTGCCCTCTGGATCAGCCATCTCCTGATCCTGGAAAAGGATTCAGCACAGGTTCTGTTGTTTACTGCCTTTGTGACCTTGGGCAAGGCATAGTTAACCTTCTGAACCTCAGTTTATAAATTGTAAAATTGGGAGACAGTCCCTCTACCAAAAGAGGCATGGTGAAGTCTAACTCCAAAATGGTACATGAGGCCATATCTGGCCTGGGCTGGGGTGCCGCAGGCACTTGGTAAACTGAAGTACTTGGAAAGACTGAACACTGACCAACTCTGGCATCCCTGGGCCCATCCAAGCTGTGTTCTGGAGCCAGGCTCATGAAAGCAGATTGATCTGCCCTGCCCTGAGTAGACCCTGACCCTTGGGCAGGCCCTGGCAGGCACACTCACCACGGTTGCTGCCAGTGGAATGGGGCTGGAGCTTTGGAGCTAGGCAGGGGTCTGGTGGTGCCTGGGCCCACTCTCTGCTGTGCAGGGGCACCCAGTCTCGGCTTTGGAAGGAAGGGGGCACCACAAATGGCACACCTGGTGGCCTGTCCAGAGGCAAAGAGACAACATACAGGTGGCAAGTGAATGGTGTGGCCTCAGAAAGCTCAGCTCAGAGGTGTCGAGTGCCAGGGGTTGGAGGAAGAAAGAGGAGGAGACAAGAGCACCATTTTCTGGCCCTATACCAGGCCACTGCACTGCCCCCCCGCCCCCCATACTCACATAACCAGAGCCAACACCTCTGTGCGCCCATAGCAATGGCTAATTGAAGAAGAAGCACAGCCTCTGGAGTCAGCCTGCCTGGGTCTGAATGCCTGTTTTCCCACTTACTACTTATGTCCTCTGAGCCTCACTTTCTTCAGCTGGACAATGTGCTTCATAATGCTTGTCTCATGGCTCTGGCGAGGATTCTAGGGTTTCTATGTGATAACTTCCAGCCTGGTGACAGCACAGAGTCTGCACTTCATAAACAAACCTTTCCTTCCCGCCCCACTTCAAGGGAAATGCCACAGGGAGGGCCCTAAGCAAGGCCAGGAGCTCGCTGGGCCCCACATCCTGCCTCACCTGCTTGTCTGAGTCCCAGCATGCAGCCGGCAGAGCTTGTCCTCCTGTAGGCTGGAGGCAGCTGTTGTCCCCGGCAGCTCCTCATAGGTGAACTTGGCACAAAGCCTCTTCCAGAGACAGCAGCTCACCCAAATCAACAGCAGCAGCAGTAGCAGCCCCCCAAGAGTGCCCCCGATCACCAGGGCCACCTGCTCTGGGAGCGGAGACCACCAGGACTGTGATGCCTGGGAAAAGTCACTCTCCTTCACACAAGTGGCCAGCTGGGGGCAGAATTTGGGCAGCAACCCCCCTCCCTGAGTTGGACCCCAGGAGCGACACAGAAGCAGACTTCTTGGGTCTGCTGGAGAGGAGGCTGCTGGCTGGGCTCTGCTGGGTATCATCTGAAAAGCCATTTCCCTTGGGATCCTATTGCCTTGGACAGCACCCTCTGGTTTCCCTTGGGAAGAAGCTGGCCCTGCACTTGGGATTCTGGCTGAAATGAGCCATTTCCTTGCGCTTCTGAGTAGAAATTAAACCTTCTCTTATCGGAACCTCCATTTTCCCTGGGCTCCTCTTCAGGCTTGTGAGTGAGCTGGGTGTGGGCACTACACACTTAGGGAAAGCACAGGAAGGGATGATGCCCTGGGTGGCATTCAGAATCCTATTCTTTGGAATCGTGGAACCTGCTGACAGGCTGGACTCATTTTTGAATTCTGCAACTTTCTCTAAAACCCAGGCCTTTCCTCAACCCTCTACTAAGGTGAGCCACTTAGGGGAGTCGGTGGGAGGCGCTGTGGACAAGGATAGGGGCGGCAGGTGTGAGCAACAGACACACAGACCCTTTGCTGCTGGCACCTAACCCCCACATTTGCGGAAAGCTGGGAGGCTCTACCCAGCGCCCGCTGAGTGCTCAGAGGCTGGGTACCAGGCATCTGCCCGCTGCCAAATCTGGGCAAAGAAAGGGCCTCCTTGGGTCATGTGCGGGGTTGGGGCTTCTGGGCTCTGGACCTGGTGGGGTGATGACATGGCGAGACCCCATATCTCCTGATCCGTAAGCGTCTGCGAGGAGCTGGCTTTCCTCTCCATTCCACTCAGCGCGTCCCTCTAGGAGCCGGGAGCTGCCAGTGCCCGGGCTACGCCCCAGCGGGTGCCGGCGGAGCTCAGGATAGTAGCCAAGAGGCTGGGCGCAGTGCTGGAGCGAAGGTGGGGAGGCGAGGGCACTTACCGGCCATAGGGCTGCTCCGGCTGGCCGTCGGGGCGCGGCCGGGGGCTCAGTCTCCCGCGTCTCCGCGCCTTCCACCGCTGCCTTAGGGCTGAGTATTAAAGCGCGGCGCGGGGCCGAAGGCAGGCGCGGGGGCGCCTATCCTTCGTCGCACTCTGGCCCTAAGGCTGTGGACAGCGGAAGAACAGATCCAGCGCCGGGAGGGCACAGCTCCTCCCCTCCCTGGTTCCGGCCTTAGCCCAGGAGGGACGCGGAGCAGAGCGGGCGCTCCCGGAAACCACAGGGCTCCGAGCGGGGCGGGCGCCTTGGACTCCCTGCGGCTGCGGGAGGGGCGGGGTGCGGTGCTATGGCCACCCCTTTCAGGAAGGCAGAACCGGAGCGTTCTCCGCCCGCGTCTGATAGAGGGCTTCCTGGGCACGCACCCATCTAAGGATGCGCCTCATCTGCTGAAGCTCCTCTGCGGGTGAAGCTGCGGGCTCCAGGACCGGCTGTGACCCCTGCTCCAGGGAGCCTCCCAAATCCCAGGGCGTAGTCCCCTACCCTATCCCGGGCCCCATGAAGCCTGCCCGTCAGCCTCGCGGGCCATATGGCTCTTAAGTGTTTTCTTTCGCCACCTTAGTAGGCAAAATAATGAGGCGGGCAGAATGCAGATTCTCCAGCCCCACCATCTAGATTCTAAAGCAGCTCTCCACGCTCCTGCTGTGTGCTACTTGGGACAATTTACTTCAGTACTCTAGGCTCACTTTTTTCAATTGGACTAATAAGACTACGCCCTCTAAGGTTACTATATGTGTAACCCGAGGGCAACTGAGTCCGGGGCTCCGGCTGCCTGCGCTGCTCAGCAAACAGACTCATACAGGAGTTGGGATATTTAGAATAAGCGTTTATTTTCAGAGTACCGGTGATCTGAGAAGGCAGCAGGTTAACACCTTCAGAACTGCCTTACTTTCTCAGTCTAGCTTAGGGTATTTAAGGAGAAATCTGGGCGTTATTCCAGAGGCTTCATGATGGTTCCAGGGGTCTGTTATGCTTCACTAAGCCTTCCCTCTGGCAATGTAGTCCCACAGTGGTATTAGCAACCCAGAACAAAGATGAGAGTAGTCTGGACAGAATGCTAGACCATAAAGATTATGATCAGTAAGCATAAGGGCATTAATCATGAGTTCCGGGGCAACTTTCTATGGCAGGAGATGTTACAAGCTCTGGGTCAAGCTGCAGGGGACAATCTATTGTTAAGCTTTAGGGTAAGGATAGGTGAGGCCATGGATGCTGTAAGACCTTTACTATGAGGGTCTCAACTGGGCCCTTCTTCAGATGTAAGGAACACTTAAGACAGTGGCTGGCCTGCCAACCCTATTATAGTGAGTGTTAGACCAAGGGTGGCATCGCCTGGATCTCCTCTGAACCCGCAGCCCCTATTATTATAGTGATTCTTATCAGACCGCAGGGGCTGTGCCCATCGAGGCTGGTGGAGGCCGCCTTGAAGTAGCGGCTCAGGCAAGGGCCCTTCTGGTCCTCTGCCAGCTCTCACAAGTCATGCGCCCTATCAGGGTATGTGCATCCTCGTCGTGCCTGGACAGCGTCCCTGTGAAGGACTCTGTTGAGAGCATCTGAAATCTCAAGGCATCTGTAAGTGGGGATGAAAGGAATACGTGATGGGGGGGAGGGTTGATCTTGTTTTACAGCCTTGAAGGTTGTGTCCAAAGATCCAGCTTGCACACTCCTACCGTGTGGTGCCTGTGCTTGTCATTGGATGGAGGAGGTGGGGTGGACAAGAGGGAGAGTAGGCCAGGCTGTCAGTGTGTGTGAAGCTCCGCCTTGCCTGAACGTGTGGCAGGGTGGGTGGTGAACTGGGGTCCCCTTCATACAGTGGTGGGGTCTGGGAGCCTTTGGGTGCCAGGGTGCAGAGCAAGCATGACCACTCTCTTTCTGGGGTCTGGATGGGTATGAAGTGGTGAGAAGGCGGGATCTGCTCCTCTTTACCTTGCAGCTATCCCAGAGGAGTGGAGCCTCTCCCATTGCTCCATTCCCGCACCATGCTAGGATCCCCACACCCAGAGCAGCCAGGTACAGCTCATGTCTTGTGGACAGGATATTTCCTTCACCCACCCTTTTGCCTACAAAGCTTCTCTCAGAGGACCCAGTCATGTCAGCTGGAGCGTCTAGAGAACTAGGGTCCCTCACCTCTGTTTCCACTGGGCTGGTGATGTGGGTAGTATTCCAGGAAATGGGGCCTGAGCCCCCCGTAAAACTTCCCCATCTTTCCCCTCATGTCTGGGTTGGATGTCTGTATTAGTTTCCTGTTGCTGCTATAACAAATTACCACAAATTCTATGGTTAAAAATACAAATTTATTATCTTTCTTTTCTGGAGGGAAGAACACTAAAAGGGGTGTGCAGGCCTGCATTCCTTCTGGAGATTGGGGGAAAATACATTCTGTAGCCTTTCCCACCTTCTAGGGTCTTTCTGCAAGTGGCCCCTTCATTCATCTTCAAAGCCAGCAGCAGCATTGTCTAATCTCTCTGACTCCCTGTCATCTTCACATTAACTTTTTTTGCCACCCTCTTATAAAGACTTTTGTGATTATATGGGGCCCACTCAGATAGTCTCCCCATCTCAAGATCCTTAACTTAATCATATCTGCAAAGTCCTTTTGCCATGTAAGGTAGCCTAATCCCAGGTTCCAGAAATTAGGACATAGACAGATGTCTTTGGAGCCATTATTGTGCTGACTACAGTGTCCATACAACCCTCTGGGAGGGTGACTTTACATTCTCCCTCCTCTTGCTTCCTGGAGCTCTCAGTGAACTTCAAAGCTGAGACTAGGCAGCTAACATGTAACCCTTCAGCTATCATGACTATTCTCCCCAATGCCCAGCTGCCCCGCCTGGGCCTGAGCTGTACCTGGTTGTTCTGGGTGTGGGGTGGGAAAGTGGGTGCTCCTCACTCTCTCCAGTAGACTAGGACCTTCAGAAAGGCAGAGGCCATGTCTTATTCAGCTCGGCATCCCCAATATCTGCTTCTGGGGCCAAAGCTGTGCTGAATAGTGGATAAAGGGCTTGTGTCCTTAGGATGAACTGCCCCCTGACTTCTGCCCCACTGTCCATGCATCATACACATTCTGAGCCCAAGCTTTGGGGCCAGACAGGAACTCTTCAGCCTGGCTCTGAAGATCAGCTGTAGGGTTTTGTACTCACATTGCTAGCTCTGTCTGCAACCACCTTACACATCCAGCCAGCCCGCTGAGTTTTGAGTCTTTCTTCCTCTATTGGAAGATGAGAGCAGGTGGCAAGAAGGAATTCACCTTTCTTGCTCCTCCTTATGCTCTGGACATCATGATGCAGGCTCATTGTACATGATCCCATCAATCCCTGCCTCATATCAGCCCTGTAGGATCTGAACCATCATCTCAGATGAAGAAACCGAATCAAAAAAGGTTCCATGGCCCACCCAGTAAGTGGTAGAGCTGGACATGATGCTCGGCCCCCCTCATTCTTTCTTTTCCACTGAGAGACCAGCTGAAGGACCTGCACAAGGCCTCAGGAGACCATTTCTTAGGTAGATGACCGTGAACTAAACCAAGAGCCACAGGCACTGTGGTCAGTATTCCCTCCTTCCACTGTCCAATGGGAGCCCGGAGACCAGGCTGGCCTGGAGCCAACTCTCATATCAGAATGGCTCCCTGGTCTGGTGCAGCCCTGGCCTTGCTTCCTGTTTTCAGATCTTACTGCTTACTGGAGACGGCAGCTAATATTTCTTTTCCATGGCCAAAAGGAAGTCACATTTCCATTGGCAAAAGCATTTCCAAATAGCATTTCAGGAAGTTCAAGCATTTAAAGGCCTGTAAATGCCTGCAGACGATAAATAATTCAGTGCAATGGATGATTCATAAGAAAGGCCACTTTCAACTAACCTTAAGAATCAGCCCCATCTGAGGAAGTGTCATCTCTCATCATTCAGGAACAGAGGCCAGAGCATGATAAAGGCCACACTGAGAAACATGTGGAAGACTGCGTTTCTCACATTTATGTAAATCTCACCTGGCTACCCCAGGTCCCTCTTTGTGAGGTGGGGAAGGGTTCTCCCACCACCAGCATCATCTCTTTCCTCTGGTTTCAGTAGGGTGGACTCAGGATTAATTTCTTGTAGCCCCTTCTTTTCAGGAGCTTGGGGGGAAGTATCTGTCCTTGTCAGAAGCTCCCTCCTTGTCCCCTACTCCACCAGTCTGGCTCCAAATGTGTCTCATCCCATGGACATCCACTGAGAGTCCTGGCATGGAGCCCAGAGCTCAGGGCTCACTTCTGCCTACCAGGAGTGTTCTCTGCCTCCTTGCCCAGTTCTCCCTCCTCCCTGCCCTTGCCTGCAGCTTTTTCCTTCAAGTGGCAACAGCATCCTGCTTTTTCTTTCTTAGGAATTACTTTCTCATCTCCTTGTCTGCATAAGCCATTTTCTTCCATTTCTCCACACTACCAGCTCACCTCTGTTCTGGGGCTTTGCACACAGTTCAGGGATGAGCTGTGACCTAATCAGAATCAACCCTGGAATTATTGTGTGATCTACAGGGGAAGAGACACTCCCTTTTTTGTGGGAGTTGTTGAGCTGAAGGAGCCAAGTCTAGGGTAGCTGGCAGTGCCCATGTGGAGGAGTGTGTGTGAGATGAAGCCAGTACAGGGGTACAGAGCAGAACAGAAGGCCCGATGATGCTATCTGACCCTTGATCCTGCTGTGCTGGCAGCCATCTATTCCCAGATGATTTAATAAATTACTCTTTTTTTTCCTAACCAGTATGTGTTTATTTTTGACACTTTCATCTAAGAGTCTTAATTAAAGCAGGGGTGGGGCAAGATCTGTGAGATTCTTGTTCCCATTTTACTCAGGTGGAAGATGAGAGATACTGAGATGATGAGTTTCCTAAGTCCTCTCAGCTAGAAAGTGGCTGGCTAGGTTTGACATCAGCTTTTGTAGCTTCTGGTCTCTTGACTATCCAGGCTGATCCTCAGACAGAGCAGAAGTCAAGGACTGAGGCAAGGCTTGTGCTTTCTGAACTATCACCTCTGGCCATGCAGTAGTTGCAAGGAAGGTTGGCTGCTCAGGGTTGGAGTCGTATCAACCAGAGCCCTTGTGGCAAACAGCAGTTAATTTACTACTTAGCCCCCATGGGTGAATGTGAATGATCTGAGACATTAATGGCACTCTTACCTCTCTTTCTTAGATTCTGACATGACCAGCTTTCTTTGCAGCTAGGGGTGGTTATATGAAGTGCTTTAGCCAATGAGACACAGGAGGACATCTTCCAGGGGGCTGCTGGGAAATACTTTTTTTTTTTAAGTATCAAGATATTCAATTGATGTTTTGGCTAAAACACTAAGAAGTTAGCTATCAAATTCCAAAGAGTGTTGCTAGACCCTGATGCAGATTTTTAAAGGTTCCTGAGAACCAGCTGGACAACTGGCTCATAGTGGGAGAGGCTGAGAGATTAGAGGAGAGAGAGAATTTGTTATACTCCTTTGGTGAGGGCTGGGGCTGGATGGGGGATCCTCTCCAAGGGGGACGGGTGGAGTAGCTACCCCCAGGGAGTGTTGGCTTCAACGAGACCACTCTGAGAGCTTGCTTTATGTCCCCTAGAGTTTGGAAGAAAATGGACTGGTGGTTGACGCACATAGGCAATTGTGGCTTCTGGCTTGAGATGGTGTATAGAGAGTAAGAGACAAAAGCAGGCTGCTGCTGTGTTGGGAAGTAGCTGTACTTCCTCTAATGGTGGGTTAAAGGCATATGGACCTTGAGTACTAGATGTGCCACTTGAATGTGATGGGGAATTGCCACTGGCCTGATCCTGTGGGTTTGTCAGAATGTAGAATGTGTGCATATTTCCCATGACCAGATGTGGGCCACATGAATGAAAGAGCTGGTATTGATCACCTCAGATTTTGACCCAAAGGCCTGCCAGAGAGCTGATGGGACTGTAGCAGAAGGTAGTAGGAGGTGAACTTTCTAGGAGTTGAGGAGAGAGCAAGTGGCTTCTTTTTGCCAATGGAAATTCATTTGCTGGGGTCAAGGAAATTACAGCTCTGAAGCTGGGGATGGAGGGATGGGAGTGGAAAAGAGACGGTCTTTATAAGAAACTTTTCAAAATGCCCATCAGCGTGTTAAATCTCTTCCAGATGCAGAGAGCATAAGGCCATCTATGAGACCATGAAGAAAAAGCTTTCCATAACCTCTTCCTTTCCCTTCCTTACGCTGTGACCTCAGAAGTTTTCAGTAGGCAAGGTGAGAGAGGAGAGAAGATGCTGACCATGTTACTCTCTCAGAGAACAGAGGGTTGCCTGAGGCAGGCCCCAGCTATGGGAGTCAGGAAGACTTAACTCTAACTCAAGTTTTCAGATTTGATTATCACTTGGACTGGTGATTGAATAGAGACTGAGAGCAATGGACAGAAGAGAAGTAATCTCTGTTGAATGTTGCTCCATTCCAGGTGTGGCCTCCATAGGGAGCTCAGGGCTCTCTAATATCCTCCTTCTTTATCCCAAATAGATCATGGACAAGACATTCTTATTGGGCTTTAGTGCTCAAGGCTGAACTTTTACTATAACAAGCAAATCAGTTGATAGGGCTGAGCCTGTGGGGAAGATCATTCTTTGACTATCTTCTATGGCAGATTAAATTGTTGGTCCCAAGTCATTTCTTCCAGAAGTATTGGTGTTGTACTTCCCATATTTGCAAGATGGTTGGGAAACATACTTTTCTACCAGCTAGCTTTGAGCTTGGCCATGTGACTTACTTGTGCCAATAGGATGTTAACAGAGATGATGCACATAGAGGCTAGAAATGCCCTGCTCCCTTGTGTTTCCGCCACCATGGTAAGAAGAACATGCTCCAGGTAGCTGCTGGTTCCAGGCTAATGAGAGATCTGTGGAGCAGATCCAAACCCAACCAGGAGCTTGGAATCAATCAGGCTAGCCTATCCCACCCGCCCTCCCCAACCCCTGCCAGCCAATCTGAAGACATAGAAGGGAGATATAAGTGCTTGTAGATGATTGCCATAGAGATTCTGTAAGCGGCAAAAGTTGACTGAAACGCAGTCACTCTTTTGTTGATTTGTTCAGTGAGACTAGAGTGGTGAGCTAAGCAGAGCTCACTTTGGGAGAGCTATCTACTTTCTCACTCTCCACACACCTTGTAGTTATGGCTTGGAGTAGATGGTCTTGCCACTTCTCCTTACTGGCTGACTTTGGTTTTCTCTGGACCAATTCCCTCTGTCATGGAGTGATAAAGTGCCAGGGCCTGGGTGTTGGTAGTGAGCTTAGGAAAGAGAGAGAAGAGGCCCAGGGAGGACATCTGGGATTTGTAAGACAGCATCCTTCATCCTTATGCTAAAATGATACCCAATGTGTGTTCTATGAGAGCCCCTCTCTCCTCTCGGTGCTGATGGCTCAGGTGTATCTGATCCAATCGTCTTCTTTGATTCTTCTGCAGCTTTCTCTCCCAGCTGCAGCAATGGTTCAGGGAGACACAGACATGGGGACTGACCATCCCCAATGAGATGCAATACCAATTTTCCTGATAATGCTGAGACAGAGGCAAATGCTTTTCTAGAGGACCTTGAAACTAATGAGAGAATCTTGCATGATCAGAATGATCAGAAAAGAGCCTGATTGGAAATGGGGTCAGCTTGGAGCAAGCCAAGCCCAGTGATGAGAGAGAGAGATACTGGGTTCTGGTGACAGCTGAATCAGATGATGTCTGAGGTCAGAACATCAGTTGACTTTCCCTTCGATGAGTCAACAAATTCTCATTTGTACGTAAGCCAATGTGAGCAGGAATCTGCCATTTGTAATAAAAAATCTCAAATGATACAAGATGGCCCACCTTTGAGTTCTCTGTGGCCCAAACTTGTAACTCAGTGTTTCTTTACCTGTCCTTTTTTTCTGGACATATACTTCTCTTAGGTTTGTGTGTGTGTGTGTGTGTGTGTGTGTGTATGTGTGTGTGTGTGTGTGTGTGTACAGTTGGACATAGTAGAAAAAAAGAATTTCTATAAAAAGATATGAACCCCTGATCAAATGCCATTCTTTTCAAATAATCTATACCAAGTACTTTACTTACATTATTTTATTCATTCATTGTTCACAACCACCTGTAAAATACCTATAGTAGGTATTTTTTTTTTTTATCAGAAATTCTTTTGGCTACAACTTACAGAAAACCTAACTAAATGTGACTCAAACCATAAGGAGATTTGTTATCATATTTCATCAACTCTAAGATGCCGTTGATTGTAAAATGTACCACTCTTGCACCACTTTCTTTGCATAAAAAAATGCTGTGAAACTATGATGCAATTCTTTATTATCAAATCAGTCGTGAGATGTGACTTGATTTCAGAGGTATTAAATGTGAAAAAGAATGTTGGTCTTAGAAT
>NW_011888801.1:12636095-12642428 GCF_000151845.1 Pteropus vampyrus
AAGATATGAACCCCTGATCAAATGCCATTCTTTTCAAATAATCTATACCAAGTACTTTACTTACATTATTTTATTCATTCATTGTTCACAACCACCTGTAAAATACCTATAGTAGGTATTTTTTTTTTTTATCAGAAATTCTTTTGGCTACAACTTACAGAAAACCTAACTAAATGTGACTCAAACCATAAGGAGATTTGTTATCATATTTCATCAACTCTAAGATGCCGTTGATTGTAAAATGTACCACTCTTGCACCACTTTCTTTGCATAAAAAAATGCTGTGAAACTATGATGCAATTCTTTATTATCAAATCAGTCGTGAGATGTGACTTGATTTCAGAGGTATTAAATGTGAAAAAGAATGTTGGTCTTAGAATTGGTGAAATACGGTATTACTTAATAAGAAATTTGTAGTTAGATGGCTTTAGATTTGGTTTGGCAGCACAAGATTATCATCTGAAACCCAGGCTCCTTGTGTCTTTCTGTTCTGCCATCTCAGCATGTGTCACCTTAAAGCTGCAAGATAGCTACTACGAGATAGCTACTACAGCACCAAACCTCGTTGTCCTTTAATACCAAATTCAAAGGCAGGAAAAGAAGGAAGGGAACACAAGGCAGCTGCTCAAGGATTTTATTAGGGTAAGTGATTCTTTCCTTACTCACTTCTATCTTTTCATCAGAAAACCCCTGCACATTAACCCTTATGCCTCATTAGCCAGACCCATGCACAGCTATGCTGGTTTTGAGAAAAACCAAGAAAGTGAGTATCTGACCTTTCCAGTCTTACAATGAGAGGTAAGCAAGGGAAAGGGATATTATAAGTGGCTCTCTGTGCCATAGGATTTTTATTTCTATTTTACAGATGAAGAAAATAAGGCCTAAAGAGCCTTAGTTATATGTCCTTAGTTCTTCACCCAAGGACATGTGACTAGATTTTAAGCCAGAGTTGAGTAATCCAAAGGCTCGTATTCTTTCCATTGCACCATGAATCATCTATATGTTAAAGAATGATTATTGAAAAAATTCAAACACAGAGAAGGTAAATAGTAAGAAATGTGTTTGAATGTAAATGCCAGACAACCTGCCTATCCATGGATCAAAGAGATGGGAGTGTATTGTTCTCATATAACAAGCAACCCAGAGACTGGCAGCCCAGGGCAAGGCAGCTGCTCAAGGATTTTATTAGGATCCTAGGCTTCCTCATCTTCCTTCTTCACCTTCCTTATTGTGTAGCTTCTGTCCTTATGTTCACAGCATGGCTGCTGCATGTTAAGGCATCATATCTAGCTTTCTAGGGTGCTCTATATTCCCTTTTATATCTCATTGGTCAGAACAAGGGTCACATGGCTACCCCTAGTTACAAGAAAGTCTGCAAAAGGGAATATATTTAGCTGGGCACATTGCCATCCTGGACAAAACTGGGGATCTGTTGGGAAGGAAGAAGAAGAAGAAGAAGAAGAAGAAGAGAGAAATTGGGTCGTCATTTGTCATTAGTGCAGCGTGTATGGGACCATTATGTTTGTTTTTTGTCTTTTCATGCTGGTGGTACAAAGCCCCACTTGGGGCTTAGGCATAGATGTGTGATTTGCTTTGGCCAGTGAAATATGATCGAAAGTGACATGTATCACTTTCCAGTGGAAGCTTTAAAAATTGGTGCATAATCCCCATGTTCTTTTCTATTGATATGATTGTAAAAATGTGTGTCAGGAAGCCTCTAGTTGCCTGGGTCCCTGAGGGAGCATAGGAATAGAGTTCTCTTTCCAACCTATAATGAACATAAAGCATGAGTGAGAAATATACCTTGTTTAGTTAAACCACTGATATTTTTTCGAGGTTTGCCATTGCAGCAGAACCTAGCCTATCCTGACATAGGTAGATAATTAGCAGTGTCTGCTATTTGATCCTCAGTCAAGGTCATGATCAGACCAATGAGGAGCCGAGACCTAGGCCTAAACTGGCACAAACAATCCCCACTCCCCGCAACAAGGGCTGTGTTAGTGGCTTCATGACAAGAATTAGGAGTCTACAGATTCCCAGGCATTAGGGAGATCTGCATATCCAGAGCTGCCATTGATGCCACATCTGACCCACCCACCCACCCATTGGCTTCCTCTTAGCAGCGTTTCTATCTCTTTATCAAGCCATAGAAATACATGCAGTGAGAATTTACCATTTTAGCCGTGCATCATTGCTTCCCTCTTAAAGTAACAGAAACCATGTCTCCTCTTCCATTTGATGCAATCTTCCCTGCTCTCTCCTGGTCAATGAGTGGGTGCAGGATACAAATTAGGCCAATTATATCCTCTCATACTGAAACTTGAATCTTGGGTGGGATAACCCAGATGAAACCAATTGGAATTTATTCATTCCTCTGGTGATGCTCTGAAGAAATCATCCATTAGGTCTTCCTATCTAGGTCCTCAGAACTTCACTTACTATAGTCCTTTTTGGCTTCTCTGAAAGGACCACACATTACCCAGAGATTCCAGACCTGGAGCTGGATGCAGCAACTGATTGAGAATCTATATCCTCTGTTTTCTTCTGTTGCAGTGCGTATGAATAGGTTTAAGTGGTGTATGGTATAATTGCATTATTTTAAACAAGAATATTTTAGAAAGTATGTTTATGGGAGTAAAGATAGGTGTGGATGTTCGGCAGCCAAAGGTGCAGATAACAGTGGACATTTGTTGTTTTTTCCTGTCTAGAATCCATTCTTGCTTCCTCTGGTGACAAAATCCATTGTCTTTCTCTTTTCTCAGACCATGTCCTAGGGTGGGCTGACTTCTCCTTAACTCGAGAGCTGGGCTTGATTCAGAGCCCGCCAGTCAGAGCACCATATTTCTTAGGCCACAGTGACTCAAATGTGTTTATTATGAGTCAAACCTAGAATTTCGGGGGAACTGTTGGGAGTAATTGTAAAAATAATAGCTGATACAATACCTTGGCATTGTTCTCAACTCCTTAAACACAGTAGGTGGAAATGTTTTAGATTTTGTGTCCTCTGGATGGGAGAGGGCACCTGAACCAGGCACTGAATCCAGGTCTTGTGAGTTTTCCTCTGGCATTAAAGATGACCTATGTCTATCAGAGTTCTCTTGTTTGAACTGGGAGTTGGAAGAAATGGCAGGAGTGAGGCAGCTAGCTGTAGGGGAAGAAGCAAGAAGGATACATTAAGAAATGCTTCCAGTGGATGCTAGGGTCTTGATGATTCAAGGTATCCCAAGTAGCAGAAATTCTGCATCAGTAGAGGGTGCTAGTTGGTAGAGAGAGCTGAGAAGAGGAACATCAAGAGGGAGAGCGTGCACATAGCTCCAGGAAGAATACCATGCAGTAATGGATAATTCTGGATCTGCCTTGCTTGTTCCTGAGGACTTTCCAATTCTACTTCAAATCTACATGTATCCTTATGAACAAACTCATTTTTTTCCCCCAAGCAAGCTTCAGATAGTCTCTGACTTACTTTAAAGACTGAACTCAGGCATCTGTCTTCCATGTTACCTCTACAATACTACCAGGTTTGGCTGAAGACTACCACTGAGGCTGCTTTGCGGACCAAGGGATGGGAATTTAACTCAAACTAATTTAAACAAAAAAGGATATTTATTGGCTTCCTTAGTTGAGAAGTCAAATGATGAGACTAGCCTCAGCCTTAACTGGTTACAAGGCTCAGATATATACTAAGGACCTGACTTCTCTCACATCCTCATTTTGTCACCCTTTAGGCTGGCTCCAGAATCAGACTCTGTGTAAGATGGTGGCTTCAGTCTCCACATCCCCTTATGGAAAAGAGTGAGTTTTCTCCTCAGGACTCCCAGAGAAATTCTTTACTGCATGTTGTTGACTCTAAGTGGGACACATGCTTATTTGAACAATCTCTGTGGCCAGGGTAATGTGAGGCGGTGATTGGCTTGGACCTAGTCATATGCTCCTCTTCTGAGACCCACTCAAAACACATACGCGTAGTGGAGAGAAGGTAAGTAATTTTTAGAATATAGATTGAGCTGCTGAAAGAGAGACTTCAAATAAGATTGCCTTAAGCAAGATAGAAGTTTCTTTCTCTTCTTTCTGCAAGTAAGCAGCCTGGAAGCCCAGATTTTTCCTATCTTGTTTCTTGTTGCTTAACTATCTTTAGGTATTGTCTTCCTAAACATGGGGTTCAAGATGTTTCACCACTTTTGCTACCCAGCTGGTGGAAACGGAAGAGAGGAAAGAGTAGAGAGGGCTTACCCACTCTGATGAAAGGCATTACCTCTCCTTGCTTCAGTCCTACTGGTTTCTTGGCCAAACACAGCTTTCAGGAAGATGAGAAAATACAGTCCTTCTTCTGGATTTCTATGTCCCTAGATAGAAAGCTGGGATTGTTTAAACATAGAAAGAGATCATGACCATCAGTCCCAGCCTATCCTTTTGGTCAACCAAATGTCTGTGTGCTCTGACAGTTCTTCCAAAGCTTCGAAAGCCCTCTCCCTGGGTGAGGGGTGGGGGTGGGGGTGGGGGGCGGGCAACTGCAAATGATGCAAACTGGCTTAACACTATGACTTCATGCCCACCAGGAGAGAGGGAAAGGGCAAGGCCATTCCTTCTGAAGGGCATGACTGAGAAATTGTATGCATCACTTCTAACATCTCACTGAACAGAACCCAGTCACATAGCATGCCTTGCTGCATGGTGTCTGGGAAATGTGGTTTCTATTCTGAGCAGGCATGTTCTTGGCTAGAGAAGTTATATTACTATAGAAGGGGAGAATTAGTATTGGGGGACAACTAGCAGTCTGTCTTTGGGTGATCCCCCAAATGAAATGGGGGATAGATTGTGGGGAGCTAAAAACCAAGAGATGGTTAGCACAGGGCCTCTCCTCTGTGTGCCCCAGTCCTTTCTGTCTGTTTGTGTCTGTCATTGCTGCCCTTGAATCCCCCATCACACAGGCCTTGAGGTCAAGGCACCTTTGATTCAGCCTGTGTTCTCAGCTCATAGCCTAGGACTGGCACTTATTAGGGATTAAGTAAAATATTTGTGGTGGTAATAGGTATTCCTAAATAAACTTCCTCCCTTCTTTCCCTCCTTCCTTTCCTCCTTCCCCACCTTCTTTCTTCCATCCTTTCTTCCTTCTCTTCTTCCTTCCTTTTCTCTCTCTTCCCAACCTCCCAGGAGGAGCATGCGACACACGTTGGCCAATCAAAGAGCTCACTCCCTCTGGCCCAGGACTGTCAAGCAGGGTCAGTTAAGATTTGATTTGTGGATCCAAAGATGTGAGAATGTAGATTTGGGGCTGCCAGACTGTCCCCAAGAGGAGAGAGCCTGTGTCAGGATGACTCTAATCCAGAGGGAAACAGAGGAAAGGAGGGAGCAAGGCAGAGCTCTGTCCCCATAATCTGAGCCTTTGGCTTTAACAAAGCCCAAAGCCAGACAATAAATTCTCTCATTTGCCTAAACTATACAATATTAGCCTTTTTATCCAGCATTCAAGTAGGATAAATGATTGGTTAACAAACAAGTCAGTTAACTTAAAGACAGCTGAAAAGCAATCTGATTCAGAATTTTTCTGGATTGCTATGATTTTCCTTCTATTCTTTTTCAAGTTGCCTTTCCCACACTTATACACTTAACTGACATTGGTTTCTGTTACTCACTTTCCAAAGCATTTAACCTATTTTTCACAGGAACAAAACTTTCTTTTCATATTCATATGCCATTACTTTATGTGCTTTTCAATTAAATTCCTTAATTACAACATGTACAGTTGGAAAAAGTAACTTTGACACAAACTTAATTGACTCTTGGTAAGTCAACAACTCAACTTGTGAAAGCAGAAGTTCTCAACCAGCTTGATTGTATCCTCCTTGTCACCAGGATCCAGAAGGCTGTGGCCTTTGACTCTCTGTTTTGCTTTCTTACAACTGAGTCCTAATTAAAACTTATTTTTCTTTGATGAAGATTTTTTTTTCTGGGGGGTATCATTGCTGGTCACAAATATTGCATGGGCTACCATGTTGCCTGGCAATCTTCTACTGGATTCCTTTGGCCCAACAAGCTTTTCTGTTCTTTGCAATGGCTGTTTTAAACCTCTTCTGCTCTCCTCATCTCTCCAACCTTGCCGTCTTCCCCTTTCTGTCTCAGCACATGAACTTGCCCTTTATTTCACAGAGAAAACTGAAACCATCAAACTTCAATTCTCAAATCTAGTAACTTACCTAGGACTACCCCCTTCATTTCTTCTTGCATTATAGAGAAGATACCCCTATCCCTGTTTCACATGTTCTGGATCTTAGCCCATGGAGACCTTATGCCAGCAAAGGTTCTCACTTCTTCTTGTTCTTCATCTACTCCCTC
>NW_011888801.1:12643418-12670668 GCF_000151845.1 Pteropus vampyrus
CTTCCTTCCTTCCTTCCTTCCTTCCTTCCTTCCTTTTCTGGCTGCTCCTTCTCAGTCCTTTGGCATTTGCTTACTCACAGCTGGTTCCTAGGACCTCTTTTCTACTCTCTCCCTGAAGACTTTATCCACTCCTTTGACTTCAGGGACCCCTGTGCCCAGGATGCCCAGACTTTTTAGAAAACTCAAGTCCTGTATGTGCAACTTGTCTCTCCACCTGGTGTTTCCGTCATCCCAGTGTGCCCTTACTGAACTCCTGAGTGCACCATACTTGCTCCTCTTCTGTCAGGGTTCTGAGTCTCAGGAAATGGCCCTTGGCCCATGAGGTCTTAAGCCAGAGCCTCCTCTCTCTACCAAAGCAACCAACAAACCCCACTTCTGCCCCCACACTATGCAGTCCAGGCTTGTATCTCCAGAACCTGACTCAGGAGAAGCTCCATAAATATTTGATCAAATGACTGATAGCAGCAAGAACACTCTATAGGACACTTTCACAAATCTCATCTTCCCCACAGTCCTGTGAGGCAAGTATAATTATTGTCACTCTTCAGATGAGGAAACTGATGCCCAGAGAGATGAACAGTGTTGTCTGGGTGTGGAATTGAAGAGCCAGTGAATAGGGGGAGGGGGATTGGGATTGCAATTTATATCTGATACCTTACCCTTGGCTCTCCCTGGGCAGCAAGGGGAGCTTCCTTGACAAGCCACAAATGGAAGAAGAGGACCAAGTGGACAAGGGGTCAAAGCCAGGGTGATGCTCAGAGACCCTGGTGGCAGGTCTTGCCAAGCCTCATCTGTAGGCATCCAGGGAGGCAGACATTTTCTGATATCCAGTTCCAAGCTGACCTCCTTGAAACACTCAGATGAGGGGTTTGGAGGGCTCTGGGGAGCTGGGGTCCCAGGTTTGAGCCCTGGATCTCCGACTAACTCTGTGTAACCCCACATAGTTTATTCTTTCTTGCTGCTCAGTTGACTTTCCTAAAAATAGACTATGAGTACAATTTCTGAGATGTGGAAGGAGGGTTTCTAATTTCTAGATGGGAGCAGGCATGGGTGATGAGCTCAGCAAATCCCATATTTGTCCCCCTTTTACAGGATCTCCCTGGCAGGTTGTGTGTGTGTGGCGAAGGCCAACGCCTGGAGCCTCTACTTAGACACTGCTGTTGGCCTCCAGTGCTCATCCCGCCAAGGCAGCCATCTGCCAGGCTCTGGGATTGCTCAGAAAGGGTCTTCCTGAGCAAAACTCCACCCACTCCACCAGTGAGTGAGTTCTCAGTTTGTAGCTGTAACTGACCAGAGGGGGAGGGGCCAAAAAGATAGGACTAAAGCTTCCAGGCCTTAAGAAACAGGATCTCAGGCTAGGGGAGTAGGCAGTGTGGTGCTTGTGGTTAAAAGCCAGGCTGAGAAGCATGAGGGTATGACCTGTAGGGCCAAATGCTGTGCTCGACATGGTGGTATTTGCTTTCTCCTTGGGTCCATGAAGCAAACTGATGAGAGGCAGCTCAGAGCTACAGACAGGGTAAATAAGGCTGGGAGGGGTCCCACATGCAGGGAACATACCAAGGCATGGGGTGGCTGTGTGCAAGATCTCAGCTACACCTGCAGCATGGTATCACACACCTCTCCCCTGGGCTAGGTGCCAGGCCAGGGAGGCTACAAAGTGAATGGTACATGCTCCTGCCTGGGCTTTCCATTCTTGCTCCCAGTGCTGGGAGGGGGGGGGTGCTTTCTGAAGACCCCCTCCCGATACTCCAGGGCTGAGAGAGGACAGATTTGAGACTGGGGCCTGATATCTTCCCAAACTGGAGGTGTCGAGATGGTGTTGGTTCTCAGGCAACTGGACCAGAGGAGTGCAGATCCCTCAGCAAACAGCTGGGCAAGCAAATCAGGGGTCCTCGGAACTGAGGTCAATGGAGGAGGGTCGACATTGGGACCCAAATCCCAGAGGCTGGGGCTCAGAGATAGGACAAGCTCTTCTTAACTGGAGGCCCTGGAGGTGGGTGGTAGGAACTCCTCGAGGGCAGAAGGGGTTGGGGGAAAGCCTGTGCTCGTGGCCGCCTGTTGAGTCTGTGAGCCCAGAGCCCAGACTGCAGCTGTCCGACATTACGGGATGTAGAGGGAACCCATCACTCAGGCCCCTAGCCCAGTAGACCGTGACCGGGAGTTCCCACGCTGGACCCACTCCAGACGTCGTGGAGTGGGTAGGGAATAAGGGAAGTAGTTTTGGGACTGCAAGAGTGTCAGGAAGGGGTGTGGGCTTTGGGTGAGGTCGGCTCCCCCCCTCCCACACACACACACACACACACACACACACACGGTTATTGCGCAGGGTCCAATGGTGAGGACTGGAGTTGAATGCCCGGAGTTGGATTGGGTTGGAGGCAAAGGTGGGGATAGATACGTGGGCGGGGAAAGGGGTGGAAGAATTAGGGCCTTGGTGGCGGGGCGGAGATGGAGTCTACGAGGTTGGGGTCGTGGGGGCCGGACGCAGGGCTCTGCGTACAAGGTAGGGAGTGTGGAGGGGTTGTGGAGGTGGAGCTCAAAGGACCAGGGTCGGTGTTGGGGGCCCGGAGCGTGGGACTTGAAGAATAGGGGTTCGTAGGGGCAGGGCTAGGAGGGTCCTGGCCTCTATCCGAGAGGGCGGACCCTAGAGCTCAGGGGTTTGGAGGGCAGGGTAAGAAGCTCTAGAGTAACGAAGAGCGGAGCCAGGATGACGAAGGACAAGGGGTGAGTTGCGAGGAAGAGAATCGCCGGAGCGACTGCAGACCTCAGTGCCGGGCGTGTTGAGGGAGGGGAGCGGGAACTGAGGGGCGGGGCTATGGGGAAGTAGACTTGGGGGCGGGACTGGGGGCGGGGCCGGACGCCGACGCCGGCGGTGGAGCGCGGGGGCGGGCCCAGGTGAGCTGAGCCACCGCCCCCTCCGCCCCTCCTACTCTGTTACTCTCCCTCCCAGTCACCCCTCGGCGCATCCCAGCGCCGGCTCTGCCCGCGGGGCGGTCGGCGTCTGGCGGCGACTTCGGGCCAGGCTGGGTTTGTCTCCATCTTGGGCCGCTGCGCCAGGCACCTGTGGCGGCCGCAGGAGAAGCGCTTCCGCTGGCTTGCGCAGCCTGGGGAGGGCGAGAGGGTGAGAGGCCGGCTCCGAGAGTGCCCGTGGGGGGTGGTGGTATGGGCGGTGCCTCCCGTTCTTGCCTCCCAGAACCTCATGCTTCACCTTCCCTGCGCATCTCGGCCCTCGCCCAGTTCTCAGCGCCCCCAATGTCCGCATCCCACCATCTAGCTCTCCTCATTGCTTATCCCATCCCTTTCTGTGTCTCCTCTGCCCATCCTCCCATTTACTCTGCCCAGGACCCTGTCTCTTTCTGCCTCCACCCCTGCTCCTATTGCTTCTTCCTGCTCCCATTCCCTCTTCCTTTTCCCTCCCACCACCCCACCGCACTCTCTGCCACTGCCCCCAGCCCCAAACCTCCTTTTCTTTTATTCCTCCTGCCCTCCATCCCTACCCCTTTGCCCCACAGCCCCATCTTCCTTCAATTACTGTCTTTGCTGCTGGGAAGGTTTTGTAGCCTAGTTTTGGGGATCGTGTTGAAGACCTCCCTGAGTCCCGGTGGGCTTTGAGCGAGAGGGGTGGAGAAGGGAGCCCTGCCTTGGGGAGGTTGTTGGTCTGGTGTGTTCAGGCCTTTGGCCCCGCAGCGAGAGACGGCCTGTACAACTGGTGTGCAGAATGCAGCTGTGTAGACTCTGTTTCCTGTAGGGTCGCACAGTAAAAGGGCCTGTGCGTCCATCTCTGGTTTGTCTACGGGTAGGGGGTGGGCCCATGGCGGTGCATGGGTGCCCCTGAGCATGCAGGTAGGGACATACGAGCCACCAGGCTGCTTCTGGTTTGGGGCAGCTGGGCCCGGAGGTTTACCTTCTCCACCCCAGGTGCCTCCTGGGAAGTGTGGGCAAATTCTCCTCAGGGGAGGAAGCCCGGGGCTGGTGGGAGCTTAGGCTTCTCTCTTTTGACCAGAGATCCTTGGGGCCACTAACTCGCAGTTACCCTAGAACCCTTCCCTGGCACTGCTTGTTTCCTGGACTTCTAGTTCTTAAAGGCCCTTCTCTGTGATGGGCAGTTTTTGTCCCCTCTAAACACTCCCTCTCAGGAATGTTCCCTGCTGCATTGCCCAACTTTGGCCATGAGCCTTCCTGTCAGGCCCCCATTCGCTGCTGCTGGGATGGATCAGACTACCTGCTGAAGATTGCCATACCCTCACTCTACAATGGGTGATTTGTGAGGTGTGTTACTCTATCTGGTCCTGGGGGTTAAGGTCCAGATTTTAACATTTGAGCAGTTTCCCCTCCAGACCATGTGGGTTTGACTTTCCTATTTTGGTTTTGCTGGAAGCAGAAGCCATCATCCAGCCGCCTCCACCCCTTAAAAGGGGGCTTACTGGATGCCACAAATGTGATCTGAGATGGGGCCTGCTTGCGGTGGCTTTGGTTGTCTCCCTCGGCACCCACCAAAAGGCCTGTGCTCCTGTACTGGGGCGACATAGCAAGAATTGGAATCTCTGACCAAAAGACCTAGCAGTCCCTTTGCTTGGTTCAGTTTGGAAGTGTCTGCAGAACTGGGAGATTTTATACAGAATGACCTTAGTTGACTGCTGCATGTGAGGCTGGTTGCTCCTCCATTTACTGACAGGCAGAACTGAGGCAACAGGACAGTCTTACATTGGCCACAGGGCATTGGCCATAGGACATTGGTCACTTCCCAACTTTGATTGGCATCAAATAGGGCAGGGAAGAGAACATTAAAGTGCCATTTAAAGAACACTAGGGGTCTTGGATACCTCTATGTGCCTGCCCTTTATCTTGTGCTAAAAATATCTTCCCAGGGGCTCTTTAGGGTGAAACCAGAGCCTTTTCCATGGTTTTTAAGGCAGATGGGCTTGCCATTCTGGCCATTTAGAATGTAGACTTCAAACTTGTGTGTGTGTGTCCATGCACGTGTGCCTGCATGTGTGTGCATATCCTCTCAAATTAAGGTTTGAAATAGACTGGGAAACTTAGTGTCATGATGAAGACATTGAGGACACTTGTGGTGGCTAGGTCCTAGGCTGGGATGAAGGTAGGAAGGATTGAGAAGTGAAACTAGACACCTATGGGGTATCTCAATAGCTTCCTAAAAGGTCCTTTCTGCCCCTCCTCATATACCAGTTCCTATGATACCTTGAGCAGAAGTCACTCCTGTTGGAAGGGGGAAGAAAAGATTATTATTAATAATCACCATTCCAGACAGTCCACATATGCCATCACATTTAGTCTTCATAACAACCTTGCAGAGGGGATTTACTTCTGTTTTGCATATTGGAGAAACTGAGGCTCGAAGAGATTAGGTGTCCACCTGAAGGCATGTATGTAGGAAGGGAAAGAGTGAGGATTGACAGCAGACCCCTTGTCCTGCCTGCTCACCCATGGCTCCAAGGCACATTTGATCAGCTCCCCGTCACTCCTTGCAAGGCCTTTCTTTGAGGTAGGGGGTATGGGAAACCTTTCCTGGGGGATAACCTGGGGGATTTCCCTCAGAGCCCTTCCCTCCTTCAGGCCTGGGAAGGCCAAGCTATAGGAGGAATACCCTGTTGGCATTCAGCTGTGCGTTCTTTAACATTTCTAAGCTGCTCCAGGTCTCAGTTTTGTTACCTGCCACTGTGGATTAGGACGGGGACCAAGGGATACATACCCCCTCCTCCCTGGGGTCTTTGTGGTCACTGCTGTTTCGGGTCATAGCTAGCCCTGGGCACTGGGCAGCCACCTGATGAGACAGACTCAGCAGGACCCTTGTCACTGATGGCTTCTCACTCACTCCTGGTGGGGCCTGAGGACACCCTAGCCCCATTCCACCCGTTTCCTCAGCGGGGCCAGGGCCTTGCCTGGCTCTTTATGGCCTTGCTCCCTAGGAGGGTCTGGGGTAGGTAGAGCTCAGCCAATGGCTATGTAGGCTGTCCAGATAGGGTCTCCTTGGTGTTCTTAAACTTGTAGCTGGGTGGTTATTTGCCTGCCAGGGGCCATCGGTGACCATAGCCTTGCCAGACAGCAGGTGCACCTCCTGCCCTCCTGATTCCAGGCAGCCTAAGAAACTGCTAAGAAGCAGGTGGGGTGGGGGTACAGTCTTTGTTCCCTCTTATTTACTTGTTCCACTGGCATGTCCTGGGCACCACTGCAAGTGCCAGATAATGTGCTGGATGCCAAGCTCAAGTTGAGTCAGGGCAACAGTTAATTAAAAAGATGACAGTGGAGGGTGAGAGTGTCCAGGATGGAGGTCTGCATAGTGCTTCGGGAGGGAGTAGGGTACAGAGAACCACAGATACTCCCGGGTTTGATTCCTGGCTTAGCTACTCACCAGCTGTGTGCCCTTGAGTGAGTCACTAAAATTCTCCAAGCTTTGACTTTCTCCGCTGTAGAAAGGGAATAATGATGTCTCATGATGTTGCTCTGACAAGTAAAAGAGATTGTGCTGGACAGGATGTGGCACATTCTGGCACATGGTGGGTGATTTGGTACTGGGAGCTATCATCATCATCATCATCATCATCATCACCACTGTGATTGTTATTGGCTTTGTTGCTCTTCTTTTTTACATGTCCATCATATAGCTCCTTGAGGGCTGGGCCTGGGTCATAGTCTCTCTTGGCTACTCATCCTTTTCCAATCTGGCTTCAGCCACAAAGAGCAGGGAAACTTCTACCCAGGTTAGGGCTGGGTCTAGAACTGTGCAGTTTAGTATGGTAGTCATTAAACACATATGACCAGTTCCTACTGTATTGAACAGTGCAGAGTAGAATCTTGTCATCACCAGAAGTTGTGCTGAACTGGACTCCACAGCAAGCCTTGAGCTCTCAGAGAACCGCAGCTCCAGAAACATCCTCACTGTTGGCGTGAACAGGCACCAGCCATCTCCTGAGTGCTTGGACAGCAAGAAGTTTGTAATTATACAGAAACTGAGTTCCTGCGGGCCCTTCCCACATTCCCTTTCAGGTGGCCTTGCTCACCTGGCCAGGGTGGTTGGTTTTTTGGCAGTTCTTATCAGCTCAGGAGTGGGAGGGCAGGACTGGAACTGCCCAAACTGTACCTGTTGCCTGCTGTCCCTGCCCTGTTTCTCCAGCTCATCCTGCCGGGCAGGGAGTCCCAGGCTGATGTTCCTAATTCAAAGCTTTGGCCAGGGCTAGGCTAGGCTGATCCAGATGTCCTGACCCTATTCCTTCTGGGGCCTTCAAGTGCTCTGAATATTCACCTCTTCCCTTCTGCTCACTCCATTCCTTCCCCTTGGGCACCTTTCTTCTCTTTTCTCTCCAGGCCCAACTTACATGACGGGGCCTCCAGGAAGCCTTTTCTGATCCATCACACAAAGTAAGGTCTCTTGCCTTGGAAATGCCCTCCACCAGACCCTGTTTTTAACACTCAGCACTTTCCTTTGTGATTTGCTCTTATATTCACTTTTTCTGTCTGTCAGGCATACAGCAGACATTCTCTGAGTGCCAGCTATATGTCAGGTCAGTGCTGGGCGCTGGACAGACAGAAGGGAATAGGCCCTAGGCCTGCTTTGACAGCTTCAGGTTAGTAGGAGGTCCATGGTTAGCCAGACTCGTCCATCCAGACCAGGCAGTGCTCAGCCAGACATGGTGCCAGCCAGCTGAGGAAAGCTTCCCCAGGATGAGACACTGAGGTTCCCCAGTGCTGACTCGAGGCTATAGATGGGCCCGTGGACAAGTCCACAGGGGTCTTTGTGGCTGGGGGAAGGGACAGGAATGGCAGAGAGGAGGGGGAAAGGAGGGTGCAGACACACTTGGCAAGAGGAATTTAAACTTTATGGAGGGTGCATCTGATTGGTGATATGAGATCCCATTCCCAGGGCACAGCTGGATCTAAATTAGTCAGAGCCTGGCATGCAGTAGATGCTCGGAAGATGGCTGTGGAATGAATGAACAAATGCTGAGTCCTGCATGTAAATGGCTGGTGCGGGGGTCTTCTCCCTGCCCCTGGAGCCTAAGGTGGGAGTCAGGAACTCCCTACATCTTCGCAGCTACCAAGACTGAGTTTCAGAGACATGACAGCTCAGCCATGTTGGGCGAAAGGGAATGGAGGTGGGCCATGAGAGAACCCAGGGCAATTCTCAGTGTGTCTTTTATTCACTGCTTGTTCATCTCATAAACTTTCTCTGGGTCCTCACTCTGTGCCAGGGAGGCCCCATTCCAAAGCCAGATGGATAGTCCTGGGAGAAACGAGGCTAGTATTTACCAGTCGAGCTTTACTGGTTATTAAAATACTGCAATACTTCTGTGCTGATTGACTAAGAGCTATTGTCCCAAAGCCCCCGCCCACAAAGCCTTGGCCGACTTGGCCTCTTCCCTGGCTTTCCCTCCATCCCCATAATCTAATGGTAAAGAGTCAACAGCTGATGTGGTGGATGGTCTCCAGGACCCTACTCTTGTGCTGGTTCTAATCACTTGGTACTGGTTATTAGATATTTGTAATATCACTCTTGTGTATGAAGTGTGATGACATTGGTTTGAAGTGTTTGGTGTCCTGTTACTGTTTTGCTTATGGTCAGGTAGGATGGGACTGAAGCTGTCCCCTCAGTGTGCCTAGCCCCTTGAGAACCTACGACAGAGTCCAGTAGAAGTGCTGCCACTGAACTCAACTCCACTCCTTTCATCCCTCTCTCCTGCAGGCAGCGATGAGCACCAGCTACCCTGAGCCGGGCACCCGGGCGCCCCTGAGCCCCCGCCCGCAACCCCTGTCCCGGAGCTCTTCCAGCCTGCTGGGTGAAGGCGGGAGACAGAGGCCAGAGCTCCGCAAGAGTGCCAGCAGCACTGTATGGCAGGCCCAGCTGTGTGAGGCCAGCGTGGATCCCCGTGTCCTAGGGGAAGAGGAGCATTATGCTGAGAGCACGGAGCAGGCAGGGGCCTCTAGCCCTCGGCTACAACCCAGTGCTGTGGGCCACTGGCGGAGCAGCACTGTGGGAAACGTGTCTACCGTGGGTGGTGGTGACCTGTGTCGCCTGCGGGCCCCCAGCGCTGCTGCCGTGCAGAGGAGTCACTCGGATTTGGTTCGTAGCACCCAGACCCGGGGCAACAGTGGTGCTCGGAAGGCCAGCCTCAGCTGCTCAGCCCTTGGCAGCTCACCAGTCCACAGGGCTCGGCTGCAGCTCAGCAATACTTCTAGCCAGGAATGTCAGGCCCCTGAAGGCCTGAAAAGGGACCTGGCTCTGGAGGATGAGACTTCAAACTCAGACTGGACACTTAAAGAGAGTCAAGTGTGGGTGCCACCACTAGACCTGGGAGGTACAACCACCCATAGCAGCAGTCCCAAAGCTGGGCGCAAAGCCACTGGGCAGTCAGCTGCCACCTCCTGCCATGTTCTGTCCCCAGAAGATCTACTCTGTAGCATTAGGGAGATGGGGGCAAGCGGCTACTGCCACGCCCTGCCTGCCACAGGGATCCTGGCCTTTCCCAAGCTGGTGGCATCAGTGAGTGAGTCTGGGCTGCAGGCTCAGCATGGGATGAAGTTCCAGTGTAGGTTGCCTGGGGGACTTCCTGGGCATTCCCACTGCCGTGCCCACCTTTGGGGTCCTACCGAATTAGCTATGGAGACTGGAGCCAGGACCAAGGATGTGTGGACCATGACCTCAGCCAGTGACTTGGCCCCTATGTTGGCATCCCCTCTGTCAGCCCAGGATGCTGGTGTGCAGGTGGCCCCCATGGCAGTGTGCAAGGCTGTGGCTACAAGCCCACCCCTTGAAGCCCCCGTGGCCTTGCATACATTCCCAGAGGTAACTCTGGGGTCCAGCCTGGAGGAAGTTCCATCCCCTGTGCAGGATGTACGATGGGATGCTGAGGGCATGACATGGGAGGTGTATGGAGCTGCAGTGGACCCTGAGGTGCTTGGCGTGGCCATCCAGAAGCACTTGGAGATGCAGTTTGAGCAGCTGCAGCTAGCGCCTACCAGTGAGGACAGCCTGTCTGCTGAGGGCCGGAGGGGGCCACTTCGAGCCGTCATGCAGTCCCTGCGGCGCCCCAGCTGCTGTGGCTGTTCCAGCGCAGCCCCTGAGTGAGGAGCTATGGCCCTAAGAGCTGTTCTGGGCCCATGGACTCAGCCCCAGTCCAGGGACAGTGGGGCCACTGGCAGCCATGGGCATGTCTCTGCTGTCAGCTGCCAGCAGACCACAAGACTATAACTTGGGGACTTCCTGCTACTCACAGCTGTGCTGATTTTTAAGGGCTTGATTCCTAAGAGCCACATCCCTGCATGTCTGGACTCTGAACTTTGGGGCAGAGTTTCAGCACTGTGCATAAGGGAGATCCTAATTTTTCTGTAAAAATACTCGCCTTCTGTTCAGTCTCTCTTCAGAGCTCTGCCATGATTTCCCCCTAAAGGACTCTTGGTGGCTTTATTTTAAAGCAGTGCTAAGATTAATATAACAGGGCTTGGCTTGGCTGAGTCTTTAGAGAAGGGAACTGACACTATCAGAGACCTCCTTGTGTGCCACACACTGTGCTCCTTACTTTACCATGAGTCTTCACCTCTTCACCCTGTTTTACAGATGAAACGAGACATTTGTTAAGGCTATGGCTGACATGTCCAGGTTGGACAGCTTGAAGTGATGGGCTAAGATTCAAAGTAGGGATAGCTGAAGCCTGGAGTGTTTTCCTGCAGCACGTGGTCAGTCAGTGCAAGGCAGTAGTGACCAAGAAGAATTTATTGAGTCCATATTCTGTGCCAGGTTCTGTGGATTCTTTGGGGAACAAGACAGAGGCTATCCATTCCCTCAGAGCTCACAAGTGTAGAAGGGGGTTGGTTACACCTCAGTACCAGGGAGCTGAGCTTTACAAAATAGCCGCAGGGTACTTCTAAGAGTCAGCTCCCTTGTAGGCCATTGTGTCAGGGGCTGGCCTCAGAAAGGGGTGGCCATCTGTCCCCAAATATGTCATAGTGCCTGAAATTATACCATTATCACCTTGTTCCTTTGGTTTAAGGATTTATTTTCAGCTGGTGCAGTTCTTCAAAAAATGGAGGGCAGGAATGGATGGAAAAAGGGAAAGAGCCTAGGGTGCGATCTAACCTGGAGCTGTGAGGCCGTGGGGGTCAGAAGGGCCAGTGGGCCTATTTGCCCAGTCCTGCCCACATGGTCTGACATGAGCCACAGATTGTGGGGGCCAGGGGATCATGGGAATGAGGAAGCCCAGAATTCTGGGCACTGTCCAGCCCGGGGCCTGGGCTTGTCTGTCCCTCTGTATGTGGTACAGCCTGACTTCATTGTCCAAGGGTATCTCAAGGCCTGTGGAGAGACATGTTAACAGGGAAAGGAGCAAGGTGAGAAAGTCATGCTTCAGGTCAGAATGCCTCCCAAGGCCTCTCAGTGGGCTTCTAACTCAGACCATGTTTTTCCCACTCCTACCTGGGCCTGGCAAAATGCCATCCCTGCTTAAAAATGACAGCAAATCAGAACCACTTCTGCCAGTGGGGCAGGGGCAGAGGGGATGGGCGTGATGGGCTCAAGGGGACTTGATGTTGCCCCCTTTCAAAATGTGATCAAACAAGTTTTCACACAGTCATGTCATTGAGGGACACTGTCTAGCCTGGGACCTGGGCTTGTCTGTCCCTCTGTATGTGGTACAGGGCAGGCATGTCATGCTCTGGGAAGTGACATGTGGGTACTGGGCTGTCATCATGCCTGGCCCTGCACACGGGCTCCAGGAGCCCCAGCCGAGTGGGGCCAGACTGGAGAGAGCTAATAGCTGTGGGGACATGAGGGGAGAGGAGATGAACTGGAGTGAGGAGGGTACCTTCTCATAAGGTATCAGCTGAGCAGGGTCTTGAAGACACAGCAGAGCTAGACAGGTGGGCAGAGGGAGAGGGGTGTACTAGGCAGAGAGAGAATAGCCTGGTCAGAGGCTTGGAGGTACCTGTCTGCTTGGGCGGTGTTGAGTCACTGCAATGTAGGCTGTGGTATATTCGCTGGGTTGGGAGGCTGGCAAGGGGGTCCCCATTGTTAGGATCCTGGTATGGATGAGGAAAGGGACTTAAGGGAGCTGTGGAAGGTGGTAGGGCCCGGTTTCATCTTAGAAATAACCTTTTGGCTGTCATTGGAGAGATTAATGTGGAAGGCAGGAGCCCAGGGGAATGGAATGTGGGAGCTAAGGAAGGGCCTGTTAAGGGTAGACACACACACACACACACACACACACACACACACAGTGTGCAGTGAATTCTGGAAGGAGGAGGAGTTTCAGGAGGCTGAGATTTCTAGTTTGAGCAACTGGAGGTGAGGCCACCACCTGGGATACAGGGAGGCAGATGGGAGGTTTAGGAGGGGCAGGTGAAGGGCTGCGTGCCATGGGGTTTATTTGGGACTAGTGAAACCTTTCGTGAGGAGACTTTCTCCTGTGTCATACGCAGATTCTCATGAGTTCACTCTCTCTGGCTGATGTGTGCCAATCTGTGCCACCTCTAGGCTGTAACTGACGTGCCAGGATGGCGAGCTGGGCTGGGCCCTGAATGGGAATGAGATGACTGAAGCCACCCACCTGCCTCATTTTGACTGAGATAAATGTTTTCAGGGTGGTGCTGAAACCCAGCCTGGCCTTGGAGCTGTGCCCCCAGAACACCCTCCTGGTTAAGCTCACTGTCCTGAGACAATAGGAATTGTGCCCTTCGCCTCACTAGCCAGGCTACACAACTTAGGCCAGGTCGTCTACCTGCAGCTTAATTTCTGAATTTGCCCTGGAGACAGAAACTTCCCATGCCTCCCACTTTGCTTGGCCCCTCCTGGGCCAGGCCTGACCAGCAATTGTTTGGGGTCTCAGGACTTGGCTACTAGCTTAGTTTACAGGTCTCCTTCTCTGAGACGCCAGATTTCTGACCGGACTTTCAAGGTTCCCTTTAGGCCCTGCTCTGGGAGGTGGTAGATTTCATTACTTGTGTATTTGATATGTTTTGAATTTGAAATAAAGTATTGGAAGTCAGAGTTTTGCCAGGGAAGGGTTGTTGGTCCTGGCTGGTTTTGTTTGTTTTATTTTTCTGGTAGATTCTATCCTTTGCAATATTCATCCCAGATTACTAGAGCTCTTTGCCCAGGCAGGAATCCTTCTCCCTTCTGTCCATGGCTCTCCTGCCTGGCAGCCTTTAGGGCCCCCAACAGCTAAAGTCTAGCTCCCTGGAGCTTGTCACCTCCTGCCCGGCCAGGACACAGGGCATGCATCTCTTGTCCAATCCCCAGGCTGCTATCACACTCATAGGGAATCGCTAGTCCACCTGGGAGAAAGGATTCCTACCAGAGTGTAGGATACTGATGGCCTGAAGACATAGTGTAGGGGAGGATGGAAAAGCAGAAAATGGTCCTGCCTCAGTCCCCTGGAAGTGCTAAATTATTATTTCACAGGGGGTTAACAGACATGCCTTCCCAAGGCAGATTTTGACACTTAAGATATGGGGGTGGGGCAGACTGTAGCTTAGTGGTCTAAAACTTGAGTGTGAATCCTGGATCTCACCTATAGCCATGAGATCTTGGGCAAGTTACTAATTTCGCTGATCCTCAACTTCCTCATCTGTAAAATGGGTATGATAATGGTGCCTCCTCCTTAGACTTGCTGTGAAGATTAAAAGGAATAACCCATGTAAAGTGCCTGGCACTGAATTAGCCCTCAGTGCATGTGCTGAAGTATTGGTGGGGGGCACTTCTGTAGCCATTTCTATAGTTGGGGGCCTGGAAGGCTGCCAGGCAGGAGAGCCATTGCAGAAAGGAGAAGGATTCCTGCCTGGGCAGGGATAGCTCTTGCCTACGACCTGTCTCCTTGACCATTCCTAATTCAGAGACTTTTTCCACGTCCTTCACCCTCTGCTTTGCACCTTGCTTGGGACATGTGTGCTCTGGTGGAGGCCCTTGGAAACTGTAGTTCCCAGAGCCATGTTGAGAACCATTCCATTCCTCACCACTGGTCTGGGGCTGGGCTCCCGGGAAGCTTGTGCTAGGATGAGGCTTCTGGATTGATTGAGGAAGGAGAAATGAGGAACACAAAGTAGGGAAGAGACAGAAGCCAAGCCAAGAGTGTGATTTCATGTAGAGTCCTGGCTTTACCCAGGTCCCATAGGGGAC
The DNA here is from genome assembly GCF_000151845.1 of Pteropus vampyrus. Lineage (NCBI taxonomy): Eukaryota > Metazoa > Chordata > Mammalia > Chiroptera > Pteropodidae > Pteropus > Pteropus vampyrus. The sequence goes on from NW_011888801.1 coordinate 12,657,544, forward strand.
CCCTGGGGGACAGGTTCCACCTTAGGGTAAAGGCCACCGGGGTGGAGGTGGAGTAAACTCCAGGCACGTATGGCTTCTGGCATGTGGGCTAGGAAGCTCTAAGAGCCCAGGGCAGGTCTCTGCATAGGGTCATAGGGCCTATCCCAGGGGAAGGATGCACAGCAACCATTGGCATCCAAGGGCTCTGGGGGCGCAGTACTAACAGTTGCATTCACGTCCTGAACAGCTCCTCACTCAGTAGACTTGCATGGAGTCTGACATCTACCGAATGCCCAGACCTTCTCTCTGTGAGTTGTTCTGAAACAGTTCCGTCTCATTTTTTATGCCAAGGAACTCTGGTTACTGAAATATAGAGCTTTGTATATGCCCATGTTAAATCCCTTCTCAATCATCATTTTGGCCTGGCCCAGTTTTGTCATCTGAAGCTATGACTAGTCCTTTATCAGTTTCCATCCAACTTGTTAGCGCAGGGCCAGATGGAGCCTGACTCTGGGTTGTTCTGAGGTCAGCACTGATCCCCATGTCCCTATGAATCCACACAGTCATCATGGGCAAATTTATTTAAGGCAAATTTGTTAAAATCCAGATCTTCAACATTAGTAGCACTCTTCTCACCCAAATCACAGCCCATGGACACTCCTCTCAAATAAAGAAGGAGAGTACCAGGGCCTGACTTGAGTCTTGCTTCTGGGTAAGGCTGGTTCTGGTGTTCACTGCTACCCTTCCTAAGATCTTAGCTACTTCTGTTTAACAAGCTATTTGAGAAATTTGAGATCAACAACAAGCTAAGATTTACAGACTCTACCTTCTTACCCTTTTGGAGCCTGGGTGCTGCCCCCTGCCCCCCACCCTTGGCACCCCTCTTCTTCGACATGCTGGGGCCCATCTCAAGTTTCCTGGGAGGTGATTGTGAGGGTGAACATGACGCTTATCGCAGCTGATCTCTAGTAATTTCCTCATTGCAGCTGATCTCTAGCACCTTCCTCACTGAGCCTTTCCCCAGGGAGCCTCACCCTGTTGATGGAAGTCTTTCTGAAGCTGGCTGGAGGTCTCCCCGAAAGGCCTTCCTTCTTGGAAGAACCTGGGCTAGTTCTGTTGCTGTGGTTATAAATAGACCAAGAAAAACATCTCAGAAAAGGCTTGGCCAGTAGGATTGGAGGTGGACATATGGTGTCTGACTCTCTTGTCGCAAGAGTTGGGTAAACACCACCTTTGCTGACTTTTGCAGTGAGTCTCCAGGACTCATTCCTCATTTCTCTTCCTTCAAGCCCAGGATGGCTCAGCGAAGAGACAAGCCTGGACCTTGAAACATATACTCCCAAATGGATGTCTTAAAATTCGTTTTTTTTTTTTTTTTATAGCCCCATTTTGAAGGAAAGAATGTAGGAATTGTAGAAATGTAGAGTTTGGGGCTGGTGAGTATGTCCAACATTAAGCTGTGTGCCTTTTAGCCATGTACTCCTCACCTAGTCTGTCTGGCCTGGAATTTTTCATTTTCCAGCTTCTTTCCTGAGAAAAGACATAGGTGCTTTCTCAGCATCCTACGAACATGGCCACGGGAGTGTAGTGCCTCTATGGGGATCCAGCCAAGGACGAGTGAAGAGGCTCTGCTGGTCTTGCACCCACTGCCATTGGTGCTCTTTCTTCCCCACCCCCTATTTCTCTTTGATCTCAGTTTTCCCCCTTTTCTTCTTTTATGTCTCATGTCCTCTTTGCCCCCCAGAAACCTTCTGTCTCCCCACCATACCACTGTCCTTGCTCTGCTTCCTTTCCCTTATGCCAGGGGTCTGCCTTGCTTTATCCCTCCTGCTCCAACAGCAGTCTCTCTCTTCCTTTGGTCTGTGCCATTTCTCCCACAGTCATGGCTGGGTCTGGCTCTTGGTAGTCCTGATTTTCTTGAATCTAGGCCCTTCCTCCCCAGCTGTCCTTTCTCTCTTTCGATGAAAACTAAGATATTTGAGCTCGAGATGGCTTTCAAGCATCTCCCTAGAGATGGAGGCCTCCTGGGAACCCTGGGATTGCTTTGTCAGATTTCTATCACTTTTTCCCCAAAAGGAAAACGTTTGTCAGTAGTCCTGCTGGCTGAGTGGAGAGACTTCGGTCAGGCTGGAAGGACACCCCATCAATCCTCAGTTTGGGTGTCCTTTTTTGGGGCCTGGCTGGCTAGATCACCTGAGGGGCACCAGGTGGGTGTTGCCCATCTGCTGGCTTTAGGTGGGCCACCTCTTTTATGTTTTCAGAATCTTCTTGCTTTGTTTGTAATTAGGTTGGGGCAAGGCTTAGGCCTCAGTGGAGACACACTGTGATATTCCATCTCTGTGCTTCTACCCTATGCGGGACCAGACTTGTATTTGGGAGTCAGGACTGGGTTCAGGAGGAGAAGACTTTTGTCTTTGCACTGAATGGACACCTGAGAAGGTGCCCACTGAGAAGGCCTGAGCAAGGCCCAAGTAGGGTGCCTTTGTTGGGGCTGGAATTTTCTATGGATTATCAAGGAACCAAACTTGAAGTGTTGGAACGCAGCTGGGGAGGAGTGCAATTGTCCCCTCACCCCAGGCTCACTGGGCCCCTTACCTTTAGTCTTCTGCTTCGCTCTGCCTCTAGTCACTTCTCATTTCACCAGTCAAGGGTTTGGGAAGGTGGTGACTAAGATACCATTATGTATATAAGCTTTGTGGCTTTTATCAGCCCAGCCTTTGGCTCTTAAGGAAGACTCTCTGGTTTGCTTTTCTTTCCCTTCAGAGTTGGGGGAATTCAAGGAGAGGGGAAAGGGCTTCTTGCAAAGATTCTAACTCCTGAACTCCCTTCTCTCTTGAAGCAGTCCTCTGTTGCATCCCCTGAGCACAGCCCCCAGTCTCCTCCTGGTCACACCACTGGGCTGGGGAAAGAGAATTAGAAACCACTAGGGCTGGGGTCCCAGGAGAGCTGTGTCACAGCCGGATACTACTGGAGGTGCTAGGAACACTGCCTGAGTCTTGCTGAAGGGCAGGACGATTGGGGTGGGGGTGGGGTGGGGAAGTTGGATCCTGCCTTTATTTGAATTTTTGATATTTTATCATTTATTTTTTGCATTAATTTTCATTTCCAACATTGTATGGCGATATTTATCTTGATCACTGAGTTTTTTGCCTGCCTCTTAAATTTTGCACCCAGTTCCTGGCCTCCTCCTTCTCTCCCAGGGTCTTAGGGCCATTGGGTCCCCTGTGGTTATGGAATCAAGGCTGGGAGCAAAGAGGCCTCCTTTCCTCCTTCCACCCCACATCCCCACCACTGACGGTTGCTGAGCCAGGCTAGGGGCCTGGTGGGGAGAGTCCGCTGCGTCATTGGTCTCAGGTGGCAGGACATCCCCGCGAGGAGGGGCAGGTCACTGAGCAGCCCAGCCCGTGGGAGGAGCCCAGACGCCCCCAAGTGGCCGCGGCGCCGTTCTTCAGCAGCACCTAGGGGCACTGGCTGAGAGCCACCCACTGTGCCCCAGCCAGGAGCGCCTCGGGCGAGCTCCCGCGAGTCCCATTCTGGAGAGCAGAATAGGGGGAGGTGTTGCCGTTCGACGCCGGGCAGGGTGGGGAAATGGCAGTGCCTGCTAGATCGTGTCCCTGTGCCTTCCCCTCCCCCTCAGCCCCTCTTCCTGATGCTCTCCGCCAATAAGTTCTGCTGGTCTGAAGATTCAGGAGAGGGGGAGGTAGAGGGGATGGAGTACAGGCAGGTGGCATCATCGGCTTTTGGCAAGGAAGACAGCCTCATTTTACTTACACCTTTGCCTCCAGATGTGAGGGTGTTGGATGTAGGGGACTTTGTCATTGGACCCTTAACTGGGTGTGTTTTTGTAACCCTTCTTTGGCTTGCCTTTGTTTTTAAATTTATCTGGAGCCTCTAACTCTTGGTGGTTACACCTCGAAAGAGTTCTCTTTCTAGGCTATGCAGAGAGCAAGGGTGGACAGCCAGGACTGAGCCTCCCCTTCCATGGCAGAAGAGACCACAGGGAGGAAGGGTGGAATGCAGTGGGCTGAGAAGGGGGTCTGAGGTAGAGTTGACTGTTTTGTCACAGAGGGAGGGAGGCTGAAAGTTCCTTGTGATGGGGGCCAATTCTGAGGGTCTTTCCCGCTATCATTCCTTGCCTGGAATGATCTCCAACAGCTCCATCTGGTGTCCAAGGCCAGCAGGGTGTGCCAGTGGTGTGATGGCAGCCAATAGGGAGGTTGAAGGGAGAGCCTGTTCCTGACAGCAAGTCAGGCAGAAAGACTGGGAAGAACCTTACAACTGACGAGTGGCTGTGGGTTGTGCATGGAACTGAAAGAGTGGAGCCTGCATTGGGGTGGGCTCCTCTTCCTTCGTGGGGGGAGAGGGCGTGGCAGTGTTCAGGACCTGCACTCTTCTCATTCCATGCCCACAAGGCCTCTCTGAAGTGGTATCTCCCTTAGGACATTTTTGGCTGCACGTTACTGAATTATGAACCAAAAACATTTCTAAACAATTAGAATGTTTAATTTCACTGACGAATTTTAGGAAGTCAGCCTTCTAGAGTAGGCTCACTTGCTCAGTGAAGACATAAAGGATTCAGATTCTTTCCATAATTTTGCTCTGCCATCTTCAGAGTGTTTTCATGGTTACAATATGGCTGCTGTGCCTCCAGATGTCATGCTTTCATAGTAAGGAAGAAACCTACAATCTGCCAGAAGAGGTTATTGTTACACACAATTAACTAATTGAAAAATATCAGCTTTTCAGAGTCAGTCAATGAATGAAGGCAATGATAATATTGGCTGCCACATTCTGACACTAAAGAAATGGCAGAAGCAGTGATGTTTTGCATATGTTATCTTCTTTGCTTTTCACAATTAGTCCCACTTCACAGTGACAGCTGAGATTCAGAGAGGTCAAGTAACTTGCACTATTTTATGACCATGAAATGAAGAAACGGGGATTCAAATTTCAGGCTCTGTGACATTAGGCCTGGCTTTTTGTCTTTTTATAAATGAAAGGAATACATATTTATGTTAAGAATTTCAAACAGTACAGACCTTTGCTTTTTTTTTAAACATTGTATATATTCACGATAAGAATTTCAAATATTGTTAAGTGTACTGTGAAGATCTGTCTGTCCTGTTTGCAGTTCTCACGCTTACCACTGCAATTTCTATTGATCCTCCAGGAAATTTCCTCTGTAATCACAGTTCTCACATCTAAATATTTTATACAAATGAGACCAACTTAGATACTAGTCTACATTTATTTATAAAAACTAATATATCTTGCAGATACTATTGCCATATATAGATTCTACCTCCTTCTTTCTGATGGGTATATTGTATCACATAGAATACAAGTACTTTTAAAAAAATTAAACTTGTTCTTTTCTATTGAACTTTGTGTTATTTCCCATATTTTTTGCTGTTATAAAAATCATGGAAAAATAAATACCCTTGTGTGTATAGTTTTGTATATATGTGTGAAAATATCTGTAGGATAATGTTTTAAAGAGACGGTTGCATAAAATGTCGGTGGATACTGGCAAATTGCTCTCCAAAAAGATTGCACCAATAATACATGCCAATATTTGAGTGTTATCAAACTTTAATATTTTGTCTAATTTGATAAGTGAAAAAATGGTATCTTAATATTATTTTGATTTGCAATTCCTTCACTATGAGGAAGGTTGTGTTTAGCCAAACTGCCTGGATGATAATTCCTGTTTGATAATCTTGGTATATTTACTGGCCATTTGAATATGTTCATGATTTTCCTGTTCATATCTATTTACCAATTTCATTGGATACCTCTTTTTTCTTATTGATTTGTTAAAGCACTTTGTATATTAATGACATGAGCTTCTTTTATATATATGTTACAAGTATTTTCTGTTTGTATTTTAATAGACTTTATTTTTTAGAGTAGTTTTAGGTACACAGCAAAAAGTGAGAAGAAGATAGAATTTCCATATGCCCCTGCCCCACACATGCACAGCCTTCCCCATACCAACATCCCCCACCAGAATGGTACATTTGTTACAACTGACGAACCTACAGTGATGCATTTTAACTACCCTAAATCCATAATTTACATTATGGTTCATTCTTTGTGCTGTATGATCTATTGGTTTTGACAAATGTATCCACCATTATATTGTCCTTATATTACCAGACAGAGTACTTTCACAGCCCCAAAAATCCTTTGTGCTCTTCTTATTCATCCTCCCCACACCACCATGGCAACCACTGATCTTTTTATTGTCTTTATAGTTTTGTCTCTCCCAGAATGTCATATAGTTGGAATTATACAGTATGTAGCTTTTTCAGATTAGTTTCTTTCACGTGTGCATTTAAGTTTTCTCAATGGTGTTTCATGGCTTAATAGCTCTCTTTCTCTCTTTTTAAAGCACTGAATAATATTTCATTGCCTGGATAGACACAGTTTATTTATCCATTTAGGTCTTGAAGGACATCTTGGTTGCTATAAACATTCATGCACAGGTTTTTGTGTGGATGTAAGTTTTTAACTCCTTTGGATAAATACTAGGGAGTGAAATTGCTGGATGATATGGTGAGAGTATGTTTAGTTTTGTAAGAAACCTCCAAATTGTCTTCTAAAATTTTGTATTTCTAAATTGTCTTCTAAAATTTTGTATTTCCTTTCTTCTTAAGCTTAATAATATCCTATACCACATTTTGTTCATCCATTCATCCCTTGATGGACACTTGAGTTGCTTCCAGCTTTTGGCTATTGTAAATAGTGCTGCTATGAATATGGATGTAGGTAGGTCATGGCCCTCTTTGGTCCTCAGTGAGTGAAAAGAGCCCTGTTAAAGCCATGGCATCTCATTCACTGAGCAGGCAATGTGAGCTCTTGTCTAAGGCCAGAACTGTGAGACAAGCCTGTGTCCTTGCCTCAGGATCCACTACTCCTGAATAGGCGTTGGGCAGAGGCATTGCTGGAGGTGTGTATGGGTTCTAGGGCCCTGATGCCTGGGCTGCTCCTTGAATGTCTGGCTTTGTGTGGGTGGCCTCTTCCCGCCATAGCACATAAACTGTGAGGGAACAGCTGACAGGGCCTTCCTACTTTATTCCTTCCTCTGTAGCCTTGGATGGTCGAGAATTCCTTGGTAGCGATATGCAGGGTACCCATAGGTAGAAGGGACTTCTTGGGGCCTGCTGCCTCACAGCCAAGGGCAATATACAGAAGGAGCTTAGCAGGTACAATGCCTTCAGTACACTGCCAACAATTCCTGGTTTCTCCACCAGGACTACCCGTTTCTGAACAACACAAGGGAGAAGAGTTGGATGTCCCGGTGGACCTCCCTGCTGCCTCTTCAGGAGATTTCTGACACCCTTCCTCCTTTTCCTGGCCACACCAAGCAGGCAATGTGGAGGTCTGGGCATGAGAAGACTGGCCTCTGGTTGGACATGGACCTGACTGGCCATAGGTGCAGAGAAATACCCTTTCCCTTCCTAAAGTTTTCTTGCGGGCGATGGCGGGTGGGGGTCCCTCTTCACTCATAGATCTCAGTTCTGCTTGGACCTGTGTCTGTTTACCACACATCCTACCTTTTCATATTGTCAACTAATTCAATACCAACAGGAATCCCCAATTTGAGGTGCAGCAAAGAAGGAAACTTTATTCAATGCAAATAGCTCAATTGTAATACAGCATAGCTTTGGAACAGCTCAGTAGTGTTACAGCCCAATTATGAAACAGCACAACTAGGCAGTCCTGGGACCAGGCCCCTCTCGGACTCGACAGCTCTACTCTGCTCTGCTCTGGTCATCACTGCAGTGGTCTGGTCTGCTCCACCTACTCTTCTCCGCACTGATCTGGTGAGATGTTTTTGGTGTTTCACCTTCAGTGTTTCAGCTACAGCCAAGGAATCATAGCCTTCAATGGAATGGCACTCTCTGGGCCAAAGGGAAGCCGACTTGTATAGACAGAAGTCCCCACCTTTGGTCACTTACTGGTCTGTCCTCGTGCAGATGAAGACTCCAGTCCTCATACTTTGATTGGTCCAAAAGGCACTGTCTTGACTGGTCAGAACGGAGCCACTCTGATTGGTCAGTAAAGATGCTATGGAGCTAAGGCTGCACAGTTCTGATTGGACAGGAAAACCCACTGTCCTATTGATTGAAACTCCTTTATAAGGAACTCCTTTATAAGGGTTGACTCAGATGGCAGAAACACAGTGCAGGTAGGCAGTTCACTGCAGGCTTCTCCCTGAAGTGGGTTTGTGCGAGCCCCCTGTTTAGAAGTGGTTGCTAGACTCTGCTTTTAAATTTGAGCCCAGTTAGCTACCAGGAGCCCTTCTCAGTAGGTAATTTCTTTCTTAGAGTCCACAGCATTAATGTGTTTTTAGCATTCAATTATTTTCAGCACAGTTGCAATGTGCTGGGCACAGTACTAAGTATATTTGCCTTTCATCAACAAACACAGTGAATTAAGTATTATTATCCCCATTTCTAGATTTTTAATCTAGAAATATCTCTTTGTTGCAGACCAGATAAGCTGCGGAATGCAGCATTTACAGACTGATAATGACCCATTGCTTCTTGGCCTTTTGGCTAAGATCAAGTGTAGGTTAATAATGATCTTGAATCTTAGGTTTTTGTTGAAACAGTTCCTGTATATAGAACTATATCTTGAACAGAAGAGGGACTATGTTTGCCTTGAACTTTTGAGAGGAGTATCATAAATATTGTAGATGAATGCCTACTTTTTGATGTGGCAAAAAGTGTCTTTTTCATTTGAAAATGAAGAAATTCTTCCTAATCCCCAGCTCTCTCGCTGTGAGCATATATTACACTTGAGAGAAGAGTCAGCAAATCTTGGTAGAAATAAGTAAAAACAAGACCAATGACAAGAATGGCAACAAGACCCACGACCATAAGAATAACTCAAGGCCAGTGTTTATTGGGTGCCAGAAGTCCCCTGGCTCCTCCCAAACTTTTACATTTGCTACCTGTTTCCTCTTTATCCCAAGTAGGTAGGAACTATTTATATACCCATTTAACAGAGGTGGAGACTGAGGCCCAACTCAGTTTTATTAAATTTCATTGCTTTAACTCAAGGGTTGGAATGTAGACCATCTGACATCTTTCAATTCAGCCCCATCTATTAAGATGACAGAAGTGATGCCCAGACAAAGAAGTGACCTGTTCAGAGACACACACATTTCAGTGGTGGCAGAACACTCAGGCCAGCACCCCAGGGCTCACTGGGCTCAGGTTTGTTGTTTGGCAGGTTCAAGATATGGCATGGCTTTTCCCCAGGCCTCATGGTTTTCCTCCAGGCTGACTATGACACCAGTGGAAGATCACTTTTCTATGGATTTCTGCCTCTCCGGCCCAGGAGGCACTTGAGGGCAAGGAGGCCCAGGGTATGTAGGCAGTTAGGTTTCATTGCTTGAGGGAAAACAGATCAATTTTAAAGGGCCATGAGATAGCATGTTATTATATGCATCAACGACAATGATGGTGATTTGCTACTAATCAGTGTGGCCTAGACCAGGTTTTCCTGGTCAGGCTTATGTTTTGGAGTTGGCAGGAGGCAGGAAGGACCTTTACATGCATCATCTTGTCTTCCTTGCTGGGCCCTGGTGCACGGGCTCCTATGGTTGTCCAAATGTGATGATGGGGAGACAGTGGATTGACAGATCATGGCATCTTGCCCGAAGGCATATCACAGATGAGGGGCAGGAGCCCAGGACTCTGTGGCCAAGGCTCACATCCCTTTGTATTGTGGCAATAAGAGTTTTGACTTAGATCTACTCAGGTTGGGCAAGCTCAGTCTGAGGTGTCACTTGGTGGACACTCAGGGGAGGGGCTTGGGACTCAGAGTCTGGTCAATGAGAGGGAGCCAGGAGGCCTGGGAAAGATGGAGGTCTAGCAGGGTGGGTCAGCTTGCTTAGGGCTAGAGAATGACTAGGCTCTCTGTGGATAGCAGGGTGAGAATTGAGTGGCATTTGTCTCTGAGGCAGGGTTTGTATTGGGACCATGACCTGTGGGCATTCTGACCCTCTCAAATCTTAGAGGGGCTGCACCACCATGGGTTCCTGCCAGGTCCCTAAAGCAGTCACTGTGCCTGAGAGTGACTGTGTGTCCCAGGTAGACAATGCCTATGCTGACCTTTTCAGCACGACTTGCCTCACCTTGGACCTTGAGAACCAAAGCTGGGGCAAGGAAAGCATTTTCTTTCAGTTCCTTGTCTGGAGTGGAGCCTCCTATAACATCTCCATACTGACCTCAATTGTTGACTCAACTGAAGTCTTCTGCCTTGGCCGTGCTCCACTTGTGCTCTTGGGGCCCAGTAGCCTGCAGTGGTTCCTAATTCCTGCACCCATAGTAAGTCCATGTTGGGCTCAGTACGGCTCCCCCACATTCCATTTTAGTAGGCGTCATAAGCAGGGTAAAGGATGCCTTATTGTCTTAGCACTCATGTAGCATCTACTGTGTACAAGTCAGTGGGCGCTGGAAAAACAGAGAGCGGGTGCTCTTTTAGGTACCTTCCATATCTCAGATCCCTCTGCACATTTTTGGCCCAGACCTTGGCAGAAGATGAAGTGCAGTAAGAGAGGTAAAGTAGCTGGTGTGTAAAGATGGCCAGCTGTACTGCCATAAGACCCAAAAGGCTCAGGTTTCTCCCAGGCAGCTGTTCCATTTATGGACCTCAGAGAGCCCAGCACTGTGGACCATGTGTGCCAGCTGTGACATGGAATGCGAGAGGCTTTTGACTCCCAAAGATGCTCTTTCTGCTGTGGCCACTGACATTTTTTTTTTTTTAAATTTAAACTTTTAATCTTTGAGGTAATATTAAATTTACAGAAGAGTTGCAAAGATAATCCAGAGAGTTCTCATACACCTTCACCCAGCATAAAACCACGGTCTACTTAATCCGATTCAGAAATTAACATTGGTACAATGCTAACTCAACTACATACTTTACTCAGTTTTTCAGGTTTCCCTTTGATGTCCTTTCTGTTCCAGAATCCCATCCAGGATATCACATTGTATTCGGTGGCAACTGCCTTTTAACACACCAATTAAGTCCCTGCCCTGCCCTCCTTGACTTTCCCTTCCTTTTCTTCCCGTTTCCCGTGCCTGTCCTCCCTTTCTGTCTGATGCCATCTACTGCTACTGTACTCCTAGGTATGCTGTGCTACCACTGGGTATCCTGAGTCAAAATATGGGGCCTCAGATACATTTATACACAGTGCCACCCACATATACTGGCAACTAGCACTCCTGTTCTGAGCCCCAAACTGCTTTTCTCAATCTTTCCTCTTCATGGGATGAAAAACTCAAGGGGCCACCCAGAGCCCATGCCTTCCCTCTAGACTCATAGTCCCAGTACCTGGGATCCCAGGATCCCTTGTCCAAATGGCTCAAAGAATAGGAACTGCTGTTATAATCTCACCCAAATATTAGGGATGTGTTCATCTCTCCCCATACTGTTTCTCCTGGCTGGGGTTCAGTGGGCTTGGAGCCTATATCCAGGGGCCCTCTCAGCTTTACCTTTCACAGAAAGGGGGTCCAGAAGAAATGTTGGTGGGAGTTCCTGAACTTGAAGGCCCCATCCCATGTGTGGCTCATGTGGGTGTGATGACAAGGGTTGTGTCTATGTGAGTGTGGAGTGCAGCAGGCCTAGGGCAGGCCCTAGGGATCAGATAGAGAGTGGCCCTTGCTTCTCTTAGTCTTCTCCTTAGCATTGGAAGGCTCTGCTCATCCTGGCCACAGTGCACTGTCTGCAAGCTGGGGTACTGGACACCCTCACTGGGGACTGTAGGCTAGTCACAGCCTCTCTGGGTTTCTCCCTCCATCAGCATTTTCCAATTTTCCAGACTCTAAGAATCATCTGAGGAGCATATCAGAATGCAGATTCCTGGCCTGCAGGAGGCTAAGTCCAGCTCTTCAAGAGTCACTGTGTAAACCCAACCTGCCCTGAGCTTAAGGCCTCTGAAGTACATGGGTACATTTTCTTCTGTCATCCTGGAACAGCCCTGAGGAATAAAAAGCCTTCTTTGGTTTTAGTGAGAAAACTGAGGCCTAGGGAAGTTAGGGAGCTTGTCCAGTATACATGACTGGCAGAGTTTAAGCACAGGTCTGGCTACCCGCCCACCTGGGTGCCCAGTGCGGAAGGGAGGAATCTTCTTTCGTTGGCCACGGGAGAGAGACAGTCACCATTTCAGTCACAGTCCAGCCCTGGAGGGGTCAACCTGCTGGCTTTCTCAATCTACAAATGATGACTTTTTTGGCTTCAAACATCAAATTCTGATATAGAAGAGAAAGGAGAAATTCCTCTGGTCAAAACATGCCTGTGTGTCTGCATGCGTGTTTGTGTGTGTGCATGTGCATCCATGTCTCTCTCTGTGTGCACGTGTGTTTGCATGCATATTTTTGTGTGTGTATACACATTTGCATGAGTATGTGTTGTGTGTGTGGCTTCCTCAAAACAACCTTTTCGGAAGCCTTCATTGGCTGTTGGTGAGACCTGGCCAAGACCGGGGTTGGCCCCCTTTGCGTAGGACATGAGCTGGGCTTCCTGACCTCCAGGCCAGGGGCCTCTCATGCCTTCAGGTCCTCAGGCTACTTCTGACTCTCAATTACAGGGTTCCAGGTGTCTTTCAGTGGCCCCACTTTTGCTGCAGTCCCACTCTGGAAAGAGCCAACCTTCCCTCAAACCTCAGGCAAGTCACTGCCTCAGGGTTCTGGCCCCTCTTGGGTAAAAGGGGATGAGTGGAAAGGTAGATAAGGCGCTCAGACACGTGGCCCCGGTGCCATTTTTCAGGGCTTTAGGGTAGGTCCTAGGAGTGTTCTGGGCATGGCCCTTCCCCCTGAACCAGCTCTGGGACAGGATGCCCAGGCTACCCCAGGACTGAGTTCCCCCTTCTCCTCTCGCAGAGGTGTCCCCACTGCTCCTCCTGCTCTTCCCAAGTGGATGCTGGCTCTGTTACCTGGGGTCTTGCAGAAGGACATCAGAGGTAATGCTGCCAGTCCAGCTTGCAGGCTCTGAGTTCCCTTCCTGCACCCACATCCTGGGCTCCAGCCTGAGCTCTGGAAAGGTCCGCTAGGAGAAGAAATATGCCCAAGCAGGGAGGTGGCTGCCACAAGAAACTGTGGAGGTGGGCAGGGTCCTTCCCCTCTGAGG
>NW_011888801.1:12671071-12689800 GCF_000151845.1 Pteropus vampyrus
GAATGTTGAGGGATATGGTTTCCTGAGGGAAGAATGTGGCCTGCAGGAAGGAATGGAGAGGTCAGGGGGGATTTCTTGGAGGCCTCTCAACCCCAGCATTGGCCCACTGGGGTCTGTGGCTCATTACTTTACTTGTTTTAAAAAAGAATGTTTTCTCTCTTGAGCGTCTCATGTTTCTAATCACAAAAATGGTGCATCTTCCAAGTGGAACTTTTTTTTTTTTTTTTTTTTAAGAAAGCACAAAGAAGAAAATAAACATTGCCCATCATCCCACTATCCAAATATAACTACTGTGAATGTTTTGGTCAGTTTCTCATGAAAGTTTATATGGGTATTTTATATGTATATATATTTACTTATAAAATTGAATTATACTGTAAGTTCTGTTTTGCAACCCTGTTTTTTACGTAACCACTTGCTGGGTTCTGTGAGGCCTAGGCCTGTCCCATAGGAGATCCCCTTCTGGAAGAGGAGGGCAGAGAGGGGGGCCTGGTGGTGTGAGGGAGGGCTGGCTGGGCTGGGAGAGCAGGTAGCTTTCATGCAGTGGCTTTGGTTCAGAAGCAGGTTGGGTAGCCCCTCACTGGCCTGGGATCCTCAGCTGCCCTCCTTCCTTGGCACCCCAGTTGTGTCTCATTGACCAAGCACCTCCTGCCTGCCAAGTGCTATGGGCCTTCCCTAATGGAGACAGCAGCTGGATCTATGATATTTCAGGAACTTCTGTCTCAGAAGTATTTGTTAATAAGGGACCAATGAGAGATCATCAGTGTGAAGGAACAATGGGCCACTGAATTCAGGCAGAACTGGGCTGTTAATTTCTATACTACCCTATGCTAGCTGTGCATCCTGGGTAAGCACTCACCTTTTGGAGCCTTGGTATCCTCATCTGAGAAAAGGGCTTCCTGGCTCTGCCTCAGAGGTGGTGATGGGGTCTGATGTGATGACTGTGAAGCCAGTGAGGAGCACATGCCTATGAGCATGGCCTTTTCCCTACCAACCATGTGAAGGCTGAATTTGGGGTCACTGGGCCTCAAGCTTCTGCTTTCTTCCTTAGTCGAAGAACAGAAAGTTTCACGCTAAGCAAAGTGTACCTCCTGGACTTGTTTCCCAGCTGCTGTCTAGGCTGAGCAGTGTTTTGTGAGGAACAGAGGAGAGCTTCTGGTGGCCCATTGGGCATATGGCTGTGGATGTCAGCCAGGTTGGGATATGGGCTGAGGTGAGGCATGGGGTGAGATGAACCATTGACAAGCTCACAGGCACAGCTTAAGGTGGGATTCTTCGCCTGCCGTCCTTCCCAGCAAAAACAACTACAGGCTTTATAAGGTACATACACTATTCAAATGCATTCTGTGCTCTGATCCTTGTCATCTTGAGAACGCCAATACTAGAGATCACAGAGCTAACAACCATCATTCTGCAGTGCTTCTGATTTACTTACAGGGTTGAGGGTATTTAAGACATTAAAATGTTTTCAGTTCAGTCAATTAAAAAAAATTGCATTTGCAGCTGCAAAGTGGCTTTTATTACAGCATCTCACTGAATTGTTCAGAACAGTCCTGGGAGGTTAACACTCTTATTGACATTTTATAGATAAGAATTTGAAGGCTCATAGAGGTTAAACATGTGCCTGTGGAGGCAGAATGAGCTGATGGCAGAGCTGGGATTTGAACCTGGTCAGCACAGCTCTACAGCCATGATTCTTTCCACCCACAATGGGTGTGTGTTGAAGAGGCAGTCCCCAGTGCCTTTGAAAGGACTCAGCTGGAGTCCAGCCCCCTTGCCCACCCTGCACACAGCTGAGGTGATGTGGATGGCAGGACAGGTCACTCCAGCACCAGTTGCCAACCACACTGTGTCGGGGACATATACAAAGACAGAGAGGCTCATCTAGCCTGAGCTGAGCAGGCTTCCTGGGGCAGAGTACTTGGCCTTCTTTGAGTCAGTGTCCTGGGTCCACCCTGATGGGTATCCCTTTGAGAGTTTGAAGGCTGTGAGCTCTTTCCCCTCAATACACACACAGACACAAACACCCTGTACAAATGTAGATGTGAACCAAACTAATTCCATCTCTGTGTCCCAAATTTCAATTCATTTTTGAAGTTTTGTGCTGTGACCTTTGACCAATCTCACTGTCCTCTTTAGCAAGCATATCAAAGCTTTCTAGTTGATTGTTATCTGTGTTCCTTAAGATGTAGCCATAAATATTTTTTGTTAATAATAGCCATAATTGCATGACAACTGAAATAAATATCAAACTGGTGATAGTATTAATTATAAACAATCATCTATCACAAGACCACCAGGAGGTATGGTCTCTGGTGCTACTGCATTCATTGTCCCCTTGTCTCATCAATCATTAGTATCTGAGTTATACTGTTAAAAAACTACTGTAATGGGTCTGTTAGCAAATAATCTGCACAGAATTCGTGGGTTGTCTCTTCTGCTCTGATCCAATCTTCCTGATCCAATCTTCTTATAAGTAAATTATCTTATAATAAATTCTGTTATATTCTATGGAGTTACCTGCTTCGTTTATCGGGTCTGAAGATAACTTCTCAGTAAGGTGGTCATTACACCTTTGCCCCACCATTGGACACACCCCCTTTTGCTTTCAGTTGAGGGTGTGCAAGGGCCCCCAGATAAATCTAGCTGTAAAGAGTGATTGTGTTGTGAAGGCTGCCTTCAAAAATTTACAGGACAGAGCAGGGAATAACAGACAGAGGAGAGAGCAGAGGCGAAATGCAGGTAGGCTGCCCAGCACAGGGATGGACATTAGCAAAAGCCTAGGGATGAGAACCAGGGGAACAGAATGAAACTAGGAGATGGCTGGCCAGGCAGGCAGGGTGGTGGCCCCACCTAGCACATGCTTCTGTAGAAAACAAGTACCTTGGGAGCCTGAGTGGCAAGTCAGCAGCCCTGGGCTGAGGTGGAAGGTGTCACCTTAGCCCCGAGGTCCTTGCTGAGGTAATTCAGCAGGATGCTGGCTGTTTCTTTCCTGCAGGATGCCTCAGAACAGCATGGTCTGCCAACTTCAGAGCCACTTGGAGGATCAGTGACTGCTACAGATGCTACTGTAGCCTGAAGAGGGTTTGTGAATCTGAGGGATTATGGGGGCCTCCATTCCACCCTACCTAGCCCCTGAGGGCCACTGCCTAGCTGCCTTGCTTCTCTGGCCATAGCCATGTAGAAGGCACTGGGAGCTTTCCTACACAGTCTCTGCCAGGTAGGTAGGGTTTGAGGAAGGGCTCCCAGCTCCTTTCTTCAGAGAGGGAAAGAGGCTCAGAGTCTGCCCAGAGCCAAAAGTCAGGAGCAGGAGTCAGGCGGCCATAGGAGGGGCTGAGGGAACCTGAATGAGCTGGAGACAGAGTTGGGTCAAAAGGAAGAAACAGAAGAAATCATGGGGGAGTGAGGGAGCTGTGCTCTCCCTTAGACCTCAAGACTCTAGACAAGAAGCTCTGCATGAAAACCTACTGAGAGAATCTTCCCCTTACCTGGGACAACTGGAGCCCACAAGTTAGCCATCATGGTTGTTCAGATCACTATGAGCTGCAACCATGACACTTTGCCAAGAAGGACCAACACCAAAATGTTTTGAAGGGGTTGTATTTCTTACGTTCCTCTCATGGCCACATATTTATTATTCACTTCCTGTCCCCATCTATGAAAGTCAGCTGTTTTATCTCCCTATTAGAGCTTAGGCAGGAGAGGCTATGGGGGTTGACTGGCTGGCCTGAGTTCACAAGGCTAAGAAGTCACGCAGCCAGATTGGAAGCAGGGTCAGCTGACTCCACAATCTGGAGTCTTACCACTCTGCCCACCCCGTGAGGGCATCGAGCACTGAGGAGTGACAGCGTGAAATGCCAGCACCTGCTCAGAAGATGATGATTCTGCCACTCGTCACTTTTCATCTTGACCTCTTTATTCCTTATCTTCATCTTAATGAAAGGAGAGAGGAGGGCCGGGCCCAGGACGAGCACAGACCCAGTTCAAAGGGGTTTCCACACTTGGGAACTGAGCCAGCTGCTAGCTTAAGTTTTATTTTAAAACAGCTTGTCCAACTGTTTTAACTGTGTCCTTTCTCTCTTTGACACCCAAAGATTTGCCTTTGTTTTCTCTACTAAATCCTTTTTTTGTGAATGAGGAAATGTAACTGTCCCCCACCCTTGTCTTCCCTACCTGCTTTTGCAGGCAGGCTGGCATTGGAAGCTGGGTTGGGCTGTTCAAACTTTTGACTACGATCAAAGTTAGAAATACAAATTATCGTGTGGTTCAGCATCAACGTGCACATACACACACAGACATGCACATACAGATGGTTTTTTTAAAAAAATTTTATTTCATTTAAAACATGCTGGACTCAGCCTGGTGGATTTCATACCCACTAGGGAGTTGCTACCTGCAGTGAGCATGGATACTGGCAAGTTTTAAAGAAAACGCCTGTACTAGACCCCCACCTGCTGCCAGACCTGATACACACCAGGCACACCAGGGCATTTGTTTCACTGAGCCAAACCACAGAGATTCCTCTGGGCAGAGAGGAAAAGCCACCACACCATTCACAGCCTGAGCTCTCCTTCCATTCACCCTTCCATCCATCCACCCATCCATCTATCCGCCCTGTCCCAACTGTCCCAATCTATTCGTTCAGCAAATATGTCCTGGATTTTGGTAATATGACAGGAAAGGTCTTAGGTGTTGAAAAACAAAAATGAGTAAGATATCTTTTCTGTCATTCATGAGTTCTACCCTAAGGGAGATGGAATGAAGACAAAATGAAATACTACCAAGAAGTACTACAGCAGCTGTAAACCCAGGATGCTGTGGGAGTTCAGAGGAAGGAATTATTAAACTTCTGAATCTTTGAGTTTCTAGAAACCAAAAAAGCGAGTTCAGCCTGGAATACCTTTCTAGGCTCTCAGTTCTGAAACACCCAGAAGTGGGGGCTGGAGGCCAAAATGGGGTCTATGCTGACTGCTGAGGAGCACAGCCCAGGACCATGGTGTTGAGGCCCTGTGTGGGGCTGGATGGGGCAGGTTTTCAACAATGGGCTGCGTTTGGGCATCTCTGTTACTTTTGAGCATGATGGGCACTTGAGCTCTCCAGTGGAGAGCTCAAGTGGAGAGCTCAAGTGCCCACTGGTGGCCTACTGACGTGCATGAGGCTGGTTTCAGGTAGGCCAGCTGGAGCTGAGCTAGATGGAGTGTCAGGGGAGCTCCTGGCTGCTTCTCCAGACAGTGGCTTTGAGGACAACACTAGCATATCAATGGGCCTGGCAAGTAGAAGTCCCTCGATTTATGATGGCTTTCCCCATTTCCTTCTAGGGGTGGGTAGTTGAGGAAGGAACAGCATGGAGAGAGCCTGGTGTTGAGGACACCATGCAAGGGGATTCCTGGCACAAGAGGATGATATGCTGGGAGCCCTTCACCATCTTAAAGACTTTCTGACTCAGAACTTCTGGCAGACTGAGTAATGTCTCCTCACAGGTGACCATGTTCTAATTCCCAGACTCTGTATATGTGTTGTCACATGTGGCAAGAGGGACTTTATAGATATGATTCAGTTAAAGATCTTGTGATGGGGAGATTATCTATAATTATCTGGGTGGGCCCAATGTAATCACCAGGGCCCTCATAAAAGGAAGGCAGAAGAGTCAGAGGCAGAGAGACAAGATGAAAGAACTGAAGTAGAGGTGAGATAAAGAGAGATTTGAAGATGCTATGCTGCTGGCTTGAAGATAAAGGAAGGGGCCATGAGTCAATAGATGCAAACTTTAGAAGCCAGAAAAGGCAAGGAAGTGGATGCCCCTTGTGCCTCTTGAAGGGACGTAGCCCTGCAGCTTGATTTTAGACTCTGACCTTAAGAACTGTAAGATAATGAAATTGCATTGTATTATTTTAAGCCACTAAGTTTTTGATAATTTATTATAGCGGCAACAGGAAACTAATACAACTTCTAATCTGGAGGTGGATATTTTTCTACGGAGACAGGTTTTTAGTTTTTGTGTTGTTAGTCACAGGAACATGGATGCCCTATGCAGAAGTTCACTCAAGTTATTTTCACTCATTTAAAGTTGTTTATTGGTGCCCTGCTAGCTGTACCCTGGGATGGTGCTGGAGACTTTGGGGTGAATCAGGCACAGTCTCTGCAGGGCAGCTGTGTATAAGACTGATCACAAGCAGGAGTGATATGTGAGGTGTGAACAGGGATATGGGGACAAACAAGAAGGCACCTCACCACTCTAGGTTGGGCTTGCTGGCAATTAGTTTGTGAGGTTAATCATTAAGGCGAGGGAAGAGAGAAATGTAAGCATGACAGAGGATCTCATTTTGAAGCAAATGACGCCTGGGACAGCAATAACCAACACTTTCCGTAAAGAGACTGCCGGGCCCAGGTGGGATGGCCGGATGGAATGTCCAGGCGAATCAATTATGATGGTTGAGCTCCCAGGGTTAAAAGGAATGTCCAGCTTCCTGTGGGCTGCAGCAACCTCTTGCCAGCTGGGAATGTACAGGACAGTTGAGGTTGTAGAGAGGGAATGTCTGTGTAAACATACTTTATGGCTTATCCATGGTGTCCTGGCTACAGATATGGCACTTGAGGGTGAGGGGAAGCTGCTGGTGTTTAAGGCTCTGGGTGACCTCCAAAGAAATAGACAAGGTGACAAGGCCCACCTGACAATCACTGAAATGTGTTTCTACTCTGGCAATGGCCAGAGAGGTTCTGACCACATGGAAAGCAGGTCTTGTTCCTGCTGATGGAAGGAAGGCTTCTAGGAGGAGACAGAAGCTTGTACAATGCAGAGAGCAGAGATAGACTGGGGAGAGAGAGAGAGAGAGAGAGAGAGAGAGAGAGAGAGAGAGAGAGAGAGCGAGCGAGAGCGCAAAGGCTTGGAGCCCAGTGAGAGGGCAAAGTGTTGGTGATGGAGACTGATGGTTAAAAGGAGGCCAATGTGGCTTCTTGGGCACCTGAGGAAGGCAAAAGTTCTGGGAAGTAGGCCATTAAGAGGTCACTGTTGCCCTGGGTGGTGTAGCTGGACAAGTCAAGGGCTTGGCTCAGCTATCCTGTTGGAGAGGCCAGTGCCTTTTGCAGAGCTGGGACACCTGGTAGGGTTGGGCTACCTTGATCTGAGTCCTCAGTAGAAGGTTCTTGCCTTTGCTATAGACTGGGGACATCACGCTGAGAGGGAACTGTTGTTTTGTCAAAAGGATCTCCTTGGTCAGAGCTCGTGGGGACTGTTAAAGAAAATCAGAGCTGGACAGTAGTTAAAAAATAGATTTTATCCAGAAACTATTACAACAGAGAAGAGACTTTAGTATATAGAGCTGGGCTCAATTCCAAATACAGCAAGGACAAGTGGGACTTTATAGCCAAGGAACAGAGTGGAGGTCAGTGGATGGAAAATTACTAAGAGGAAATATCAGGATTAGGGAGGATTCTGGTTAGACAACTTGACAAGTTTCTTGCTGAGGGCAGGCCAGAATGATCAGATACCAAGCACAGGGCATGAGGAATTTGATAAGATATTGAGAGCGATCAGATAGCAAGAGTGGGAGATTACTGCTAAACTGACTTGGCAAGTCTCTTGCTGCAGTTGGGCAGTGCAGGCCTGACAAAGACAGATGCCAAAGTCAAGGCCTAGAGGGCCTAAATGAGCTGACTGGAGTTTGGGCAAGGAGTCTTTGCCAGGGCCCAGCCTGGGTAATGCTCTGCCCCAGAGCATTGGGAGCCAGTTACCTTTTCCATAAATGGGAGTCAGGGGAGGGACAGTCCGGGGCCTGGTCGCTCTGGGGCTAGCAGGGAGAAGTAGAAGCTCTGAGCCTTCTGAGGGCCTGGTTTTTCAAAGTTCCAGTCAGGGTGCCTTGGGGAGAATCGAGAAAGAAGGACCTTGTGAGGGGAGCCTGTGGATGTGAGTGGTCCTCACTCCCTGCCCTTGTTTATGTTTGCTCTTTTGCCCATCTTAAGTGTGACAGAAACATCTGGCACCAGTTCTCATGGCTAATCGAATTCACCATATTGCAGTCACAGTTTTCCCAAAAGAGTCACAATTAAGGCTTTGACCGGTAGTGTTTGGCAAAGAGATAAACGTCCACACATTCCTTGTTTTGTTTAACAAGCAATTCCGAGGTGTGCCTTGTTCTAGACATAAATCACGTGTGGTTCTTCTCCCCAAAGAACTCACAGGTGGTTGGGGAAAGGTGACCTGTGCACAAACAAGTAGCACTCACCATAGCTGTTAACCCGATTCCAGACATTCCAGATGCCAGTAATTCTTAGCAAATATTGAGCACTTTGCTGCAGCTATTGCATGTATTTCTGAAAACAGCCTTAGGAGAGCTTTTGCTGTCTGCTTTTACAGATGAAAAAGTTGAATTTTGGGGAGATAAAGTAACTTGACGGTGACCACACTGCTAGTTGGAGGCTGAACCAGTATTCGAACTCAGATTTGACTGCAGAGGCTACCGCCTTGCAGCTTCTGCCTCTCCACGGGAGAGTCTGATAATAGAAGTTGTGTGTATAGGAGTTTTATAGGCAGATCCAGGTGGGGAAGGCCACCTAGTTAAAAGACTCGAGCAAATCATAAATATGGGGACATATGGCCCCAGGGACCTGCTGGCCGGGCTGGAGGCTGGGGGCTGGGGATGAATAAGCATGACTGGAAAGAATACTGGGAGCTGATCAGACCTCCCTAATTATCCTAGGTTTTAGTTCGATACCAGGACCTGGAGATGAAAGTGAGCCTGGGTTGCAGTAGGAGGCCATGTCACTCATTTGCAACCCCCCGCCCCCCACCTGCTGTCCTCAGCATCCTGCTTCAGGGAGAGGGAGGAATGATGTGTCAGTTCAGAATCCCAAATGCCTGTCTGAGAGCCATGTCATTGGGAAAGAGACTTATTCTTTCCAGCTTCCAGTTCCTCCTTTGTAAAGACATAATGGTTAAGAGAGGTAATCTACATAACACACTGTCTATTAGAACTTCTTAACTTTAAACCAGGAAACACTGATGAATTTAAGGAGGAATTTAGTTCACAGAGTCAGCAGGAAGATAGAAGAACTGGGCCCGGACCCAAGGTTAGATCCAAGGCACTTACCAAGGGTATAAAATTGTCATCTGGAGAATGGCCTTATTTACTAGCAGTCTGGTCAGAACCTAATGACTCTGGAAGGCATGACTGGAGGAATGCCATGTCTTTCAAGTCCTGATTCTGTGACCCAGAGCCAGATTCCAGAGAGAGGCATGTGATAGGCCACTCCCTGATAAGGACTGGGCTGGGAGCTGCTTTATATGCCAGGAGACCAGAAATATTGGAGAGAAACACGGTGTGGACAGCAAGGGAAAATGGACACAACAGCCACTGCATGAGCTGGTACAGGATGAGGTACTTCATCCTGACTCTCTCCTCTTCCTTTTCCCTTTGCCCCTTCTTCTTCTTTCTCCTTCTCCTTCCCCTTCCCCTTCCCTCTCTTTCTTCATTCTCTGCCTCCCAATTCCGAGAATTCTGGGTTCTTATCAACTTTCTTCTGGATTGTGACAACTTTCTTACCTCTTGTCTCTTCCCCTCCAACAGCTCACCTAGGATCCCACCATTTTTCTTTCTAAAATGTAAATATTATGTTTTTACTCCCCTCTCAAAAAGGCTCTGAAGGCTTCTCAACAGCATAGGCTAAATCTGAAAATTCTGAATCTTGCCTGCTTCTGTAGTCTCCGCCTCCTTACCCTACAATACTCTTCTCTAATTCCATCATTTCCCAGTACTCTAAGTCTTAGTGTTCTCTCCTCCTGGATGCACCATTCCAAACTTAAAGAATTCCTATTTATCCTTTAGATCCATTTTAGATCCATCTCAAATTATATATATATATATATTCATACAAATGACAGCTTCACATACTCATATGCTTTATTCAAAAAGTGTTCATACAAATAACGGCAGACCAATGACACATGCATATTATTTACTGATGTTAGTGACCTGGGCAACTAGCCCAGATGTCATTTTGCCCCTGGACCAAGGGCCTGCCCAAGATGATGTGCCAGGTGATGAAGGGAAGTCTCTGAGGCAGGAAGGGCTGCCTCCTCTGTGCAATGTTATGGTTTGGCCTCATGGTGGTGTCAGTCTACCACTGGATCAGCTTTCACAAACTATAGGTTTTTTCTTGTTTTCTTGCCTTTGGACAGGTGAGCTGGTTAAAGGGCCTGTATGTCTCCCCCAGCCTTACTCCCTGCAACTCTAGGCTGTCAAAGAGCTCATGCTTTTTTCTCATACAGGGACTGAGAGGCATTCCTAGTTTTCACATCTCCTCCCTTGATGTACTTCCAATAGGTTCATTTCATAGGTCACAATTGCTTTGGCCATGGCCCACAAGAGAGGCCTTTAAACCACACTGCCTTCTCTTCTCATCATCCCTTGATTTCCTTAGGCAGTTAGTAACTCTCTTCTCTGGGGTCCCACAGCAAACAGCAATGAGGCCATGGGTTTGCTGGCTCTGGGCTCTGGCATGGGCAGGATCTGGGAACTAAAGGCACCTTAGTTATGGCAGATCTTCAGAATTTGAGAGCTGGGGCAGGTCCAGAAACCTGTCAAAAGGAACTGGAAAAAACTAGAACCACTATCTGGAGTTAAGGCTTGAAAACCCTGAGTGCAGAGAAAGCTATGAAGGTGGCTCCTGGGCCTATGTCTGGATTGGTCATATCCTTCATATTGACATTTTTAGAAGTGCTAAACTTCTAATGCAAAACTTGTTTTGGGGCTGAGTACTCTGGAAGGCCAAATAAGAGCAATTATAAATTCCTGGGAGACGGTGGTGGGCATGACAGATGGATGCAGTGAGAAGAGCAACAGAGAAAACAGAATGCCTGTAGCAAACAAAAATTCTGAAGCATATGAGAAAAATATTCTTAAGAGAAGTGAAAAATGAAATCAACAATAAGGAGATGAATTCAGTGCCAAAGAAATGAAATTATGAGAAAATCTAAAAAAATTTTCAAACATTTTAAAACCTTCAAGAAGAAAGAATAGCATTCACACACACACAAAATTATAAAATAAAACCAGAAAGATATGAATTGAAAAAAGATTGGCTCTGGAAAAGAGCTGATTAGAAATCTGGGTATAAAAATATGCTGATTAAATAAATAGTTGAGAAAGTCAAAGATAGAACCAGTGAATTGAAAGATAGAAAGCAACTCACAGGTATAAGGAGATGAAAAGATTGAAAAGAGCTTAAGAGGCAGGTTGAGAAGGATTGACAGAGAAGTAGTAGAGAGGTAATGAATGAGAATTTTCTACCATTTAAAAAAGACATGGCTTTAGAATAAAATCATGCATAGGGTGCTGAGCAAGATTATAAGGAAACTGAGAAAGAGACCCCCAGACCAGGTTAGTTCCCCACCTCCCTGTTACCCTCTCCTCTTTTGTAGCAATTGGGACACTGGTCTTCACGTTCAAAGGCTGACTCTGGTTCCTTGACTGTCTGAATTTTACATGCAGCAGGTCGTCTGGTACCTGGTGTCTGGAAGGTGCTCAATAAACATGTGCCAATAAACGTGTGCCTATTGAATAACTGACAGATGAGTAAGTCAATGCTGGGAGAAGCCAGTGTACATGTCCTAGTACAGAGCCAAGATGCAGGGACACCTGAATTACTATAGTGGATTCTGGGAAATGGCCAATGCACACAGCCCATGGCCCTCTGGTTAGGCTGGACAGGCCTGCTATCCTCATGAAGGGCTGCTCTGGGGCCAATATGTCTGTTTGTGTAAGTGAGAGCTGGGGCGCCCTCTGGCAGAAGCCTACTCTGGCTGGGCTCAACCCTGCAAAACAAAAAGGTGTGAGGACTGCCTTTCCTATAAGATCTTTCCTTGCCTGGAGAGTGGCCAGCCCAACAGAGGCACAAACTCATTCTCTATAAATATGTGATTAGAGATGAGCTATTAACAAAAGAATAGCCTCAATAACAGAATGATTAACTAATATCAATATAGCACTTTATGGGTTCCAAAGAGCTTTCACATTTGTTATCTCATCTAATCCCTATAACATCTGGAAAGGTTATTATTCTTGTACTCATTTTATAGAGTGGGAAAAACTTGGATTGGAGAATTGGAACAAACTGCCTGAGATCCCTGAGCAACTAAGGGGCATATCTAGGGTGCTGAGCTTTGGACTTTGGACACTATCCTGTGGCCACCATCCCTCCTTTTTCTTGTCCGGGAAGAGGTTGGGCTGCCAATTATCTTTACTATCCAGAAACAGTTTACTGAGTAACTGAAGAACGCTTCTGAGTAACTGAAGAATGTATTCGACATTGCACAGAGGGCCACAAGTGATGTGCTCCCAGGAATAATTCACCTTCGAACACAGAGCAGGGCTTCTCTGCCCATCTCCATAGAGTAGGAGGTACGTGGAGTGTATGGAAGCCGAGTACAGATTGACCTGTTAGGGTGCGTGCATGCGGGTCCCTTCTAGGAGGGGTAAGGAAATGATGAGAGATGGTACAATTCTTGTTTCCTCTTTCATGTCTGGACACAGCACTCAGGGCTGTATTGCTAGCATATCATACATATGCTTTCCTTTTATTCTTTTTCTTTACATATGAACACAGCCAAGTGGCTTAAGACATGTGGGCACACAATGGAGGCTACGGACTTTCACTTTGGGCATGCCCTTATTTCAGTTGAATTATTCTTGAGTCCTAAGCATGTTCATTTAGTATTTTCCACTATTTTAATAAAACCAGGGAAAAAGAAAATAAAGCATTTAAATAATGGACGAATAAGGCCGTGCAGACATAGATCTTTCTGTTTGGTTCAGCTGGGCCATGTAGTACTCAGCACTTCTCCCTACAGCTGTGAGTAAAAGTCTGAATCAGGCATCCAAAAGACCATATACAAGACGCACTAAGGAGTAGGTTGTTTGAAAGTGGAATGTGTGGAAGTTGATGACAGCCGTCTTTCTAAAATACCCATTTATTAAATAAACAATTGACCTATTTGTGAACTACTCATTCGGCAAATATTTATTGTGTGCCCGGCTTACTGGAAATGACTAAGACCTATCCAAAAGGGCTTCACAGCCAAGCCAGAGAAGTCATACAGGGTGGAAAGTTCTAGGATGTGATTAGAGTTCATCACCATCTATTGGAGCAGTTCCCTTGGGTACCCTTCCAAGGCTGTGGTTTCTGAGTGAGATACTACATTTCGTAGCATTTCTGTATGCATATTCATACCAGACTTCCCCTGCTTCATCTGAATTAGTGTAGTTCTACTTGCAAAGAAACTGCTACTAAAGATCAGAAATTAAAGGAATCAGAGAAAAGAAGTTTATGCAGTCAGGCAGATCTTGGACAGTTGGGAGAAGGAAATAGGCAGCAGGAGTGGGAGAAGAGATGGTGGCAAGTCACGTTCTGTTACTCTGAGAGAACATAGCAAGAGATGATATAGTTCTTGAGTTGTTTTAGGAGAGAAGGAAACTGTTGATTTCTCTATGCCTGACACAGCTGCAGAATAGGATGAATACCTTTTGTTTGCAGGTTTGAAAATCATAAAGTTTCATTTAACAGATCAGTGTTAAGTGGTCTTCAGTTGTAATTTTCAAACAGTTTTAATAAATTCTGCTCAGCACAAATATACCTTCCTCTGGGAAGCCATCTCTCACCTCTGGGGCTGAGTGATGGTGTTGGCCCCCGGTTCCCATAGTGCCTCCTGCACTTCTCCTGGGACATTCAGCACTTCCTAAGCTCCTAAGAGTTAATTGTTTATTACTAGGTCTCAGCCTTTGGGGCCTAAAAATCTGGCATAGGACCCAGAGAGGAGCATCCAGTAGTGTTGCTGAGGGTGAGAGGGAGGGAAGGACAAGGGAATATTCAAGGCATGTGTACGTAGATAAATGCATGAGGTGAACATGCACCACATCTTTGTTCTTTGGATCACCCCGAAGATCCCTTCCAGCATCCTGTTCCTCTTCTTCTTCATGGCCAAATGTGGATGGAGATGCTGGCTCTTTCCAAAGGACTTTTCCTTCCAGGTGAGAGGTAAGAGCAACAGTAGCTACCCTAGAATGAAGAAGGTGGTCCTGATGTTTGCAAGCAGCAGGAAAATGCACTCTATTGGTGCCCTGGGCCCATGGGGTGGCCCCAAGTGCCATATTTCTGTTGGTGCCACTTACTGTCTGCACCTGGGTATATCACTTCTGTTTACTGAGTCTGTTTCCTCATCTGTAAAATGAGGATAATAAAATTGACTCCCAGGGTGATGTGAAGATTAAGTGAAAAATACAGTATAAAATGCTTGGCACATTATAGACACTCACAATATGGAAGCTCTCATTATGCGTTCTTGGCCTGACCCCCTGGAGGAGACATCTGGAGTTCCAATGCCAGCAAGCTCACAAGTGTGAACAGCACTGTGATTTGCTGTGGTTTTATTGGATGTCAAATATAGAGATCAGAAAGAGTGGTGAGCACAAGCCTATCAGAAGAGGACTGAGGTTTGAGTCTGAGTTATGTCACATTATACCCGTGTGACTTTGAGCAAGTCATTTATCCTCTCGGAATCTTATTTTTTTTTATCTGTAGATTGGGATTAGTAATATTTTTTAATCAGAATCTTCAATTCATGGCACTCATCATCATCAGCTGAGACAGGTTCCCTCTCTTCTTAAATTTTATTTTACTATTATTTTCCTCATCTTTCCTGATCTACCTCATTCCTTTCTTTCCTCATAAGGATCCACTCTGGTATATTTGATATAAGTCCTTCCTATGTATGAACCTTTGAAAAAACCTTCAGAGTGATTTTGTGAATGTGTGGGTCTTTGACTGACTTAAATACTTTTGGGCTCTGGTTCTTGTTTTGTTTTTCCTGAATATTATTTAAGATTGATAAGGATAGGGCTCTGGTCAAGGTGGCAGAGTAGGTAAATGCTATGCCTCCTCCCAGGATCACATTAAAATTGCAACTAAATTATAGAACAAGCAACCTTGAGAATCATCTGAAGACTAGCTGAACAGAAGTCCTATAACTAAGAATATAAATAAGCTACGATGACACTGGTGGAGGGGCAGAGATGCGAAACGAGCTTGTCCTACAACCACATGTGGTGGTTAAGAATTGATAGGGATATCTCAGCTGCAGAGTTCCCCCCACACTGGGCTCCCCAGCCAGGAGTACTGGTGCTTGGAAAGGGAGACCCCACAACATCTGACTGTGTAGGGTGTTCTGTTCATCCTGGTGAGATGGAGGGCTGTGGGAAACCTTGGCATCCTACTAAAGGGCCCATGCCCAGACTCTCTCACTCCCAGGCACTCACACTGGGCTTCAGAGGAGGGACAGCGATTCAGGAGGCACCTGAGACACAGCAAGAGACTGAATTATATAGCTTCAGTGTGAAGGCTGGAAAGACAGCACTATGTGTTTAGTCCTCCCCACCCCCCACTGTGCAGTCAGCAGACAGGCGCTATCTTTCCTATGTTGAATCCTCTCCCTACATGGCCAAGTCTAAATCTGCACTGGCCTGGTGAACTCTGCTCACTCTACTCTGATGACTCTCTGGGACCCTACCCCACCTAACTCAAGCACCACCTGAGGCTCTTTTGGCAGTGGGCAGCCAGCCCTGGCCTGTGCTGTGGTCTTTCTTGGACATTTCTCAAGGGTGCATTGGCCTCAGGGGAGCAGTTGCTGGCCTTGGTGTGCTCGGTGCCTTTTGCTGAGTGGCCTCAGGCTTAGCATTGGTGCCAAATCTGAATCTGTATTAATCTTTTGAACACCCTGGTGACTCCATGAGACCCTGCCTAACCCAACTTGTGTACTGCCTGAGGTTCTTTCAGTGGCTAAGCATTATAGGCAGCGGCAAGTGGCAGCAGGCCTTGGGGTGCCCTGGGCCTTTTGCTGAGTTGCCCCAGGCCCAGTACTGGTGGCAGCCACTCTTGATTCACTGTGTGGCTTCTTCGATGTGCCTCCAAGTCCAGCAAATGCAGTGAATAACTGCAGACCATTTCATAGCTCCTACCAGGAAGCCTAGGGCCAGTCACAGGCAGTGGCTGACCTTGACTTGCACTGGATTTCCTCTCAAGAGGAAACACATCCAGTGGCTGGCTTTAGACCACAACAGAGCACCACCTGATTAGCCCCACAAACAGCACACCCAAAGGGTGATCTTGGCAGGCAACAGAGCCCGCTGGGGCAAATCCTGATCTGTGCGGTCAGCCCCCAAATAGCAGTTTGTATGCTGTGGTTGTGGCCAGTTTTCACAACCAATCAGCCTTAGGGTCAATACCACCCATTGAGGTGCCAACAGCAGTCAAGGCTCAACTACAACAGGAGGGCACACACAATCCATACAAGAGACACTCCTGGAGTACCTAGCTCAGGTGAACATAAAGACTGTGCCACTAGGCCCCACAGGACACTTACTACACAAGACCACAAGCCAAGACTGGGAGATGTAGCAGATCTGCCTAATACATAGAAAAAAACCACAGAGAGGTACCAAAATGAGGAGATAAAGAAACATGTCCCAAATGAAAGAACAAGACAAAAAAGAACTAAATGAAATGGAGGCAAGCAACCTAGCAGATGCAGAGTTCAAAACACTGGTTATAAGGATGCTCAAGGAACTTAATGAGAACTTCAACAAAGAGACAGAAAGCATAAAAAGTGAGGTAGAAACCATAACAAAGAACCAGTCATAAATGAATGATACAATAACTGAAATAAAGAATATACTAGGAAGAATCAACAGCAGATTAGATAAAGCAGAGGACCAAACCAGCAATTGGAAGGCAAGGTAGCAGAAAACACCCAATTGGAACAGCAAAAAGAAAAAAAGAAAAAAATGATAGTTTAAGGAACCTCTGGGACAATATCAAGCATAACAACATTTGCATCGTAAGGGTACCAGAAGGAAAAGAGAGAGAGCAAGAAATTGAAAACCTATTTGAAAATATAATGACTCAAAATTTCCCTAACTTGGCAAAGGAAATAGACAAACAAGCTCATGAAGTGCAGAGAGTCCCAAACAAGATGAACCTGAACAGGTGCATGCCAAGACACATCATAATTAAAATGCCAATGATTAAAGACAAAGAGAGAATCTTAAAAGCAGCAAGAGAAAGGCAGTTGTTTACTTACGAGGGAGAACCCATAAGACTGTCAACTGATTTCTCAACACAGAAACCCTGCAGGACAGAAGGAATTGACATGAAATAGTCAAAGTGATGAAAAGTAAGAACCTACAATCAAGACTACTCTACCCAGTAGGCTATTACTTAGAATCAAAAGACAGATAAAAAGCTTCCCAGGCAAGAAAAAGCTAAAGAAGTTTATCACCACCAAACCAGTGTAAAAAGAAATGTTAAAGGGACTTCTGTAAGAAGAAGAAAAAAGTTTAACAATATGAATAATAAAATGGCAATAACTACATATCTATCAACAATTACTTTAAATGTAAATGGATTGAATGTTCCAATCAAAAGACATAAGGTGGCTGAATGGATAAGAAAACAAGACCCGTCTATATGATGTTGACAAGAGACCCTTGTCAGATCGAAAATACGAACAGACTGAAAATAAAGGGATAGAAAAAGATATTTCATGAAAATGAAAAAGAAAAAAAAAAGCCAGAGTAGCAATAGTTGTATCAGACAAAACAGACTTTAAAACAAAGCCTATAGTAGGAGACAAAGAAGAACACTACATAATTATAAAGGGATCAGTCCAACAAGAAGATACAACCCTTGTAAACATTTATGCATCCAACATAGGAGCACCTAAATATATAAAGCAAATATTAACCAACATAAAGGGAGAGATTAACAGCAATACAGTTATAGTAGGGTATTATAACACCCCATTGACATCAATAAATAGATTTTCCAGACAGAATATCAACAAGGAAACAGCTGCCTTAAAAGACACATTAAAACAGATGGATTTAATTGATGTTTTTAGAGCATTTTACTCCCAAACAGCAGAATATACATTCTTTTTAAGTGCACATGGACCATTTTCCAAGATAGATCACGTGTTACAAAGTCTCGTAAATTTAAGAAGATTGAAACCACATCAAGCATCTAATCTGACAGCAATAGTATGAAACTAGAAATCAACTACAAGAAAAAAAACTGAAAATGCACAATCATATGCAGGCTAAATTACATGTTACTAAACAGTAAATGGGTAGGCAACGAGATCAAGGAAGAAATTGAAAACTATCCTGAGACAAATAAAAATGAAAACAACAATGACCCAAAATCTATGGAACACAGTGAAAGCAGTCCTAAGAGAGAAATTTATAGCAATACAGGCTTACTTCAAGAAACAAGAAAAATCTCAAATAAACAATCTAATCTTACACCTAATTGAACTTGAAAAAGAACAAACAAAGCCCAAAGTGAGTAGAAAGAAGGAAATAATGAAGATCAGAGAAGAAACAAAAGAAGTAAACAATACAAAAGGTCAGTGAAACCAAGAGCTGGTCTATGAAAAGATAAACAAAATTAATAAACTTTAACCAGACTCATCAAAAAAGGAGAGGACCCAAATAAGTAAAATTAGAAATGAAAGAGGAGAAATGACAACTGGCACCAGAGAAATGCAAAAGATTATAAGAAAATACTATAAACATGTCTATGCCAACAGATTGGACAATCTAGAAGAGATGAATAATTTTATATGAACATACAATTATCTAAGACTAAATCAAAAAGAAATAGAAAATTTGAACAGACCAATTC
>NW_011888801.1:12689850-12692086 GCF_000151845.1 Pteropus vampyrus
AGAAATGCAAAAGATTATAAGAAAATACTATAAACATGTCTATGCCAACAGATTGGACAATCTAGAAGAGATGAATAATTTTATATGAACATACAATTATCTAAGACTAAATCAAAAAGAAATAGAAAATTTGAACAGACCAATTCGTGGCAACAAAATTGAATCAGTAATCAAAAAGTTCCCAATAAACAAAAGCCCTGGACTGGACGGCTGATTGTGTTCTCATGGTGCTGGTCACCATGTGTTTCCTGTAAATTGGTAGCAAGATCCAGAGTCACATCTACATATAGCATGTACATTGAGAATTTAACTAAACTACTCTGATACTGCTGCCTTGGCATTCATTCTGTGTGGCCAAGTGGACTGCAGGGGCCTTGAATTAAAACTAGCCTGTCCCATGAGCACAGGCTCTACATAACAGCCCTAGAGTCACAAGCAAATGGAATTTCCTGAGGTGACATACCCAACAGCCCTGGTGAGCAACAGTATTCCCATCTCCCAGGGCCTTCCCCTGTGTATCTCTTAGAAAAAATTGTAGAACTTTCCAAAACCCTGCTATTTTTTTGGGTAGAAATGACCAATCTGGCCATAGACTAGGGACCCCAAAGCGCTCCATGCACAGACCCCAATAAAGACATATGCTCTGCCTGCATCCTGCCTTGACCTCCCTCTGTGGCCCCTTGAGTAGGCAACGAGAATAAAGGGATAGAAATGGCCCTTGAGATATGCCATGTACTTCCTTCAGGACCTGTGAGGAATAAAACTCTCTATTTAAATTTCCCTTGTGGTCTCTTGTTGAACTGTGGCTCACTTTCCATTGCCCTCGGGGCTCCACTTAAATGTTAATTTAACAAAGTCAAAACAATACTTCATTCTTTATTATAGCTGAATATGAATCTATCGTATACCAGTTTGTTTATCTATTCACTTGGGTTGTTCCCATATTTTGGCCATTGTGCATGGTGCTGCTATGAATACGTGTGTACACGTACTTAAATAACACTTGTTTTCAGTTCTTTTAGGTATATACTGAGGAGGGGAACTATGGGGTTATATAATAAGTCTATTTTAACTTTTTGAGAAATCGCAAACTGTTTTCCATAGGAGCATCATTTTACATTCTACCAGCAATGGATGAGGGTTCTAGTTTTTCCATATCCTTGCCAACATTTATTATTTTCTATTTTTTGATTATGTCTAGCCTAGTGAAGTGGTGCCTTGTTGTGGTTTTGATTTGCATTTCCCTAATGACTAAAGAGTTGGAAGGTCTAAAATAGCCTCACTCACATGTCTGAGGCTGAGGCTGGAATCTCCCTTTCCACATGCCTTCTTATCGTTCAGTACTATAGCCTGAGTTTCTTTACATGGCAGCAGGATTCCAAGATGTGCAAAGCCACAATCTTAAGGCTTAGACTTGGAGCTGATATCACATCACTTTTTTTTAGTTACAGTGGGTTATATTCAGAGAGAGGGAATAGATTCTACATTTTGATGAGATGAGAGGCCAAGTCACATTGCAAGAAGGGCATGAACTTTGTGAAGTTTGGTTGTTAACATACCTCTCTGCTGGTGGAGTAGAGAACAGATGGAAAGGGAGACCAATGAGCAAGGGAGCTAGCTGGAAGTCTGGGACAGAGAGAGGGAAGAATCCTGTAGGACCATGGTAGAGTGTGGGTGGCTGAGGCATAGAACTGACAAGCCTTGGGGTGGGAAGTGAGAAAGAGGAGGGTTCTGGTTTAAAGAACTGCATGGAAGCTGAAGCCATTCACAGTGGTGTCGGGCATGGTGTGGTGGTGAGAGGGAGGTCAAGCAGGCTTCCTTATCAGTTCTGACTCAAACCCAGATTCAGGCCTGCTCCACACTCACTTCATTCCCTGCATGCCTGGTGTTAGTAGTGGCCTGGGCCTTTCTGCAATGTCCTGAGGTATTCCAGGGTCAGTTTTCTTGTGCTCAGGGCAGCATTTCTGCTTGCTGACCATAGCCTTGCTTGCTCCCAAATTACTGGAGACTCTTCTTCAATGTTACCTGGTTAATTTCTCCTGTTATAATCAGGATGTTCCCACAGTCCTTCTTACTTACCTGGGCTTTCATGTACATTAGCTCATCAGCTTGTACAACACCCCTAGGAATCAGATGTCATGGCCCCATTTTACACATAAAGAAGCCAAGGCTCAGAGTACTGAAGTGGAAGATCTGGATGAGAGGCCTTGCTTCTAGTCCAGTGCTCCTTCCACCA
>NW_011888801.1:12693681-12701208 GCF_000151845.1 Pteropus vampyrus
TTTGTATGTCACTGAGATTTGTAAGTATTTGTTACTCAGCAATAGCGTACATTATTGTATCAGGTAAACTTGGTAGGACAACACAACTAAGCACAATCTGGGATAGGGAATAGAATCAAGTGAATTATTCATCTAAGGCATATGATAATCTGGTGGGTATTTTACTTAATACCCCGCCTGTACTCATTTTGGGAGTTTCTGGATCAAAATTGTTTTATAACATGTATTGGGGAGCTGAACTTTATGTCCAGTGTCCAGCACATGCAGACACTTTAAAATATTTGTTGAATGACTATGGATTGTTTGAATGAATTCCAGAAGGTCACAGAACGCAGGGACAGGAAGTAGGGGAGTGGATACAAAGAGTGCAGGCTGGATTGCTTTGATATTTCTTCCCTGTCCTCCACAGAGGGGCAGTTGACCCGTTGTGGGCTGTTAAGTTTACTGCGTTAAGAGAATACAGGGACTATAGACCTCTAGGGGAATGATGTCCCTTTGTCCTTGTTGTTCTCTTACTCTCAGTTAAGGAGGAAAAGTGCTGTTCTGAGCTGGTTAGCTTCAAGGTCATGGACTGGACTGTGGGGATGGAGCTCTAGCAACAGGTGGCAATTGTGCCCTCTTCCTCCTTTCTCTCTGGCTGGTGGGCACGTTCTGCATCACCTTTCTTTGAAATGGAGTTGGGAAGGAGGGAGGCATGAGTAAGAAGGGGATGGGAAAAGGCACTGGGATGTCCAGCTTTACCTTGGAGAGAGGCAGGGACAGGGAGCCAGGGCAGGGCCAGCTGTCTGGGGTGGGAGGCCCTAAACGTGTGAGCCACCCAGCTGACATCTGTTATCTTTTTTTTTCCCTGTGGTACAAGTAGGTTCTTTTACAGCCTAGTCTCTTTATGGCC
This sequence comes from Pteropus vampyrus, assembly GCF_000151845.1. Classification (NCBI taxonomy): domain Eukaryota; kingdom Metazoa; phylum Chordata; class Mammalia; order Chiroptera; family Pteropodidae; genus Pteropus; species Pteropus vampyrus. Next base: position 12,694,574 of record NW_011888801.1, read on the forward strand.
TTAGCAGGGAGCAAAGGCAAACAAAGAACACATGATCTCTCTCAGGGCCTGGGCACAACAGGTGTGCCCTCTTCAGGAGCCCTGCCTGTCACTTAGAAGGCCTCCTAGAAGAACAGACCCTTACCTGCTGCCTGATGGGAAGTCCTGGGGCCCCTCCATCATATCTCCCTTCCACAAGGCTTTGATAAAGACTTTGAAATTGTATCCTTATCCATTAATCCTTTGCATCCTCACCAACTTGTCATGAACTTTAACTAGTCTTGGCTTTATTTTACAGACGATGAAACTGAGGTTATAGTGGTCGTTACCAAGTTTCTTGACTCTGCTGTGGGATGTTATTTCCTTTCTCTTATTTATTCTGTTCTTTATAAAATTGGAATTATTAATTTTTCTTTATTAGAGAGAAGGAAACAAACAAATTACCTATATTCCCATTGCTCAGTTGAGTGATGTAAACATTCCCTTCTTCTTCCAATTTTATTTCTAGAGATTTACTTTCAACTTTAATTTCTGTTTACTCCATGAAGGTGGGATAACATGATGGTGAATAGAAAAGAATTATGTAAGTTAATAGATGGTGGTTCTGGAAGGGGATAAGGAAGGCAAATCTATTTCTAGAATCATTTTCAAATCCCTGTGTCCTCCATGATGAAGGGGTACAATGTAATCAGCCTGCCAACAGGTGGCTGGCCAGTCTCTCCAGGGAAGGATGCTCTATTGGGGGCCCCATGATGAGCACTGCTGTTATCAAAATGGGCACTCAGCAACACAGGCAATTAGGTCTGCCTTGGAGAGGGCAAAGCCATGCTACTGAGCTCACATCTGTTCTCTATAAATACCCTCATTCCATTGAGTCCATGAGTCTACTGAGCAAGTACCAGGGTGTCTGGAAAAAGATGCTGATTGATGCCCACGTGATGGATCATCTTTTCCACTGGATTAACATTCTCATGGGATACGAATAACCTCACTCTCTGTGTTCTTTCTGAGAGGTGCATCCATGTGTTCTTTTGTGATATTCTTGTTATCAATTGATATCTTGTTATCAATTCTGTAGTCTTTTCCTGGGGCACTAGTGGTCTGGCTAAAGTTTAGCTACTGCCCACCCACTAAATCAGCATTGATCTCTACCTGTGGCCATCTCTCCAGAGTGAGCACCAAACATCCCTGTTGTCGTTTAGGATAACTCTGGAGTGGGACTGTAAGCTGCAACAGTCTGCCCCTAGTTGGTCCCATAACAAACCCATTAGAACCATGTGTCATCCATGTGTTTTATCTGTAGTCGTAGGTACAGGCTGAAGGAGGAGCAGAATTAGGGCAGGGCAGGAGGCCACGTGAGTCCGAGTGGTCTGCTCCTGAATTTCCTTTTGCCTTCAGAAACTGCTGAGGCCTGATCTCGTCTGCAACGCTTCCACCTGGTAATGAAGTGGTGCTTGCACACCAAACTTTCTTGTGAGAGCCAAATGATGCTTACTTTGTGGTAGGCATCTCAGGTTGTGTGATTGACTTCTGGAAACTTCACTTAGGTGGTAGTCCTGCATTTTTATGGAGTATATCTCTCTTCCTCTGGAATGCATGTGTCTTAAGAAAGCCCTTGATTATGTTTTTCCTGTTCAAACAACAAGTATTGTCAGTACACTGGGCTGTAATATCTGTGGATGTTTTGATTTTCAATGACTCTGTAAACTACACAGAGTCATTGAAAATCAAAACATCTTCTATTTTTACTTCTAGGTTTTCCATCATTTTGTGTTTTTGTCTACATTATGAGGACTTTCCTTACCTTGTCCTCCCATCGCTTCCAAAAAAACGTTTTTCAATTTCAGCAATCATATATTTAATTTTCAAGGGTCCTTTCTTGCTTTTTTGGTCTCTTGTTTTCTAGCAATCAGCTCTTATCTTATGGAATCAACAACTTTATTATAATCACTTTAAGGATTAATGGAAGTTTTTGATCTCTTATAGTTCTTTTCTATTCCCTGAGTTATTTCAGTTTCTATTAAGGCCAGTTATTATTATTTTTATTTATCTTGACCTATCTCTTTTGTGCTGTTGATTTTATAAATGTATGGGACTCTTTGGTTCTCTATTGATAAGAATGGGAATCGAAGTGGATTTTCCTAGATAGTTGATGAGGTTTTCTTTTGCTATGGGTCTTCCAGGAAAAAAGCAGGACAGTTACCCAAGAGCTCTCTGTGCAGGGTTCAAATTTGTCAGCATCCCCTTAAAATGAGCAAATGGAGGTCGGAAACATTTCACAGAGGACTAGCTGTATGGATCGGGTCTCAAGAAATACACAGAAGTTTTTCGAGTGGAAAATGAGTTCAGTGGGTCCAGGCAGCGGAAATAACATATACACAAGCCTGGATATGTGAAAAGCAATAGCATTCCCTAAATATAAAGAGTTTAAATGGAGGAGTCTGTGTAAGGAACTCTAGAAGAGCTCGAGGAGAAATAGAGTCAGATTAATTTAATTTAATTTAATTTAGTTTTTTAAATTAAGTTTATTGGGGTAACATGGTTAATAAAATTATATAATTTTCAAGTGTACATTATAATTTGACATCTATATATTTTATTGTGTGTTTACCACCCAAAGTCCAGTTTCCTTCAGCTACCATATATTTGATCCCCTTTACCCACTTCACCCTTCCCTTACCTCCCTATATTTGACCCCCTTTACCAGTCTACTTCCCCCCTCCTTACCCACTCCCTACCCTCTGGTAACCACTAGTCCATTGTCCATGTCCATGAGTCTCTGTTTGTTTGTCCTGTTCATTTGTAGCTTTTAAGTTTATATTCACATATAAGTGATATTATGTGATTTTCAACTTTTTCTGTCTGGCTTATTTCGCTTAGCATGATTATCTCGAGGTCCATCCATGTTGTTGCAAATAGCAGTATAACATCTCTTCTTATGGCTGAGTAATATTCCATTGTATATGTACCACAGCTTCTTTAGCCAATCATCTATCATAGGACACTTCGGTTGCTTCCATGTCCTGGCCACTGTGAATAATACTGCTATGAACATCAGTGTGCAGGTATCTTTTTAGATATGGGTTTTCAAGTCTTCGGAGTAAATACCCAGTAGAAGGATTGCTGGATTATATGGTAGACAAATTCTTAGTTTTCTGAAGAACCTCCATACTGCTTTCCATAGTGGCTGTACCAATTTGCAGTCCCACCAGCAGTGTATGAGTGTTCCTTTTTCTCTGCATCCTCTCCAACGTTTGTTATTACTTGTCCTGTTGATTATAGCTATTCTAATAGGTGTGAGGTGGAATCTCATTGTGGCTTTGATTTGCATTTCCCTAATAGCTAGCAATGTTGAGTATCTTTTCAAATATTTGTTTGCCATTCGTATGTCCTCTAGGGAGAAGTGTCCATTCAGGTCCTCTGCCCATTTTTTGATTGGACCATTTGTTTTTTGTTGTTATTGAGTCATGTGAGTTCTTTGTATATTTTAGATATTAGGCCCTTATCGGAGGTGTTGCTTGCAAATACATTTTCCCATTCAGATAGATGTCTCTTTGCCTTCATCAAGGTTTCTTTTGCTGAGCAGAACCTTTTTGGTTTGATGTAGTCCCATTCATTTATTTTTGCTTTTACTTCTCTTGCTTTTGAGGTCAAATTCATAAAATGCTCTTTGAGTCCAAGGTCCTTGAGTTTAGTTCCTATGTTTTCTTCTATGCATTTTATTATTTCAGGTCTTATATTCAAATGGATTATCCTTAATCCATTTTGAGTTAATTTTGGTGTGTGGTGATAGACAACAGTCTAGTTTCATTCTTTTGCAGGTGGCCTTCCAGTTTTCCCAGCATCATTTATTGAAGAGGCTTTCCTTTCTCCACGTATATTTTTGGCTTTTTTGGTCAAAAATTATTAGCCCATATAAATATGGGTTTACTTTTGGATTCTTGATTCTATTCCACTGGTCCGTGTGTCTGTTTTGTTGCCAATACCATGCTGTTTTGATTACTGTTGCTTCATAGTATAATTTGAAATCAGGAAGAGTGATGCCTCCAGCCCCATTCTTTATTCTCAGAGTGGTTTTGGCAATTTGGGCTCTTTTGTGCTTCCATACAAATCTGATGATTTTTTGTTCTATTTCTTTAAAAAATGCCGATGGGATTTTGACGGGGATTGCATTAAATCTGTATAATGCTTTAGGTAATATGGTCATTTTAACTATGTTGTTTCTTCCAGTCCAAGAACACAGAATAACTTTCCATTTCTTTGTATCTTCGATTTCTTTTAATAGAGTCTTGTACTTTTCATTATATAGGTCCTTCACAGGTTTCGTTAAATTTATTCCTAGGTATTTTATTCTTTTTGGTGCAATTGCAAAAGAAATTATTTTTTCTTCTTTTTCGGTCACTCCATTATTAGAATATAGGAACAGTGTGGATTTTTGAACATTGATTTTGTATCCAGGAACTTTACTGTATTTGTTTATTGTTTCTAGCAGTGTTCTTGTGGAGTCTTTAGGGTTTTCTATATAGAGAATCATGTCATTTGCAAATAATGACGGTTTGCCTTCTTCATTTTCTATTTGGATACTTTTTATATCTTTCTCTTGTCTGATTGCACTCGCTAGGACCTCCAATGTTATGTTAAATAGGAGTGGTGATAATGGACAGCTTTGCCTTGTTCCTGATCTTAGAGGGAAGTTTTTTAATGTTTCACTATTAAGTATAATGTTGGCTGAGGGTTTGTAATATATGGCCTTTATTATGTTAAGGTACTTTCCTTCTATACCAATTTCGTGAAGTGTTTTGATCATAAATGGATGCTGTATCTTGTCGAAGGCTTTTTCTGCATCTATTGATATGATCATATGATTCTTATTTTTTAATTTGTTTATGTGGTGTATCACATTAATTAATTTGCATATGTTGCACCGTCCCTGTGCCCCTGGGATGAAGCCCATTTGATCATGGTGTATAACCTTTTTAATATGTTGCTGTGTTTGGTTCACTAGTATCTTGTTTAGGATTTTCGCATCTGTGTTTGTGAGAGATATTGGTCTGTAGTTTTCTTGTGTTATCCTTACCAGGTTTTGGTATCAGAGTAATATTGGCCTCATAAAATGAGTTGGGAAGTATTGCCTCCTCTTTGATTTTTTGGAAGAGTTTGAGGAGAATAGGTTTTAAATCTTCTTTGAATGTTTGGTAGAAGTCACTGGTGAAGCAATCTAGTCCTGGACTTTTATTTTTTGGTAGATTTTTGATGATTGTTTCAACTTCCACACTGCTGATCAGTCTATTTAGATTTTCCAGATCTTCTTGATTCAGTCTAGGAAGGTTGTATTTTTCTAAGTACTGGTCCATTTCTTCTAGGTTATTAAATTTGGTGTTATATAGTTTTTCATAGCATTCTTGTATGCTTCTTTGTATTTCTGCGATATCAGTTGTAATTTCCCCTCTTTCATCCCTGATTTTGTTTATTTGTGTCCTTTCTCTTTTTTCTTTAGTGAGTCTAGCCAAGGGTTTGTCAGTTTTATTAGCCTTCTCAAAGAACCAGCTCCTTGTTTGATTTTTTTTCTATTTTTTTGTTTTAATTTTATTTATTTCTGCTCTAATTTTGATGATTTCTTTCCTTCTGCTGACTTTAGGCTTCATTTGTTCTTCCTTTTCTAATTTTTTTAAGAAGAAGCATTAGGTTGTTTATTTGGGCTTGTTCTTGTTTTTGGAGATAGGCCTGTAATGATATGAACTTTCCTCTTATGACCACTTTTGCCATGTCCCAAAACTTTTGATATGTTGTACTGTCATTATTATTTGTTTCTATGTATCTTTTCATCTCTCTTTTCATTTCTTCCCTGACCAAGTTATTCTTCAGTAGCATGTTGTTTAATCTCCATGTATTTGTGGTTCTTCTTGATTTCTTTTTGCAGCTAATCTCTAGTTTCAGAACATTATGATCAGAGAATATGGTTGGTATGATTTCAATCCTCTTATATTTGTTGAGGCTATCTCTGTGTTCCATTATGTAGTCAATCCTTGAGAATGTTCCATGTGCACTAGAGAAGAATGTGTAAGTAGCTGTTTTGGAGTGGAAGGCTCTGTAAATGTCTATTATGTCCAGTTGGTCTAATGTGTCATTTAAAGACGTTATTTCCTTATAGATTTTCTGTTTGGATGATCTGTCCATATCCAGCCGTGGGATACTTAGGTCTTCTACTATGATATTGTTTTGGCCTGTTTCTCCCTTTAGTTCTATTATTAATTGCTTTACAGAATTTGGGGCTCCCTGATTGGGAGCATAGATATTAATAAGTGTTATATCTTCTTGGTGCATGATTCCTTTTATCATTATGAAGTGTCCCTCAGTATCATTCTTTACGTTTTTTATTTTGAAGTCTATTTCATCCGATACTAGTATCTACTCCCGCTTTTCTCTGAATGCCATTTTCTTGAAATATCACTTTCCACTCTTTCACTTTGAGTCTATATTTGTCTTTAGAGCTGAGATGTGTCTCCTGGAGGCAGTATATGGTTGGGTTTTGTGTTTTGATCCATTCTGCAACTCTGTGCCTTTTTATTGGTGAATTCAGTCCATTGACATTTAGGGTGGTTATTGAAATATGTGATCTTCTAATAGCCGTTTTGTCTTTTACTTTCTGGTAGCTC
>NW_011888801.1:12701457-12734928 GCF_000151845.1 Pteropus vampyrus
TATAGTCATCCAGTTTCTTCTGCGCGTGCCTTATCTCCCTTCCCCTTTGTGAATTTGGATCTTTGAATCCTCTCCTTTTCAGTCATTATTATCTCAATTTGTCCCTATGTATGCTGAACATTCATTACTATCTTGCTATAGCAATTCTCTTCTTATTATTTAAGCTTATAATGCCCTGTTTTTAGTAAGGGTTGCACTCCTCTACTTCTATTTGCCTGATAGTCACTTTACTCCTAATTATGTTTTCTTTTGGTCATTTTGTTTTAGGTGAGCTGACCGCTTTCAGTATTTCCTGTAGTGCAGGCCTCGTAGTGGAGAATTCCCTCAAATTTTATATTTCTGGAAATTTCTCCTTCATATCTAAAGGAGAGCTTAGCTGGATACATTATTCTAGGCTGGTAGTTCCTTTTACTTGATAGTTTAAATACTTGATTCCATTCTTTCTGGCTTGTAAGACCTGAGCTGAGAAGTATGACAATAATGGGTTTTCCTTTATAAGTAAACATTTTCTTCTTTCTGGCTGCCCTGAGAATTCTATCTTTGTCATTGATTTTTGATAATTTTAATACAATGTGTCTTGGTGAAGGCCTTTTTGGGTTGAGATCATTGGGCGTTCTGTTGACTTCTTGAATTCCAAGCTCCAGCTCATTACTTAGATTTGGGTAATTCTCATCCACTATTTTCTGAAAATGCTTTCTAGTCCCTGCTCCTTTTCCTCACCTTTGATAGTGCCCATTATCCTTATGTTTCCTCTCCTGATCGTATCAGCTAGTTCTTGTATTTCTCTTTCATTATTTTTTATTCTTCAGTTTCTCTCTAATTTCTTCTGATTTATTTCTAGATTTCTGTATTCAATATCATTGATCCTTTCCTCCATTTGGTTGACTCTATTTCATAAGTTTACTATTTCATTTTTCAACTCTTGCAGTGTTTTGTTTTGTTTTTCTCTAGAAGTTCTATTTGGTTCTTTTCGAGGGTTTCGATCTCCTTACTCTGCTCATCTAGGTCGTTTTTCAATTCCTGAAATTGTTGATATGACTTGTTTCAGAACTCACTGAGTTTTTTCAGAAGTACCATCCTGAACTTTGTCATTTAAGTTGCATATTTCTATGTCTGTAAGCTTATTTTCTGGAGATATTTCTCTTTCTTTCTCAGATGCCTTGCCACCTTGGTTGTTTATGGTGTTTAATGGACTGTTCTCCACCTGGGCATTAATGGAAGTGTATTCTGCTGTTTTTCCAGAAAGAAGATTTATTATATAAAGGTCTCTCTTCAGCCACTTTTCTTTTGGTTTTCAGTAGGTGGCGTCTAAGCCTCTTGGATCCCTGCTTTACATACAGCTTAAATAATACCTTTTTGATTTCCTTGTAGATATTTAATCGTGCTTGCTACTCTCAGTTTTAGCCCCTGTCAGTGTCAGTGACAGTCTCGGCAGCGTTTGCTCACATTCCCCTGGGGCTCTACGGTGATTGGTCTCAGAGGATATGGGGGAGGGGCCCATAGGGTTAGGGATTGGAGGCTATGGCTCAGCCTCGGTTTTACAACCGAGGCTAGTAAAAATCAACTGTTGTTTCTCTGCAGTCTCATCCTGCTTCTCTGCTCTCTGCCCTGATGACTTGGCCCTGCTGCCGGCTGCATAGAAGTCATGGCACTTCCAGGCAGGGCTGTTCAGGGAAGTCGCTGCACATTCACCCCTCTCCCTCCTCCTGAAGGGAGCTGCAGAGTCTGTGAGAGGCAGCTTCTTTATTTCTCCCAGTCCACCGCCCGACACCCAAGGTTCTGACCTGTGGTAGCTTCGTGCGCAGATCCCATGCTCAGGCATGCAGTTTGGGTGTTTTTTGTTCAGTTTTAGATGTTCAGCTTATTGTTGTTTGAAGGGGATAGATCTGAGGAAGTCTCTCACTCCGCCATATTTCCCAGAATTCCAGACTAATTTTAGAAGCTCATCATGGCTGAGCATGTGAGCCTGTTAGGACCGTGTTGGACTAATCTGGATGAGAGGTGTGGGTCCTGCCACTGTGTGGCTAGAGAGTTTTCAAACTAGAATTGATAGGAATTGCTCATTAGCTGAGGAGTGGAAGCTCAGGGAGGCAGATAAGCACGTAGGACACAAGAATCATAATAGCAGCCATAACTCCAGGATGTGCTTCCAGCCAGGGACTATGCTAGGAGTTGTTTGCGTCTCATCTCATTTCTCCTCACAACAGCCTTGGAGGTGGATTTTATTATTAGCTCCATTTTACAGAAGAGAATCTGAGGTTTGACGAGTTGGCTCCCATGCCCAGCTTGTGACCACTCACCATATGGCTCTGAGGTAACAGAGAATTGTCATAAAGAAGGTTGTTGGGGTCCAACCCAATTTCCTGACTCTCAGCTTTTTAATCAGGCCATGGAGGATACTGACCTTGCAGTGGCTAAGGTCAAATTGCAAGCTGTTAAAGGCCAAACAAGCCTGAAGGATTAGTGCTCCCATTTAACTCCAAGGCGATGCATGTGAAATATTCTCAAGGGGGTGGGAAGTGAGGTCTGTCACTATTATTAAAGAGGGTTAATGTCTAGGAGGTCAGACAAAGTCCCACTTTTATAGTGCAGGGAAAACCCTATTGAGCCTTCCCCAGAGACTGCAGAATGTAGTCTGGCCGGATGTCAAGACTCACCCCAAACTGGAGTCCTGGCTTCCAATCCAGTGAGAAGGGAATTACAGCTCCCAGCTTCTTGCTTGTAGGCTCTGATTTCTTGGGGAGCTTCTGATGTTCCAGTTGTGCTTGGTGCAGAGCTCTGCTGCCACAAGGAGATGCTGTTTCCTTCCTCAGCAGATGCAAAGTGTCTAACAGCCAGCTCCTACAGTGTTGATTTAACTAGGATAGGCTGCCGTGAACAGCTCCCTCCTCTTCTCAGGAGTACTACAGTGCTGGAGAAGAAGCTTGGACTTTGGGTTCAAATCTCAGCTCTACCATCTACAAGCTGAGTGACTGTGACAAGCCCCCCTACCTCTTCAAGCTTCAGTTTTCTCACATGTGGAATAAGATGAGCACACCTCACCAGGTGGATGTGAGGATGGAATAAGAGCAGGTGCTTCTGCTTGATTCGGGAGCTGTTCACTACTTTCACTCACCTCTCAGTTCCTCAGCTGTGCTCTGACTCACAAGAGTTAGGGCTCAGGCTCGTGGGCCCTGGGTAGTGGTACTCAAACATGTCCATGTGGCAGCCTGCCTCGGAGGGGCTCATCAGCAAGGCCTCAGAGGCTGCAGGCAGCCCAGGCACCACAAAGCTGCCACATGAGGAGCAGATGACAGTGTCCAAGTTCTTGCCTGCACAGAGAACAGGTGTCTATATTTGAGTGGTTCTGGATAGGAAATGTTCTCCATTTTAGATTCCAGGAAGCCACCATTGCAATTAGGTCCTGTTAAATGCATTCCTTCCTTCCTTTGTCAGATGCTGTCACTGTGTGTGGACCTATGTTGGGCTCTGGGGGCAGATACAAGAATGGTGCCCTAGACTTGGGGTGTAGGGAGACAAGGATGCTTATGCAAACATACAACCAGGCTGCACCACCTGTCTCTGCCAAAGAGCATGGAGGGCTGCAGGAATCACAGCATAGGGGACATCGATTTAGGGTGTGAAGGAGTCTTCTAGGTAGTCAAGGCAGGGAAGAGAGTGGTCCTGAAGAAAGAAACAGCAGGTACAATCCCAGGGGCCAGCGAGCAGAGGATCCGCAGGATGGATCTGAGCATTTCTTAGCTAGGTGACTTCAAAGAAGTTAATCAATATTTGAATCTCACTTGACTTCAATAGCAAAACAGGAAGAAAAATGCCTACCTCTTGGAGCTTTGGTAATGATCATATAGGGTAATGTCTGTAGAGTCCACACATGCCATAAATGGCAGCTGCCATTCTAGAAGGGGCCACTGCCCACAACTCCAGGGCCATTTCCATAGACAGCACCATGAATGGTGCCTTGGGGGTTACTTGGTGTGGGGTGGGAGTGGCTGGGAGGTCTGGGCCATGTTCTGTGGCTCATGGGGAGCTGCAGAAGTATTTCCCCCCCAACATTATTGAGGAGTAATTGACATTATGTCAGTTTAAGGTAAAGACATGTTGATTTGATATATTTATGTATCATAGCTTTCATCCTGTCACATAATTTCTTTTTTTTTATGAGAACATTTAAGATCAACTCTCTTAGCAACTTTCAAGTATATAATACAGTTTTATTAGCTATAATCGCCATGCTGTACATTAGATCCCCAACAATTGTTAATTTTATAAATGGAAGTTAGTACCCTTTGACTAATATTGCCCCACTTCCCCTACCCCACAGACCCTGGTAACCACCACTCTACTCTGTTTCTATAAGTTTAAGCCATGGGAGGTTTTTTTAGGAGAGCTGTGCCTGTCCAATATTTAGAAAGTGCCCTTGAAGAAGATCTGTTACTCTCAAGGAGGTCCTTCAAGCATGCAGGTTATTCTGCCATCCTCAGGGCCTTGTGGCCTTCTTGGGGAGGTAATTATAAGTTAGTGTATTCAAAACAGGAGCAGCCTTTAGTAACGAATAATGTTCCATTTTAGCTAAGTCTGGTGACATCTGGGCTCCCATGCAGAAGCGCTTTCTCATTTAACTCTCCTTGCAAAAGACTTGGAGGCCTTTTCAGGATCTAGGAGGCCTCTCTTGACTGTCCCACCTGCACCTCTGGAAACCCTCTTGTTGACCTTCTCTAGCCGCACTGCCCTCCTATGTTTTCTAGTGGCCAAATGCCTCCAGCCTCAGGGACTTTGCTTTTGCTGTGCCCTCTGCCTGGACCATTCATCTAAAACTGACCCATTTCCCCACAGCATCTCACTCTCTGCCATGCTTTATTTACTTGTTTACTTGTCCCTCTTCTGTCTTCTCCCTCAGGGTTGGGAACTGCAGGATGACACAAGGACAGGGACCCTGTCTTGTTTAGCTCATTGTGCTCAGCAGGAGAACCAGGTTCATAGGAGGCCTGCAACTCACATTTATGAACGAGTTTATGAAAGGCAAGCCTTCCTAGGTCCATTTCATGGATGAGGAAACTGGGGGGAGGGGAGGAAAAGAGAGAGGGAGGGAGGGAGACAGACATGCAGTTTCAGTCTGCTGGTGTGCAGCTCCAGGCGGGTGGTGTGGTCTGGTCCCCCGGGCAGGCGCCTAGGTCCCCGGCAGCCGCCTAGGTCCCGGAGCAGCCTAGGCGTCCCCGTGCGGGGGGCGGGGGGGGGGCGTGGGCGGAGGTGGCGCAGGAGGGAGCAGAGCCCGCAGCGGGAAGACCGGCAAGGCGGCTCCGCTTTGTATGCAGAGTGCTGTGGCCGCTGGAGCAGGTGAGGCGGCGCGGTTCTGGCGGCCGGCCCCGTGGGTCTCTGGTGCGGAGGGGCCCTGGCGACTGAGAATGGTGCACAGGATGAGCTTTACAGAGCCCCAGGCTCAGAGCAGCACAACCAGGGTTGGGGGTAGCACCCTACCCCTTATCTGGATTTGGACTTCCACAACCTCAGTGCCCTCACTTGAAACGTGGGTGGCATGCTACCTTGCTCTGTGAGCTGCGAGTAGAGGAGGTAAAGTGTGCATGGAAAGTGTCTGGCCACCGCGGGCATTAGGAAACAGGAGCTGTTTGATGAAATTTCAGGAAACAAAGCTGACGTCCTTTTCTCCATTCTTACCTCATTAGGAGATTGATAGTATTTATATTATTTGTTCGTTTTTCTCTGACCGATGGGGAAGGTGGGATGCAATGGAGGTCTTCCCCCAGGGTTTCAGGTGTTCCCACCTTGAGAGCTTCCGGGAAAAGAAACCGGAAGCTCAAAGACATTCCATTCATACCGATTTTAGCTTTGAGGTGTATCTGCATTCCTGGTGGTCAGTTAACTCTAGTCTGGGAGGGACATGGCTGTATGTTTCATCTTTGCAGCCCTGTTTGTAGCCTGGGGCTTGGTACAAGTTTATTGAGTGGACGAGTGAATGAAGTCCGGGCAAATTTCTGGAGCCCTCTGCATTTGGTAACTCTGCTCTGGTCCTGCTGCACTTGGCTAGTTTGGAACTGCTGGTATGGCTCCCCATCATTAACCAGCCTTAGCTGATGGTCAACCAGAGCCTTGGATTTCTGCTCTGAACATAGTGCATCCCCTACAGTTTCAGGCAGCTGTGGCTGTTTTTATGACTTAAATACTGGACCTTACACTTGTCCCTGATATATTTCATTTTTTTCACATTCATTTCCAAATGACTCTTTTTGCCAGATGACCATGGTGCCAGAAAAATCCTTCTGCCTATGAGGTTTGTTAACCAAAATAACAGACTACAAACTGTCTGGAATTTGTGCCTTGATCTTGTAAATGGCCAGATGGGACTCATCTTTAAAAGCCAGATCAAATGCATGATGTGTGACATTTATGACAGGTGACAGATAGATTTTACTGATCTCATGTTAATTTTGGCCATACTTTGCAATAACTGCTACTAACTTAGCACTTGATCATGAAGAACAGATATATGCTCACAAATAGACATAACCATTATATGGGACTTTACGAATATCGGGAATAGGGTATTCCTCTGTAAACTGTGTTTATCAAAATGGGGCCCCAGAACCACATGCATCAGAATCACATAAGCCACTTGTTAAAATACAGATTCCTGGGTCACATCCCAGACTCACTTAACTGCATCTCCTGAAGGGCTCTGGATTGCACTTTCAACATGCTCTGGAGTGATTCTGATGGTTCCCTGAAGGTTGAGAACTACTAGTGGGATTAATGACAACTAGAGGATTTATGAGGATGTTGTCACGATAGTGTGTATAATGATATGGTGGCTCTCCATGTCAAAATATCTGTCATTAGCATTACCAGCTGGAGGCTCTGGAGACCAAATTCCAATTTAATCTTGGCAGAGGATCTCTTGTGTTGAGGTGGCATGAGAGAAAAATGGACAGGCTGCGCTAGGTCATGGAGGTATGGACCAGGTTGGTGTGTTTGGGAACTGCAAGCTGTTTTAGGTGACTTGAGCATAGGCATGGAAGAGGTCCATAACAAGGGTGGTAGGCATCCCACGACCTTGGCCAGGCATGTCTTGGGAAGGAGGAGAGAGCCAGTGTGTTGATGGCTCAGTTTTTGCGTACCTGGCAGTCTTCATATTTGCCATGTGTCACCTGAGAAACAAGACTGGCAGGGCAGTTAGTGTCTGAGACCAGGAGAGCGCACTGTGTGTCATGCCCCAAGAATTTGGTTCTATCCTAGAAGTCATGGTGTGCCATGAAAAGTCCTGAGCACACTTTGGCATTTGCTGCTGTTTCTATTTGGATAAAATATGACAAAGTGATTTCTACTCACATTCCCCGAACAGTTCTATCCCTGAACTTTGCATACAATGATCTGATTCCTTTATCATCAAACCGTTTCAAAGCCTGAGGTTAAGGAGAACTTTTGAAACAAGTTCCGGCATCAGACAGACCTGGGTTTGAATCTGAACCCCATTACTTATTAGCTGTATGACTGTGGGTAAGTTGCTTTACATCTTTGAGTCTCAGGTTCTCTACGTCCCAGCCTTGGGGTTGAAGCAGCTGTGATTACCCCTACCTGGACCCCGCTCCTCCCTGAATTCCATACAGGAGGCACGATCCCTGAGTACCATTTGTCTCTTTCCTTTGTAGGTGTCATTCCTGAATCTCCTGATATTTTCTCACATGCACCATGAACATCTCTCACTTCCTATCCTTGCTGCTCCCAGGATCCCTGCAGGGTCAAAACAGAAGCAAGTCAAAGGGCATCCTGTACAACTTCTCTGACCATTGCCAGGATTCTGTAGACCTGATGGTCTTCATTGTTACCTCCTATAGCATTGAGACCATTGTGGGGGTCCTAGGCAACCTCTGCCTGATATATGTGACAATTAGGCAGAAGGAGAAGGCCAATGTAACCAACTTGCTCATTGCCAATCTGGCCTTCTCTGATTTCCTCATGTGTCTCATCTGCCAGCCGCTCACGGCTATCTACACGATCATGGACTACTGGGTCTTTGGCAAGGCCCTTTGCAAGATGTCAGCCTTCATCCAGTGTATGTCAGTGACAGTCTCCATCCTCTCGCTTGTCCTTGTGGCCCTGGAGAGGCATCAGCTTATCATCAACCCAACAGGCTGGAAGCCCAGTATCTCACAGGCCTACCTGGGGATTGTGGTCATCTGGCTCATTGCCTGTTTGCTCTCTCTGCCCTTCTTAGCCAACAGTGTCCTGGAGAATGTCTTTCACAAGAACCACTCCAAGGCTCTAGAATTTCTGGCGGATAAGGTGGTCTGTACTGAGTCCTGGCCACTGGACCACCCCCGCATCATCTACACCACCTTCTTGCTGCTCTTCCAGTACTGCATCCCACTGGCCTTCATCCTGGTCTGCTATGTGCGCATCTACCAGCGCCTGCGGAAGCGGAGGCGGGTGTTCTGCAAGGGCACCTACAACTCGCAGGCTTGGCAGATGAAGCAGATCAACAGGATCCTTGTGGCAATGGTGGCTGCTTTTGCCCTGCTCTGGCTGCCCTTGCATGTGTTCAACAGCTTGGAGGACTGGTACCATGAGGCCATCCCCATTTGTCACAGCAACCTCATCTTCTTGATGTGCCATCTGCTCGCCATGGCTTCCACCTGTGTCAATCCTTTCATCTATGGCTTTCTCAACACCAATTTCAAGAAGGAGGTCAAGGCACTGGTGCTGACTTGCCAACGGAGCACCCCCGTGGAGGAGTCTGAGCAGCTCCCCCTGTCCACAGTACACACAGAAGTCTCCAAAGGGTCTCTCAGGCTCAATGGCAGGTCCAACCCTATTTAGCCAGGTCCAGGGTATCTCCCTGCCAGGTTCCTTCACTTAGCTAAGTGAGCATGCTGCAAGTTGAGGGTGGCACTCCATCTTTAATGGCTTTCTGGGACCCAGATTGGTTGGCAAGAGCCTGTTTTTACATTAATTTGCATTGTGAAGCCTGATTTCAGATGATTCAGCTATTTGTTCCTGGGAAAATTCTGAGTTTGGATTCTGCAGGTCACAGTATACCTCACAGCTTGAGCAAATGCCAGAACTGGAGATAGTAGGGTTCATTTTGGGAACTCAACAAAAGATGCTCAGCCTGGGAACCTAGAGGTTTCATCTCTACCAATGAGACTGCAAGGTTGCTGTGAGGTGAGAGAAGGAGCATGTGGAAGGAGCTTTGGACCTTGGTCAGCCCCTAACCTCTGTGAGAGATGATGTTTTTGGATAGACTTTGTAATAGGTATAGAATTCTATGGAGGCAAGACAGCGGGGTTACTATTGTCTGTTTAGTACATCCAGCTGCAGAGAACAGATCTTGGTACCCTAGGGTTCTCAACACTCCTCTGCAGTAGGAAAATCAGCCCTGAGCAGCAGGAATTCCAGGATTCACACCTTACTCCATCCTTTTTCTCTTTCATTTCATCTGTTACCTTGTATGGAAATACACCTGCAAGTATCTCCTCTTGAAAAGATTGTGAGCACCTTGAGGGTGACATCTGTATTGTCATAGATCCTGTGTCCTCCATGCCTCAGACAGGCCCTGGTGCAGGGAGAGAACTCCAGGAAGCTTTGTCATAGTAAACATATGGGAAAGATGCCCTTGCTGAATGCTTAACCAAGGAAAGGTGCCCTGAGCCATGCTCCATCCAGCATGGGAAGGACCCAGGCTGCTGTAGCTACCCACTATTGCCTGTACTTCCTTGTCTCCCAAGTCCTCTCTTGACAAGGTAGCTGGCTAGGGACTCTGCAACCCTCTCCAGTGTTGACCCACTGTCGAGGCCTACAGTACTCAAAGCTGTGACTCCAGCCTCCTTCATTCCTCACTCTGACCACTGAACTGACTTTCTCTAGGAGATATGCTATGATTCCTCCAAAGCCTCCTCATGACTTTGGGCCTCCCAATGGCCTTCAGCAGTGGCAGGAGCAGGGAATACTTGGAGTCTGGATTAATGGGATACTGACTGGAAAGAGCAGGGGGTCTCCCTTCCTCCAGTCAGCCAGGGAAAATGAAGAAAGGGCCTCAATGAGTGTGCATATCTCACCATAGAGGTCATAGCCCAATCTTATGGATGCCGAACCAGATCCAAGGCTTTATCTGTGTGTGGACTTTCTCTTGCAGGGAAGGAAATGTCAAGATTGCTCATGGGCCACCTTGGATGAGATGTCCAGGCCCGGAGCTAGACCTACTCACCCTCTTGCAGAGTAGACAGTGGCTGGATCCACCATGGTCTCCCAGGGCAGGGTATTCAGGTACCCAGAACCCTCAAGGGATCTCACTGTGAGCTCCTGGGATTGGTTCCACACAGGGGATCTGGCAAAGGGCCAGACAGCAGAAGATTGAACAGACCAAGAACCTAGGCAGCCAACTCCTAAGACAAGTGCTCTTTTTGCCACCAGTTCCTTTCTTGGAGCTGTTTGTTTTGTCCCAGGTTTTGGCCATATCTCCAATTCTGTTCCTTTGAGTAACTTTCTTGGATGCAGATCGTGCTTGTCTTCTGGTGCCATTTGCTGCTGGCTGCTCCAGATAACCACCTGCCAGCAAAGCCCAGGCCCTAAGAACCATCCAACAAGATGTCATTGACAAAGCTCCCCAAGGAATCGGGGGTCTCAGGTCCCTCCAGATCTCACGCAATTGCTTGGAGTTTGCTTCACATCATTCCTTCCACTGGTGTCAAGATACTTGAGGAAAAGAGTACTTTAGGGTGCTGGCATGCTTGAGGATCAGGGTACCAGGCTTCGCATCTTGTGAAGGTGCTTGGCATTAGGTATTGGGGTAGTGGGTGGAAGCCTCATTGAGTGTCTTCTGTGCTCCCCTCACCTTGCTTAGGTTGACACAGCCTGCTAAATAGTTGTCTCCTGTTCCCAGTTCATAATGACCCTTGGGACTGCCCATTGCTAAGCACCCTGGGAACTTGCTGCTCAAAGTGTCTTCAGAAGACCAGCAGCCTTAGTATCACTGGAGCTTGTTAGACATGCAGAATCTCTGATCCCACCACAGACTTTTTGAATTGGAATCTGCATTTTATCAAGATCTCTAAGTTAATGGTGCACACATTCAAGTTTGAAAAGCTCTGCACTAGGAAACAGATTGCCCTGGAGCCTAGAGCTACTCCATGTGCACCAGAAGATACCCACTGTGGGATCTGGGGTAGACATTTAGGAATCCTAGTTTTGGAGATATGACTTTAAAATGGAATTGCCAAAAGTGGGGATTCAGTTTTGGTTGTTTGTCTCATCTCTGGCTGTATTAGACATATTTCTTCTGAAGTCTTTTTGTGCCTTCAATAAATATTTGCCAAATGAACAGTTTGCATAGTTACATTCTTATGAACGTGTCCATCTGTATTCTGCTCTGTTTCACTTAGAACTGTATCATCAAGTTTTCAGTCAGTCTTGCTGGATATTATTTTTGACAGTCAATTAACTGTTTAGAAAATGCTGCAGTGAAAACTGGTTCCTCTGAACAGTATCTCTCTTCTCTGGCCCAGCTAAGGAACTGACCCCTGTTTGTAGTGAGAGGAGCCCATCTTCAGAAGAATGCCAGTGCTGGAATTGGAGACTCACACCCTCAAAGACTGTTTGGGAACCCTCAGTAGGTGCAAAGCCTTATCAAATCCTGGTAGTGTGAGCTTAAATCTTGTCTAACTCTAGCCCTTCCTTTTTCAAGAAATGACCTTAGCTAGTTTTTTTTTCCATTATGAAAGTAATGTATTCATTATTAAAAATATGCAAAATATACAATACTAAAATGAAAGAGGAAATCATGTTCTACCACCCAAAGAAAATCACTACATTTTGAGGAGTCATTTCTTTAGTTTTTAAAAATATATAGTATTGTTTTATTTTTTTAACATGGTTAGATAATACTGTCAGTGTATGCATATTTATATATAATATCTAGGGAATACTTTATATTTTGTTTTGCTTAACCATGTAAGAATTTTTATTCATTCAATAAATAAGTTGGACACATGGTGGGTGCTGGGGAGACAGTGGTAAATAAAACAGACACTGTCTCTGTCCCTAAGGAGCATATAGTCCAGTGACTAGACCCATTCTGTGTCCTTAGTCATCATCTATTGTGGCATATTTAGATGTTTCTAGACCTATTTTATGTAGTTCTGCAATGAGCTTCTATGCAGAGAACTTTTTCTGTATTTAAAATTATTTCCTTAGAAGAGATTTCCAGAAGTGAAATTAATGGGTCAAAAGGCATGGACATTTTTCAAGGCTCTTGATATGTTCTCCTTAACATTTCCAAAGAGGCTGGAATGATTTGCACTCCTTGACTAGTGCCAGTTTCACTTCACCCTGGATACTGTTGAAGAATTACCATTAATAAGAAGACCTCTATTGTTCACTAGATCCTGTCCCCTCTCATCTACTCATAAACGTCACTCCAGTATCATCAGTTTCCTGCACTCTCCTCTACACAAAACTCCAAATGCTTGTCTAATCTTGAAGTCTCTGCTTCCTTTCCTCCCATGCTCTTTTGTACTCACCTGTCCATATGAACAGAACTTTCCAAATCCCATGGTCAATTCTGTCTCATCTTCTGTGACCAACTGGTGACATTTGGCAGTTAGTTAAGCCCTTCTCCTTAAAACTCTCTGCTTGTGGCTTTTTCAGGACACTACAGTAAGTATTCACCCCACCTCCTTCTCAAGCTCCTTTTCTAGACTCTCATCTCTCTGACCTTGGAGCATTGGCATGTCCCCAGGGAGCCACAAAGGTCCATCTGTTCTCATTCCCTAAGTGAGTCATCCAGTCTCTTCCAACACAACTGAATATTTAACTGTCTTATGCTCCCAAATATGAATTTCCAGTCTGCATGTCTCCCTGCTCTTTGGATTTGTATATATAGCCTCTGCTTCGTGTTTATTGGACATCCAATTGGCATCTCCAACTTGGCATGTTCAAAAGCAGACTCCTGATTTGCCTCCTCACTTCTTCTTTCTCAGCCCCCCCACTTTTATTAAATGGCACTCCCTCTTTTCATTTGCTTGGGTCACAGTCTTCGGGAACAACCTTCTTTTCACACCCTACATCAATGAGGTCACTTTCAAAATATATTCAGAATGACCACTTCTCACCACCTTTGTCTGCCACTTGGTCCAAGCCACCATTATTTCTACCAAGATTATTGCAGTGGCCTCCCTGCTCACTCAGTCAGAGTAGCCCTTTGAAGCCTAAGTCAGATCCTTCCACATCTCTGGTCAAAGCTTGTCATTGGTTTTCTGACACTCAGAGCAAATTTCACAGTCCATAGCTGGCCCGAGCTGGCTGTCTGCCCCTCTCTGACCTCACTTTCTACCACCCTTTTCCTTTCCCATTCCCTTCAGGAGTTCTGGCTTCTTTGCTGCCTTTTGAATACCCTAAGCTTTTTCCTGCCTCGATCCTTTGTACTTCCCACTCTGGCTGCTTGGAATGCTACCCCTGTTGTCACTCCTTTGCTCCCTTCACTTTAACTGAGCCTTTATCAGACAATTACTTCCTTAACCACACTATAATAATACATCCCCAATCCCCGCTCTGCATTCCTACTTTATACCTTAGGACATAGCACCCTATGACTTGCACATTTACTTACTTCTTTGTTGAGTGTCTCACTCCCTCATTAGAAGGTAAACCTTAGGAAGGTTTTATTCACTGTCTAGTGCTCAGAAGAGTGCCTACATATCTGTGGAATAAATGTAGTGGGGAATGATACTTCAGCCTCTTATTTGTGGAGTGCAGGCATTTGGTTTTATAGGATTTAGGTCCCAGGTTTCATAGCTGTTGGTGGTTGCATCTTGGTTTCTGATTCTTTACCTGTAGTAATACTGGCTACAATGTGTTTAATGTCCCCAAAACTGCTAGACACTTTACATACATTGATTTTTTTCAACCCTGAAATGGGCCAGTTGAAGAAACTGAAGTTTAGAGAGGTGAAAAATTTTACCAAGTTCTCAAAAAGAGCCACATTTGAAACCCAATCTGATGGATTCCAAACTCAAGGACTTGGGCTGTTATAGCATGAAAGAGGGTTGACCAGATGACCACTGTCTTCCTGCTTTTAGCTAGAGAGTTCGAACCTTATGGGCAAGGGAGGCACTGAAGGGTTTTAAGCAGGAGAATGAGATGGTCAGGTTATATTTAAAGAGAATAGTGTGGCTGAATTGGTCTGGGTTTCCCTAAAAGCAGAAGCTGAGGTAGAGGCTTGTGGGCTTTTTCTTTATTAGAGAGTGCAATCCCAGGGAACAGATTGAGGGGAATGAGACAGTGAAGGACAGAGAGCCAATTCAAAGATGTGTTATTGAGCTGGATGCTTTTAAGAGGCAGCTGAATACTTGATCTTTTGTATAAGTACCTCAGTTCATTCTGTCTAGAAGGAGAAAGAAGAATTTATCTATTGGTTCTTGTATACCACTTGTCAAAGGTTTGCCCCATGGACTTATGCATTCATAGACACTGAACACACCTTCACATGAACAGAGCAGCTCTAGTGAGATGCAAGAAGATATTATGTGAGGACATGAGATGAGGTGACATCAGGTTGCACCTGTGGGAGGCCCATCAGAGTATTGCTGAGCTGGATGCTGCAGAGGCCACTG
This sequence comes from Pteropus vampyrus, assembly GCF_000151845.1. NCBI lineage: Eukaryota > Metazoa > Chordata > Mammalia > Chiroptera > Pteropodidae > Pteropus > Pteropus vampyrus. The sequence goes on from NW_011888801.1 coordinate 12,716,076, forward strand.
GACCAAGAGGCAGGTGAGGATGAGGATATGAAGTAGAGCATAAACACCTTCTGATGTGGGGAAGGGCTGGAGTTGGGATGGGAAGTATTATGGGTTGAATCGTGTCTCTTACAAAAACAAATTCATACATTGAAATCCTAAGTCCTAGTACCTTAGAATGTGACCTTATTTGGAAATAGGGGCACTGCAGATGTAATTAGTTAAGATGGGGCCTACCCTACTCCAGTATGACTGGTGTCCTTATAGAAATAGGAAATTTGGACACACACACACACACACACACACACACACACACACACACACACACCCCGTATAAAGGTAAAGGCAGAGATCTGGGTGATGCTTCTAGAGCCAAGGAAGGCCGAAGATTGCAAGCAAATCATCAGAAGCTAGAGGAGAAGCATTATCCCTCACAGCTTGCAGAAGGAACTAATCCTGCTGACACCTTGGTTTTGGACTTCCAGCCTCCAGAAATTTGAGACATTAGATTTCCGTTGTTTCTGTTGTTAAGTCTGTGATACTTTGTTATAGCCTTAGCAGCCTAATACAAGAGATAAGATTGAAGGCAGGGTGACTCATCCATGTGAGCTATGTGACAATCAGGTTTTCAGTTGTTAGAGATGGACCCCTACTCAAACTGGTTATGATAAAACAGAATTTATAAACTCATGTAATGGGGGTGGCTGGATTCAGGGGTTTAAACGATGACATCAGGGTTCTTCTTTTTTTGCCTTTTTGTCTTCACCACTCACTCTAATCCCTTGAGTTTGCTGGTCTCTTCATGGCTTCATACTGTCTACATGCGACAGTAAGAAGCCCCACAGCTCCCTCCCTATCTTGGCCCTCATAAGCCCTGGGAGGAGCATAGCCTTCTCTCTATGCTCAGTCAGAACTCTGAAGAGGCTCAGGCCTGTACCAATGTTCATGGCCAATTTGCTGGAACACTTTCTTTAGCCTGGCTTGGATCCCTGGATCAGCCTCACTTGAATCACATCACATGTAAGTGACAAGATTATCACACCAGGGGATAGAGGGAGTCCCCCAGAGGAAGTGTTGCCAGTCAGGTAAAAACACAGAAGCAGATATGCGCTTGGAGAGGAGAGAATGGATTGGAAAGATATTTAGGTGATAGGATGACTTGGGTGTGGGAGAAGGGTGATTCCTGGGTTCCAGACTTAGGAAAGTGAGTAGATATCTGGTTCATTTAATGAAATGGAGCAGAGTTTTCTTTGACCATGTTGTGTTTACTTTTGGGTGTGCAGATGGACTGTCAGATGCTTTGGTCTGGAGCTCTAGGGAGAGCTTTGTGCAAGGCCTGACTAAGCCATGAGGGGCAGGACTGGAATGTAGCTAGACTGGAGAGTGGGCTGATCTGGAGCTGGGTATAGGAATTCTAGTTTCCCAAAGCTGAATCTGGTGATAGGACACTGAGATCAGTAAATGAGTCGGGGTCCTAGGACTTGGGTATGGCAGTGTCCAACAGAGAGGCCCCGGAGAACAGGGTGGAGTAAGCCAAGCACAGGAACTGTTTTCCCAGAGCTGAGTCCAGAGATGACACTAGGTAAGTTGCCCTTCTCCTGTGTTCTGAGGCCTCACTTCTTTAGAGAATCAAAGACACCTTCAAGGTCAAGCTTCTTGGCTGAAAGTTGGGGGTTGTTGCTGTGACTTACTGCTTTGCAGGAATACAGTGATGCCCGAGAAAAATGCTGAAAGGACCTGGAAGTTCCTCAAAGAAGAAATCTTTGATTCTTACACCTGCTGAGAGATGGTCTGGTGGTGGAGGACAGCTGTCATTTCTGTCTTGGAGTGGGTCATGCTGACTTGGACAGACAGCCTTTAGTGACAAGGTCTTTGTTCTGGTCCTTGGCCTGGTTCTGATCATCAAGTGGGGCTTTTCCCCGGAGTTTCTATTGAAGGTTTGATAGATCTTACAGCTGCTACAAATCTATAGACATAGACCAGATTGGGGATCCTGGATCCTGAGAAGGCACTGGGAAAAGTTTTGAAGAGCATCTTGAAGTGCCTTCTTAGCTGACAGCAGCCAAGCACTTCATACTGAGCAGGCACCTGCAGGGTGAACTTGCCAATGAACCACAGAGCAAGAGGGTGCTTGTGGCTGTGTAATCATGGCCCTTGAAGTTTCTAGTTGTTTAAATATCACCATTTATTTGAAACTGATTCCCATCAAAGTCTGAAAACAGTTTATCAGGGCAATTGGATACCAGCACAAAGCTCTCTTAAAATATATTTCCTTTAATTCATAAAGCTGTTAATGGGGCATTCATTTAATCATTATTTAAACTGCCAAGGAAACCATACTGAAAATAAAGCATGCATTCAAAACAAAGAACTTCAGCACATTGGTGAAAACCTTGTGATAGCCATATCTCCCTTACCAGATAGTGTACTCTGTGACGGCCAACAGCCTGTTGCCACTTTGTAAATGTCATTAGCAGCCCCTTCTGGGTTTTATGACTTTGAGATGCAGGGAGGTGGTGGGGGGCGGGGGGTGGTGGTCGTAGGGTGGGTAGGTGGTGGATCTAAATAAAAGATTTCCCAAAGAGAGGCCTCCTTTTCCTACATTTTCTATTACATATCTTCCTCCCCTCCCCCCGCTGCCCCCGTTCAACCCACATACCTGGAACAAGTGAGAAACTTGTGCCTTAATTGGGCAAGTATGAGCAGAAGTCTTTTCCCCAGGTTCTTGGGTACTTGCAGTCAGAGTGTGCTTTCAGTAGGTGATGGGGCTTTGGTCACATCTTCATGGAAAGAATACTGAGATTTCTCATCAATATATTTAACTATTCAGAGATAATGGCCTGAACCACCTTTTTGTCTAGTGTGTAGCTTTATAATAATTAAATGTAACATGTTTCATATATAGTAGTAGATGTTTCACCACCTATGAGAACTGTGGTCTATGGCTGTTGGCAGGGCAGAAAGGCCTGGAGCCTGAGCTTTGGGGAAAGGTGTATACAGTTGGTGCACTTCATCCTTATTCATTAGTACCTTCTTTGCAGATGCTTAGATACCTCCAGATGGGCAGGTATGAAAACAACTACCAGGTGCAATGGTAGCTTCAGGGCATGGAGGAGGTGCCAGTCATTTTTCATGGGGACATTTGAGAGGATGTGTCTATGAATTCACCAGGCAGGCAGGATGTGGAAAAGCTCATGTTGTAGTGAGCAATGGCGAGAGGTAGCAGATTCAGTGCATTTGGGGGTGGGGATGCTGAAGGCAAGCCCGAATGGAGAGGTGAGATGGGTATGGAAGGCCTTGCATCCAAGGCTGAGTTATTTGACTATATCAGGCCATTGAGGGGAAGTCACTAAAGGCTTTTGGTGGGGGTGCCGTAGTTAGGTTTGAGGTCAGGAAACCTGCCTTGGGCTGGAGTGTGGAAAAGGGGTTGGTGGTGATAACTAATATATTCAGCTGATTCCTGATTTAGCTGTTCTCTGCAGGCTGGCCTCACAGGGAAGCTGGTCTCTTGTAGAGCTCCAAGGAAGTTGGCCCCAGCTGAATCCTGAAAACAATCAATCTTGGGGGAACGCTGTCATGTCGTAGACTGGAACTCTAACCCTTGATCATGCCAAAATGGGGCTGCTGCTCCCCAACTATGAATGTTGACTTAGAAGGAGAGGGCAGATGGCCAGAGTTCTGCCACACCACATGATCAGATCCTGAGTCCTGATCCCACTTGGAGAAGGGCTGGTGCTTTCTTAATTATATAAACCGAAGGTTTGGGTCCCTCTCCTGGAATCTGGCAGCAGCCTAGCTAGCTCCCTCTGCCCTGCCCTAGAATGGGTCAATACATTGTTCCTGAGCTTATCTCTGTGGGTTTCCTCCACTGAACCCTGCTCCAGCAGGCAGTGTGTGAGCTGCCAGGTAATTTTCCCTTGTTTGTGTTAGGAGTTTGGGGGCCAAAAGCCATTTCCACAGGCTTTTGGTTGAGCTTGCTAACGGGAGGCCATTCTCACACACAAGCACAGTATTCTGACGAATGCAAGGACTTGGAGGGTAATGAGGCTGTGTAGGACATCTTGATGATGGAGGCATTTACTGCTGTGCCCACTCACTTCATCCTCAGGCCTCTTCTCCCCTACTTAGACCCCCTCTCCACAACACATTCCCAGGCCTGTCCTCCAGTCCAGAAATTATGAGGGCTCTGTGTCTAGTTCTGAGCCCCATAAGTTATGATTTGTCGTCCAGAAGGGATGAGCAGATGGCACAGAAGCCTTGTCACACCATGGTAGCCATCTTCTCATTGTTCAGTGGATCTCATATTACCAGCTCATTGAGAAAAGTCTGGAAGTTGCTAACTCTGAGTCTCAGTCTCCATATTAATCAAATGGGGGATATGGATCATAGTATTTTCAGGATTCTGTGCTCTTTTAACAGGTGCATGATTTCTTTATCTTTGTAGAAAATAGAGTAATTTTGTAGCCTTATGACCTCTCCATGAAATAGAGCAGAGACCCTTGCTGACAGAGCCAGTATCAGGATCATGAGTAGAATTCTCAGTACATGGTGGGAGTTACTGGACTCCTGTTAAATTCATCATCTTTTCTTTGTGAGGACTATCTTGGTTTTCATGGCCTGGCATACCCAAGGCAGATCTTGATTCCATAGCTTGAATTAGTTAAGTTAGCTTTAGCTATGTAAGAGCAGCACTATTGGCTATTAAAAGCCAGACAATAACCTCTGAATTGTAACTGAGCACTGAAGGACACGTGGTACTAGATAAAAAGCCATAAATGTCGAAAAAGTTGAGAAAATGTCAGTGACCTGCATCACATGCTTGTCAGCTTATCATGCCTGGCTCCAGCACTTGAGCCTGTGTCTAGCACTGTATTCCACGATGCTCCCCTGACCCAGGATGTGAGTGCTTGTACTTTGCCTGGCAGCTACTTCATGGAAACCTGAGCCTTCTCCTTCCTCCTGCCTCTCTCGAACTGGCCCAAAGATCAGACCTGGGGAGTGTCAAAATATCTGAGCTTGTGGAACAAATCAAAAGTATGTGAGGATTACTCCATTTGGGAGAGTTTGTCCCATAATTAATGACATCTCTCTCAATTCTCTAGTCTCCTAGCTTAGCATCCTCAAAGTCATCTTCATGCTCTCTTTCTCTACAGGCTCTGTCATTCCAACCTATAAACTTGGGGAAGCCCACATTGGGAAAAATTTTCCCTTGACTTTCCCAAATTTTTTTTTGAGGTCTTCTTTCCTTCAAAGCCAAGCTCCTCTGAGAGTATTCTACATTTGTGGCCACCATTTTCTCACCTTTTCTTTGCTTCTCAGCTGATGGGTGTTTTGCTAACCATAGCTGCTGAAATTGCTGTCCATAAAATCATGAATGACATGCTACTTGCCACACAGTTTGGGTTCTCCCCCTACTTGATATTTGCAGCCTTTTATTCTGGACATCATGTCTCTGAAGTACTCTCTTCTGTTAGCTTTCACGACGTAACTCCATTCTTTCTTCTGACACTGGCTGCTGTTTCTCAGGCTCTCTGTCCTCAAAAGTCAGGCTTGGTTCTGCCTTGGTTTTCGTGTCTCACCTGACACACTACACATGAGCAATTGCTTTATGCTTCTGTGCCTTTAACTGCTACTTACAAGTTGACAATTCCCAAATTATACCTCCTCCAAACTTCATCTACTTGCTGTTGGACATCACCACCTGGGCGTCTCACACACACCTGAAGTGCAACTCCAAAGCAAAATGTGGATTTTGGATTTCTGCTGGCTTTTCCATCACAGTTGCTCCTATCACCAACCACCTGGTTTCCTAATCTGCGGTATGTGATTTACTCCTGTTCCTCTGGGTTTTTGCAGGAAACTTCCTCATTGATATCTCCACTCCAAATCTTGCTATACAGTGGTCCCTTTATTCTAATCATAAATTTGACTTCGACTTTCTCATTTGACAATTTCCACCATCTATAGGATGGAGTCCCGGATTGAGTCGCAATGCTTTAACATAGCCCTTGGGCCATTTTTATGGTCACCCTTTATCTGGCCCTCCCTTCCACTAGACACTATTTTCTCAAACATGCTACACTTTGTCCGGATCGATGCCTATAGAATCTCTGTGCCCTTTCTAAGTTTACCTTCTCTGAAAACTTCCCCTGGCTCCCTTGTCTCATTTTCTGCATTGCTCTGTTGGGCACTTAGGGACTCTTAGGACTGGAAAGAGGAAAGGATGTCTCTCTTCCTTTCTACCTGGCTATAGGCCCCTCAAGCGAAAGAACTGGGCCTTTATTTCCTGTGCAGCCAGGACAGTGCCTGGTCCTGAATAAATGCCCCATGCAAGGACAGTATGCTGGAGTTCACTGTCAAGAACATACTAATGAACTTTAAAGCTTGGAGATGATCTGGACCTCAAGGAAAACACCAGGAAGAGTTAGGCCAGCAACATCTTTTCCTTATAGTGCAGCTACTTGAGGTTATAAGTGTCTTCCTTATAGTGCAGCTACTTGAGGCTATAAGTGTCTTCGGCAATAGTATGCACTAAGCAACTCTATACAGAGAATTTAAGCTAGGCCTTGGGGGTCTAGGGAAATGGGGCCTGTCTCTGTGCTTTTCATATTTAATAAACTAGGGCATATAATATAATGAAGCTCAAGAGGGGGCGAGGGCTTGAGAGAGAGAGACAGAGACAGAGGGAGAGAGAGAGAGATAAGAGGGAGGGAGGGAGGAAAAGAGGAAAGAGAGAAGCAGAGAGGAACCATGGCAGAACACTGTCCTCTGTAAGTTGGAAGTCAGTCTTCTCTCTTGGGCTCAGTATTTTATCACCTGGTCATACTTCCTTCATTTTTCCCCAGGCAGAACTGTTGACACAGGAATCTACAACATTTGTATATATCAACACAGAAACCAATTAATAAATGCTTGTGTTCCTGTGTAAATATGCAGACTTCCTTATGCAGACAGGAGTAGGCAGACATTTGGCTTAGAAATGTTTTTTTTAGAAATATTTAACAAATGCAGGTCCAGATGAGATGTGGGCTGTGCACCCTCTTGCTGGTGGCCATGTGCTTAAATCCATCTGTTTGTATTAATCTCCCCTGCTGTGCTCTGAGCATTTCAATGGTTGCTGTCATTCACTTCTTTAAAGCTAATATGTTCTTTAGTGTGTGCCAGCTTCCTGTTCTCTTGTACTTAACAGTGAGAGGGAATGGATTATGTGCGAGTCATCTGTGAATGAGGGTCATCAGTCAACATCATCAAACAGTTATGGCTACCAGGTGGCAGGCATGTGCCAGGCCTTGGAGCTACAGAAGGCAAATGTTTATAAAGCAGCCTGGAGGAGCTCAGAGCTTATAAGGGAGATCTACATTTGATAGGAAGATTACTCCCCACTATTTCTAAGTGTACTTACACATTCATGGAAAAAAACATGACACAATCCTGGAAGAAAATATACCAATCAGGATTGTAGTGATATTTTTGTTTGTTTCCTTTATATTTTTCACATTTCCCAAGTTTTCTACAATAATCGGACATAACATTTATAGTTATAATAAGCTATTTTTAAAAAGTCTTCATGCCTGGTGAAAAATACTGTTATGAAGCTTCTCAGGATCCCCTGGGTTCTGCTCTTTTGTCAATAGGGGCTATTTCTGATAATTCCCTTAGGAGAGCTACTTAAAAGAGAAATGAAGGGGAAAAAAATATAGGCACATGTCCACTGAAAGTTGCTGCCACCAACTCAATGCCACCAGGTTTCCCCAATTTGAAAAAGTGAGAGACGACTTTATTTAGTGAAAACAGCTCAGCTGTGATACAGCTCAGGCGTGAGACGGCTCAGGTGTGAGTCATCTTGGGAGAGGCAGTTCAGCTCTGATGCTGCAGCTTCGGCTTTGATGCACTTTTCGATGGAAACTGAAAGTGTGCTTGGTTGAGAGAAAGGTGAAGCTGGCTTATATAGAGAAGCGTCCTTGCCTCTGGTTCCTGATTGGTCCATTATTATGCAAATGAGAACTTCAAATCCTCACAGTTCGATTGGTCTAAAAAGCACTATCCTGATTGATTGGAATGGAGCCACCATGATTGGTCAGTAAAGGTGCAAATAAGGATATCACTGCATAGCTCCAATTGCACAGGAAAAGTGTGCAATTGGAGCTGTGCAGTGATATCCTTATTTGTCTGACGGTCCTGACGGTCGAATATCAATCCTAGGGGCTCCCTTATAAGGGCCAACTCAGGTGGCAGGAGCACAGTGTAAGAGGTTTGGTAGCCCTGTCTGTGGCTTTTTCCTGAAGTGCAGCATGGATGAAAGGTCTATCTAAACAATGGCTGTTAGACTCTGATTATGAATTTTGGGCCCAGTTAATAACAGTCCTTTTTTGCAGCCATATTTCTTCTCCAGGTCAACACACATTTCTAAACTTTTGAGACATTTTGCATTACTAATTTCCAGCAAGACTGTGCTGATTCATCTTTTCCAATAGCCCATGTGAGAGGAGCAAATGTTTGAAGTGGACGCCTCCATTCTGAGGGCATGGTGTTTTGTCAGGTGATATTTAGTGGCAGGCTCATTTTCCTCCCTCAACAAGACACTTGCTGATCTACTCGCCAAGGCTTCTGCTCATATCCCATCTTATCTCCAGATATCCAGGCCTGGTTAAGAGATCAGAAACACATGTGTTTTGATGAAAGACTGGGGCATACTTCAATCAGCCCTCAGCAATACTGTCTCCCAGAGCAAAAGAATCCTGCCATTGCTATGGACGTTCCTCTGACCCTGTCAGAAGTGTTAGAGTCTGAATGAATCTCTAGAGTAATGACATGAAATTTGCAGCAGGTGTGACCCTGGGCAAGTGATCGTTTCATCTTGGGGCACAGCTTCCTCACCTATGACATGAATTCTAATGCCCTTCCTGCTTAAACATCCAGCCATTCTACACGTTCTGGTTGTTTCTCTGAGAGTGTTTTTGGATGAGATTAACATTTAAAAATCAATGGATTTTGAGTAAGGCAAATTGCCCTCCATAATGTGGGTAGGCCTCATTCATTCAGATGAAAGCCTGAATAAAACAAAGACTGATATCCCCTGAGCAAGAAGGAATTCTGCTCATAGACAGCCATCAGACTTCAATTGCACCATCGGCTTTCCTAGGTATTTAGTCTGCTGGCCTGGCCACCCTGCAGATTTTGGACTTGCCAGCACTATTTGTCACACAGATTTTTTTTTCCCCCATTAAATGGACTATAGTCTGGGCTTATTTCTGGTTCTCAGTTCCATTCCCTTGGTCTATATGTCTTTCTCTATGCTAAGACCACACTGTTTTGATTATTATAGCTTTGTAGTAAGTTTTGAAGTCATAAAGTGTGAATCAGACACATATTCTTTTATTCCTGCCTAAGTCATGTGCTGGAGACCTGGGCTGGGTATCTGCTAGCCTCCAGGATCTCCCTTGAACCTCTGATTCTAAGCCTAAGATAAGCACAGGCCTAAGGGGCCTGCTTCTTGTTTCCTTTTTCCAGACTCCCTTAGCGGGTGTGGGGTGGGGATGGAAAGAATATTTTATGCAAATGTGGATACTTTTTAATGTGAAGGTGGATTTTTGTTAGTTTCCTAGGGTTTATAAAACATTATCACAAACTAGGTGGATTAGAACAACCGATTTTTATTCTCTCACTGTGCTGGAGGTGAGACGTCTGGAAACAAGTGTTGACAGGGCTGTATTTTCTCCACTGTCTCTAAGGGAGAATATTTTGGCGGCTCCAGGAGTTTTTTGCTTGTGGCTGTCTTGTTCCAATCTCTGCTCTCGTCTTCACATGATGCTCTTTTCTGTGTCCATGTCTTCTCTTCTGTCTCTTATAAGGGTACTTGTCACTGGATTTAGGGCCCACTGGATAAATCAGGATAATCTCATCTTGAGATCCTTAATAGCATCTTCAAAGACCCTTTTCCCAAATAAGGTCACATTTACAGGTTACAGGGGTTAGGACAGGTAAACACCTTTTTGGGATACATAATTTAACTCACTATAGGATTTTACTGATAATTAGATTAGGACAAATGACATAATACCAGGACTGCCCCCTGTGAACTAAGGCATATGGTCATCTAGATTGAAGACTCTGGATTTTACCTTATGTGAGGAGACCCTTTTCCTCCATCACATTGGGCAGAAACACCTTTCCCTTAGTCCACCCTAGTGTGTGCTTCCTTGTGCTAGGTCAGGGTCTGGCTCACATGGCCTTCCAAACCTGAGGACTCTTCTTATAGAGGTAGCAACTCAATTATTGTCTCTCCATACCACAGAGAGGCAGGAAAGAAAAGAACTCTGATCCCTTTTGTGCTCCCCACCTAAAGCTTGCCATTCTTCTATAATCAAGGCTGTGGGAGGTAAAGGCCAAGGCCGCCTTGTAAACAAGTAGCCAAGTCTGGAGTTCACACTCACTCCTCACCAAATCAATTTTCCTGATAATGAGGTGGTGACCACTGTGACCTCATGGCCTCCTCTGCCCTACCCCCAGCTTTCTGACTTCTGAATTATCCTGTACAGATCTCATTATGCCTGGAGCAGAGAATGTAGCTCCAGCCTTGCCCACTTCAGCCGCTTAATGAGCACCCTAATTTGACTGGCTCCAAATGAATGTGATGCAAAATTAAAAGATGCCAGGAGACATTGCCATAAATCGAATGAGTTAGCTTCAATTTATTGTGTTTTAAATTCAATTAGATTTCTCCTCCAATCCTCTTTGAATATTAATCCAGCTGCTGGCTACAGAACAATAACTAGAAGGAGCTATTATTGTTGACTTCTAGCCTCCGTCATCCAGCTTGGGCTCAGGCAATAGCACTGGATGGAAAACCTCAGCTTGAGTGTGGGAAGGTCAAGGGGATTCAAGGCCAGCTGCCCAGCCTTCCATCAACCAGCCAATGTATTTCCTGTAGGGGAAGGGATTCAAAGCAATGTACCCAATTAAAATGATTTAAAATTATTTTTAGTGCATAAACACAGAGACTACATAGAAGAGAGTGTTGTAGTCATAGACTTTGTTGTGTGACAGGCAGCAGGGGACATGGTGACTGAGGTCTGGGTTCAGCCTGGCCATAAACTCTGTGTGACTAGGATAAATCTCCAAACTTTCTCAGCCTTGGTTTCCCTGTTTGCAAAATGAGGGAACTGGACTCTAAAAACATTTTTGGTGGCCTTGGATTCTGCACTGCTATTCTCCTTTCATTCTCATTTGCCCACTCAAGGAGAGGAGGAAGGAGGGGACAGGGTACCCCTTCCCCACCCACCAAGGGCTGTGCCCCTCCAAAACCCTACTCTTGCTGGCAGCTCTTCTGCACATCTACAGTTTTTCCTGCAATGATGATATTATTGCCGTTGTCTCTTTAGCCTGACTGTGGTAATATCATCCTACAGTTGCTGTCTCCGTGGCCCTCAACATTCCTTGTTTTTTCTCTGTACCTTGCTCACAATTCTTGATGAAATATTGTCATTAAATTCTCATCATTTGAACCATCTGGGATGAATTCTATTTCCTGTCATGAACCCAAATAATGTGGATGCTAAATCCACTTTTTGATTGAGGTTCCTTATGGAGGGTCCTCCAGGAAGAGGGCCTGCAGCTGAGACAAAAGGGGGCTCTGGGTTTGGAAGACTGGTATGAAGCAAGGGAGGCCTGGGAACTTCCACGCAGAGCATGGTAGAGGCGGTCTCCATTCTCAGGTGGAGAGTGCAGAGGACCTGGAAGTGCGAGCTGGGGTGTGTCTGTCACTTCTGACCCACAGAGAGCAGATGATGTCATAGAAGGGGAAAGAAAAGATGGAAAGTTTCCCAGCCCTGCTCATTTTTGACCCAGTTGGATCTGGGAGAATGAGAAGCCCTGGGCAAAGAGCATGTGTCCTCGAGAGCCCCAGGAGGGATGGAGCTCTGCAGAGGCTGATGATGGAGGGATTTTTTTTGCTCCAGAGGGGGGCTCCCAAGGGTAAATGAGAAAACTTGGAATAAGCCATGAAGGAAGAGCAGGAATGATATAATTCCCAGAGCAAAAAGAGGGAGAGTGAGGGAGATGGTGGGTGGTCAGGAGCTTGCCTTTGAGATGGTGACCAAAGATTACAAGGATGAGATCAACTAGGGTTATTTATGGCTCTTGATTTATGCTTCCAACTTCTGTGTAAGTAAATTACTTGGGCCCTGGAGGAGAGTAAAGAATCCTACTTTGAATTCCTGGCTCAGGAGCCCTGTGTGAGTGACCTGGGAACTGGAGAAGAACTGAAAATCAGCATCAGGCCCAGGGTGTGGCGTATCAGCATTCTAGGGCCATAGCCTGGCTGCCTTGGGGTCAGCTGGCAGGACAGGCCAAGTTCTTCCTCTGTGGCTCCCACATTTTGGTCCTAGTACTGCCCTTTGAGTTGGAGGGGAGCCTGACAATGATTATTGACTTACTCGGAGAAGGAGCAGCTATCAGGGAAGGATGGGGTTCCTATCACTGCAGGTGCTCAAGATCATTTTGAAGTCTGGGGATGTTGAAGAAGGGGTACAAATGACCTCAGCGACCTTCCTAACCTTGGGACTTCAACGGGCTATGACCTGTGAGTCAATAGAAAATAAGGGGACAAGGAACCCATGCCTGGAATTTGGGCAAGCAGAAGTGGAAATCTAGGCCAGGAGTCTGAGCACCAGGCCAAGCCTCAGAGAAGCAAAGGTGAATGGGATCCTGGACAGCTGCTCTCAAGGCCAGAGCTGGCAGCAGCAGAGGAATGAGCAGGGTACGGTCAGTGTTCTGGACAGACACTGGAGACATGAGTTACATATTTGGGAAACAAATAAATGGGGGAGGGACAGGTCTTTTGATGAGAACTAAGGCAACTTACTATCTTATGGGGAAAGGGGGATGACAAGAGGTCCATTTATTTATTCCTTCATCTATTCATAATTGTTTTTTAAAAATTAAAGCAGGTAAGGTTTTTTGTTGTTGTGGTGGTGATGATGGTGGTGGTGGTGGTGATGTGTGTGTATGTTCTACAGCCTTGGAATATCTATCATTTATTGAAATCTGTTACATAGCAGGTCAAACTCCCAGAGGTTTAGCCCAGCAGATAAGAAATAAGGTAGTTTCTTTCTTAAAAAGCATAACATAAATATTAATAAAGATCATTCCAAATTAAATATTTTTGGTCACAACCCTAAAATTTCATCCCAAATGGAATCACAATATAGATATCAATCAGATCTCTTTCAAAGCTTAAGGCCATTCATCCAAATATTTAAAAATCTTTCATTATCACAGCATGTTTTGTTATTATATAAATAGGAGCAAACCAAATATGAGAGAAGGGCTTATGGTGCAAGAAAACCATTTCCAACCTCATCTCTCCTCAGTTCTGCTCTCACTCTCCAGAGGCAACTTTTAAACATTTCCATTTTTAGTACTTCTGGTGGGTATCTCCATAACTCTAAAAAAAAAAAAAAAAAAAGAATATACATACTCTTATTTCTTGATATATCATCTGTAGAAAATTTATTGACCCCTTACAATGGAAAATAATTGCTTCACATATATGCCTCTCCTGCCTCCCTTCGTTCTCCCAACAGTTCTTCTGTTATTTACTTTTATAAATTTACACTGTGTAATCATGCCTTGATTCTGCATTTCATCAGCTTCCGTGAGGGTAATGGACATGGCAGCTAGTTTGGTCTGTTCTTATACTTCTCACCCCTCCTTCTTTTTGGAAGCACTCCTCCCTTCTCTTCCATAGGTGAGCCAGCATGCTCCTGGCCAGCCAGTCAGTACGCTCCTTCTCTGTAGCCATGACAACTGTCTGAACACTGAGCACATTTCCCAACCCAGGCCACTAAACATCCAGAACTTTTACTACTAAAACTGCTCTCTTTTTCTCTGGGATAATCTCTGAAAGGGAAATGGAACCTTTGCTCTTATAGGGTCTTTCTAGGCCATGTGGAGAGATCCTGCCTGAGATGATTGCTCAGAGGTCAATAGCAGTGAGAGAGGGAGCTAATGAGAGAGAAATTGAGTTCTGATTATGGGAAAAACTGCTGGATCTGTCTCACCTGTGGCCTTGTTTTCCTCTTGACCTTCACAGCCATGTGAGACTGAATGTTTTGTTATTAGCGTCGATCAATTGTATTAGCTTTCTAACTAATACAGGGTCAATCACGGCATATCAAATATCCCATTGCATATAAGAAGAAAATTAATGACTATGCTTCCTGTATTATCTGTATGTTTCCTGTATTATCTCTCTGTGGCTGTTGTAACAAATTATCACAAACCGAGTGGCTTAAAACCTCAAATATCTTATAGTTTTGGAAGTCAGAAGTCCAAAGTGGATCTCATTGAGCAAAATTGCAGCATCTGCAGGACTGTGTTCAATCCTGGAGGTTCTAGTAGACAATCCGTTTTCTTGTTCCTTCTAGAGGCTGCCTGCCTTTCTTGGTTGTGATATTCTTCCTCCATCTCCATCACTAGTAATAGTGCGTTGAGTTCTCACATGGCATCACCCTGACCTCCTCTTTTGCCTTCCTCTTCCCCACTGAAGGACCCTTGGGATTACATTGAACCCACCTGGATAATCCAAGATACTCTTTCTATTTTAAAGTGAGTTCATTAGCAACCTAATTCCTTCTGGTACCTTACTTTCCCTTTGCCATTGTGATTATTTTTGACACTGCTTCTGATGTTTAATGTGTGTTTTTTCCCCAAGACCAATCAATTTTCCAATTCTCTAATATCGACACCAAATATCTAATTCTCTGACACAAACTGGTTGTCCTACAATTCAATTCAATTCTGACACCAAGTAACTGAGGTCAGCATCAGATCCTACAGAAGGTGCATAATTCACTTTTAAAAAATAGAATTCATAGAATTTCCTTTATATTTTAGTTTATATACAGTAAAATTCACTTTTAAGGTGGTACACAATTTTGTGAGCATTAAAGCATCATAATCAGGACATGGAACAGTTTTATCACCCAAAATTTCCCTTGTCCTTTCCCTTTATCTGTAGTCATTCCACTTGTCCCTATAGTTTTTCCTTTTTAAGATTGTCATATAAGACTTCTGGTCAAGATGGCAGAGTAGGTAAATGCTGTTCTCGCCGCCTCCTAAAACCACATCAAAATTACAACTAAAGTGCCCACTTCAGCAGCACATATACTAAAATTGGAATGATGCAGAGAAGATTAGCACATCCTCTGCACAAGGTGACATACAAATTCGTGAAGCATTCATATTTTTAATAACTATGTATGGTGTCAGATGGGTACTAGGGTAAAGGGTTATCACTTTATAATTTATATAAATGTCTAATCACTATGTTGTACATTTGAAACTAATATAATATTGTATTTCAACTGTAATTGAAACTTTTTTAAAAATTAAGAAAAGAATATTAAATGTGGATCACAATGAGAATAAAATCTAAAATGTATTGAAATCTTAAAAAAATTACAACTAAATTACAGAACAACCACCACTGAAAACCACCTGAAGACTAGCTGAACAGATTCCTATAACTAAGGATATAAAGAAGAAGCCATGTCATGATGGGTAGGAGGGGTGGAGATGAGGAATGTGCAGGCCCCACATCCACGGTGTGGCAGTTAAGAAATGGCAGGGATATCTCGGCAGCAGAGGTTCTCCCCTGAGGAACAAGGAATTTCAATCTCACACTGGGCTCCCCAGCCCATAGCTCCAGTGCTGGAAAGAGAAGTCCCTATAACATCTGGCTGTTAAAAATAGTGGGGATTGAGGCTGAGTGACACGGAGGGCCACTGGAGAACCAGGCATTCCTCTTTAAGGGCTTGCACACTGATTTACTTACTCACAGACTCACTCACTCTGAGCTCCGGTGCTGGGAAGTAGCTTGAAAAGCACTAGTGACATATGGGGAGGAGCTAAATTGACTAGCTTTACGGCGGCAGGGGTCAGGACAGCTCACTGGGGACAAAAGTACTGGCTAACGCCATTGTTCCTTTGTTGAGCCCTCACCCCACCCAGTCAGTAGGTGCAGGCCTGAGCCAAATCTTAACACTTCATTAACTTGGCTAACTGTTCCCTGGCCCTGATGACCCCACCCCACCTAACTCAAGTGCATGGGCCGAAACTTTACAGTGGCTTTTCCAGACAAATAGCCTGTTTTGGCTTGCACTGTGGACTTTCTTAAAATGTCTCAAAAGCTCACAAATCCCAAATGAGCAGTGTTTGGCCTGGTGTGCCTTGTGTCTCTTGCTAAGTGGCTTCAAGCCCAGTACTAGTGGCAGCCAGCCTCGGTTCCCATTTTCGCCTCTGCCGGGTACCTCCAAGCCCAGCACAGGTAGTAACTATCTGCATATCACTTTCGAGGTCCTACCAGGTGGCTGTGAAACAAGCACAAGCAGTGGCTGATCTTTCCTTGAACCAGAACTCCTCTCAAGAGGCCCCCAAAGTACCACACCTGGTGACTGGCTTCAGACCACAGCAGCACACCACTGTATAATCTTGGCAAACAACATACCCAAAGGGTGGACTCAACAGGCACCAGAGACCCGCTAAAGCGAATCCCGCTCCGTGGGGTCAGTCCCTACGCAACAGCTCATCTGCTGTAGTTATGGCCATTTCTCACAGTCTGTCAGCCTGAGTATCAATTCCTCCCAATGACATTGCAACAGCAATCAAAGCTTAATTACAACAGGAGAGAACACACAACTTCTGTCACCATTCATTACAACAGGAGAGAACACACAAAAATGACATCCCTGGAGCACCCAGTTTAGGCTATCAGGGGCAATGTGCCACTGAGCCCCAAGGGACATCTACTGCATAAGGCCACTCTACTAAGACTGGGAGACATAGCTGATCTATCTACATAGATAGAAACAAACAGAGAGAGTCAGCCAAGATGAGAAAGCAAAAAACATGTCCCAAATGAAAGAACAGGATATAACTCCAGAAAAAGAACTAAGCAAAATGAAGACAAGCATTGACCAGATGCAGAGTTTATAACACTGATTATAAGAATGCTCAATGAACTTAGGGGAAGAGTAAATGAATTCAGTGAGAGCTTTAACAAAGAGATGGAAACTATAAAAAAAGGATATAGAAAACATAAAAAAGAACAGTCAGAAATAAGTAATATGATAAAAGAAATGAATACTACATTAGAAAAATCAACAGTGCTTTAAGGGAAACGGGATTGAACTAGCAATTTACAAGATAGCAGAAAACACCGAATCAGCACAGAAAAAAGAAATGAGTAAAAAAATGAGGATAATTTAAGGGACCTCTAGGACAATATCAAGTGTTCCAATATTTGCATCATAGAAGTACCAGAAGGACAAGAGAAAGAGCAAAGGATTTAAAACCTATTTGAAAAAGTAATGATGGAAAAATTTCCTAAGCTGGTGGAGGAAATAGATGTACAATCCCAGGAAATGCAGAGTCCCAAACAAGTTGAGTTCAAAGAAGCCCACACCAAGAGAAATTATAATTAAAATGCCAAAGGTTAAAGATGAAGAGGGAATTTTAAGAGCAGCAAGAGAAAAGCATTTGGTTATCTACAAAGTCACTCCCATAAGACTGTCAGCTGATTTCTCAACCGAAAATTTGCAATCCAGAGGGATTGGCATGAAATCTTCAAAGTGATGAAAAGCAAGGACCTACAACCAAGATTACTCTATCAGCAAAGCGATCATTTAGAATCGAAGGACAGATAGCTTCCCAATCAAGAAAAAGCTGAAGGAGTTCATCATCACCAAACCAGTATTACAATGTTAAAGGGAGTTCTTTAAAAAGAAGAAGAAAAAAGATAAAAAATATAAATAATAACAAAGCAATAACTACATACCTATCAGTAATTACTTTAAATGTAAATGGATTAAATGCTCCAATCAAAAGATGAAAAGTACCTGAATGGGTAAAAAAGCAAGACCTGTACATACAATGTCTGTAAGAGACTCACTTCAGATTGAAAGACACACACAGACTAACAGTAAGGGTATGGAAAAAGATATTCCATGCAAATGGAAATGGAAAAAAAAAAACTGAGGTAGCAATACTTATATTAGGCAAAATAGATTTTAAAACAAAGACTATAATAAGAGACAAAGAAGGACATTACATAACGATAAAAGGATCAATCCAACAAGGGGATGTAACCCTTGAAAACATTTATGTACCCAACGTAGGAGCACCTAAATATGTAAAGCAAATATTGATGGACATAAAGGGAGAGACTGACAGTAAAACACCATACTAGGGAAATTTAACATTCTGTTCTCATCAATGGATAAATTATCTAGACAGAAAATCAATAAGGAAACTGGCCTTAAATGACACATTAGAACAGATAGATTTAATTGATATTTTTAGAGCATTACACCCAGGCAGCAGAATATATATTCTTTTCAAGAGCACATAGAACATTTTTCAGGAAAGACCACATGTTAGGCCACAAAACAAGTCTCAACAAATTGAAGAAGATTGAAATCATACCAAGTATCTTCTCCTATCACAACGGTATAAAACTAGAAATTATTTACAAGAAGAAAACTGAAAAACACACAAACACATGGAAGCTAAATAACATACTACTAAACAATAGATGGGTTAACAATGAGATCAAGGAAAAAGCCAAAATTTATCTTGAGACAAATGAAAATGAAGACACAAGATTTGATTGCTGTTGCAATGTCAAATCTATGGGTTGTAGCCGAAGTAGTTCTAAGAGAGAAATTTAAAGCAATACAGGCCTACATCAAGAAACAAGAAAAATCTCAAATAAACAATATAACTTTACATCCAAAAGAACTAGAAAAAGAACAGCAAACAAAGTCCAAAGTGAGTAGAAGAAAGGAAATAATAAAGATTGGAGCAGAAACAGATG
>NW_011888801.1:12736613-12745571 GCF_000151845.1 Pteropus vampyrus
GTCTTGGCCACCATGAATAGTGCTGCAATAAACATCGGGGTTCATATATCTTTATAGATAAATGTTTTCAAAATTTTATGTTAGATACCCAGAAGAGGGATTGCTGAGTCATATGGTAATTTTATTCTTAATTTTTTTGAGGAAACTTCATACTGTTTTCCATAGTGGCTGTACCAATTTTCATTTCAACCAGCAGTGTATGATGGTTCCTTCTTCCCTACAACCTCCCCAACACTTATTACTTCTCTTGTTGATAACATCCATTTTTATAAGTGTGAGGTGGTATCTCATTGTAGTTTTGATTTGCATTTTCCTAATAGCTAGTGAAGTTGAGCATGTTCTTGTATGTCTGTTAGCTATTTATATGTCTTCTTGGGAGAGGTGTCTGTTCAGGCCCTCTGCCCATTTTTAAATTGGATTGTTTTTTTTTGTTGCTGTTGTTATTGAGTTGTATGAGTTCTTTATATATTTTGTGTGAGTCCTATGAGTTCTTATCAGAGGTGTTGTTTGCAAATATCTTCTCCCATTCAGTTGATTACCTCTTTGTTTTGTTGATGATTTCTTTTGTGGTGCAGAAGCTGTAATTCTTTTTATATATTGTTGTATTGGATTTGCTAATGTTTTGTTCAGATTTTTACATTAAGTTTGCAAGAGATATTAGTCTATTATTTCCTTTTTCTTTTGTCTTTATCTGGTTTGCATTTAGGTAATACAGGCTTCATAAAATGGTTTGGAAATTGTTCCTTCCTCTTCTATTTTGGGGAAGAGATTGTGTAAAACTGGAGTTAATGCTTCCTTAAATGTTTGATGAAATTCTCAAGGGAAACCACGTAGGCTTGGTTATTTACTTTTCCAGAGCTTCTCAATTAGTAATTAAGCTTATTTAATGATTTTAGGGCTATTCAGATGGTCTGTTTCAACTTGGCTTAGTCTTGTAGTTTCTGGATTTTGAGGAATTGGTCCATTTTTTCTAAGTTTCAAATTTACAAATGTAAAGTTGTTCATAGCATTTCTTTATTATCTTTTAAAAGCTGTAAGATCTGTATTGATGTCCTCTTTCCATTCTTGATATTTATGATTTGAGTGGCCTTTATCTTTATTTTTTATCTTGTTAGAGATTTATTAATTTTACTGGTTTTTTTGAAGAATCAACTTTTTGTTTCCCAGATTTTCTCCATTGCTTTCTTATTTTTAATTGAGATTTCTTATCTTATCTTTATTATTTCCTTCTTTCTGCTTGCTTCAGGTTTATTTTTATTTTATTTTTCTATGTTATTAAGGTGGGAATTTAGATTATTAATTTAATACCTTTCTTAGTTTCTATTAGTGATATTAAATTTCCTCTCAGCACTGCTTAAGACATGTTGTAATATACAACATGTTGAGATTTTTTAATATTTCAATATATTATTTTTAAATTTTCTTTTAATTTTGTGTACTAAAAATTTTTATTGAGAACTTCCTCTTTGATGTATGTATCATTTAGAAGTTTAATTTCCAAGTACTTAAAGATTTCCTGTTGTCTTTGTTTTTGTTTTCTAGTTTAATTCTATTGTGGTCAGAGAACACACTCTGTTAGATTTCAATTCTTTTAAATTTGTTGAGGTTTGTTTCATAGCCCAGGATATGGTTTATCTTGGTGAATAGTACAGGGACATATCAAAAATTCTGCTGTTATTGGATGGATTGTTCTATATATATCAATTAAATCCTGTTGGCTGATTGTGGTGTTCAGAACTTCTATATTCTTGTTGATTGTCTGAGTAGCAGTTTTATGAGTTTCTGAGCAAGACATTGAAGTCCCAAACTATAATTTTGGATTTATGCATTTCTCCTTTTTGGTCTCATCAGTTTTTACTTTATGTACTTTGAGGCTCTGTAGTGTGTACATATATAGAATTGTTATGTTTCCCTCCTGAACTGATCTTTTTATCATTATGTAGTATCCTTCCTTATTTCTAGTAGTTTTCCTTGTTCTAAAATTTACTTTATCAGATATTAATACAACCGCACCTGATTTTTTAAATTAATGTTTGTATTGTGTATCCTTTCCCATCACTTTACTTTCAACCAACCTCTGTCATTGAATTTTAAGTGAGACTTTTATAATCAACGTGTAGTTGGGATTAAAAAAACCAAACCTTTCTGTCAATTTCTGTCATGCTAGGTGTATTTACATTACATTAAGGTAATTTCTGATATGTTAGGGGCTAAATCTGCCATTTTATTATTTGTTTTATGTTTGTTTCCTGTGGTTTTTCTTCTGTTGCTCTTTTCTTGCCTTCTGATTTACTGGAACACTTTTTAGGATTCTATCTCAATTTATTTATCATGTTTATGAGTGTATCTCTTTGTATAGGTTTCATAGTATTTGCTCTGGGTATTACAATACACATATATGTCTTATCGAAGTCTACAAATATCAACATTTAACACTTTCAGTAACACATTGAAACCCTGCCTGTTTGCAGCCTCTGTCATGCATGCTGAATGTGTGAAGAGAGCCTATCCCGCCTCATCTATAATCTTCAATAGTATATTTGGCATGACAGATTATTATACTCTATTCCTTTTCTGCATACTCTCCCATGAACCTACTATCTTCCAGAAATGTATAGGAGTCTCATTCATTAATGTCCCTCTTTTCCTTTTGCTTCTGCCTTACAGGTTTGTTTTTTTTTTCATTTTAATTTATAAGCTTAAATTTCAGTGATGTCTACAGAAGAACAAGAGGTGAAGGAATAAAGGTATGGAAAACTCGAACGGCTCTTTAAAGGCATATAGTAGGAAGAGTCTGGACTTTTCTTTGGGTAGACCTCGCGAGTCCTGAGTTAGCATTGCTCACTCATTCACCATGTGGTTTGGGTGGGTGTGTGATTACACCGAGTCCCAGCATCCTCCTGAACAGCACACAGTATTGCTGAGAGGATAAGTGAAATGGCATGTGTGAGGAGCCTGGTTCAGTACCTGGCACAGAGCAGGTGCCCAATAAAAGACTCTCATTATTTGTATGACTGCATCATGGTCCAAAGCTGAGTGCTGGAAGGGTGTGCCATGTCCCCTTAGGGTGACCACAGGCCTCTTTCACTGGCAATTCCTGAAACAAGTGTGACTAAACTACTTTTGGCAAGGAATGTCCCAGGAGATGTGTCCCCATTGGAGGAGACAACTTCTTGGTGGCTGACTGAGAGTACGGGAGTGGATCAGGGTAATTTCAAGAAAGTAATTGGCTACTATGCTCTATCTTTTGGAGGCTCCACCCACCTCACTTTAAACAATAAAACCACCATATCCAACATCATTACATGCAATTTATGTATAACTATGTAAGTTGTATATAACTACTATGAAATCACAAATTCACTGGTTCAGCAGTCCCCAACCTTTTTGGCACTGGGGACTGGTGCTCTTATGAGAATTTAATGCCTGATGATCTGAGGTATAGCTGAGGTGGTGATGCTAGCACTGGGGAATGGCTGCAAATACATATGAAGCTTTGCTCGCTCACTGGCTGCTCACCTCCTGCTTTGTGGCCTGGTTCCTAACAGACCATGGACTGGTACCGGTCTGTGGTCCAGGGGCTGGGGACCCCTGCACCAGTTGACATAATGTTACTAATTTTAGTAGGCATTTAATTAATTGAAGGCATGTTATTAAAATGCCTACATATTGTAAGGCATTTCATGAATAAGACATTTTTGCAGTTTTATTTCAGAACAATTTTATAGTCAGGAGACAGAGTCCAAGTTCATAGGGCAGCCTCAGCCTTGGTACCCCAACTCCCAGCAGGGGTGAGTCTAGGCCAGGGGTTAGTTCTCTTCTGAAAGTGAGGTTCAGGTATGGGGTCAGCATGGGGGGGATATTACTATTGTTATTGCTGTTTTATTACTGCTAGTACTGGAAATACACATGAACTTCTGTGTGGTTGGCATTGGAGAGTAAACATGAATGACAGGCAAAGTTCTTCTCTTATAAGGCTCACATTCTTGGGGCCAGAGAGACAGATACCCCTTCCCCCTAATACAGTGGTCCCTAACCTTTTTGGCACCAGGGACCAGTGCTCCTATGACAATCTAATGCCTGATGATCTGAGGTAGAGCTGAGGCAGTGATGGTAGCACTGGAGAGTGGCTGCAAATACAGATGAAGTTTTGCTCGCTTGTCCACCACTTACCTCCTGCTGTGCGGCGCAGTTCCTAATGGCCACGGACCAGTACCAGTCTGCAGCCTGGGGGGTTGAAGACCCCTGCCCTAATAAATAGACAATGAGTACAAAATGCAATAACTTCCCTAATGAGAAAAACCAAGGGACAGAGAGAACATAAAGGGGGATTAGAATTTAGAAAATGAAATGAAGAGTGGTCTCTGTGATGGAGTGAGGAAGACGAAGCTGAGGCTCAGAGAACTAAAGTTACTTACCCCAAGGCCACCTCCTGGTCATGACAGGGCTATTGGGCTGTCCCTCTTTGCTTTGCACTCCTGATTGTGTCAGCCTGTTGGGACCAGGGTCTGAGTCAGGGCAGAAACTATGGCACTGTGGGTATGCGGCCCCACTGGAGAAGGTTAAGAAGACTCATGTAGGCCAGAGCTTGAGCCTTCTGGGCTTAGCCTTCAAAGGAATGACTCAGACTCCAGTGTTCTATTCTCCACCCCACTACCCTGGATTTTTCTGGCTCTAATTTGGAGAGTTCAAGAGTGAGACCTTCTATTTGCAAAATGATGACTGAGAAGTCAGATCATAAAGAACTTTATGAAAATAAACAGATCCAGAGGGGGTGAATGATTTGTCCAAGATCACACAGCTGACCTGCTCTTTTCACTGCTGTGGCTATATTCCTAGGAAACTTACAGAGACCCAAAAGAATACATCACTAATGGTATAATTTCGTGTAAGGTATTTTTACCTGATGATATGATCCTACATGCATGCACATGTGTACATGTATATATATACACACACACACACACACAAACACACACACCTGACTTTTCAAACTTTTGGAGCCAGTGAGGAATGTATTCAGGCCTAAAACAATAACTGCTGGATTTTTTTCTCATTCATTAGCAGAAAAAAAAAAAAAAAAAGCAGCCCTCCAAGCCCACAGCTGTAGAGATCTTCCTGAGCAGTCATCAATCTTTAATCACATTATAGAGGACAGGATGATCTGTGACTAAGAAATCTGCTTAGTTGATAACTCATTTCTGTGGCTGGGCCAAATTTTTAAGCAGTGATAGCACACCCCACGGAAACCCAGAATCCAATTAGGGCTAGGGCTGCATCATTTCTCATCTCTCATTGTCTTCTATAGCCCCAGCCATCCATCTTTCTTGGCTGAAGGCTCCCTGAGGTCTGCAAGACAAACTTCTGACCCTCCCACTGGGGGCCTGGGCTGTTCTGATCTTCACAGCAGCCACAGGTATTAGAATCGAAGCTTGAAGGGATAGGCTCTTCTTGGTCTCTGGGACTGGGATACTCAGGACAATTCCAGGCTTTCATTACTTCACTCCCACCTAGTCTTGCAGATCCTGGGTATTTTCAAAGCCCACCCACACAGAGAGCCATTCTCATGAGGCTGCATGGATTGCTTATTGGCAACAAATGCTGAAGCAGAGATTATTAGGAAATCAGACATGAGAATTTTAACAATACAGAAAGCAGCCCTCAAAGATTGAGTCAGTTTCATTCATACAAAAATGCAAATGTATTATTAGCTAAGGGCTACATGGCTTGGCATCTGGCCATAAGACCAGAGTTTGGATTTTTCTGAGATTCATACTCACCTCCAAAATTCTAGGACTATAAAGGATATTTTTCCTTGAAATTTCTGGTGGACACATTTTTTCCATGGGCTCTGCTTCCTCGTTTTATGAAGACTTCATTTGTTCTATTACATTTTCCCCCCAATTCAGCCTCTTCATTTTATGAACTATTTAGATAAAGGACCACACATATCTTTCAACTTGCATGTCAGCTCCAATAGACTGATGATGCCGGCTGCTCTAAAAATTGGGTCTAGAAGGATTCTGAGTTCTAATTGGGCACAGAGTAGAAGAATGCCATATTCAATTGGAAAGCCCTCCGTGTGTCCCAGAGGGTGAGAGGTCACATGTGCCAAATGATTTGTTTTCTTTGCATTGAACCATTCTAAGCTCTGAGAGGGGTCCTATTAAAGAAGATAAATAGATCTGGCCCTTAAGTTATTCTCAGTGTAGCAGGGATGATGAGCCAGCAAGCACTCCCAAGTAAATAAATGGTGCCCTGACTGAGGCAGATGCAAGCTTCAGTATGCCACACTGTCCAAGCACATAGACCTCAGAGTTGGATATTACTCAGTACAAATCCTGCTTCTGACACTAAACTGCAGGGCGTCAGTGGACTAGTTATCTAAATGCTCAGAGCCGCAATATCTTCATCTATAAAATGAAGATAATAATACCTATCTCACAAGGTAGTGTGATCATCAGTATGATCATGATATCAGATTCTGAAGCATTAGGTGCTTACTTCATAGTAATGATTACTATTATAATTATCATTGGTGTTGAAATACAGGCCTTTAAACTTTGTCTTGGGTGCAGAGAAGGCTTCACAGAGAGGCACTCTTTGAATTGCAGGTGGTACACAGGCAGCCTTCACTAGAAGACAGAAGCCATTCAACACAGAGGAGGACATTCTTCCCCCTTGGTTAGGAAAACCTAAACTATTGAAATAGAAAAAATATTAGGGTCAAAATTCAAGACAACTTTTCTGAAATAAAGGAAAATTTGAATTTGCTGACTGAAAGATAAATTGATACAAAGTAGTCAACACTGAAACAAAGCCTGATAAATGAATGTTTGACTAAAAGAAAAAAAATTCTAAGGTTGTCTAGTGAAAAACTATCCCTCCAAAAAAATCAAGTGAAAACAACGCCCCCTCCACCAAAAGAAATCACAAAAAACAAACCAAGAGAAGCACTTCCAGAATGCAGAATAAGGACTTCTGAAAATATGGTCCTCCGTAAAAGCAATGAGAATGCTTGTGAAAATTGTCAAAATCAACTTTTTCAGATATCTGGATATTAACCAAAGGCTCTCAACAATATAAGCATCATTAGTCAAGAAAATGATTGAATCATGGCAAGAATCGCAGTTTTATGGTGTTTTAACTTGCCTTATTCCCATCCTCCTCTCAAGCTCCGTGGTAGACTTGAAAAGCAAAGACCTCACAGCCATGGTAGCTGTGGAAACCACTGGAGAAGTGATTAAAAGAAAAAACCTGGGGAATGAGATATTCATAGGAGCTTGGAAAAACTATATCATATTCCTGGAATTCTAGAAGGCCACATACATGTGCTGGGTTGTACACATGCCCAAGAAAGACCTGCATAGGGCTTAACCTCTGATTGACTTGACTTTGAGGCTCTGATCAAGCATTTTAAGTCGCTTCCTGGAGTATTGAAGATATGCTCCAACACACACACACACACACACACATACACACACACACACACACACACACACACACACACTTCATAACAAAGGTAGGGAGACTGAATGGTTCAGGCATTAAAGGAAACTGTTCATTATTAGCTGACCACAAAATTAACCAATGAGAGACATCATTAGCATCATGTGACAAAGATACAGGCTTTAGATAATTAGTCCCCAAAAGTCCTAATAGATAGAAACAGAAAGAGCAGCAGGAGCAGTAATAACAACAAACAAATAGAAAAAGTATCAACAGAAGCAAGAAAAACCCTAAAAGAAGTTTGATTTTCAGAGTTGACTGATTTCCAAAGTTTTCACATTACATTATTTAAAATGTCCAGTTTTCAAGAAAAAAATTATGAGAAATGCAAAAATGCTAAGTGAAATAAGTCAGAGAAAGACAAATACCACATGGTTTCACTTATTTATGGAATCTAAAAAAACAAAACAGGAAAATCAGTCAATAGAAACTCAGTGAGCAAGTACAGCATTGAACTTACTATTGAAGACTTAAAAATTTTGTTTTGTTTTTCAATTTGAATACAGAAATTTATTTTATTATTATTTTCCCATCCTAAATGATTTATTTTTTAATGCAGTATTTACATGAGCTTTAACTCAGCCAGGAGAAAAGTGAGTGGAAGAAGCTCATCTTTGCAGGGTAGGGTAAGAGTTGGGTGAGGGAGCGCTGGCCGTCAGCAGCAGGGTATCCAGACAGAGGGGCTGGGTGGGTGTTAGGTGATGGTCTGGAGGAATCCTGCAGCCCACAGAGAGCAACGGGTGACAGAAGCTCCCTCAGAATTTCAGTGGTTCGGTGGCAGCTTCACCCTGGTGCCAGAGTCCTGCCAGCAACTGAGCCTCCCCTAGTGTCCCCACCAGAGTAAGGACCAACCTTGGAAGAGATTCCTGGTGCCTCTGATACTGGGCTCAAGGGTTTCCTCTGAGTAGCTCTGGAGCCTTTGGCTTGAGTTTCACCCTCACCTGCCGCTCATTTCCCCCAAATGAAGTCTAGGCCAGAAAAAGAACTGTGCATTGAAGTAGAGGGGTTGTTGGAGAGGCTGCAGAGGATGACTGTGTCCCCAAGGCTCTTGTGGGGCTGCAGCCAATCTGTCCAAGGATGTGGCTTCTGCCCAACACCCTAATCCCTGCTGGGGCAGAGCTGAGGCCAAAGCCTCCCCTTCTGCTTTACGAGGTCAGTCTTTCCCACTCTGTGAGCTGTTTTTTAAAAAAAATTAATTTATTTTTTCTTTAACTATAGTTGGTATACAATATCATATTAGTTATATTAGTTGCAAGTGTACAACATAGTGATTCAAGGCAGAGTGATTTTTATACCATACAATGTGATCACCCCACTAATTCTAGTAGTCAGATGTCATCTGTGTAAACTTATCACAATATTATTGACTATATTTCTTTTACTCTTTTTCCCCGATCTTCCTACCCTCTCCCTATGGCAACCACTCCTTTGGTCTCTGTTTCTTTGACT
>NW_011888801.1:12745802-12750226 GCF_000151845.1 Pteropus vampyrus
ATCAGCGGATACTTAGGTTGCTTCCACATCTTGGCTACAATGAACATAGGTGTGCATATGTTTTTTTGAATTAATGCTTTTCATTTTCTTTGGATAAATATCCAGAAGTGGAATTGCTGGGTGTATGATAGATTTATTTTTAGTTTTTTGAGCAATCTCCTCAAAAACAGTACAGTCCATACTGTTTTCCACAGTGACTACATCAATTTGCAGTTCCAACAGCAGCGCACAAGTGTTCTGGTTTCCTCACATCCTCACCAACATTTGTTGTTCGTTGTCTTTTTGTTAATAGCTATTTTGACTGGTGTGAGGTAGTATCCAATTATGGTATTGATTTGCATTTCTCTGATGATTAGTGATATTGAGCATCTTTTCACATATCTGTTGACCATCTGTATGTCTTCTTTGGAGAAATGTCTCTTCATACCCTCTTACCATTTTTTGATCAGATTATTTTTTGTTATTGAGTTGTGTGAGTTCTTTATATTTTGGCTATCAATCCCTTATTGGATATATCATTTGTGAATATATTTTATCATCCAGTAGGTTGTCTTTTGTTTCGTTGATGGTGTCTTCCATTGTGCAGAAACTTAAATTTGATCAAGTTCCATTTGTTTATTTATTTTTGCTTTTGTTTCCCTTGCTTGGAGAGATGTATCCAAAAAGACATTACTCAGATTGATGTCAAATAATTTACTAACTATGTTTTCTACTAGGACTTTTATGGTTCCAGGCTTTGCATTTAAGTCTTTAATCCATTTCGAATTTATTTTGTACGTAGTGTAAGACAGTGGTCCAGCTTCACTTTTTTTGCATGTATTTGTCCAGTTTCCCTACCACCACTTGTTGAAGAGACTCTCACTTCTCCATTGTGTATATTCTTGCCTCCTTTGTTGCAGATTAATTGACCATATAAGCGAGGGTGTATTTCTGGGCTCTCTATTCTGTTTCATTGATCTATGTGTCTGTTTTTGTGCCAGTACCATACTGTTTTGATTATCATTGCTTTGTAGTACAGTTTGAAATCAGGGACCATGATACCTCCAACTCTATTCTTCTTTCTTAAGATTGCTTTGGCTATTCAGAGTCTTTTGTGGTTCCACATAAATTTTCGGATTACTTGTTCTAGTTCTGAGAAGAAAGTTCGTTGGTATACTGATAGAGATTGCATTGAATCTGTAGATTGTTTTAGGTAATCTGGTCATTTTAACAATATTAATCCTTCCAATCCATGAACATAATAAATCCTTCAATTTATTTTTGTCCTTTTCAATTTCTTTCTTCAATGTCTTATAGTTTTATTAGCACAGGTCTTTAACTTTCTTAATTAATTTTATTCCTAGGTATTTATTCTTTTTGATGCAATTGTAAATGGGATTATTTTTTAAATTTCTCTTTCTAATTATTTGTTATTATTGTATAAGAATGCAATGGATTTATGTATATTAATTTTGTATTCTGCTGAATTTTTAAATTAATTCTATTATTTTTTGGTGGATTCTTTAGAGTTTCTATATATACTATCATGCCATTTGCCAATAGTGACAGTTTAACCTCTTCTTATCCAATTTAGATGCATTTTATTTATTTTTTTCTTGTCCGATTGCTGTGTCTAGGATTTCCAAAACTATATTGAATAATAGTGGTGAGAGTGGGCATCCTTGTCTTGTTCCTGGTTTTAGAAGAATTTTCAGCTTTTCATCATTGAGTATGGTGTTAGCTGTGGGCTTGTCATATATAACCTTTATCAAGTTGAGGTAATTTTCTTCTACACCCACTTTATCGAGAATTGTTATCATAAATAGATATTGAATTTTGTCAAATGCTTTTTCTGTATCTATTGAGATAATCAGTATATTGTTTAGAATTTTGGCGTCTATGTTCATTAGGGATGTTGGCTCATAATTCTTTTTTTGTAATGACTTTGTCTTGTCTTGGTGTCAGGGGAATGCTTGTCTCATAGAATGAGTTTGGAAGCATTCATTCCCATTTAATTTTTTGGAAAGTTTGAGAAATATAGGTGCTAATTTTTCTTTAAATGTTTGGTAGAATTCACCTATGAAGCCATCTGGTCCTGGACTTTTGTTTGTTGGGAGTTTTTTTGATTACTGCTTCAATTTCATTGTTTGTAATTGGTCTCTTCAGACTCTCTGTTTCTTCCTGGTTTTGTCTTGGAATTTTTTCCATTTCTTCTAGATTGTACAAATTTTTGGCATATAATTGTTCATATTACTCTTTAATGATCCTTTGTATTTCTGTATATTAAGGACTTTAGATCAACTCTTACAAACATGTTAAAAAAACTAAAGGAAACCGTGTCTAAAGAATTAAAGGAAAGTATGATATCTCACCAAATAGAGAATATAATAAAGATATAAAAATTATTTTTAAAAAAGCCAGATGGAAATTCTGAAATTTAAAAGTACAATAATTGAAATAAAACTACTCTAGAGGGGCTCAGTGAACTTGAATCAGTGAACTTGAAGGTAGGTCAAGTGAGATTGTACAGCCTGAGGGACAGGAAGAAGAAGAAAAATGAACAGAGCCTCAGAGACCTGTGGTACATCATCAAACATACCAACATGGGTATAATGGGAATTCTAAAAGGAGGGGACAGATAAAAAATGGCAGAACAAATATTTGAAGAAATAACTGACATTAGGTCTCCAAATCTGGTTAAAAAATTAATCTACTCACTTTGAACTCCAAGTAGAATAAACCCCAAAAGACTCACACCTAGATACATCAGAGACAAATTGTCAAAACAAAGAATCTTGGAAGTAGCAAGAGAAAAGCAACCTATTGCTTACAAGCAATTCTTAATAAGTTTAATAGCTTACTTCCCATTAGAAACCATGGAGACTGAAGGCAATGGGATGACACATATTCAAGGTGCTGAGAGAAAAGGACTGGCAACCAAGAACTCTATATGTAGCAAAGCTATCCTTGAAAAAACAAAGAAGAAATTCCCAGGTAAACAAACAAATGAGAGAAATCATCACTAGCAGAACTTACCTACGAGACACAGTAAAAGGAGTCTTGGGCTGAAATGAAAGGACATTAGACAGTAACTTGAATGCACACAAAGAAATAAAGAGCACTGTAAGATGATTACAATATGTAAATATAAAAGAGTACATGTATCTTTGTAACTATTTTCTTATCCTATCTGATTTAAAAGACAACTGCATAAATAATTATAAAACTGTATCAATGGGTTTATAATGTATAAGGATGTAATTTTTATGACAATAACATACTTAAAAGTTGGTTAACATAATAAAATTAATCAAACTGTATACCACATCAATAGTATGATGGACAAAACTACATAATCTCAATAGATGCAGAAAAAGCATTTGACAAAATAGCACCTTTTCATGATAAAAACACTAATGAACTAGAAATAGAAAGTGACTTCTGAAACCTGATAAAGAGCATATACAAAAAAACATATATAACATCATACTTAATGTTGAAAGACTGAATGCTTTCATCCTAAGACCAGGAAGAAGGCAAGGAAGGCTGCCCTCACTACTTCTATTCAGCATTGTACTAGAGGTACAAGACAGGGCAATCACATAAATAAATAAATAAAATCAATCAATCAATTAATTAATTAATTAATTTGTATCGGTGGGGAAGAAACAAAACTATATTCACAGATGATATGAGTTAAAGATTTCACGAAATAATTATTAGAACTAGTAATGAGTTCAACTAGTTTACAGATACAAAATCAATATGAAATTCAATTTTATTTACATACAATGAACAATCCAAATATAAAATTAAAAAAATTCCATTTTCAATAACATCATAAAGAATAAAATAAGAATAAATTTGAAAATAGAAGTGTAAGACTTGTATATTATAAACCATAAGAAACATGGTAGCATGAGAGATGTTCCCATATTTCTCTCCTTGCAACAACAATAAGCTGAACATCTAAAACTTAACAAAAAACACCCAAACTGCTCACCAGCACGTCTGAGCGTGGGATCTGCGCATAAGAACTATGAAAGGTCAGAATCCCGAGTGTCGGGCGGTGAACTGGGAGAAACAAAGAAGCTGTCTCAGCGAGAGCTCCCTGTAGGAGGAGAGGGAAAGGAGAAGGGGCGGAGAGTTCCCTGAATAGCCTTGTCTGAAAGTGTTGTGAGCTTCACATGGCTGGCGTCAGTGCCCAATCATCAGGGCAGAAGGCAGAGAAATAGGAACAGCAGAAAAGCAGGGATGGCAGAGAAACAACAGTTAATTTCTACCAGCCGCAGTAGCAAAACTGAAGCTGAGCCATAACCCCCAACCCCCAACCCAGAGGGATCCTCCCCCCATACCCTCTGAGACCGATCACCGCAGAGCCCCAGGAGAATCTGAGCAAACACTACCGAAATTGTTGCTAACACTGACAGGAACTGAGACTCAGG
>NW_011888801.1:12751146-12751577 GCF_000151845.1 Pteropus vampyrus
CTAAAACTTAACAAAAAACACCCAAACTGCTCACCAGCACGTCTGAGCGTGGGATCTGCGCATAAGAACTATGAAAGGTCAGAATCCCGAATGTCGGGCGGTGAACTGGGAGAAACAAAGAAGCTGCCTCAGCGGGAGCTCCCTGTAGGAGGAGAGGGAAAGGAGAAGGTGCGGAGAGTTCCCTGAATAGCCTTGTCTGAAAGTGTTGTGAGCTTCACATGGCTGGCGTCAGTGCCCAATCATCAGGGCAAAAGGCAGAGAAATAGGAACAGCAGAAAAGCAGGGATGGCAGAGAAACAACAGTTGATTTCTACCAGCTGCAGTAGCAAAACTGAGGCTGAGCCATAACCCCCAGCCCCCAACCCAGAGGGATCCTCCCCGCATACCCTCTGAGACCGATCACCGCAGAGCCCCAGGAGAATCTGAGCAAA
>NW_011888801.1:12751627-12752635 GCF_000151845.1 Pteropus vampyrus
CATACCCTCTGAGACCGATCACCGCAGAGCCCCAGGAGAATCTGAGCAAACACTACCGAAATTGTTGCTAACACTGACAGGAACTGAGACTCAGGGTAGTGAGTATGATTAAACATCTATAAGAAAAAAAACCCCTCCATTATTAAGACTTTATATAAAGCAGAGATCCAAGAGGCTTAGATGCCACCTATAGGAAACCAAAAGAAAAACACCTTATTTGCAACAGGCGAGGGACCTTTATATAATAAATCTTCTTTCTGGAAAAAAAAAAATAAAAGCAGACCTCAGTTCCATTAATGCCCTGGTGGAGAAATAGTCCATTAAACACCATGAACAACCAAGGTGACAAGACATCTCAGAAAGAAAAAAAATCTCCAGAAAATAAGCTTACAGACATAGAAATATGCGACTTATATGACAGAGAATTCGGGATGTTACTTCTGAAAAAACTCGGTGAGTTTCAAAACGTGTCATATTAACAGTTTCAGGAACTGAAAATACACCTAGATGAACAGAATGAGTTCTTTAGCAAGGAGATTGAAACCCTCAAAAATAAAACAAAACAAAACAAAAACGAATAGACCTTCTGGAGATAAAGAACACACTACAAGAGTTGAAAAATGAAATAACAAGCTTGGGAAATAGAGTTGACAAAATAGAGGAAAGGATCAGTGATATCGAAGACAGAAATCTAGAAATAAATCTGAAGGAAGAAGAGAGAAACTGAAGAATGAAAAATAATGAAAGAGGAATACAAGAACTAGCTGATACCGTCAGGAGAGGAAACATAAGAATAATGGGCATTACCAAAAGGAGGGAAAGGAGCAGGGATTAGAAAGCATTTTCAGACAAATAGTTGATGAGAATTTCCCAAATCTAAGGAATGAGCTGGAGCTTGGAATTCAGAAAGTCAATAGAACACGCAAATATCTCAACCCAAAAAGACCTTCACCAAGATGTATCGTATTAAAATGATCAAAAATCAATGACAAAGACAGAATCCTCAGG
>NW_011888801.1:12753775-12755200 GCF_000151845.1 Pteropus vampyrus
AATATCTCAACCCAAAAAGACCTTCACCAAGATGTATCGTATTAAAATGATCAAAAATCAATGACAAAGACAGAATCCTCAGGGCAGCCAGGGAAGACTGTAACCTAAAAAGGAAAACCCATTAGATTATCGTCCAACATCTCAGCACAAACCTTATAAGCCAGAAAGGAGTGGAATCAAATATTCAAACTATTAAATGAAAGGAACTACTAGCCTAGAATAATGTATCCAGCTAAGCTCTTCTTTAGATATGAAGGAGAAATAAAGACCTTTCCAGACATACAAAAATTGAGGGAATTCTCCACTATGAGGCCTGCATTACAGAAAATACTGAAAGGGGTCAGCTCACCTAAACCAAAATGACAAAAAAAAAAAAAAAGACATAATTAGGAGTAAAGTGACTAGCAAGCTGATAAAAGCAGACAAAATAAATTTCAAAATAAAAAATGTAAAGAATGATACCAAGGGACATTTCATAATGATAAAGGGAATCATGCATCAAGAAGACATAACACTTATTTATATCTATGCTCCCAATCAGGGAGCTCTGAAATATGTAAACCAATTACTAACAAAACTAAAGGGAGAAGTAGACCAAAATGCTATCGTAGTAGGGAACCTAAATACCCCATGTCAGATATGGACAGATCAGCCAAACAGAAAATCAATAAGGAAATAACATCCTTAAATGACACACTAGAACAACTGGCATAATTGACATATATAGAGCCTTCCTTCCCCGAACATCTGCTTATACATTTTTCTCTAGTGCACATGGAATATTCTCAGGAATCAATCACATACTGAGACATAGAGATAGCCTCAACAAATATAAGAGGGTTGAAATCATACCAACCATATTCTCTGATTATAACACTTTGAAACTAGAGATCAACTGTAAAAAGAAAGTGGAAAGAAACACAAATAAATGGAGATTAAACAACATGCTACTGAAGAATAACTGGGTCAGAGAAGAAATAAAAAGAGAGATCAAGAAATACATAGAAATGAATAATAATGATAGTACAACATATCAAAAGTTTTGGGACATGGCAAAAGTGGTCATAAGAGGAAAGTTCATGTACTTACAGGCCTATCTCCAAAAACAAGAACAAGCCCAAATAAACAACCTAATTCTTCATCTTAAAAAACTAGAAAAAGAAGAACAACTGAAGCCTAAAGACAGCAGAAGGAAAGAAATCATCAAAATTAGAGCAGAAATAAATAAAATTGAAAACAACAAAAAAAAAATAGAAAAAAAATAGAAAAAAATAAATACAACAAAGAGCTGGTTCTTTGAGAAGGTTAATAAAATTGACAAACCCTTGGCTAGACTCACTAAAGAAAAAAGAGAAAGGACACAAATAAACAAAATCAGGGATGAAAGAGGGGAAATTACAACTGATATCGCAGAAATACAAAGAA
>NW_011888801.1:12756989-12758070 GCF_000151845.1 Pteropus vampyrus
TATTGGCAACAAAACAGACATATGGACCGGTGGAATAGAATCAAGAGTCCAGAAGTAAACCCAGATTTATATGGGCAAATAATTTTTGACCAAAAAAGCCAAAAACATGCAATGGAGAAAGGAAAGCCTCTTCAATAAATGGTGCTGGGAAAACTGGACGGCTACCTGCAACAGAATGAATCTAGACTGTCGTTTATTACCACACACTGAAATTAACTCAAAATGGATTAAGGACCTGAATATAAGACCTGAAACAATAGAATACATAGAAGAAAACAAGAACTAAACTCAAGGACCTTGGACTTAGAGAAAATTTTATGAATTTGTCCTTAAAGGCAAGCGAAGTAAAAGGTAAAATAAATGAATGGGACTACATCAAACTAAAAAGCTTCTGTTCAGCAAAAGAAACCGTCAGCAAGGTAAAGAGACAACCATCTGAATGGAAAAATATATTTGCAAGGAACACCTCTGATAAGAGCCTAATATCCAAAATATACAAAGAACTCACACAACTCAATAACAGCATAAAAGCAAACAATCCAATCAAAAAATGGGGAGGGGACCTGAACAGACACTTCTCCCTGGAGGACATACAAATGGCCAACAAATATATGAAAAGATGCTCAACATCACTAGCTGTTAGGGAAATAAAAATCAAAACCACAGTGAGATAGCACCTCACAACTGTTAGAATAGCTATAATCAACAGGACAAGTAATAACAAATGTTGGAAAGGATGCAGAGAAATAGAAACCCTCATACACTGCTGGTGGGGCTGAAAATTGGTACAGCCACAATGGAAAACATTATGGAGGTTCCTCAAAAAACTAAGAATTGATCTATCATATGATCCAACAATCCCTCTACTGAGTATTTACCACAAAGACCTGAAAACGCATATCTGAAAAGAAACTTGCACACTGATGTTCATAGCAGCATTATTCACAGTGACCAGGACATGGAAGCAACTGAAGTGTCCTTTGATAGATGATTGGCTAAATATGTACCACATTGTATATATATACAATGGAATATTACTCAGCCATAAGAACAGATGAAATACTGCCATTTGCATCAACAT
>NW_011888801.1:12758120-12759454 GCF_000151845.1 Pteropus vampyrus
TGACAAACCCTTGGCTAGACTCACTAAAGAAAAAAGAGAAAGGACACAAATAAACAAAATCAGGGATGAAAGAGGGGAAATTACAACTGATATCGCAGAAATACAAAGAATCATACAAGAATACTATGAAAAACTATATAACACCAAATTTAAAAACCTAGAAGAAATGGACCAGTACTTAGAAAAATACAAGCTTCTTAGACTGAATCAAGAAGATCTAGAAAATCTAAATAGACTGATCAGCAGTGTGGTAATTGAAACAATCATCAAAAACCTACCAAAAAGTAAAAGTCTAGGACCAGATGGCTTCGCCAGTGACTTCTATCAAACATTCAAAGAAGATTTAAAACCTATTCTCCTCAAACTCTTCCAAAAAATCAAAGAAGAGACAATACTTCCCAACTCATTTTATGAGGCCAATATTACCTTGATCCCAAAACCTAGTAAAGATAATGCAAAAAAACAGATGCGAACACAGATGCGAAAATCCTAAACAAGATACTAGTGAATTATACACCACAATCAAGTGAGCTTCGTCCCAGGGGCACAGGGATGATTTAATATATGTAAATCGATTAATGTGATACACCACATAAACGAATTAAAAAATAAGGATCATATGATCATATTGATAGATGCAGAAAAAGCCTTCGACAAGGTACAGCATCCATTGATGATCAAAACACTTAACAAAATTGGTATAGAAGGAAAGTACCTTAACATAATAAAGGCCATCTATGACAAGCCTTCAGCCAACATTAGACTTAATGGTGAAAAACTAAAAACCTTCTCTCTAAGATCAGGAACAAGGCAAGGCTGTCCCCTATCGCCACAGTTATTCAGTATAACATTGGAAGTCCTAGAAGTGCAATCAGGCAAGAGAAAGATATAAAAGGCATCCAAAGAGGAAACCAAGTAGCCAAACTGTCACTATTTGCGGATGACATGATTCTCTACATAGAAAACCCTAAAGACTCCACAAGAACACTGCTAGAAACAATAAGCAAATACAGTAATGTCTCTGAATACAAAATCAATGTTCAAAAATCCATAGCATTCTTACACTTTAATAACAAGTGTCAGAAAAAGAAGTGGAAAAGGTAATTCCTTTTGCAATTGCACAACAACAAAAAGTACCTAAGAATAAATCTAATGAAACATGTGAAGGACCTATATAATGAAATATGTAAGATCCTATTAAAAAAAAATTGAAGAAGATACAAAGAAATGGAAAGATACTGCGTGTTCTTGGATTGAAAGAAACAACATAGTTAAAATGATCATATTACCTAAAGCATTATACAGATTTAATGCAATCCCCATCAAAATCCCAT
>NW_011888801.1:12762654-12771800 GCF_000151845.1 Pteropus vampyrus
GAACACCCAAACTTGCCAATTTCAAAACTTACTATAATTCTATAATAACCAAGACAGTGTGGTACTAAAAATGGAATAGAATTGAAAAATTAGAACTAAACCCTCAAGTTTATGGTTAATTGATTTTTGACAAGGGTGCCAACATAAAATGGGGTAAAAAAGTCATCAACAAATTATGTTGGGACAACTAAATATCCATATGCAAGAATATTAAGGTGGATCATAATCTCACACTATATACAAAAATTAACTCAAAATCAATCAAAGTTCTAAATGCAAGAGTTAAAACTATAAAACTATTAAAAGAAATTATAAGGGTAAATCTTCACGACCTTAGACTTGGCAAAGGATTCTTACATATGACACCAAATGCAAGTGCCACAAAACAAAAACTAAATAGATTGGTTGTCATCAAAATTAAAAAACTTTTGCTCTTCAAAGGACACTATCAAGAAAGTCAAAGGACAATCCGCAGAATAGGAGAAAATATTTGCAAGTTATAGATCTGGTAAAGGACTTACATCCAGAATATATAAAGAACTTTACAATGCAACAATAAATGACAAATAACCTAAAAAAACCATGGGCAGAGGATTTGAATAAACATTTCTCAAAAAATATAAATATGTGTATATATGTATAAATATGTGTGTGTGTGTGTGTGTGTGTGTGTGGCCAAAAATCACGTGAAAAAATGTTCAACATCATTAGTCACTAGGAAAATGCAAATCAAAACCATAATAAGGTACCACCATATACCTACTAGGATAGCTTTAATAAAAAAGATGGATAATAATAAATGATTATGAGGATGTGAAGAATTGGAAACCTCATACTTTGTTGATGGGAATATAAAATAGTGCAGTCAACTTTGGAAAACATTTTGGCAGTTTCTCAAAAAGTTAAATGGGGAATTGCCAGATGACCAAGCTCTTCCTCTCCTAGGTATGTACTCAAGAATTTGAAAACATGTCCATAGGTATACTTTTACAGGTATATCCTTATAGTTATATTCATAGCAATATTATTCATAGTAGGCATAAGTAGAAACAACCCAAATCCAACTGAGGAATGGATATGCAAGTGTGGTATTTCATTCCAGTAGTAGGAGAGAGAATTGATTAGGGAAACATGGCTGCTTCACTAAACTCCACTGAAGGGAAGGACCTGAGCTGACAATTTACAGGAAAACAAATACAAATGGCTTTTAAATATATGAAAAACATCATATGTTTAAAACCATTTGTCATCATAGGAAGACAAATTAAAACATCAAATTACGATGCTTTATCCACTAGATTAGCAATGATGAAATTTTGAAAATTTATTGTGTTAGTGAGAGCATTAGGAAGCTGATACTTTTTATTGATGAGAATGTTATTTTGGAAGTAGTT
This sequence comes from Pteropus vampyrus, assembly GCF_000151845.1. Taxonomy (NCBI): domain Eukaryota; kingdom Metazoa; phylum Chordata; class Mammalia; order Chiroptera; family Pteropodidae; genus Pteropus; species Pteropus vampyrus. Next base: position 12,764,049 of record NW_011888801.1, read on the forward strand.
TGCAAAATTTATCTACAACTCCACGTATGCTTTGATACATACACCATATTTTAGAAGCTTACCCTATGACTATACTGTATGAAGTTGCACAAGAATGTTTATTGCAGCATTATTTCCCAAAACAAAAACACCCTAAATATCTACCTAAGGAGATACTTCCAGTTAATGTATCACCCAGCAATCACATTTCTGGGCATCTATCAGAGAAATTAAAATATAAGTCTATATAAAGATCTGCACCTAAATGTTCATAGCAGCTTTATTTGGAATATTTTTACTGATGAATAATTTATATACAATGAAATGCACAAATTTTAAGTCCTACAATTCATTATTTGGTAAACGTATATACCCCTGTAAGTCACTCTTTGTGAAATTTAGAAAATTTCTAACACATTGGAAAGTCCCTTTGGGCCCTCGTTTGTTAAACTCTGCCATGTCAGTCCACTCCTAAACCCCAGGGCAATTACCAGTCAGATTTCTCTCACCATAGATTAGTTTTCATATAAATGAATCATACACTATACTTTCCTTTCTGTCTGGCTTCTTTTGCTCAAGAAAGTGCTTCTGAGATTGCTCAGTGTTGTATCAAATAGTTCAATTCCTGAATGATTGTGCATCAATAGTTCATTTCCTTTTTATTGCTTGCTAATATTCCATTGTATGTATACACTACAATTTGTTTATTCATTCTCCTGTTGATAGTTTGGATTGTTTCTCATTTTTGTCTTTTATGAATGAAGCTTCCATGAACACTGATATAAAAATCATTTTGTTAGAGGTGAATTTTCACTTCTTTTAGATAAAAAACTCAAGAATGGAATCGCTGGCCCATACAGTAGGGTAATATGTTTAAATTTATAAGATACAACCAAATTATTTTTAAAAATATTTGCATCATTTACTTTCTCACCAGCAAAATATAAGATGGGTCCATTTGAATTTTTTAAACTTGCATGCAGATTTCATGTGCATATTGGCCATCTGTATATATTTCTTTGTGAAGTGTTTGCTCGAGTCTTTCGCTCATTTTTAAAATTGGGCTTTTTATTGTTGAGTTGTAGGATGTTTTTTTTTCTCAGCTTTGTTGATATATAACTGACATATAACATTGTTTAAGTTTAAGATATTGATTTGATACATTTATATACTGCAAAATGATTACTGCCATAGAGTTAGCTAACACCTGCTTCATTTCACATAATTACCATTTCTTTTTATTGTAAGAACTTACTTAGCAAGTTTCAAGTATATAATATAGCATTATTAACTATAATCACTGTGCTGTATGCTAGATCCCCAGAACTTATTCACCTTATAATTGGAAGTTTATTCTCTTTGACCAAGAATTGTTGGAATTCTTAAATATTCTGGCATTAAGTCCATTATTTGGTATGTTTGGTCAATACTTTCTTTAGTTTTTGATTGCCTATTAATTTTCTTACTGGTGAAGTTTAAAATTTTGATGAGGTCCAATTTATCAATGTTTTTCCATTGTAGTTATTGCTTTTTGTGTCTGGCCTAAGAAATATTTCCTAACTTATAGTGGTGAAGATATTCTGTTTTTTTTCTAGAAGCTTTTAAGTTTATGTCAGATCTATCCCTGATTTTTTTTTTCTTACCAGATGTATATATTACATTTAATATTTTAAAAGTAACTAATTAAAGAAAGACAGGTAGGAGTCAGTGGGAGAAGCACTGGCCTAGAATCCCAGGTGTATCTTGGTTGTGTCCAGTCAGGTGGCCTTGGGCAAGTCACTTCCCAGGGAACAAAATGAGCCAAAGAGGTTCAGCAGTGATCCACTGAAGATCAATACAGGTAAGTGTTTTTGAAACCTAATTGGAGAAATGTTCTGCTCAGCAGTGAAGACACAGGGCACTCCAGAAAGCTGGTATATAAGACTACATGATGGTGATACGGGCCAAGGTTTCCCCTCCACAGCCCCTCAGTCTTCTCTGCTTGGGCAGTGGGTGTCAGCCACTGAGCTGACAATTAGCCTTTCTGCTGGTTGGGGTCTGCCACAAGAGGGCATTGTGAGAGCAGTTTTCTCAGCTAGTTTGGCTCTGCCGGCAGTATGAATGTGGCTTTGGGCCCTGACAGCCTGTGGAAGGGCAGATTGGCTCTCTGAGGCAGAGGGAGGCTTTATAAGTCATGTATGGTCATGTGGGGAGGCGAGGAAGAGGATAGAACCGTGACTTAACCCAAGATGTGAAAGGGTTCCCCCAGCTGGTATGTCCCCTCAGAATACAGACCAGTGAATGGGACTGTCAGGAGAATACAGGCAACCTAAGAAGGGGAGGAGGGACTGAAATGAAGGGCAACTTGGGGCAATGGGTCCCAGTCAACCTGGCATACAGAGACATGAAGAACATGGCAGAATCTGGCATCTGTGGTACATCAGCCCATCCTAGGTTAGGAGGGTGATGGCACATGGCCCACCAGGCCAGAAGCAGAGCTTAGACAACTGATTCCTGTTTCAATTAGGATCAATTTATGACAGGATGGGTTAAAGGTGGGGGATGGAGGAACTTATCTATAGGGAACTACAGACAGCAGACACAGGGGTAATGAAGGGTCAAATTTCACCCACAGTCAAACTGGTCATTCCAGGAGCAAGGCATTCTGGGAGTAGGAGAAATACTGAGTTCTAGAGAGAAAGTCTTGGCTACAAAGCTGTGGTTGCAGACAGAGGGAGGTATGTCCCGTGAAGTCTGAATGTCAGATATCTCTGGAGTTTGGGCCTGGGATATATCGATAAGAGTCCAGCTCCAGAGCATACAGTTGAGATGGTACAAGCCCTAATCTCCAAGCTGGTGGCCCCAGAATTCCATCAAAGCATAGAGCCAGGAATGGGCTGGCAGGGGAACAAAAGTAGTCACAGACTACTGGAGCATCAGCCAGGGCCTATTTTGACCCAATACCCTGAGGGAACTTGGATGCCTACGTTGGAACCATGGAAGGCCCTGGAACATCAGGCTCAGGCCTATGGCTCACAGAGCTGTTTCAGCTATTTTGGGGCTGAGGGTGGGAGCTATGGAAATCAGCATCTAATCCTCACTGTAGAGATAGAGACGTGGGGGCCAGTTTCCTCTTAGGGAATTTGCTCCAGAACCATAAAGTACTAGGCTGGGAGATTGGAGAGAATTGATGTCAGTAGTTGCAACAGCTTCAGTGCTGAGCTCCCTGCCTCCAGACTCGTGCAGGAACACTTATCTTCCAAAATGTCACCAGAAATCTTACTAAGATCCATCCCAGATGCTCCCTTGCCTGACCCCTTACAGGCTCCCATTGTCTCTGGAAATAGTTTGAGCTTCTCACTGGAGACCTTCCTGATTTTGCACTGGACAACATGTTTATCTTTTGACTCTTGCACCTCCGGTGGCATGAACATACTGTAGTCTGGCGGAGACCAGACTCTGCTGCTGTTTGCATTCCTTCTTATGCCTGGAATGTTCTTCCCTGACCTGTTTACCTGATAAGTGTTGAGTTATCCTTCTAGACTGCTTAAGCATCACTTCCCTTATGAAATTTTACCTGGCCAGCTCCAATCTGGTTGCAGGTTAAATGCTTGACCATGGTAACAAACTATGTAACGTGTTAACCACAAACATATTCCCCCTTTACTCTTTGCAAAGAGAATCCTGATTTTGCTCAAATATACAACCCTCAGCAAGGTGACCCTTCCCCTGCTCAAGGATAAACCCTAAATAGGTCATGACCAATATGCTAGCCTTATCCCCCTGGCACCATGAAACCAATACTGGTAGGCATGTGCCTGGTTCCGGCCATTGCCTGCTTGCCCCATTAGACTGGTAGTCAGGTGCTCTGCCAAAGGGTCTCAAACAGGGACTGATTCTGCTGGACTTGCATTGTACCTGAAACAGGGCCTGGTGCCAGGTAGGTGCCAAAAGGGTTTAGAAAAACTGCTTTCCCCATTAGATTCTTTTCAGAATTGTTTTCATTGGGTTGGACAAGTAGGCTTACATCCTTGAGGGATTACAAGAAGCCCAGGATGTCTTCTCAGAATCAAAGACAATGAGGAATTGGCTCAGGCATACTGGCCTGTCTGGTCTTCTGTCCCCCAAATATTCATCATTCAAAAATATTCTTCAAATGCCTGCTCTGTGCTAGGCACTGAATGTTCATAAGTGAATAAAACCAAGTTCCTGCTCTCAGAGGCTCAGCTTTCTTGAGGGAGACACATAAACAAATTATTATCCTCTGTTATCATAAGGGCAGTGTTTTTATGTAATAGAGAGACTTCTTAGCTGCTAATGAGAGCATCCACTCTGGATAGTTTAAGCAGAAAAGGAATTTATGAAAGGCCACTGGGTTGCTCACAGAATCCTGTGCCAAATGAAAACTGTGTCTCAAATCACTCTACAGGACAACCGTAAACTCAGTTTACTAGATAAAGTTCTGCCCTCTCCACCAGCTGGCATCTCAAAGGAAGAAAACAATTCTAGCTACAGAGAATGAGAACCCTTGGAGCTGAGGATAGAGGGGGAGTACATGAATATAAAACCTCTTGTAGAGAGTGATGGAACAAAACACTTTCGTTATGACAAAGCCATAAGAGGGAAATACCTAGCCTCTTATTTTTCTCCTTTGCTGAAATCAAACTAACCAACCCCAAATTATCTTTACAGATGCTTTAAGAAAATCTTGAAGAATAATTGCAAAAATACCATAAGAATGTGTCTGCTTTATCAGTAGGGCACAAAAAATTACTCCAGTAAGAAATGATTTGGAGGTGCAGAGGATGTTACTGGTCTGAAGTCTGTGTGCCTGGCGCTCTGAAATGCTAGAACTCAAAACATCAGAATTTGGAGTAAGGAAAGATTTATTGATTGAGGAGACACCCTTCTAGAAGATGGAGGTTCTAATCCTCAAGTCCATTTTAAGGTCCATTTTAAGAAAGCACAGAGTTCAAGCTTATTTTAGGTCAAAGGAAGGGAAAATAGGAGGGACTATTTTTGTAAAAACTCAAACCCCAAGCAGAATTCCTTTAATAATTAGCATGCATGTCTAAAACAGCAGCTATTAACTGGAACAGAACCTGTTAACATGGGAACAATGCAGGCTTAAATAAAATGAAGTCAGAAAGACCGAGCATTTCACTCTGTTACAAGGACATTACCAGTGTCTGGCCCAGTCTCTTTGTCAGCCATTGTCCCCTTCCCCAGCTGCTACGAGAGTCACCTGATCACACTTAGCTCTTTCTTCAGAGAATATCTTTAGCTAAATGAAGCTACCTCAAAAGGTGGCCACGTGACTCGCCATGCTGCTCTATCTATAACCCCACGGGGAGAGAATATCTCTCTAATCTGAAGAGACTTTCTGCTTCTGCTGTGAGGAGATGTGGGAACTACATTCTGCTCCATCGAGAGTGGTGGATGCTGCTAATAATGTAGGGAGGAGGCAAGAGAACTAAAATGTTAAATCAAGCTATATTCAGAGACTGCAATATGCTCATCAGCCCTGATCAGCCAGATCATGAGGAAACCTATAGAACAAAGGAAGATTTCTGCTGGGATTGCTAACATTTATTTCCCACACCCTGAAAGGAAAACTGGAAAAATGAAGTCTTTAAGTCATGCCCTACACAAAATAAAATCATTCATTGGCTAAAACCATGGGGGAATCTATGGATCACAGGCTGGGAACTGCCAGCAGGCCTTTCACACTACATATTGTTACCTTTTCATGTTGCATACTCTTACCCTTCCTCACTGTATGTCCGTATCAAAGAAAAATGGGTAAACGAAGTCTTTAAACTATAACTCACAGGAACTAAAGAATGACATATAAACTGAATTCTTTAAACACTTGGGATCCCTCTCAGTGTCTTTCTCTAGGTCCCTCTCACTGTCCTCACCTCTCTCCATTGTCTTTGTCCCTCTGAGTCTCTCTTAGGCTCTCTCACTCTCTGCCTTTGAGAGGAGATAACACTCTGTTTGTGGAGTGTTACCCTTTCTCTAGTAAACTTTCCTCCAGACTTTAACTTTGGTGTGTGTTTGAATGCTTTCTTATGCTCCACCAAGAACCCTCTTCTTTCTCAGTGCAGGGCTTGAGTTCCACCCCACAACGTGGGGGAATTTGCCCTGTCCTGTATCACTAAGACAGATTCTCTTACTGGGCAAGTACTTGTAAGGAAGGGCCTTGGTGGGACCCCGTGGTAGAGGCCTCACAGCATCCCTGATCTTACCTTTCCTTGCCTTATAGCTTAACTATAGATGTCCCCAGCGGCTTGACACAGAGTTTGGAGTGTCCCCTGCCATAGAAAGTTGCTCTGAAACTTATGATTAATGCCCTTATACTTACTGATCACAATCCTTCTGGTCTAGTATTCTTTCCAGATTACTCTCATCTTTGTTCTTGGGTTGCTAACACTGCTACTGGAGGACCGCGTTGCCAAAGGAATGGCTCAATGAAGCACAACAGACTGTCTCCTCCACCCCCTGCCCTGAACCATTGTGCAGCCTCTGGAATAATTCCCAGGTTTCTCCTTAAATATCCTAAGCTAGACTGAGAAAGTAAGGCAGTTCTGAAGGTGTTAACCTGCTGCCTTCTCAGATCACTGGTGCTCTGACAATAAATGCTTATTCTAAATATCCCAACTCCTGTGTGAGTCTGTTGCCTGAGTGGCACAGGCAGCACAAGCCCTGGACTTGGTTTCCTTCCAGTTTCACTTGGACACAGCTGTGACAACATTTTCTGTGCTGTCTCCTTGGCTGCAGCTTTTCAAAGCCCCAATTTGGTAGGTCAGGCTGCTTTTGGGTGGGTCTCAAGAGAATCCTAGAGATTCTTTAGGTATATAGAGAACCAACATTCCAAAGGGATTGCAGGGTAGAGGAATCCTCTAAGTCAGGGGTCCCCAACTCCCTGGCTGTGGACCAGTACCGGTCAGTGGCCTATTAGGAACCAGGCCTCACAGCAGGAGATGAGTGGCAGGCGAGCAAGCAAAGCTTCATCTGTATTTGCAGCCGCTTCCCAGCACTAGCATCAGCAACTCAGCTCTGCCTCAGATCATTAGGCATTAGGTTCTCATAGGAGCACTGGCCCCTGGTGCCAAAAAGGATGGAGATGGCTGCTTTAAGTCTGTCCTAAAGGGCTTTGGCAGAAAGTGACTCAGTGACTCAGCATAGAAATTCCAGGACAGGACTTTAACTAAAAAAAAAAAGAATCCTCAGGATCCAGGAGCTTTGCCTGGGGCCACCAAACCTAGAGCTAAGGATTGCTGCCTACAGACAACAGCCATTCACATGGACAATTGTGCTTCATAAATGATTCAATATTTTAAACTACTTGTTGTAGATTTAAAAAAATGGCCTTCAAATTCTTTGACTCTCTTCCCATTGATAGATGGGGGCTGTGTCCGCTTCTCTTGAATCTGGGCTGGCTTGTGATATCTTTGAAAGATAGGACAAGGCAAAAGTGATCTGCATGACTCCTGAGGTTAAGTCACAGAAGGCAATGAAGCCTTGAGTTACCACATAAGGAAACCCATTACCCTGTGATTCCATGCTGGAGAGACCACATGTAGGAGAACCAGAGGATAGTCCTAGCTGAGCCCAGCCTTCCAGCTGTCTCACCCAGGCACCCTGCATGTGAGTGAATGAAGCCTCCAGATGATTCCATCACCCTGCCCTAGAGTTCCCCCAAACTTCAGATCTCCCTGACAGAGCCCCAGCCTTGCTGGAGCAGAGGCAAGTTATTAGCACTGTGCCCCAGCTGAATTCCTGACCTAC
>NW_011888801.1:12771925-12787358 GCF_000151845.1 Pteropus vampyrus
GATTGATTTTAGGTCAGAGTTGTGGAGCCAATTCAGGGCAGAGCCAGAATCTATCTTCCATCTGTGTGAGCTCAAAGCTGCCTTGTTCCTGTCTCACTAATCTGTCTCACTCCTTGATCCTAGGTATGCTGTGACTCCTCTAAGTAGCACTTTAAGAGGGAGTTTGAAAACTAGAGCGTGTTCAGACGATGTGGCCTCATACCAGGAGGGACAGTTGAATGCACTGGGGACATTTAGTTTTGAAAGAAGAAGTCTTGGCAGAAAATGTGGGCTGTCTTCATGTATCAGAAAAGTCGTTAGTGGAAAATAACGTTGTGGCCCTAGATGGCAGAGTCGAGAGTAGCAGGCTCCAGGCGACACTTGTTGGGAAAAACTCTACTGATGACACTTGGGAAAAGACAGTGACGTCCAAGGAGGCTGTGAGTTCCCATCACTGGAAGTAGCTAAGAACAGCTGCACCCCCCAGACAGATGATATGAAGGGAAGCCAAGCAACAGGTTGGGATAGGAGCACGTAGCTTTTGAACCTCCTTTGACTTCGAGATGTCAGAATTTAGGCTGTAAATCAGGAGACGAATAGAAAGAGCTGTCCCTAAGATGACAGTGGGCACAGATCACTCAAAGTGCTTCCACAGGAAAATGCCCACCTGTGTGCTTAGGTTTGATCACCCCTCTCCCTACCAAAGCTTTTCAAAATCACATTCCTTTTATGTCCACTGACAAATTAAACTGGTCCTACTTTGGTCACTGCTAAATATCCAAAGACACTTAGATTGGACTGTACAAATCGTTATTATTCTGTAACGCACAACATAGGCATCTTAGCTTCTTCCATTCCTGTTGCCATTCGGTTGGGAAAAGAGATGCTGCATGCTTGTGTCAGAGAAGGAAAGAGCAGCTAATTTGATTAGTGACTGGAGAAGCCTGAGACTCAGCACAATGTCCTTGGGTCAGATCATTGATTTGCAGCTTTCTCTGTTTGTAGGACAGTGAGAGAATTTTCTTCTACCTTCTAACATTTTTAGGTGAGGCTAGTGAATGAATGCTAGTGACATCCCGGTTTACCCAGATATATGTGTTCCTTTCTCAGCTGCCCATGAGTGTCTGCTCTGAAACAAATAGGCATCACAGCCTTCCCCCTGGTTGCCTGAGAGAGAAGCATATCAGCTGAGACACATATTAAAATTTCATATTCCCTGGTTCCTTCTCTGCAGATCCAGATTAGTAGATGGAGAAGGGGGCAGGTATCTGTATTACCTATACCCAGGGGCCTCTATGACCAGTCAAGTTTGGAAAGCTCCTGTATAAAGAAGGAAGAAACAACCATGAGACTCCTTCAAGCCAAGATATTTATTGGGCCAGATGGATGCTAAGATTGGTAATGTGCTCAGATCTGGGAGGACAGAGGAGGGAGGAGCCCCGGGCTGATCCCTTCTTCTAAGCAAAAAAAAAAAAAAAAGCTGAAATGCCCTGAAAGCTGGGAAATAGAAGACTGAAAAGCTTGCTGTGTCCCCTACCCTCACCTCCACCCATGGCCAAGGCTGAGCAAGCAGGGCTTGGTGGCTTTGGCTTCTTGGCCTTTGCTCTTGTACTTCTGAGCCTTCAGGGGTCACTGCCCACCAGGTTCAGCAGGGCATTCTTGTAGTCTCCACTAGTGTCTCCCTGAGGACAGGAGGGACATGAGAGTTAGAAGGGGGTGTTTGTGACATTGGCCTGGCCCAGTGTTTGTGACATCGGTCACCTCCATCAGGAACAGTTGCTCTTATTATTCCTAGGAGCTATGCTCCTTGGAGGAGGCTTGGCTGATTCCTGTGCAGTTTCTATGCCACAGGCCCCACACTACATCACTCATCTTTCTTTGTTTTCCATTTCAGGCTATTCCTTTGCATTTCCTTTTGATTATCTTACTAACTACGGGGTGGGCGCTTGATGTAGAAAATGAATCACAGAGACAGTTCTGATCTTGAGTAAAGATGTTTGAGTGGTCCCCTTACCCTTTCATTTGTCCCAGGGCTCTTCTCCATGTTTCATTCAGGACCCAGGTGTGCCTGACCATTCATTTCTCCAACATGACCCATTTTATTCAACATTTATTGCAGATCAGGAAACCAAGGCTCAAAGCAGGATGCCCACTGACACACCTGGAGGTGTGATGACGAGAGCTTGGGCTCTCTCTGGGCGTACCAGAACCTGGACCATGGCTCTGTCACTCATTGATCCTGTGGCTGAAGCAAGTCCCTTCATCACTCTGAGACTTGTCCTCTTATCTATAAATGATGATGATATGAACCTTGTTGAGATGTGGTATGGAGTAAATAGCGGGAGAAAGGTGAGCTTGCCTGCACAGAGGCTGGCTCATATAAGAGTCAAACGACATTCATCTCCCAATAGGATAGACCCCATAGGTCCAATGATTGAAGACCATTTCTGTGGCCTACCAGTCCCCTTCGCTATTACACAGGTTCTGCTAGAACTGGCTAGTAAAGGATCTGCATACAGAGCCAGGGGTCAGGAAAGGGCATATCATCCAACTCTGTTCTGATGTAGTTGAGGGAAATGGGACCTAAAGAGGATACTGGATTTATCCAAGGCCACTCACTGATTAAGTAGTATGGCTGGGAGCTAGTGCCACTTTTCTATGCTCTATAGCAGTTTATGTCTCATGGAAATTATCTGTTCCTTAACTGATTAGTTAAATTTGCTTGTAAAGTCATTAGGGCCTGAAATATTCTTGTAGATTTTTAACCACAATTTAAATTATTATTTTTTACTACTTACAAAAGTTTTTGTTATATATATATATTCATTCTGTCTATCTTTTCAAATGTATGGGTATAAAGTTATATGTGGGTTTTTATACATTTATCTATAAATTTCTATGCAGGAGTTTTTAATGCTAGTATCACTATTGGAAACCGTTTTTGTTTTAATGACATCTACAGAGAGTGGTCTAAACTAAAAAGAAAATATTTGGCCAACTTTTCACAATACTGACTAAATTTTCTTAAATGACAAATTTAGGCAAAATCTGAGGATGGGCTTCATGTATGTCTAGATAAGGGGCTATAATAATGATTATGCACTAATTAGCCTGCTAAGTGTATCTCCATCATGAGGTTGATATCTTAGATGGGTCAAAGTGATCATTTTGACTCAGCAGTGCTTTTGTTCTTCTGATGGTGGCTGATGGTGGTGGCTCCATCTAACTGGAATGGTGAAAAGGAATAGAAATGTCCTCTACATCACAGATACCATGTATGGTTAAAGGAATTCATGATACTCAGCTGGAACTGTATGTTGAGAAAGTCATTCTGTAGGTGATACTGCACTAGCTGGTTTGTGCCTAGCTCTCCTGTTCTTGGCAAGACTGGCTGGAAGGCCTAAACCAAACGAAGAATAATTCCATCCTCCTTTACCCGGCCTATCTACTACTCTATTCTGAAACATCTTAAAGCAGAATGTCTTTTTAACATATTGTAAACTATGTGTTTCTTAGAAAGTGCAGTCAACAATAGACATTTGTAGAATAACTAGAGACTTGACTTACTAGCCAATGAAGACTCAGGATACATTTTTCATGATTTGACTTCTGTTAATGAAATTGTCAAAGCCTCAATGTGCATTAATGTCTAAAAGAGCTATTTCTCTCAAGGTTACAGCGCAGTGATAATCACTCTGCATTTTCTCGGCTCCAGAATTTTCACTAACTGAAATCTGGTTAAGTAATCCACTGGAGCCCATCTGATTTATCTCCTTAAAATTTTACTGCCAGGACTACTTAAATTTAGATTTAAATGCTACACCTCAATTCCTGCTAAACTATTTACTTTTATTGACTCTTCAGATATGGTTCCTTCAGCAAGGATTTGATGTGTCATTTTCAATGGGGGCAATAACTCAAATGCAGAGCCAGCTTTCTGGGTGCCATGTACAGGGGACTCCATCATCTGCTTTCTGCTTGCCTCCTGTGCTCCCCTCCAGACTCTTGCTAGCTACATTGAACTTGTTGCTGATCTCTCTACATACCATGTGGCAATGAATGCAAGAGTGTGATGCTCACTGGGAAGGAAGGGATGAACATATGTGACTTATGACATTGGTCACAGCACCCAGGTATCCCAGTAATGTCTCCGTTTCAAACTGGTGTGAGAATTGGAAACTCATGGCTTACCATGATCATGCTGCTGAGGGTCTTGCCATACATTTTCTGGAACTGACACTTGATAAGATTTAAGTCAATCTCACTCCTTGAAACGATGTTTCTTATCAGAGTCCCATCGCGTGTCCCTGCTCCCTGGTTAAGACACAGCAATCAAGGATCACTTTTTACTTTTCCAGTCCATTTGTGTGATGATGGACAAATCTGTGCTGTAGAGTCCAGGGGCTTTCACAGGAATGAGCCTGCTTCAGCAGGTGAAGCACTAAGAGGGATGTATTCATGGCTTAGGGTTTCCATTCTCTTAATCTCTTCTCCCTCACTGCTCACATCTCCTCCCTTATCAGAAGCCAAATGCTCCAAATTGCAATGTTTGGTTTGCCATATGAGATTCTAGACACAAAATACTCACTGCTCCAGAAATAAGACTTCCTCTGAGGGCAGCAACATTATGAAATTCAGCTTAACTTGCTAATTCACAAACAGCATCTTCCTGCTCACTTTTATCCTTGACTAGTCTCATGTCATACAGAGCCACAAGAACAAAGAAAGCTCTTGGCTGCTCTCATTTCCTGCCAGGAGAGCTTGGGGTTCTGACTTCAAGTGGTGTCAGCAACCATAAATCAGAGAAGGTGGCCACTGACTTTTGTCTTGGGGAATTAATTTGACTGTTTATATCTCAGTTTGGTTCCAGATACCAGAAACTCCCTCTGATACTAGTGGCTTGGACATCTTTGGCTAGTGCAGCCTATTGGATCACAGGCAAATCCAGATTGGCACCCAAGCACATGCAGGAAAATTGAGTTGCTATGTGTGTCAGTCTCCATCTTGAATGCAAAGGGTTCCATGACTTCCTGGAAATCCTGGCCTGTGAACTCAAGGAGGCCACATGGTGAGATAAAAAGGACAATTGGACAGGTTTGGGCTCAAATCAAGACTCTGCCACTTATCAACTGTGTGACTTTGACCACAAGTCTTAGTTTCATCATTTCTAGGATGGCATTTACGACTTGGGCTTCATAGAATTGTTGTTGAGTTCAGTGCAATAAACACTTGTGAAAGCCCCTGCTCAAATGCAGCTTTCAGGAGATGTGGCTTCCCTTCCCCAAACTCAGTTTACCCTCTGAGAACTAAAACTGTATGATCACAAGAGGTGGGGATAAGAGAAGACCCAAAAGTCTTCTCTTAGAAGATGGTGGTGGCTCTAAGCAATCTGGCTTTGCAGTTGGTTGTGCACAGGGCTAAAAGTAAGGTGGCAGAATTCAGAACAGTTACCTTCATAGCATAGTAAAGACGTTCTGCAAAGTAGCTGTGGAGGTTCCGGGTGCATTTCACTGAAAACAGGAAAGCTCTGTTAACAACTCTGGGTGGTAGGCAGCATTGTGTATTTGTTTGTTTATGTCTTGTCTTGGGTCTTAAGGGTCGACATTATGCAAGTCTTGGCCTATTTATTTGTGCCTTCACTAGTTCCAAAATTAGAGGCTTTGTGTCAGACAGGGTGGGACAGGGAAGGGAGCCTGGGTCACTGGGCACAAGTACAAAGGCCCAGAGCTGGCAGGCAAAAGGATGAGGTGTGAAATGCACTGGAGCCTGCAGTGCTGGTCCATCAGAACACGGCTCTGCCCAGGGAAGCCCCTGGGTTCTCACACTACAGAGGCATCTCTGTCAAGAATCCAGCCACTCAGTTTGACAGAGGAGCCATAGTTATAGTGACCACTGGCCTCAGAGACCCACTTTACATGTCACTTATTAGCAAGGCCCCTGCGTTTGAATTTTCGTGTGATAAGTGGGCTCAGCCCTGGAGCACTAATGCACCCAGGGGCATCTGGCCCAGAGAGTGGCCCCATGTTTGCTTTCAGAGACACAGCATTTGGGTGAAGTAAGCTGATGTTTTAGTTCAGGGCACTAGAAATAGCATGGGCTATGAAGTAAGTAGGTGTTCAAGTAATTCTACCTTGATGACACTGTGTGACTGCATTATTTGACCTCTCTGTCTTGCACTGTCCTCCTCTGTGAAGTGGATGATGTGAGTCTTCAAGGAGAAATGGATAGGAAGTACTTAGCACAGTAGAGCACTGTACACTTTCACTTTTCCCTGCCTAAAGATTTATTCAGGAGGTTGTTCAAACCAGATCCAGGGCATGAATTGGAAGCTGAGATTAGAGCAGGGGGCATGCTTAGTTGCTCTGACATAGATTGGATTTTATCACAGCAGTCCAAGCCAGCTGAGGAGTATCAGATGTCCTGGTCTACCCCTAGAGATCCAGATACATCACAGAAGTCCTCTGTCTGCTTGGCACTAAATGAGGACAGCCTGGTGTAGAGCTGAGTGTCCCAGCCCTGAGACTCTGACCTTGACTCCATAGTCGGAGGGAGGAGAGGAAAAATTCCACTGTCCCTGGGCCTCTCTCTTCTCTCTACAATGACTTGTCTTACCACGATCTCAGCTTTGGACCTCAAAATGTGCTCTTGACCGCTAATCACTCACTTTAGACTCCAACTACACATCATAATTTCTTCAGACTGAGGCAGACATAGGTCCTTGGCTAAGGTCCACATAGGTAACTTTCTTTAGGGCTTTACAATCATAACCAGAATGTTCTCTGTGTGGCTGCTGAGAGTGAGCACAGGCCTGGGGTCTGGCAAATTCTGAAAATGTGTGCATATGCACACACATTCACACACTAACATACACTCACATACTCACACAGCATGGACACTACATGAGCAGCACAGCGAACAACCAATGGCAGAACATAGCACACTGAAGACACTGGGTACAATTGCTAAAGTGAAGGGAACATGGTGAGAGTGTGAGGTGGGTGGGTGGGAGTCTCCTAAAGATAAATATAAAGACCTAGTTGCTTACTATGACAGCCCTGGGCACTGCCCCACTGCAGACACAGGACCGAGCTTTGTGTCTTACCCACTGTGAGCATGGCCTCCTCCAGCGAGCCGTGGGTCTCATTCTTGATGCTGTCTTCAATGCTCTTGTTGGCTATTTTTTCATATTCCTCAAATACTGTGGAGAGAGGGTTTCTCTTAGGAGACATGTGGATCTCAGCATGATGTTCCTAGACACCCAGATCAGAGACTGCACATTAGTGTGCCACCCCTGACCTCCACTTGGACCAGGAATTTTTGGCTCTCTCCCCAACTCCAGGACTTGACAAGGCTACACACTGGACATTCAGCATGAAAGGAGAAGCCTTGTGGCCAGGGACCCCTCTGTGGCCCTGACACTTCCTCCTCCCACCCTTCCTGGTACCTCTCATCAGGTGTGTGGCACTGCGTGTGCACAGGATGGTAATGAATTTCATCTCATCGGTCCCTTGAATCTTCTCGCCTGCTGCATAGAGATCCTGGTATTGGGACACCCACAACAAGCCAGTGAAGGAGAGCAAGGAGATAAGGGACAGCCCCTATCCAACTGCCAGGTTGACATTCTCTGTTTTATCCTCTCTTTGATAAGGAGCTCACTATTTCCAAGTGGTTAAATTCTTCTCTCAAGAATCAGGCCAGGAGCTACTCTAAGAAGTCCCTCCACCATGAGGCTTTGCTCTGCCTCTGGGTACCTCCAACCACTCTGCCAGCAGCCAGACCTATAGAGAGCTGAATATACACATCTGGTCCTCAGAGGCCCAGGTTTGTGGGCTGATCTTGACAGGATAGATCTTCAGCAGACACCATCTCTTTCCTGTTTCTGAGTCTCCACAACACCCTCACTGTCCTCCTCAGATACCAGAGGGTAAAGGCTTGCAGAGAGCTGAACTGGGTGCCAGATTAGCATCAAAGAAAATCCCCATGAGTAGAAGGGTTGGGTGAGGGTGCCAGGGATCTGTCCCTGGAGTCTAGATGGCAGAGGTTGGGTACAAGGCAGAAGTTGCTGAGGGCGTAGCCTCACCTGTGCATCTTGAAGAGCCAGTCCTGGGTCCACAAAACCACTCACATCATCCCTGCTGCCCTAAGAACAGAAGAGGCAGCCCCATGAGGTCAGCTGGCTGACCAGAGAAGCTGGAGCAGAGGGGATAGCTGGGCAGGAGGGCAGGCAGGCCTCTGCTGCTTTTTGGCCATGAGAACTTCAGCAAGTCAGTTATTATATCTGAAGCTCATTTTCTTCATGTGTAAAATGAGAGTAGTAAGGACCACCTCTTAGGGAGTTGGGGGATGCAGTGAGCTAAGGTAAGCAAAGTGCTTGGCATGGAGCCTGATGTGAAGACCTGCTTGCTGATTGGGCACTCTCCTCCCACTTCTGGGTTCCCTCATGTGGCTACATTAGAAGAGGTGTGGGGGCTCTGCAGTGAGAACCCTCCAACCACACTAACACATCTCTAGTGGGCACCGGCCGCTGGGGCTGTACCCCACCCCTGTCCCCACCCCCTCTTCACCCCCCTTTAGTAGTTATTTAAGAGCTGC
Source organism: Pteropus vampyrus (assembly GCF_000151845.1). Classification (NCBI taxonomy): domain Eukaryota; kingdom Metazoa; phylum Chordata; class Mammalia; order Chiroptera; family Pteropodidae; genus Pteropus; species Pteropus vampyrus. Next base: position 12,780,497 of record NW_011888801.1, read on the forward strand.
TCTCTGGGGTGGAGCTTTGGAATCTCCCAGACAAGGGGATTCCAAGAGCCTGGGCTGTAATACCTGCAGGAGGCATACCAGGATCCTCTCCAAGTAGCCGCTGGTGTCTGCTTGGATGTCTTCCTCTAGGCTGGTCCCATAGTCTGTAGGGGAAACAGGACCATAGAGTAGTCTTGCTTTCCTCTCCCCATGGCCTGATTTCCTCCCCCTGGCCCTGTCTCCCACACTTCTCCTGATTAAAGCCTTCCAAGAAGGACAAGTCCTTGACATGAAGAGTGGACACTGCCCAGGTGTCTGAATGGCAGAGGCTCCAACACTTGATGATTGTTCAGAAGTAAGAAATGAAACAGACTGCCAACCTAGGGTGAAGAACAAAGATAGGCCAGGACAGAGAGCCCGGCCCTGGCTATTGACTGAGCTCTGTTTCATTTTGCTGTTTGTCAAAGCCAGAGCCTCTTTTTTTGGCAGATGGTTCCTTGTGGAGGACAGGCTGGCCTCAGTATGCCTTGCATCTTGTAGACTCCCTGATAGCTGGCCTGTGGTCCACAACTACCTCCTTTTCCTCCAGTGCAATAGAGCCCTGAGTTAGCCTGTGCCCAGAAAGGAGGAGCCTGCCCCAGCCACTAACATAGCCCATAGTCTACAGCGCTACCATGCCCTCAAGGGGCAGAGAATTTAGTGGGTCCATGCCTTTTCTCCCAGCAGCCCATGGGCTTAGGGAGCTTAGAGATCCACCTGAGTTACTTCTAATCTCATTATTAGGCACAGGACTTGGCACACAGTAGATGCTTAGCACCACGTGTGGAAAAGCCCAGACAGGGCCCAATCCAACGTGGCCTAATACACTGATTGTTCCTTGTCTCCTACCAGGCTGCCAAAAATTGTGGCCATTCCCAAGTGAGCCTTTACCTCAGGTTCTGCACCCTTCCTCTTTGCAGGTTCCTTACCTTCCTCATATGCCTTCATTATCTCTTGCAATTGTTTCTTGGTCCGAGAAGCCAGGATTTCGATGATGACACCCTCCTTGGTCCCTAAACCCTGTGGATAATAACCTCAGTATGCTGGAGAGCTCTGCCTGGGCCCTTCTGACTGTTCACACCCTCTTTAGTCAAGATGCTTGATTCTCTCTTAGTCATCGGCAAATGCAAAAAGAGTGGTGGGAAATAATGGGCAATCGAGGGACCAGGCATGAGACTACAGAGGCTAGTTTCCAGTTCCTACACACCTGGTTTAATGATATCCTCAGAATTACTGATTTTGGCTTCATCATGGCCATGAGGCAGCAGATGCTGGTCAGTCCCATGTTTGGTGGCAGTCTGAGCATCAGGCTGGAAGCTTGCTGCTCTCAGCCAGGGCCCAGGTGACTACTCCAAATGGTGACTGAAGGGGAGCTCAGAGCTCCCAGCGCCAAGCTCTTCTAGGAAAGGAGTCCCAGGCATTGCTCCCCTACCCAGTCCTCATAAGCATTTCTGCCCCGACTCCGTTGCTTAGTTACCTTCATGGCGTCATGCAGCTCCTTGGCCTCGTATCTGTATTGTGGGTACATGAGGGCCACCATGAGTTTCTCAAACTTGCCACTAAGCTCTGACTTCAAGGTCTCAGTGAGATCCTAATACAGGAACAAGGAAGGGTGATGATCTACATGCTGCACTCATCCATGTGCAGGCAGCAGGATGGTGGTTGTGCCCAGTGGCTCTGGCTAGATTCCCACATGACTTCTGCCATGTGCTGGTCCTGGCTGGGATTTCTTGGGCCAGCAACTTAGCTTCTCTAGACATCACTACACTTACATGAGAAATGAAGATAATGGTACTTCTGCTTTATATCACTGCTTAGGGGATTGGTGGAGAGATGCTTGTGGCTCGACTCAGCTCTCAGTATAGTACTGGGCATATCAAAAGCCCGAAGTACAAGTTTGTCATTGCTTACCATCAAGCTCTTGTCACTTAGCTCATAGGTACTCAATAAATGCATGAATGAATTAAGGAATTTTTCTCACATGTCCTTTTCTAAGGGTGCTTTCTACAAGAAGCCATAAGGCCACACCTAGATGATCTCTGCACAACACAGCAAAGGAACACAGGCCTTGTGAGACCTAGATTTAGGTCCCAGCCTTGTTGCTCACAGACTCTGGGATCTTGGGCAACTTAACCTTTTAGAACATCATTTTCCTCTTGTGTTAAAAAGTATGCTCATTGATTTCTTCCATGGACTATTTGGGCTTTATCACTCATCTCCCTTTGTTAAATCTCTAAACTAACAATGTGTACTGATGGAGGAGGCTTATGGCAACCATGGCTGTGCAAGCATCTATTTCTGTGTTTACCTAGCACTCCAATGCATGTCTCCATCCTGAGGGAGGTAGAAGGTGGGAGGAGAGAAAAAGATTCAAGCTGAGGGCTCTCTGCCCTTCTAGTTTCTGTGAGGAGGAAACTTCAACATGAGACTGCTCATGCCCCAGGATAGAGCAGAGCTCCACCTGTGTCTTCCCTCTCTCACACAGCGCATGAGAAAATTAAGGGCGTTCCTGGCTCAGGGACAGGACAGGCAAAGCATAGAGGCAGGGAAATAGCTCAAGGATGGGGTCCTGGAGAAAACATGAAGGAGTGAAGTGAGTGAGAAGCTGGAAAAGGGAGGTGGGCCAGACTGCAGAAGACTGGACACCAAGGCAGGGTGTGGGGAGCCATAAGTAGTTTTTCAGATAAATTACAGGATGGTTAGTTAAATTTGAATTTCAGATAAATAATGCATCTCTTTTTTAGTATAAATATGAGAAAGGAAATGGTGCTTCAGCTTCTCTGATTTAATCAGTAATCAAGAGAGAATGATGAATTTTCCAAAAATTTCTTTCTAAGGCATGAACCATGGGGGATAATCAGGTATATGACTTACACATTTTCAACACAAAAGATCAATGATATAGATAACAGTATTTGTTCTTTTTTACATCCTGATAAAAATCACAATTTTAAAGTAATTTAATTGTTTCCAGATCCTAATTAAAACTTTCCGATGCCAGTGGGCACAACAACTCAATCTTATCTTTTCTACACATTCCTTCCATTTGACGTCTAACTGTATGTACCCTAATTGAAACTTCAAATGCATCAGATGCACTTTTCACTTACTCTTCTGTCTACAGAAGCACCTCCCACTTTCCTGAAGTTAGAGCACTGTTTTAAAGCTTCTTGACGCTCTGCTCTTCCTCCCTTGAGCAAGGCCCTAGATAACAATCTAATATTTTCAAAGATTCGGGTTCTTTCTGTTGACAAGTATGTTCCATATGCCACGTGTTTACAGTGGGCTGGCCTCCAGAGATGGGGCTCATCCATCATGGACCTCCCTTTCAGGCTGTCTCTGGCAGCCGCAGTTCCCCAGCCCCTCATTAACCCTACGCCTCCTCCACCCTGCCAGTGTCCCCATTACCTTGCCGAACTGAGCTTTGAAGGACTTGGCAATCTGCTGCCGCTGTGTGCTGCTTCTCCTTGTGAGCACATCGATGATGGCCTGCTCATTGGTCCCTGCAGGGGTGTATAGCTTGAGCACCCTCACTGCCCCCAAGGGGGCTGATGAGGACTGGAGAAGAGGGAGGGCAGCCACTTGGTGGCAAAGCACTGGGGAACATACCACCTGGGTAGCTTCAAAACCTGGTGATTCTCAGTATAGAGAAGACAGCTAGACAGAAAATCCATCTGTCCATTCCTCACTTCCATTGCCTAGCCCCATATGATCTGCTCTAGATATTGCCTGGGGCCTTTAGCTTTATCAGCGAGACCTCCTGTTCTGACCTCACTTATGTTGGTGGCATTGGGGAAAGGTCGGGACTAAGGGTCCAGAAAACCAGATCTGAGTCCTGGTCTAGTATCCCAGTAGCAAACTGCATCATCTCTGTATCACTTCTATGAGCCTCTGCTTTCTCCTTTGAGAAGTAGAAATAACACAGGAAACAGAGGACACAAACATGCTATCTAGGCTTGTCTAGGAATGGTAGCTCTTGATGATGTCTCAATTTATTGTCAGAACCAGTTAGGGGGTAAATCCCACCTGGGGTGATGGCATTAGGGCTTTTGGGGCTAGGCTGTCCAAATCTCCCTGATCACAGGAATTTCCTATGTATAGGAATGCAGATACTAGAGATGGGCAGGAGGCTGCTCTCTGGCCAGGGGAAGTGGGGCAGGGGAAAAGCTGCAGAACCTGTGTGCTGTTGCCTTCTGGGCCTCGTTCAGCCCCATAAAACTTCCAACATCATCCCATTCAACATTTATAGTGACACGCAGGGTCTAGAGATCTTGAAGTCATTTATGAGTGAGAAAGCTCAGACTGAGTTGGGTGAAGTTGCCTGCACAAGGACAGGCAGGCACATGCAGCAGATGCTCCTCTCCCCACCAATCCCATTACTCAAGTAGGCACAACCACCCTCCCCCTATTCCGCCTTGGGAGTGTGTATAGACCAGTGCTGGGGAAGGTAGGACCTTTGTGATTTTCTGGGTGCTGGAAGTCAGTCTCAGAGGGTTTTGGGAAGACCCAACTCCTGGGCTGTCCCTGGCATCTCCTCTCCAGGGCTGTGAGCAGAGGGGTCTTGAGTGCAGCAGGCAGAGCCCCAGAGAGTCACAGCATTCCTGGGGCGAGGCCACAGATGCCCACTCACCGATCCCCTTCATGGCTTTGTAGAGGGTCTCTGCATCGGGGTCTGGGTTGAAATGGGGGCTGCCTTTCACTGATACGCCTTCCTGTTCAATCTGCAAGAGAATCCAGGCTTTCTCAAAGTGGGAAGTCGCAGAGGGCATCCCAGGCTCTTGGTCCACTTTTCAGCCCACCCTAGCAGGTGAGCACCAGCTCAGCCCTTGTAGGCCCAGTGGCTGAGCCTCCAGCTCCTCCTAGCCCTGCCTGGCTTGGCTCTTCCTGACTGTTTATCTGGGTGAGGGAAGGCCTGAAGAGTTCTTCCTGGTCCAGGGCTGCAGCTTCTGAATATGACAGTTTTCAGCAGATATGTATTGAGGAAAGTGTGCCTTGGTCTACTATGCACCAAGTTGCCATATAGCCCTCTTACCTCAGGGCTGTAGAGGCCCCACATGCCTATTAGCCACCCTGGCCAAGGGGAGGCTTGTCCTGCCAGCTCAGACCTCAGGCTGGAGGGAGGGGTCTTCTGAGGAGAAGTGAGGCAGGGCCAAGCTGGTCAGCAGTCTCCTGTCACCCTGAGAGATAGAATCTTAGCTCTCAGAGTCAGTACCAGCCCTGGGGGTGGGGGTGGGGGTGGGGTGGTAGGGTGGGGCTTGCAGGCTCCAACAGTGCAGGCAAAGACTTTGAAGGTGGCCACCGTGGCCCTTTCCAGAGCCATCACACTGTGGGGGCAGCAAGAAGAGGATCTAGAGCATTGATATTACCTTTGGTGTTGCCGGGAGGGAAGAACCAGGGAGATGTCCCGGGATTGTGAGTGGGAGCGGGGTGGCTGGCCTAAGAAAGAACCAGCAGGGGCTTGGAGGTGGACATCCCTTAGAGTTTAGCAATGGTTTTATTGGGGTATCAGGGCACATATACCATGTGTGTTCCCACTCACACTCTTGTCTTCAGAAGGGTCCTACCTGTACCTGCAGTTTTCCTTCCCTCAACCTTCTTGCCAAGACTGTTCTTGGATCTTTCGTGATGAAATTCCTGAGGGTGTCAGAGATTTCTCTGGGGTGATGGGAGCTTGGGAGGAGAAATGGGGCCATTGCAGGGTATGAGTACAGGGGAATAAGAGAAAGGGAATGACGCTGCATTTTGTGGGAGGGGGTGTTCCTGGGGTTAGGCGGACCTATGGAGTGCATCAGCTGTGGAGGAAAATTATTTGATAAATGAGGGCACCGTGAAAGACTGGCCTGCCTCGTCTGGCTGTGAGGAGTTGCTGGTTCCCCTGTGGGCTCTGTGGGACTGTCATGTCTTCTTCACAGAATGCCCCCTTGGTTAACAGGCTGGTACCAGCCGGAGCCACCGCTTGCACTGAGAAGCCACTAGAACTCCCTTGCCCCTGCCCTGGGGTATGGGTTCTAGATCAGGCTAGGCATCTCCCAGTCAGTACCATCTGAGGGAAGGCAGCAGGTCCAGCCACCTCAGCCCCTTCCAGCACCACTGACAGGTAGCAAGAAGGGACAACTCCACCAAAGCTATAAGGACAACAAGCAAGTAGGGACAGGCTTCACAGAGCTCAACACACTGCCTTGAGAGTGGCAGATGATACTGGGAAGCCAGACACGGTTTGAGCTCAGGCAGCCTTCTTCCTGAAAAGTGGGTACTTATAAGAAGATAGAGTGCCAGGACACCCAGCTGAGCATCCTGACAGCTCAGGGTCTTTGCAAGTCTACAGGCTTATGGGGGATAGAGGGTTAGGTTTAGAAAGAATTGTATAATGTTCTGAAAATTATTAAATAAACCAGATAACTAAAGTACCTGGGCCCTTGACTTCCAGATCTGTAATTCAGTGCTTGCCTAAGGGCTCTTTAGAATTTTGCCCTGCAGAATTTCTTAGATGCTCAGGCATCTAAGATGCATATGAATGGTCCCTCTTAAGTATGTCTTTCAGGGAGAAGGATGGTAGAGGAGTGGAGGGAGATTGGAGATGGGCACTGAATTTGAGGGAGACTCAGAGATCTTCCAAATGGAAGAAAATTTAGTCCCATTGTGTTTGGTGTCCCACTAATCTGTTCACTTATTCCTTCTATGCGTCCCTAACCCACTCATCTACTCTTTCACCTACCTATTCACCAACCTACTCATTCACTTATCTATTCATCCATTTTCTACCCAGACATCCAACCACTCCATCCTCCTCCTTCCTTCCTCCCTCCTTCCCTCCCTCTCTCCCTCTCTCCCTCCTTCCCTTCCT
>NW_011888801.1:12787507-12797015 GCF_000151845.1 Pteropus vampyrus
CTTCCTTCCTTCCTTCCTCCCTTCTCCTCTCTCCTTGCTTCGATTCATCTATAACTTTTACCTATCCATCCATCCATCCTTCCATCCAATCCCTGGGTTAGATCCTACAAATACAAGCAGATTTCCATTCAATATATATATATATATTGATATTTCTTTTGAATAAGAAGTAAGAAGTCTTTCCATGTCCTTTGCTTGAATTTCAAATGTCTGGTGACAGATTTTCTCATCTTATTTCTTAGCATCATATTTTATAGCAGAAATTGTTAGAAATAATTCTTTGTGGAAATTCCATCCAGAGAGGCTACACAGTCCCAGATGTTCCCCAACTGTGTGCATGCATACATTATATCCCTTGTTTGTGGAGTCATCAGCTGCTGTTACTACTGTTAAGGATTTGAACACTTTCCATGTTCCAGGTCCTATGTGTTAGATGATTTAGGTGCTATAGATGTAGTGCTCTTCTTCTTGACTTCTCTTGATAGTTGCACTAGGTAAGTACAAATACCCTATTTAACAGGCTAGAAAGCTGGGCTCAGAGAGCTTGTCAAGCTTACACAGCTAGTTAGTGGTGGTACCAGGACTTAACCCACAGCCTGACTCAGAAGCTTAGCTGTTTACCTCTCACACTCTGTTGATGACTCAACCTTTTGCAGACAATGAGTTCTTTTGAAACTTTTCACTAAATGAAGCCCCTCCTACAGGAATGCAGGTCGTCTGGGAGCATGGAAGCCATCTCTGCTTTCAGTACTGAGCTCTGGCGGTCATCCAGGAGGGGCTTTCCTTTGCCCTGAAGCTGGGACTCAAGGGGTTGTGCAGCAATGACTGAACAGGCATGTATCACAGTGGAGCAGCCTATTCAGCAGGTCTGAGGTTGGGTTACATGGTAGTGATTGTAAACAACTCGCTAGGGGGTTGTGATTTCACTGCATTGAGAAGCATCAGCCTCATTTCCCATTTCATGATTTTAGGGGGGAAAAGGACAATTTTCTGGGAATCAGACCCTTAGATATCAGCATGGAGTGGTAGAGCTCCAGATCTACTTAAGGCCTCCCACTGTTTGAAGGAGGATCTGCCTAGGCTCCTGCTGGGTCTTGTCTGGAGTAGGCAGGTCCAGACAGGAATATTTTCACTAAGAATGTTACTAGTCCAGGCTGTGTGACTCTACTATAACAAATTTTGTGGTGATCACAGGGGAGCTGCCATACCTTTACCTTCTCCCATCAAGAGGCTGCCCCAGAGACCTGGGAGACAAAAATTCATCTCTACAAGGGAGGCAGAAATGAGCCCCCAGTTGATCTTTCATCTCTCTCAGGTCCTGGTTCTTGTATAGCTTGGTGTCCAGGGGATACTTGGTCCTCACGGGCAGCTCAGCCGGTCACAGGTAGGGTCTATTTGCGATCTCACTGTCACAAGCCAGTTCTCCCAAATATCTTGTAGGTGGCCAAGGCCCACAGATTTTGGGCTCCAGAGTGAGACTGCTCAGATTCTAACCCAGACTCTAACACTTACAAGTGTGGCAAACTCACTTACTAGTGAGGCTAAGCGGATGCTTAGCTTCTTGGTTCCTCATTTTCCTCATCTCTGGATAAGGTAACCATCATCTACATTGTAGAGGTGGCACAAGGCTCAAGTGAGATATTGAATGTGGGGTGCTTAGAGGAATGTCTGGCACACAATAGTTGCTCAGTGAATGTCATCATTTTCCTATCAGGTTGGCCAGGTGCCTACAAGGAGGCTTATGCCTGCCTGGCTGGGTGGAGCCCCAAGGATGGGCTTATGCCCCTGTCCCACTGGGAGCAAGGCCCAGAATCGGGTCACCTTGGCCAGCAGCTGACTTTGGAAAGTGCCCAGCACTGAGCTTTCTCTGACACATCTGCCTCCTCAAAGGTTTGTTCCCACCACCCAAGACAAAACTGGAGGCCTCCCTGGCCCATTGACTTGTCTTGGTTGCTTTACTGAGGGCCAGAGAGTTGCCCTAACTTAAACTATTGTTTTCTGTTCCACCTGTCGAGTCCCAGTATGTTGGGACCTGAGGGCCCCTGGGTTGTGATATTTGGAACAAAGAGATTTCCTGAAGTAGAATAAGCCTGGGTCATTCACTAAGGCTCATAGAGACCCTGCGGTCGGAGGTGGAAAGATACAAATTTGAGCTAGCCCCTCTACCACAGTTAGCACCCCTTACTAACTGTGGGACTTAACAAGCCATTCAATGTCTCTGAGCCTCAGTTTCCTTATCTGTACAATGGAAAGAGCAGCTCTCACATCTCAGACTGTTCTGGGACAAAATGAAGGAAAGGTATGCAGAGCATGCAGCATCATGCCTGCTTAGGTGATATCATCTGCTAGTTGACTTTGTCTCGCTTTTGTATTTTCAAGATTAGCACAAGATTTAGCACAAGATTGTCTTGGACTCAAACCTGGATTACACACTCCTGGAAATCTGTTAAATTAGTGGGAACATGGGTGACTTGGGGACTGGTTGTGCTGTAATCCCCACCTCTGATCTCGGTCACTATTATAAAGCATGGATTTCAGCCATGCAAGACCCTTGGAGGCCAGGTCCTCCTACTCCCTCTTCTCCGTCCTCAGTTTTGACAAATAAACACTATTGCTTCTTGTAGGCCACACCTTCCTCCCAGGCCCTGAGGAGTGGGTGTTGATGAGCTCTCCAACATGAGCCTATTAAATTAGGTTACTTTCCAGCTGAAGGTTCTTCCAGTGTTCCCCATCATTCTTAAGGTAAAACCCTTGCTCTTAGCTTGCCACATAAGGCCCTCCTGACCAAGTCCTGCCTGCTTCTCTAGGTACATCTTCTTGTACCCTGTACCCTCCCACCCAGGGCTTTTAGGCCAGGTTGAGCTATTTCCCTCTAAAGCCAAGTTTCCCACCCTTCTGGGCCTTTGCATATACTCTAGCCTTTGCAAGGAACCAACTCTTTGATTCTTCCCAAACACATGCATGTGTACACATACCACACACACACACATATATGGCTCAACCATGATACCCCATAGTTTTGAGCAGCTTGATTCCTCCCCACAGAGGCTCCTCCTCTGAACTTCCCCAGATCCTTAGCTACCCCCAGTGCATTAAAAGTTTCCCTCATATGCCTATCTCCTCTGCTTCTGTCCCTGGTATGAGCACCTCTAAGATGGGGCAGTTTCTTCTTGTCTTCTTCCCCAGTGGGCAGCCCAGTGCTTGGCCTGGCAGGCAGCAGCAAGTGTTGACTGAATGGACCCCCTTCCCCTCCCTTCAACACTGTGTAGAAACTCTCTAATTTTCCTTGCTCTGTACTTACCCAGGCTTTCCACCAGGCCATCTTGGTCACCTCACGGCCTCCTATCCCCAAGAAGATGAAGATACACGGGTTAGCACTCCTTCCACTTGGAGGCTCTGCACACCTAGAATCTCAGCTGCATCCAGATGAGCAGGCAGGTTTGAGTGTGGTTATACAAGCAGGCCCCACCCAAGGCCACTCCTGCCCCTCCCCTCCCTTCTAGGCTCTGCTTGGTTCTGGATTCTGTAGTTCCCAAGCCCCACCCAGGCACTGCCTGGACATGCTCTGTGGAATACATTACTCACTGCCAAATATTTGGGCTGTGGCTATTATGCAGTGTGGAAATTCTGTTTCAGTCTTTGAAAGCCCCATTCAGTACACATGGTTATAGTTTCATACAGTCTTCACTAGACATGATCTATATAAAAAAAGAATGATACCACATATCTCTTTCATTTATTGCATAGTTTCTACACAATTAACAATGCAATGAAGAGTTTACCAAAGCATATAAAGCAATAGCAGCCTCCACTTATTGGGGGCTGCTATACCTTTTTAAACACTCTGTGCTCTCTGTCCCCTTAAATCTTTACCACAACCCTAAGAAGCAGGTAAGAGTTCCATGTACTATAGTAAAAATTGGAGGATCTAGGTGTTTGGATAACTTGCTCAAATCATACTTCTTATAAGAAGCAGACTTGTGATCTGATCCACTAGGCCTCTCTGACTTTTCAGCGCCTTCTCTGTCCTGGGCCCTGCAGGCAGACTGGTTATAGAAGGAAGGATGAATCTTTGGGAAAAACTTTATTATTTCCTCTCTGGACTTTGCCCTTCCTGGGTCCCAGACTAGAATGTCTCACAGCACCACTCTCCCCATACTCCCCCATAATCTTCCCTTCAGGGTAAACACCATGTTTCAGGGACTATCCTGCAGCTACTCTATCTTGGTGTCAGCCTAAGAACATCCAATGTTATCTTTAGAGGAGTCCAGTCAAGATGGTAGAGTAGGTAAATGCTGTGCTTATCTCTTTTTATGACTACGTTAAAATTGCAAATAAATTATAGAACAATTAATCTGGAGAACCATCTGAAAACTAGCTGAACAGAAATCCTATAACTAAGGATATAAAGAAGAAGTCACATAGAAACTGGTAGGAAGGGTGGAAATTTGAAACTGGCTGGTCCCAAACCTGCGTGTGGCAGTTGAGAATCAAGAACGATATCTTAGCTGCAGAGGAGCAAGGAATTCCAGTCTCACACTGGGGTCCCCAGCCTGGGGCACCAGTGCCAGGAAGAGAACCCCTCCCCCCACAACATCTGGCTATGAAAAACCATGGGGATTCTGTCCATCTGAGTGAGACTGAAGGCTGCTGAAAACCCAGGCATTCTCTTAAAGAGCCCACTCACAGGCACTCTCACTCTCAGGCATTCACACTGGGCTCTGATGGAGGGACGGTGACTTGGAAGGCACCGGAGACATATGGGGAGATATTGAGTTGTGTGGCTTCAGGGTGAGGGCTGGAGGGATAGCCACCATTGTCCCTGAGTTGAGCCCTCTTCTTGCGCAGCCAGAAAGAGGGTGCCATCTTTTCTGTGTTTAGCCCTCCCCACACACAGGATGTGGGTGTGAGGAGAGAGGGGTTTGGGGTCATGTCTGCTTTTACTTTAGCAACAACATAGATGGAGCCATGTTCTGAGACAGGCTTGCTGTTTAGCATTTGCACTCTGCTCGGTTCTTATTCCCTCCATCCCCTAAACAGCTGGCCCTGCACCTTCTTTGGAAGACTGCTCTTGAGATATGGGAGCCCAGAGTCTCTATCACCCAACTGTCCAATTCAAAGACTGAGAGTGCCAACCTGGAATAGCCTAGCTCTCCCACCTCAGGGCAAGTGGGCCCTTAGGACTCCCGCCCCCCAGGTCATTTTTAGGTGAGAGTCCTTCTCCTTCCCTGTCCTTTCCCCCTTACTCCTTCCCTGACCTCCTGGGCACACTGCCCGAGGAAACCATTGGAAACATATTCTCATTTCAGGCCCTGCTTCTGGCTAACTGAACCTAAGACCACATCTAAGTGGGGCTGTTAATTGGAAAGAATCAATTAGAAAGAAGCTCTGGAACTCAGGAGGAGGGTTGGTGTGGAGCTTGGTGGCATCATCATACTGTTGGTTAAGAGTGTTGGTGAGGGGTCTTGGTGGCATCATCTTACTGTTACCAGTCCAAAGTCAATATACCTGATACTTTGAAAGGCCAAAGCTCAAATCATCAGAGTTTGGAGTAAGGAAATGTTTACTGATCAAGAAGGCACCAGTCAAGAAGATAGATGGGTGACCTAGTGGTACTTCAAATCCATCTTACCAAAATACAGAGTTTGGGCTTCTTTTATGTCAAGGGAAGATGAAATGGGAGGGGCAAGCGGTGACTGACCATTGTTGACATCTGGGTGCCAGCAGGGATCTGAGGAAGATTGTGCTAGTGGATATGAGTCCAGTCAAGAGGTTCCTGTAAATCTCTGATAACCAATACATACTTCTCTTATCTCCTTGGGAGAGGCACTTTCTATTAGGGAGCTGTTTTGTAAAACTCAAGTTTCAAGCAGAATTCCTCTAATGATTAACATGTCTATATGCAATACTAAGTAGAAGCTATTAGCCTAAAGACCATGAGAACAAAGCAGACGAGCAAAATGGAGTAAGAAGACAAGCATCTCACTCTGTTATAATAGAGTGGTAGTTAAGACATGGATGTGGATGATTACTACAGAGTGAGAAGAGAAGGGGATCAAGGTGGAAAATGAAGATATACCTAGGGAACAGGGTGAATGGACTGTGATGAGAAGGGCAAAGAACAGAGTATTTTAGGAGACAGTGGTGGTTCTGTTGTCAAATGCTGCTAAGCAGACCACAGGTGAAGGACTCTAAGCACCCAATAGGTTTTTGACAGGCAATTACCCTGGGGAGGGCAATTTCAGGGTTGTGGCAGGAAGGGTACTAGATATCAGGGGGGTGACATAAAGCAGTGCACTCAGGATGAAAGAAACTTGGGAGGGGGTTGGGTAGGAGAGTGGCCTATATCTGGAAGGGGCCAAGGAAGTTGTTTTTAAGGGAGGAGGGGATTGGACATGTTTAAATGCTCTTGGAGTGGTAGAGAAGAAGAGTTTGAAGATACAGAAGAGGAACAGAACAGTAACACCTTCTAAAGACTGATGAGAAGTGGGTGGGAGATGGAAGCCAGAGCACAATTGGAAATTTTGATGTTAGTTAGAAAACCAAAATCAAAAGTCAAACCCCTTCTGTCATGATATTTAAAGAAATGGGGTAGAGAATGTGGGCATGTCAGTAAAGAGAAGGCATGCTTTCCTCATATTCTGAGGTAATTTGTGTCTGTTTTGCAAGAGGTAAAATCATATTCTGAGTGTGGAATGAAGAAGTGAGGTCAGAGGTTGGTCACAGTTTTTAATAGCCAGATATTAAACTTGAATATTGATCATAGACTCTGAGTTAACCTGATGCACCAGGCCTGAGTAAAGACCCCTTGGTCCATGAACATGGGACTTTTATTTTTAACTAAGTGTGTGCAGACCCAGGAACTTGTTTTGTTCAATCTGTAGGGCTAGTTCTCCATCCTTGATCAGCCCTACCAGCCCTTCCAGAACTTTCTATAGAGTCTACTGACTCTCTCCTGCAGCAGACCACCCAGTAGGCTCTCTGGCCTGGAGAGTCAGCAGCCATGGCTTTATTCATTTATGTGTTTGAATTCCAGTGCCATTGTTTTATCCTTTGATCACTGAGAATGGGAGAATGAGAGTCCATGTTTGTAGCTTCTCATTCTTCTCTTGCTTATTAATTTCCCTTTCCTGGTTTTCATCTCAGTTATCTTTGTGCTGTGGCAGGGATAATATCTGTAGATCTATCTCTTGAATAATTCCATTTTTTTCTCTACAATTATGTCTAGTCAGTTAATTGCTAATTTAATGCTCTTTTAGAACTTTGCTTTGATTCCTTTTAAACTCTTTTTCATAATTAGCTGTTCTTGTCTTATAGTTTTTATTTCTTCTTTTTATCTTGTTTGAATATTTTATACACTCCCTTTTAGATCGCTCTATTAATTCTACTTTCTGGGCACTGGGTCCGTTTCTTGTACCTGCTGGCTCTCTTTGGTTAGATACCTAGGATTTTTTTCCTTTGAGCTCATCTTTGGCAAGAAATGTTTTTGATGAACTCTCAAGTACCGTGGATTAGGAAGGCATCTACAGAAGGAGAGTTTCATGTTTGGTTTTTCAAAAACCTGCATCTATCAGATTTAGATGGACTCCAATGCTAGCTTCTTAGCTGAGATTTTCCATGCCTACTCACTGAAGACTTGGGCCCTGATTTGCTTTTCTATGACCCTTTTCTGTCATGTGTTTTGGGCTGAGGATGAGATTTCTAGTCCTGTTTTATAGAGGCTGTTGCCCTCTGCAGCTCCTGGCTTAAGAGAGCATATTCTAACTTTCTATATGCCAGAGGCTGAGGCCTCACTTAATCTTACCTGGTAGGAGAGTCTTAGCCCTTTAGACATAAACCTTGTTCTCATGTCTTCATTGTCTTGACTTGATTTGACTTCATTTTCTCTTTCTCTCTTTTAATTTTTTAATTTCTGGCATTTAGAAATGGCTCTTCTTGTTTTTAGCTGAACTTTGTTTAAAAGTTGTGCTTGGCATTGAGGCTCTAGTTGAGCTTGATGGGTATTAACTTATGAGGTTGTCAACCTGACAAAGATGCATATTTTCCACAAGTAGTGTTTAGTAGTATCCCAGGACATGCACAGAAAAGGTAAACAATTGGTTTCATCCATTTGAGTTGGAAGTTTTACCCTGAGCATTTTATACAAAAAAAGGGGCCACAGAAATGTAGCATATTGGAATGAGATTGATCTAAGTGCTGGGCCCTGAGGCCTGAGTTTGAGAGAAAATGGAGATGTCATGGATTGGAAGTCCAATGAGGTTAAATATAACAGGGTAGGCATAATAAAGTCAATAAACTGGAAGTATCCATAGCCTTGATGAGAGAGAGATTGGTGAATTGTGTGGTTAGGGATAAAATGGCTCAGGGTATGGTCGGGGGTAGGGAGGTGGCTTGCAATGTAGGAAGTTGGAGGACAAGGATTAAAGGATCATTGTGTAAGATAAGTCATCATTCCATGGATGTCAAGGTTTTCTGGGATAATAACAGGCTTTGGGTATAGGGTAGTGTCAACCAAGTGCTTAAAGTCTGTATGAATGAAGAGTAGATGGATAATCATGCGGAGAAGGGAAAAGGGTGGTGGAACAGAGTGGCAGTGCTCTTCCATGGATTCCTGACAGTGTGTAGGGTCCATACACTTGGGAACACTGAGCTCTGGCAAAGGCCTGGCCACCCTAGCTACGAGTCTGCTGTTTGAAAAAGGTGGCTGTGTGTTTGGTAGGAGGCCTGAAGGTCGGAAAAGTGTGTGCTGAGAGCTTAGGGCAGTGCAGGGTCCTCTCCAACTCCCTCTCATCTCTTCAGGCTTAAAAAAATATATCTCAAAACTGCAGAGAGGGTAAAATAGCTCTCACCATTGATAACATGATAGAAGCTGACAAGTAATGGATGTGCAATCAACTAAGTGGTGAAACAGAAGTCTTGATCATATTTTTTTCCATAACCCTAACACTGATGTTTTAAAATGGATTTTTTAAAAATATAAGCTCTGAGTGCCATGTCCTGGAACAATTAATTACATCATACTGGCCTCCTGGTCATCATCATCCTTGTCCTCAAGGAGGCACCTGGACACCTAACTAAACTAAATGAGGTCATTAAATGAGACTATAAGGAGGGAAGGCCTCTGGTGGCACACTGCAGGAGGTGCCCACCAGCCCCCGTGCTTTCTGCCACCTGGACTCCTGGGTTTGGCTTCTGCTGAGATAGCCCCAGCCCATCTCTGAGACTGCTCCTTCCCCTGGTTTCCCTCTCCTTAACGGCCTCCTAACTCCATGAGGAATATCTCCATGGCTAGCCATCTGCTGAGTCATACTTTACTTCCTCTGGACACCTACCACCCATGGGCAGCAGGGAAATAAGAAATAAAGGTTTAGGATTTCCAAGGACAAGGAGTTACATCTTTGGGTTTGAGAATCCAAGGTTACCTTTGAGCTGATGGGATACAATCCTGGGCATTCTGGATTGTTGTAACCCCAGAACCTCCACAAGGATTATGAGCATGGGGCTGTGA
>NW_011888801.1:12797250-12823606 GCF_000151845.1 Pteropus vampyrus
CCCAGGAATTCATCATGGAGGAGCTGCCTCTTCAAAGCACCACATTGTGTGTGTGTGTGTGTGTGTGTGTGTGAGAGAGAGAGAGAGAGAGAGAGAGAGAGAGAGAGAGAGAGAGAGAGAGACTGTGAGGCTACATCAGAATATTCAATCTTCACATAGTTGTGGTCTCTATACAGATGAGGGTGACCTTCTTGTGGTTATTGAAGTTGTCTGTAATAATGGAGATGGAGTTGAACAGGAGCTGTGGACTTTTTGTCTCCAAAGCTTGTAGGAATATTTTTACAAAACTCCACTGTCCCCAGAATGCATCACTTAAAGAGGGTCTCCTGATGGTGTCAGTTGATAAATGGCTATTATGGGGTCAATTTGAGTCCTCCTCAAATCTATCTGTTGAAGCTGTAATCCCGAGTACATCAGAATGTGACTATTTGGAGATAGGGTCTTTATGGAGGTAATTAAGTTAAATGAGGACATTAGAGTAGGCCTTAATTCAATATGATTGGTGTGCTTATAAAAAGAGGAAATTAGGACACAGATACACACAGAGGGAAGACCATCCATATGAAGACACAGGGAGAAGATGATCACCTACAAGCCAAGGAGAGGGATCAGAAAAAAAAAATCTGGAGACATCTTGATTTTGAACTTTGAGCCTCCAGAATTGTAGGAAGATACATTTTTTTGTCTCCAAAGCCACCCAAATTGTACTATTTTGTTATGACAGCCCAAATAACATAATAGTTTTGTATCATTTTTAGCATAGACTGACCACCCTCCTCTCAATTTCCAACCTCCACTCTTTCTCCCTAAATTCAAGCTCAACCTTATTCTCCCAGCTGGCATATGCCCAGTCCGTAGGTTGGAAGGAGCAGGAAGGTATGGGACCCTGATAGGAGGAGCAGGTACTAGAGGCAGGTGAGAGTAGGCATTGAGAGGCTCTGACTTGTTCACATGGCTCAGCTTCCTGGGGCATAAGGAGGACAATTAGGTGGGAGAAATAAATAGGAGTAGAGGATTGAGGGTAACAAGGGCCACTCATGGAAAAACAGATGGGTCAGGCTCCTCAGCATATTGAAGACAATGAGATTTTCAAAATGAAGTCTGGTCCATGATAGTCCTCAAGTATGTTAGTGTGGAAGGAAAACTCAATCAAGCTGACAAAGACTCAATGAGAAGGAATCTGAATAATTGGGTGGTCCAGCTTTGCCAGAGGAGGAAGAGATTTTAACTCAGGAAAGTGGATGCCATGAATTTCCTCCATATCATGAGAAATATTAAGGGAATGAAGTAGAATTAACCTTTCTGAAGAAGGTACCAGAACCTTTTCTGTTGGTTTCTTGGAGGTTATGTGGGTGTTGAGCCTGGGATGAACCCATGTGTGGTTGGCAGCCACCTTCCTGAGAAAGCTCATGTGTGCCAACACCGTGGTTTGCAGAGGTAAATGGCCCAGGCATGGTCTCTACTCTGACAGCCCTGAGCTCTCCAACTACTTTTTGATGTCTCTGAACTCATATTCCCTTCCTCCGCTGGGACAAGGCAAGATGACATTAGCTACTGGCACCTGAGTCTTTACCAGGGTCTTGGCCCTGATCTGAGCACATTGCAGCACATACCATCAGTCTCACAGTCACCTGTATAGGAGACACCATTGTCCTCAACTTTTCAATGAGGAAACTGAATCATAAGGAGATTAACTTTCCCAAGAGATTTAGTAACAGCCAGTGAGTGATAGACACAGGATTGTATTAATAGTTCAAAGACAGTTTGGGATTTTTTCAAACAGTAGAATTTGACTGAAAACCCAGGTATCCCAGCCCTTGGTGAGAGATGATGACCAGGCTGTGGGGAGTGGGAATCATCCATGGCTATAGCCACAGGACACCAGGGTACTTTGTCCTGCAGGAGCAGTATAGATACATCTCATACAGAGAGTGATGCTCATCAGGTAACAATCTCTCATGCTAATCAGCAACAAAATCCAACTCCTTTTGACTTTAAACCATGATTCAACATATATGACCAATTAGTACACAAAGGTATCTTATTTGTTTTGGGATTTTGGTGCTTTAGAGTTTGGGCTATGGGGGTGGGAGTGATAAGGTAGTTCTGCAGAGTGCCCGGGCAGGGGAAGCGATCAGTGGCAGCATCCTGAAGGTAGGCTGAGAGCATATGGGTGGGGGTTGATGGCACCAAGTGCAATAGCTGTTGAGGGGGTAGCACTTCTGGCTGGGTCTGAAGCAGAGCTTTTGGCACTTTCTCTGTAGGGAAGATAAGAGAGATGTCACTGAGAAGCCATTGGAATTGAAACCATTAAGCAGTGGTTTCCTTGAATCAAGGAAGTCAGGGTCAAGACCCATCAGGACCACAGGGTAGGCCTTGTGATGCCTTTTCTCTCCCTGGGTGCTGGCCTCCATCCTGGGCTCCTTCTTGAAGACTTGATTCAGGTGTCGGACCTCTGCCCTGCCTTCCTGAGGCAGCCCCAGTGTCCTGGCTCTAGACTCTGTTGTGATGTGGAGCTTGTCTGCTCCCACCTAGATTGGGAGCCTGGAAAGAAAAGACGAAGTCTGACTGCCCTCATAGCCCCAGTACTGCCAGTCTTTCTAGGTGAGAGTGCGTTGAAGGGATGACCTTTCTCCACAGCCCTTAGGCCTGGCTCCAAAGCCCAGGGCAAGGACAGCTGGGGCACCCTTGGATTGGTAACAGGCTGTGAGGGCTGCAGCATTGAGATCTTCTTGGTGTGGGAAGAAATGATGCAGCACAGAGCTTGTAAATGCTCACCTGCCCATCCACTGAGAGCCAGTGTTCCCTGAATATGGCCAACACAGCCCTCATTACAGACTTTGAGATGACAACATCCTCCAGGCTCCCTGCCCCAGTCTGTGCAGAAGGTCGGCATGGAATAGCCCAGGCAGATGATTTTCAGGTGAGGCAGGAGCACCACTCTTCTTGGGCCCTGGGGCCTGAGTAGGGCAGACTTCCAGTGATTTGGGGGTAACTAGCCATCAAGAGATCAGAAGTGCTGACCCCAAATGGGGCAGGGCAGTGTGAAGGGTGAACTCTGGTAACAAAGCCAGCTCTGCCACTCCCAGCCTTTGTGACCTGGGACAAGTCACTGAGCTTCTCTGTGCTTCAGTTTTTCCCTTGGTAAAACTAGGGTAAATAGTAGTACCTACTTACACTGTTAGTGGAAAGAGTAAAAGAGTGAAAACATGTAAAGTTCCTAGGCTAGTAGCTGGCCCATGGGAAAGACTTAATGAAAATTAGCCATTATTATGATTAAATTCCAAGAAGGACAATTGTAACAATTTGCTTCTCCCCAAGTCACAGGTTGTATTTGTCATACAACCTTGGGGCAGCGTTTTCACATGTCTGCCACCACTCATGGCCCTGAATGACCAGCTGAGGAGAGGCTCAGTGGATGGTGTGAGGCCAGCAGACCCAAAGGGTCAGGTGATCAGTGGGGAGAGACAATGGACTGGTAACCCAATAGAACTTGCTGGCCTCCTTTCCTCTCCAGCCCTCTTTACTTAAATTGGGAAGTGTCGGGTAATGCTCTAAATAAGTTTTCTGACACTCTTGAGAACACATGTGAGGGAAATGCATGGGTACTGTATCCAGCATTGGCCTGGGAGGTTCCTGAGCTCCATTACTCCATGTATTGAGTATCCTCCTTCACAGATGTTCAGACAGGGCTCTCTGATCCACAATCTCAAGACCCTTTGCAAAAAGCAAGACCTCTAGCCCATAGGAAGGATCACTGTGTTCATGCTTACCTTGTTTTTGGGCTTACAACACATCAATGGCACCTGGTCGCAGCCTTGAACAAAGTCACACAAGGTATCCAGTTTGCCCTGAAAAAGCAAATATGGCTGCAAGGAAGTTCTAGGCATGAACACTGCCTCCAGAGAGTAGTCTTCTCTGGTTCATGGACAGCTCCTGAGGGCTCTGTCCTCAGGAACTCACTAAGACATCACTGCCACCTGGACCTGGGGCAGGGGCCAAGCAACTTGTGTGTTTGGGAAAGAGGTAGTCACTTTGTGTCACAAACTGTTTGGGATCTGGAACAGATCAGTATTTTGGTATAGGAGGAAAAGTCTGGAGCTACTTTTAGAGAAAAAGTTGAAAGGTTGGAGGATATATATGAGAGCTAAGGAGAAGTCCTGAAAGGGTAACATTCATGGGACTGGGGGATGTAGGCATGTGCTCAAAGAGGAGGTAAGAGGGCCTCTAGACTTGTGAGGCACATGAGGAGTAGGGAGGAAAAAGGACTCATACTCTGGTCAGGGGCATGTTCCTGATACAGGGGTGGGGTGAGTTGTGTAAAAGAGAATGGAAAAAAAAAAAAAGAACAGAAATTGGCCCTGGACCTAGTGGTAGGGGCATCATGGCTGCAGGACTCTGCTGTTTAGACCCCCTGGGCCTGTGAACAGATACAAGTCCCTGGCAAGCAGCTTCCACCTTCTCTGGAAGGCGTGTTTTGGCTTTTCTGTGCCTACATACTGACTGTTAGGGCTAGGCAGGGCTGGCTCTCCAGCTGCCATCTGAAGCCAGAAGAGGAAACAATGGATCTGACCAAAGACAAAGGCAGGACCAGGGGAAGAGAGGGCAAAGCTGGGCAGAGATTGTGGTATTCGTTCTTCCTCAAACTGATTATTAGGTCCCCCTTTCTATCCCTTTCACCTCATGCTCCCCATCAGGCTCAATTCTCCCTCACCAGGATAGGGAAAGAACATTTTTTTCAAGACCCCTCTACCATGCAGCTCTTGTTGCTTCATCTCAGAGGGCCACAAGGACAATGTAGTGAGCTCTTTGCCTTACTCTCCTGAGGGGAATTCTGTAAGGAGAGCAGGTCCTATAGGCATTTCTAGGTAGTTTTAATGATGAATAAGACTTGGCTCAGAACTTTTTTCTTTTATTCTTCTTCCTCCTCTCCTCTCCTCTCCTCTCCTCTCCTCTCCGTCTCTCTCTTTGTCTCTCTCTCTCTCTCTGTCTCTCTCTGTCTCTGTCTCTGTCTGTCTTTCATCTGTCTGTCTGTCTGTCTCTCTCTCTAAACACTAAACCTGGAACTGTTCCAAGGGGGAGACTCTGGGGTGGGGACCCAAGTGCTCAAAGTCCATTGACCATAAAGCTTATCTCATACAAGCCATGCCTTTGGAGCCCAGGTCTGTGTGGCATGAATCAGTAGTCCCTCCCCCTGCCCCCATATTTAAGAGGAAGCCTGGTGTCACAGCTTCCTCTTAAAGTATCCTTCTCACCTCCATCCTTCTTATCCCGCCTACGTGGCACCCAGGACAAGGGACAATCACTGCAGGTAAGGAACATGTCTCTGGAGCCTAGAAAGAGAAAACACTGTCTTCTTCCTTGTCTGGCAGCTGCTGAGTACAACACATGCCATCTGTTGCCCCTACACCTGGCAGTTTTTAGCCACTCAGCACATGTTTGTTGGAGAAGTCAAGGAAAAATGAGTAGCACCCTGCACCATAACAGAGTGCCCTCCATGGGAAACACAAACAAACTCTTTTCAGTTTGCAAATATGGCTCTATCAAGGAAGGCCAGCAAATTCTTTCCTGTCCTCTTGGTTTACCTGAGCCCAACCTTGTTGGGGAAGCCTGGTCTTGGGCTGTTTGATATAATGGAGGGGTGTGAGCATTAGCAGATGACGGGGCTATATTCATCTGACTCTGGCAGATCCAGCCTCCCCAGGCCACACTACAACCAGCACAGAAACCTTCTGAGACATGGGCCTGGGATCTGAGGCCTGTTTCTCACCAGATCACAGGGCTAGGTTCTCCCTGTTTCTGGGACACTGTGCCCCAGGTATGACCATTCTCATGGGCTCTAGTTTGGGCCCCCACCCTGGGTGAACCAAAACATGCTCACTTGATCCTTGGTCCCTGTGCTCGCCTGGTCTGGGCCTCCCTCACAGCTCAGTGCCAGATCACACTCTGTCCACCCTCCTCAGTCCTGCAGTCCCTATAGGCTACTCCCAATCAAGCCCCTTGCCCTGGCAGGAGACAAGAAGAACACCAAGGAGTTGGAGCCGAATATACACCAGAGCCTGGAGGGAAGACCAGGATCCTGACCTGAGGCTCCTTTTCCAAAAGCTCAACTCCTGGTCAAGGTCCATCTTATAAACAGTCCTTTGGGAATTGACAATAAAGCACCTTTTCTTTCAGTAGGGATCATAGCAATTGCTGAAATAGTCTCCCTCAAACTGCTAATGCAGTGACAAAGGCCCTAGATGAGGCTGTGTTGGGAGCATGGGGAGAGTGTTGTCTGGGTGTAATTTTTTGAGTCCTACATCCTCTTTGGGGCCCTTCCTGCCACAGTAATCCCTCTTCTTTCTCCCAGTGCTCTCTGCCCCTGTAGGTGACCTAGTGGTGTGGGGAGTGATTAGGCCACCACAGGCTATAGGTGGCCTAATTGTCAAGGTTGGTGTGCACATCAGTTTTGTTGACAACATCAGAGTAAACCATAACTTGCATTTACTAATTTCTGCACTGGCTCTTTGATGGTCTAGAATGTTAAAGAGACATAAACACAGTTGAAAGGGTGTTGAGCAGGAAAGACTTGAGTTTCACGGTGTCAAACCGAGTGCCCATTGCCTGGGTGGCCAACATGTTTCACCACCATGAGCAGCAGGCCTCCCTCAGTTAACAAAGGGGAATCGGAAACTCCCTGTGGGGTTGACAGGGAGACAGCTAGACTAAGGAATCTGGTCCCTGGTAGAGGCGCCACATATGGTAGTTTTCCTCAGCTGCTCACCATTATATGAAGACACAGCATGGGGCCCACTCCCCTTTCTCTCTCCCCTTCCACCTCAACCCCCATGCGGCCCTCCCTGGCCTCCCAGCCCTCAGGTATGACAGTTTCCATGACCCATGGGTTTTCTCTCTTTCCTTCTCCCCCATTTGTAGAAATTTGATCATCCTGCATCTTGCTAGTTTACTTGGTCGTTTCAAATTTCTACTTTTTCTCTTTCTTCATCCAGATCTCTTTCCTGTGTCCTTACAAACCCAGGTAACCAGTGCCTCTGCCTCGATCCCTCACTGGGGCCAGTCTCTGTCATTTGCTGTTACTCTGGTTACATAGGGCACTTCTCACACCCTATGAAGTTGACATTTTACCCTCAATATTCCCCCAGTACCAATAACAGAGTAGATACCACACTTTGAGCTCCTGTGTGCAATGATGGTGGCCACTTCATTTCTGCCCCTCCGTGCCCAGTATAGGGCTCAGTTCATTCTGGTGCTTAGTAATGGCTGGAGAAGAAATGGCAGAAGGCACTAGACCTATGTTGATTTTCAAAGGCACAGCTGCCCCCAGATACTATGACTCCTCCTGGTCAGCATTATTCTATCTTTGGGGCCATTTGTATCTCCTGTGGGATTTCTTCCCTCATCAGCAGGGGCCTCTTCCAGGATTATGTCCACCTATGTCTTCTAGGGCTGTGAAACAGCCCTATTTTCAGGGTGCCTGGGTTCTCTTCTCCACATAGGCCAGGGCAGCTCATAGGCCACCTCCCTCAGGCAAGCACTAGGCAGGAGTTCCTTTAGAAGTTCAGGCTGTGTCTGAGCCTTGGAATAGAGGACAGTGTCTGTATATCTTTCTTCTCATTAGATGACCTCTTATCTAATGGGAACCTGCCCACAGGCAGAATCATTGAGCAGGATCCCTTGGGGCTGCATGGGCAGAAGTCACTCACCTTCTTGCAGCATGACCGTGAGAGGCACCAGAGCAACCACAGGAAGAAGATCAAGAGTGGAATGAGTGCAAGGAAGTACAGAGGGTTGATTTCGGACAAGAACTGAAAGGGAGACGGTGGAGCAGGTGTCAACGCTCCTACTATTGCAGGCAGTGGATTAGGAATTGGGAGAGGCAGGCCAGGTACCAGACGTTTTTTGTCAGATTCGTGGTTAGCTGGATTCTCTTCCTGCAAAAAGGACACATGCCAAAGGCCTGGAGTGGGCCTAGGTGGTCTCTTCCTGGGCGAATACCACCCAGCATCTCCCATGAACTATCTTGTCTACACCCCTACCTGTCTCTTCAGGTAGCTTCACCTGCAGGGGCCATAGCAGAGCTAGGGATACATGGGCAGAACCCAGAGCCACTGTGGAGCCATGTACCACAGACACCACCACCAACCCTGATCAGAGGCTCTGCCCCAGAGCCCTGTCAGGGAAGTCTGGAGTCCTCAGTGAAGTGACAAGCCAACTCTAACTGAAGGCCTCAGCTGGTGAGACAAGGGTTTTGTGAGGACCACAAAAGCTAGCTACTAAGATGAGTGTGGGAGTGCTGCTAAGGCCCACTGAGATGTGGGCTGCAAGAACAGAGGCAGGAGATCCTGCTCCATTTCCTCATCATCTCTCTCACTATTTATTGGCTCAGCAAACTTGGGCAACTCTACTCAATCTCCCTGAATATCTGTTTCCTTATCTGTAAGGAGAAAATGAACAGGTACTCGTGAGGTTTAGAGAGAGTTTGTAGAAAATCCTAGCACAGGACAGGCCCATATGGGGGCTTAAGGAGTGGGATCTATTGTCTTCTTGTTTTTATAACCAAGGGCATCTGAGGACCCACATGCTGCACAGCCCTCCCCTAAACGCAGAGCTGTGCTGTCAGAGAAACCTGAGGGGGAAGGATGAGAGAGCCTGTGCCCAGGAGACAGGGCAGCCAAAAGGAGAGGTGAAGTCAGGGCTGATGGTTGCTGTGCTAGGCCTGCAGCCACCAGGCTACTCCTGAGTTATTCTCTATGTGCTCGTTGAAAGATGGGACTTCTGATGGGCAAATATGTCAGTTTAGTCTGATATCCCTGAGTGGATATCCAGGAATAAGTGAAGACAGACACAGATAGAGGCCTGTCAGCACTGTTGAACCCTCACAAGCTGATACTGGACTTAAGAGTGGTGGCAATTATGCACATGAAACCTCCTCCCAGTCACACCTCTTCTCCAGCGTAATGTTCTCTGCCATACACATCATGCTCCTAGGCTAAGGGGCCCAGATGATGTGAAGCTTTGAACAGAAGGCACCGAAGGGAACAGAACTTAATTTTAGGTGCCCCTCCTTGGGCTGAATCCCTGGCCTCTCCCACAGCCTTGAGGCTTCCCTAACAACAGAAGAGAAAACCTTCCTATGGAGTTAGTTCAGAGAGAGTTAGCAGAGAGAAACAACTGAGGAGCATGAGAAAGAAGGAGAGGTAGAAGAGAGGTTGATGATATCTGTAAGATGACAGCTCGTGTTCTCCAAGCAGGCTTAGGGTCCAGAGATTATCATGATCGCGAGTGGGTTCAGAACTTTTCAACAGCTGCATCAATGCAGTGGGAACACACTCTGACTGAGCAGGCCAACGGTTTGTCACACTCCACATCCTCTGTGCCTGGACCCAGATTTGGAAAGTCCAGGTGGTCCAGAAGTACTAAACTCTGGTCCTAATAAACATCCTCCCAGCCTCTCCCACTCTATCCAGCTGGAATCCAGATGGACCATGAACTCCACAACATTAGATTCAGGCCATGGGAGGTGGCAAGTTGGCTGACAGTGTGTGCAAAGTGTCAGCACCCTTAATGGAGTCTGCTCAGAGCTCTAATTGGTTCTTCCACTTTCCTCAGTGACACTCGGTTTACAGAGAAAACTGATTCGGCTAGGCCTGGACAGCTGGCTAGATCTAGGAGTCTTGTAGTTGCACTCCCAGGATACTTCCCAAGCCTGAATGGAGGCACAACTCCCTAATTAAGGGCTAAAATCCAAGGTGGCTGTCTGCACAAACTACTTGCTGAACCTTCCTGAGGTCATTTTCCCCCTCTCCTGCCTCCACAAGCTGTCTTTCCCTTCAGTGCAGAGAATCTGTATAGCACTGGAGGGAGGCTGAAGCCCCACCCAACACTCACACAGTCCTTACTGATGATGCTAATATTGTCATTGATGAAGCTGGCGCCATTGTCCAGGCTAACTTCCACGAAGACTTCCCTAAACAAGAAAGGGCAGACAATAACCACCAGTCCAGAATAGCACAGTATTTACACTTGGCTCAAAACAGAGCACACAGCTGTCCTCATTGTAATGACTTTGAACATCATGCATTGGGGTCACCAGAGAGCAGACAGCATGGATAAGGAGAGCTCATCCCCAAACATTACAAGGTCAACTTCTACAAGGAGGACTGACCAGGCAGTGAGAAGCCCTGAATGGGTTAGATGCTTGTGTGGCCATGAGCTAAGTGACCAGGGATGGATGTTTAGTATCACCATTCCCACTTTTCTGGCTTTGCTCTGAAAGGCTTCCAGGAACAAAGGTACCATCCCTGGGACACATCATCTCTCACATCCTATGTTCCTCATCATAGCCAGGCACAGCAGATCCCTTAGCACCTTAGGAAACTACCAATGAAGGTGGTTGCTGAGGATGCTCAGAGCTCTCCTGGAGAAAGACAGGTGCTTCCCCAGCAGAGGTGGTGTCTCACATTCTGGACACCTCCTGGTAACAACAATACTTGCCTAATCCCTGAGCTGGGCACTTACTGGTTTGGATTGTCTACATTTACTCCTGGACATCTTATGTTGGTATCTTCCACAGATGTGGCTTGTTTATCTGAAATAAAATCACATAAGAACATCAGTGGTTATAGAACGACCATCACTGAGAACCACCTGAAGTCTTGCTGAACACAATTCCTATAACTAAGGATATAAAGAAGAAGCCACATTGAAGATGTGGAATGAGTAGGTCCCACACCCGTGATGTGATGACTAAGAAATTGGAGGCACCAAAAAAAAAAATCCAGTTTAAAAAAGGCAGAGAATCAGAATAGACAGTCTTCCAAAGAGCACATACATATGTCTAATAGACATAAAAAAAAATTCTCAACACCACTAACCATCAGGGAAATACAAATTAAAATCACAATGAGATATCACTTCATACTTGTCTGAATGGCTATCATCAATAAATCAACAAACAAGTGTTGACAAGAGTTGAAAAAAGTGAACCCTTATGCATTGTTGGCAGGATTGTAAATTGGTACAGTCACTATGTAAAACAGTATGACAGTTCCTCAAAAAATTAAAAATATAACTACCATATGACCCAGCAATTCCACTTCTGGGTATTTATCTGAAGAAATTCAAAACACTCATTTGAAAAGGTATGTGCACTCCTGTGTTCATTCCAGCATTATTTACAAAAGCTGATACAAAAGCAACCTAAATGTCCATTGATAATAAATGGATAAAGAAGATGTGTTACAAATATACAATGGAATATTATTCTGCAATAACAATGAATGAAATCTTATAATTTGTGACAACATGTGTGGACCTAGAGGGTATTATATTAAGTGATATACGTCAGAGAAAGACAAATACCATATGATTTTACTTATACGTGAAATCTAAAGAAACAAATAAACAAATAAAATGGAGACAAACTTATAGATACAGAGAACAAATTCATAGTTGTCAGATGAGAGGGGATTTAGGGAGATTGATGGAAAAGGTGAAAGATTAAGAAGTACAAATTGCCAGTTATAAAAATAATCATGGGAATGTAAAGTATGGCATAAGAAATATGATCAATAATGTTGTAATAATTGTATGGTGTCAGATAAGTACTAGACGTACAGGGGTAATCACTTTGTAAGATATTTAAATGTCTAATAACTATGTTGTATGTCTGAAACTAATATAATATGTCAATTGTAATTGAAAAAAAAAAAGAATGTCGATTTACATGTCTATCCATCCATCTTCCCTTTTGCCTACTCTTGGCAAGTAGAGCTAACACTTTGGCAGACACCAGCTTCTCTTCTGTCTTCTTCTGGACATATTATGCCCCAGGTACTGTGCGATGCTCTGGTGTTCAATGGGAACAAGGCAGGCAGAGTCTCTGCTCTCAAAGACCTTACATTTTAGGCATTTGAGAGAGAGATAGACAATGAAATAATAATAAAGACAATAAATTCTAGAGAGTAAAAAATATGCTGTGACATCAGTAAACAAGAGAAAGTACAGAGAAGGAAGGGGAAGGAATATTGCTTAAGAATGGGTGGCAAGCTCTATCTTCAAGGATCCAGTTGGTCTTTTAGAGAAACTGACATATTTATAAAAGAAATGCTTTGATATCTGAGATATGCTTCAAAATAATCAGTGGTGAGGATATCAGCAAAACCAGACCAGCCAGGGTTGGATATTATTGAACGTAGGTGATGTATGCTTCAAGTTCATTATATAATTCTTTTTACTTTTGTATGTTGATGAAAATTTCCACTGAAAGTAATATTTCTTGGAGGAGAGGTCTGGGATGGCAGTGGTATAGGAGGATGTTTAACTCACATCCTCCATGAGCACAATAAAATATACACATATAAAGCAATTACTTCTGAGAGACAACTGACAAATGATTGAACAACTTCTGAAAACCAAAGAAAAGAAAGAGACCGAATAGAGAAATCGGGGATACTGTGGGACCTTTCCAGGATCTGTAGGAATTCTTCAGTATCCGAGGCACCAGTGAGCACCATTGGTTATATCCTCTCTACCTTGACAGAGGAGAGGGGACCTCTATCCAGTGCTTTGGCCAACCTACAAGATTGCCAAAGTGCGTTTCTAGTCACACTGCCCAGAAACCATTTCAGCTTTGAATAAAGAGAGTAAGCAGGATCAACGAGGCATCACCAAACACACTGGGTCTCAGTGCCTGGAGCTGCTGCAGGCCAATAGTCGAGCACCCTAGCAACCCTCAGTACCCACTCAGCCCCAAACTGGCCTACAAATACCACCTGGCATACATAGCTTACAAAGTGGTTGCTTCTATACAAAATCACTTTCTGCACAACATATGAGAAAAAGACAATATAGAGAAGACTGGGGAGCCATGAGAGCTCTCTGGGAACTTTAGGAATTCTCTTGTATCAAAGGTATAAGTGAGGGCC
Organism: Pteropus vampyrus; assembly: GCF_000151845.1. Classification (NCBI taxonomy): domain Eukaryota; kingdom Metazoa; phylum Chordata; class Mammalia; order Chiroptera; family Pteropodidae; genus Pteropus; species Pteropus vampyrus. The sequence continues at coordinate 12,810,180 of NW_011888801.1, forward strand.
ATTATATACTACTCCTTCCATCTTGATAGGGTGGGTGGGTACTCTATTCAGGTGCTCTGCCATACCAACTTTATCACAGCATGTTCCTGGATACATTACCCTAGCCCATTTAAGCTCCAAATAAAGAAAGCAAGAAAGCAGGATCAACAGGGCATTACTACACATATCTGTCCTCCCTGATACTCCAGTTTTAAAACCAGTCCCCCAGATGCTGTAATTATCAGCTTGGTGCCAGTCGAACTGTCAAAACCATCTGGCACACACAGCTTATGCAGAGGTCATTTCCACACTAGGCCATTTTTTCGAAACTGGGGGAGATAGCTGTTTTGTCTAATTCATATTATAGAAAGTCAAACAAAATGAAAAGAGAAGAATATCAATCAAATGAAGGAACAAGAAAAAACTTAATAAAAAGCCTAATGAAAGAAAGATTAGTAATTTCCCTGATAAAGAATTCAAAGAAACAGTCATAATAATGTTCACCAAACTTGGCACTGTAATAGAAGAATCTAAGGAGAGAACTTCAACAAAGAGAAAGTCTAATAAAGAATCAAGCAGATTTGAAGTATACAATATTTGACATGAAAAAATACACTAGAAAGAATCAAAGCAGATTAGCTAATACAGAAGAATGGATCAGTGAACTGGAAAACAGACTATTGGAAAACAAGCAATCACAACAGCAAAATTTTTTAAAAATTAAAAAATGAAGATTGCTTAAGGTACTCCTGGGGTAACATCAGGTGTATAAACCTTCACATTATAGGGAATCCAGAGGGAGAAGAAAGAGAGAAAGAAACAGAAATCTGGAAAGGAAACATATTCAGATTTAGGAAGCAGAGAGTTCCAAACAAGATGAACCCAAAAGACCCACATACAGACATATTGTAATTAAAATGGCAAAAGTTAAAGACAGAGACAATTTTGAAGGCAACAAGAGATAAACAACTAGTTACATACAAAGAAAACCCAGTAAGGCTATCAGATGATGTCTCAGCAGCAACTTTACAGGCTAGAAGGAAGTGGCAGGACATCTTTAAAGTACTGAAGAAAGGAAAATACAACCTAAAATAATTTATCCAGCAAGATTATTATTCAGAATTGAAGGAAAGATAGTTTCCCAGACAAGCAAAACCTAAAAAGTTCATCATAATTAAACCGGCTTTACAAGAAATGTTAAAGGGCCTTCTTTAATCAGAAAAGGAAAGACCATACCCAGAAGTAAGAAAATATGAGAAAGGGAAAAACATTCTCACAAGTAAAGCCAAATATTTAATAAATACAGTGAACCAGACATTTAACACTATTATGGCCAAAAGACAAATGTATTAAACGCAATTCAAAATACAATAAGTAGTTAAGAGGTACCCAATACAAAAAGATCTAAAATTGACATAAAGTGTGGAGAAGGAAATAAAAATGTCCTTTTAGAATATACTTGAACTTAAATGCCTATTAGCTTAAATTAGACTGCTATAGAGAAAGAATAATATGCATAAATCCATGGTAACCACTAAAAAAAAATATACTTCTACAAAAATATACAAAGAATAAGAGAATGGAACTCTAACAAAACACTAAAGAAACCCAGCAAACCACAGGGAAGAAAACAAGAAGAAAGGACTAGAGGAGAACTACAAAAACAACCAAAAATAATTAACGAAATGGCAATAAGTACATATTATCAATAATTACTTTAAATGTAAATGGATTAAATGTTCCAGTAAAAAGACATAGGGTGCCTGAATGGATTAAAAAACATGATCCATCCATCTGCTGCTTACAAGAAACTCACTACCAACCAAAGATGCATACAGATGGAAAAAAGATATTACATGCAAATAGAAACAAAAACTGGATAGTAATACTCCTATCAGACAAAATAGACTTTAAAACCAAGAATGTAAAAATAGAGGAGAGAAAAAAAATGGCGTAGATGATAGAGGCTCTGTTCATCCCTCTGGCGACCAAATCAAAGCAGTTGCAGAAACAAGGAGCAGCAGCAAGGAAAAATCACCTGAGATTTAGAGGAACAAGTCATTCACATAGGATGAGGACATGGGGCTGCCCGGTCTCGAGCAGCTGAGTGAGACGGAGGCTGTGGCAGCTGCAGAAGCCTCTTAAAGGAGCTGTGACCGTGAGAGGATTTTCGCAGTGACAGACCTGCTCACTCTGAGCACCAGTGCCAACTTGGCTGCACGCAAGTGGGCACCAAGAACTTACAGAGAGACGTTGGAGTGAGGGCCCAGGTGAGACTCGCTCTGTACAGAAGTGCTGGCGGTATCCATTGTTCCTTGTTAGGCCCTTCCCACTCCCAGTGCTCGGACACAGTGCCTCCATAGCCGAGAGGTCATCAAACTGGATAACAGTGGTTGCTCTGACCTGAGGATTTCCTGAAACGCCACCTCCCCAACTTGTGGCCTCACCCAAGCCACATCCAGGTATATCCTCAGCAAGTCAGGTGCTCCTTGTTGAGCAGCGCCTAGACTCACACTGGCGGCAGCTGGCTTTGGTTTCTGGTGTGGCCTTTTGAGGCAACTATAAGCACAGCATCTGTGGATTGCCTGCTGAATCTTAACAGGTGGTCCTGGAGGGGTAAAGGCTTGGACTAAATTTGGCTTGCAGCTGAACCCCTCTCAGGACTGTGCCACTGGATACCTACTTCACAAATCCACATTAATAAGGCCGGGAGACTTAGGAGCTTTGCTTAGTACATAGAAACAGAAACAGAAAGGCAGACAAAATGAGAAGACAAAGAAGCAGAAACCATATGAGAGAGAAGGGAACAGAGATCCAGAAATAATGGAGTCAAGTAATCTAACAGATGCAGAGTTCAAAACACTGATTATAAAGGTGCTCAATGAACTTTTGGGAAGTGTAGATAAATTCAGTGAGAACTTCAAAAAAGAGATAAAAAAAACATAAAAATGGAAATGGAAATTGTAAAAGGGAACCAATCTGAAATAAAGAACACATTATCTGAGATGAGGAGTATATTAAATGGAATAAACAAAGGAATAAACAAAGCGAAAAAAGAAGACCAAATGACCTATCTAGAGGATAGGAAAGCCAAAGACACTCAATCAGAATGGCAAGAAAAAAGATACCAAGACTATAAAAAAAATTTAAGGAGCATATGGGACACTATTAAAGGTCAAAATATCTGTCTGGCATACCTGAAAGAAAACAAGATGTTGGACAGCTATTTGAAAAAATAATGATGGAAAACTTCCCTAATTAGTGAAGGAAATGGACATACAAACCCAGGAAGCTCAGACAGTCCCCAAAAGAGAAAGCCAAAGAGGCCCGCACCAAGACACATTATAATTAAAATTTCAAAGGTTAAATACAAAGAAAAAATCTTAAAAGCAGCAAGAGATAAGCAGATAGTTACCTATAAGGGAACATCCATAAGACTGGCAGCTGATTTCTCAAAAGAAACTATGCAGGACAGAAGGGTTTGGCACAAAATATTAGATGTGATGAAGACCCAGGATCTACAACCAAGAATACTTTATCCAGCAAAGCTATCAGATAAAGAGCTTCCCAGAGAAAAATAAGCTATAGGAATTTATCACCACCAAGGCAGTATTAAAGGAAATGTTGGAAGGACTTCTTTAAGAAGAAAAAACACAAAAGACTCACTTCAGATTAAAAGACACACACAGACTAAAAGGAAGGGGATGGAAAAAGGTATTATTTTGATGGACCTAGAATGTATTTAAGTCAGACAGAGAAAGATAAACAATATCTGATTTCACTTATGTGTGGAATCTAAGGAATAAAAAGAACAAACTAATCAAAAACAGACTCACAAATATAGTGGACAATTTTGTGATGAACAGAGGGGAGGGGCCTGGGAGAATGGGGTGAAAAGTTAAAGAAGTAAAAATTAGTAGCTGATGGATAATCACAGGGATGGGGAGCATGGCATAGGGAATGAAGTTAGCATTAATATGTTGGCTAGGTGGAGGGTCAAGGGAGGTAGGGAGCAACTGAGGGGATCGTTTTATGAACTATATAGATATCTAACCAATGCACTGTATACTTGAAACGAATTAAAATAAATACATTTAAAAAAGAATGTAAAAATAGACAAAGATTGACATTACATAATCATACAAGGGTTAATCCATGAAGAGGATATATCAATTATTAACATCTACATATATGACATAGGAGCACCTAAATATATAAAGAAAATATTAATGGGCATAATAAGAGAAATTTATAGTAACATAGTAATAGTAGGAGATTTTAAAAATTCACATCAATGGATAGATCACACAGACATAAAATTAATCAGGTAATAATGGTCTTAAATGTCACATTAGATCTTTTGGACTTAAGAGAAATTTACAGAAGATTTATAGAAATTTATAGAAGATCCAAAATCTGCAGAATAGACACTTTTTTTTTTTCAAGTGAACATGGAACATTCTCCAAGATATACCACATGTTAGGTCACAAAAGAAGCCTCAATAAATTGATTAAAATTGAAGTCATATCGATGGCATTAAAACTAAAAATTGACAGCAGGAAGAAAACTGGAAAAAAATCCACAAATTCATGGAGACTAAACATCATACTACTAAACAAATAATGGATCAAAGAGAAAAACAAAAACTGCCTAGAGACAAATGAAAATAAAAACACGACTTTTCAAAATTTATGGGATGAAGCAGATGTAGATCTAAGGGGAAAGTTCATAGTTGTACAGGCCTATCTCATGAAACAAGAAAAATCTCCAATAAACAATTTAACTTTATACCTACAGGAACTAGAAATAAACAAACAAACAAAACCTAAAACTCACAGAAGGAAGGAAATAATTAAGATCAGAGTGGAAATAAATAAAATAGAAATTTAAAAATCAATAGAAAAGATCAATGAAACCAGGAGTTGGTTCTTGGAAAACACAAGCAAAGTTGACAAACCTTTAGCCAAGCTCATCAAGCAAAAATAGAGAAAAAGTTCAAGTAAATAAAATCATAAATGAAACGGAAGGTACAATTGACACCACAGAAACACAAAGAATCATTAAAGAATACTAAGAACAATTATATGCCAACAAATTCGATAATCTAGAATTGAATAAATTTCTAGAAGCACGTAACATTCCAAGATCAAGTCAGGAAGAAATAGAAAGTCTAAACAGACTAATTAATAGCAATTAAATTGAAGAAGTAATAAAAAGAACTCCCAACAAATAAGAGTTCAGGACCAGATGGCTTCATAGTAAATTCTAACAAATATTTAAAGAAGCGTTGACCTCTGATCAAGATGACTGAATAGGTAAACACTATACTCATGTCCTTCCTCAACCCCATCAAAATTACAACTATAGAACAACCACGCTTGAGAATCAGACATTGAGAACCCCTTGGAGACTAACTGAATCGAACTCTTATCACTAAGGCTATAAAGAAGCCATGTTGAGACTGGTAGGAGGACAGAGACATGAAATGGGCTAGTGGCACACCCACATGTGGAGGTTCAGAATCAAGAGGGATATCTTGGTTGCACAGGTCCTCCCAAGGAGCATGCAGTCCTAGCTCCATACTTGGTTCCCAAGCCCAGGGCTCTAGTGCTGGAAAGAGAAGTCACCACAACAGCTGGCTGTGAAAACCTGAAGGGATTTTGTCTGGATAAGATGGAGGGAAGTTGCAGACCCAGATATCCTCTTAAAAGGCCTGCAGATGGACTCACTTACTCACAAACACTTGCCTTAAGCTCCAGAGAAGGGACAGCAGCTCAAAAAGTGCCAGGGACATATGAGGAGAAATTGAATTCTCTGGCTTCAGGTAAGGCCTGGAAGAACAATTCTTTTGGAAACAGAAGTGCTGGCAGGTATGATTGTTCCAAAGAATACTCTTGTGGCACCCAGTTAGGGCCACAGGCTGGGGCCAAATCTGAGTTTCCATTAATGTGACTAACACTACTCTCACTCCACCATGGTGATTCCCTGAAGACTATCCTACCCAACTTGCATACTGCCTGAACCTCTTTTAGCAGTTGTTCCTCACAAGAGTCCAGCCTGGGCCCATGCTGTGTACTTTCGTAAAATCTCTGAAAGATCCACAAACCCCAATCAAGCAGCAGGTAGCCTTGGTATGCAATGTACCTGTTGCAAAGAAGCCCCAAGCCCAGCCCTAGTAGCAGCTGGCCTCAGTTCACAGCATAATCTCTCCCAGGTTCCTCCAAGCCTTGCAAAGGCAGCTATTAAACTCAGATCACTTTGTAGCTCCCACCAGGTGACCATGAACCAGACACAGGCATTGGTTGACTTTGGCCTACATCACAGCCCCTCCCAAGAGCCCCCAGAACCAACACACCTCGTGGCTGGCTTCAGGCCACACAAGAACACCACCCAATTAGTGCCACAAATGACGCACCAAAAGGGTGGATTCAGCAGGCACCAGAGCCCTGCTAAAACAAATTTTGCTCCATGGGGTCAGCCCTGCATAACAGTCTGTCCACTGTAGTCACAGCTAGTCCTCACAGCCAGTCAGTTTGAGGGTCAGTCACACCCACTGACATGCCAATAGCAATCCAGGCTCAATTACAACAGGAGAGCACCACAACCCACACAAAGAATACTCTTGGAGCACCCAACTTAGGTGAACAAGGAGACTGTGCCACTGGACTCCACAGGAACCTACTACATAAGGACACTCTTCTAGGACTGGGAGATGTAAAAAAATAAAAAATATGAACAAGAAAATATTGCAAAGAAAAAATTCTTACTGAGAAAGGCAAACACATAACAAAAGCAGTGGATCGACCAATACTAAAGCTAGTACAAAAGGTAAAAGACAAAAGTAGGAAAATCATGTGTAATTACAACAGCAAATTAAGGGATACACACAGATACACAGAAGTAAATAATTATGGCAAAAACATAGATGTGGAGGTGGTGAGTGAAAATGATAGTAATTTTAGAATGTGTTCAAACTTAAGCGACCATCAACTTAAAATAGAATACTATAAGATAGCTTGGCATATGTGAAGCACATAGTAACCACAGATCAAAAATCTGCAAGAGATAGACAAGAAATAAAGAGAAAAAAATCCAAACACGACACTACGGAAAGTCATTAACGTACAAGACAAGATAGCAAGAGAATAAGGACCAGAGAAGAACTATAAAAAACAATCAGAAAACAATTAAATTGGCAATAACTACATACCTGCTTTACTTTACAATTACTTTAAATGTAAATGGATTAAATACTCCAATCAAATGACAAATGGATAAAGAAATTGTGTTACATATATACAATGAAATACTATTGGCTATAAAAAATGAAATCTTACCATTTGCAACAACATGGATGGTCCCTGAGGATACTAAGCTAAGTGAAATAAGTCAGACAGGGAAAGAGAAATACCATATGATTTCACTTATATGTGGAATCTAAAAAACAAAATAAACAAACAAAACAGATGCAAACTCAGATACAGAGAACGAACTGATGGTTACCAAATGGGATGGGTTTAGGGGGTTGGGTGAAAAAGGTGAAGGGATTCAGCAGTACAAAATGGCAGTTACAAAACAGTCATGTGGATGTAAAGTACAACTTAGGGAATATAGTCAATAATATTGTAATAATTATATGTTGTGTCAGGTGAATGAATTCAAGACTTACGAGGTGGAATCACTTTGTAAGTTATATAAATGTCTAACCACTGTGTTGTACACCTGAAAATAATATAATATTGAAAGTCAACTGTAATAAAGTAGTATTAAAGCCGGCATTACTCTGATAACCAAAACCAAACAAAAAAATAACATTACAGGCCAATATCCTTGATGAATATAGATGTAAAATTTTTTTTAAACAAACTATTAGTAAACTAGATTCAATAATATTAAAAGATTATACACCGTGACCAAATTGGAGTCATCCGTGGCATACAAGGATGGTTCAACATATGTAAATCAATCAACATGACACATCAAATTAACAAAATTAAGGATCAAAATCCTATGATCATTTCAATAGATGCAGAAAATGCTTTTGACAAAATTCAACATCTTTTTATGATAAAAACTCTCAACAAAGTGAATAGAAGAAAAATACTTTAACATAATATGGTAAACCTATAGCCAATATCATACTCAATGTTGAAAAGCTTTCACCTTTTTCTCTATGATCAGGAACAAGATAAGAATGCCCACTATCACTATATGTATTTGACACAATATTGAAAGTTGTAGCCACAGTACTTAGAGAATAAAAATAATTAAAGTCATCTGAATCTGAAAGGAAGAAGTAAAACTCTCACTATTTGCAGGTGACATGATACTGTATATAAATAAAACACTAAAGACTCCACCTAGAAACTATGAGAACTAATAAATGAATTCAGTAAAGTTGCAGGATACAAAATTAATATACAGAAATCTATTTGCATTTCTATATACCAATAATGAGTGATTAGGAGAAATTAAGAAAATTATTTCATTTATAGCTGCATCAAAAAGCATAAAATACCTAGTAATAAGTTTAACTAAAGAGATGAAATACCTGTACTCTGAAAACTATAAGACTTTGAAAAAGGAAATTAAAGAGTGTATGAATAAATGGAGGGATATACTATGCTCATAGGTAGAAAGAATTAATATTGTCCTTGCTACCTTAAGCAATGTACAGATTCAATACACTCCCTATTAAAATACCAATGGCATTCTTCTCAGAAGTAGAAAACTCATCCTAAAATTTACCACAAAAGACACTGAATAGCCAAAGAAACCTGAAGAAAGAGCAAAGTGGTGGGTATTGTGCTCCCTGATTTCAAACTATACTACAAAGCTACCATATCCAAAACAGTGTGGTAATTACATAAAAACATATCTGTAGATCACTGGAATAGAAAGTCCAGAAATAAATCTTTGCTTATATGGCAAAGATATACAATGGAGTAAAGACAGTATCTTGAATAAATGAAGTTGGGAAAACTGAAGAGATACATGAAAGAAAATGGAATTGGACCATTTCTTATGTCATATATAAAAATAAACTCAAAACGGATTAAAGACTTAAATGTAAGACCTGAAACCATAAAACTCCTAGAAGAAAATATAGGCAGTAAACTCTTTGGCATTGGTCTTAGTAATATGTTTTTGACATGTCTCTTCAGATAAGGGAAACAAAAATAAAAATAAACAAATGGGACTACATCAAACTAAAAAGATTTCACACAGTGAAGAAAAGCATCAACATAACAAAAAAGACAACCTACTGAATGGGAGATAATATTCACAAATGATACATCTTATAAAAGGTTAATATAAAAAACACAGAAGGAACTCATATTATACAACAACAAAAAAACCCCCCAAAATCCACGAAGACACGAGTAGACATTTCTCCAAAGAGGATATACAGATGGCCAATAGACATCTGAAAAGATGCTCAATATCACTAATCATCAGAGAAATGCATATCAAAATCACAATGAGATATCCCTTACACCTGTCAGAATGTCTATCATCAAAAAATCAGCAATGATAAATATTCTAGAGGGGGTGGAGAAAAATGAATTCTCATAGACTGTTGATGGGATTGTTAATTGGTGTAGTTATTATGAAAAAAGTATGGCGTCTCCTGAAAATATAAAAAATAGAGTTGCCATATGATTCAGCAATTTCACTTCTGAGTAGTTATCTGAAAAGAACAAAAACACTAATTCGAAAACATTCCTATGTTCATAGCAGCATTACTTATAATAGCCAAGATATGAAGGAAACTTGGTTGTCTAGCAATAGTTGAAGAAAAAAAGAGAAGTGATTATATATAAAAAATTCCATTCTATTCTATTATATATAATAGAATATTACTCAACAATAAAAAGAATGAAATCTTGCCATTTACAACAACACAGATGGAACTAGAGGGTATTATGCTAAGTGAAAAAAGTCAGACAGAGAAACACAAATACCATATTATTTCACTGATATGTGGAATCTACAAAAGTAAAACAAATGAATAGAGTAAATAAGCAGAAACAGACTCATAGATACGGAGAATGAGCTGATGGTTGCCAAAGAGGAGAGGGTAGGGAGATAGGTGAAATAAAAGTAAATAAATACTGAAATAAATTTCTAATTTACTCATAAACTTTGTTATATCAGATGGGAATATTTCAATTCCTCTCTCCAAAAATTAGAGAAATTTACCATTATCATAGACTTATAAAATGCTTAAAGCTTTTATTAGCTCATAAAAATGTTTTACTAGTTCATTTGAATAAAGAATTCCAGAGAGAATAGGCATCGTTTCATTCTCATTACTTACCTTAATCTAATATTTAACTAATTATAGTAACAATAAGACTGGAGTTAAAAAATAATGTCTGAACTAGATACTTATTAGAAAAATTAAGCACTTTCTTTCAGATTGGTTTCCTAGTTTAGTATTTGTAAATATGACTGGGTTTCATTTTTTAATTGAAAATACTGTTTTTATTTTTATGTGGATATACTTCTTATAGACTGCATCATTGGCCTCAATTCTCTCTCCCTGTTATTCTCTCTCTCTCTCTCTCTCTGAGAAAAAAAAAGTCTCTGTGAGGAAGTGATCCTACAGCTGAAACCAGATGAGAGGAAAGCCAGGGAAAGATCCCAGGGAAGAGTGTCTGGGCTGTGGGAGTGCATGTGTCAAGGCCCTGAGGCATAACTAGCTGGGTTTGTTGAGCAGGAAAGAAGTGAGTGAGGAGACGTGGGCCCTGGGAAGGGGTTCAGGTTTTATTGTAAGTACAATGCATGTGACAAGGGGCTGGCCAGATCTGGATATGTTTTGGGCAAAAGGGCAACAGGACTTGTGGTGGACTGGATGTGGGGATGAAAGCAGAGAGGAATCAAGGATGACATGCAGGTTTTTGACCAGAGCAGCTGGGTAAATGGTGGTGCCATTCATTAAGATGGGAGATCCGAGCAGGGAATCCAGGCTTTCTTTGTTTTTGTTCTCTGTTATTCTGTGGGGATTTGGGAGGTGGCATTCCAGCAGCTCAGAACAGTTCCATAACTTGTAGCTGGAGCACCTTCTCACTTTGAGCCCAAACTCTTTTTACATCCCTGAACTGCAAAAAAGTAGGAAAGGCTCAGTTGCATTTTTGTGCTGACTTTGCTACCAGCTGTCTACCTGCCTTGCTCCAGCATTCCTAGGTCCCAGACTTCTCTGCAAGTTGGGATCAATGGGAGAAGAGGCTGCATTTTATGACTTCTGTGATTCTAAGCACAGACCTTCTTCCTACAACCCTAGGAGCTAGGGCCCTGCCTGCCAGAGTATGGCACCACAGCTCTGTACCTGGTGACCCATGTGGACAGATGTGGCCTGCACGTTCCCCTCTGTAAGATGAAGGCAAGCTCTCTCCCAGACCTGTACCCCCAGGGCTGTGATCAGGGGTAGGAAGAAAACTCTGCAGGAGAGGTCATGCTCAGGAGCAGGCCTAGTCTCCAGTGACACTCTCAGGAGACATTTTCCCAAAAGTGGAGTTAGGTTTTAATTATTCTTTTTAAATTTTTTAAAAATAGGCTTATCGTCTGTTTAGAAACATCCTCTAAGTTTTATAAGACTGGTCTCAGGTATCACTAAATAGACAAACTTTTTAAAAATACACAGATCCAAATCAAACCAAAGATTCTCCACACATAGTCCTAATCTCTTAATGTCTTTATAGCTTCCTTTCGACTATAAGAGCATCATTCAGAAACTAAAATGTCTCATGAAGAAACATTTGTGTGACACTCAACAGTTTCTTTAATTCTATGTGTTTCTTTTTCTTCCATAATTCAAGGAATATTAGGTTTACTATGATATATTTGAGAGCATCAAAGGTATTTATCTGCGGATTGAGAAGAGAGGTTATGTTTTATTCTTTATCTTTGTTTCCTTGCTTTCTACTCTGTATCATTCTTATAATTACCAATCTAATGATTTGTATTGTTTTTCACATTTTTTCTATAGATCAGGGCATTCCCTCTTGAATGGTTCATTTCCATGTGGATCAGTTATTTGGCCCTAACTCTATTGTCAGATTAGCTATGAACTTCTGAACAGTGTTACTCCTTCATTGGTGCTGATAATGAGAACTAATTGCCAAGTATATTTTAGGGAAAAGATTTGCATCTGATAGGTGGAATGCTTGACATTAAGTGAAAAATTCCAAAAAAGGCTCATATTGACTTTCCAGTAAGGTGTTCAAAGTCTAGAGCCAGGTGATGGCAGGTGCCCAGTATTCCGAGGGCCCAGCAAAGCATGATTGACTGGAAAGGGGTTTTCAAACCAATATTAACTGATTACACTGAATACTTTGCCACATTTAAAAACGTCTTAAATTATAAAAACATTACACAGTAAAAGCACATTATATAAAACATGTAGAAACACTGATTTTTATATATTTCTTCTTTATGCTTCTCTACATTCTCTAAATGTTTTCTACATATTTTATTAGAGAAGAATGTAATTAAAAACAACAAAACCAGTCTTTCTCAATGAATCAGAACTCCTGGCAATAAATAGCCCTCCTTGGCCACTTTGACCAGTCTTCAACCAGGTGCAGATTGGCAGTTAGCAGAGCACCCATGACTGTAGCACGAGCTCTCCCATGTGAGAGCCTGGCACTGGTTCTCCTTGGTGATCTCCAGGATGGGAACCAATACACCCACAGACCACAGAGGTAGCCTCTGAACTCATTTCCTGGGGTATAGGTTGTGTTTTACCTTCTTCAAGAACTGTCATCTCAATGAGGCTGAAAATTCAAACTGGGCTATCAAATCACCTGTGTCTACTTTCCAGATCGTCCTGCAACAGCTACTGGATGTTGGCAAACTCTTTAATTGCCCCTGATTTTACTTGCACCCATACAAAGGAGTAACAATTGTCTCCTTAAGAATTAATTGTGATATGTAAGGCACTTAGCACATTATGTGATATAGTAAGTGCTCAATAAATGTTAGCTTTCTGTGTAAAGGAGTTATTCAGTCCTTAAACCATTCCTGAGTAAGTACAGACCAAAATAAACCTAATTTCTTTGAGGTCATCTACATCCTGTGTGGTGTGAGAATGTGGCAAAGGCAGACCCCTGCCCCTTCTGGACATAGGGGAAAGAAGGAGAGATGGCCTAGAAGTGTGGTGAGGGGGACAGTTGTTCCGGGTTTAGCAGATGGTCCTGAAATAAGAAGTCATTGAACATAATATAATAATATCAAATGAATGTATCAAGGGGCTAACTGGGAGAGGGGAGAAGGATGCAGAAAATCCAACTGTACCCCACACTCTGTGGGGAAGATCACACTCACCTCAGCGCTGCCCACACAACATTGGCCTGCCCCAACTGTGCGCTTCCTCTGGCCACTCACTCATCATGGAGGTCCACCTGATGCCTGAGTATTTCCGTTCATATGTGCATTTTCATTT
>NW_011888801.1:12824601-12826630 GCF_000151845.1 Pteropus vampyrus
CCTGCCCCAACTGTGCGCTTCCTCTGGCCACTCACTCATCATGGAGGTCCACCTGATGCCTGAGTATTTCCGTTCATATGTGCATTTTCATTTTTAAGAAGAAACCCTTTCATACATTACTGTTCTACATGTGTGATTGGACTTAGTGCCACTACCATACTGGCCCCATTTTACAGAAGAGAAAAAAGAGACTGAGAACAGAACACTCATTAGGTCAAGGTCACACATATGGTGTGTGCCTGTACCAAATTCCAGGGCCCAGATGTGGCAGTTGGCATTCTCTCTTGCTCGAAGGTGAACACACACTCCTGGGAAAGCTATCAGTGCCTCTGGCACAGATTCAGAGTCCCAGAGTTGCCTCCAATGTCCACCAGCACACTCGTGGGATTTAGGTACTTGCTCTCAAGGGAAGTGAGGGCTAAGGAAAGTGTGGTGGAATGCAGTTATGAGGCAGACCCATCAGACAAATCCATCTGTGGCAGGGGTCCTAGATGCTATTGCGGTGCTGGGCTTTGCATATGAAGAAAAAGGTGGTTGGCTTCCCAGCCAGGTTCCTCCTTGCATGTGTCCACATGGCCTCTATCCTCACAGTGTAAACAGCAAGTGGTCAGTAAAAGCTTTAGAGCTTGACTAGTTGAGTAGAATACAATGTGGTGTGGAAAATTTGTCATTTAGAAGCACCAAGGGGGCTACTTACTGTAGACTTTGGTGGTATCCAGATTATATCTGCAGACGTAATTATCCATTTTAGCTCGCTCTAGGCCATTAACAAAAAAACCAAGATTGTAGATTTCTGCAAGGGCAACATCCAAAGGTCTGTGTGAGGAGGGGCTGAGTGCTCTCTTTCTTCTGATCACACAATTATGGCAGGCATCCCCAAAATGGAATTTCCAAGGGACTCCTATGGGGAAGCAGCTGTGTCTGAACAAACATCTGTGCACTCTGTGGACCAGATTCTCACCTGGTGTCCCTGAGGGTCCACTATGAGGAGCCTGAGTTGGGCCTTGAGCACTCAGAGGTCTTCTCACCACAACCTGTGACCCATGGAGCACATAAAAGGCACACAGCCTTATCCCCTCACAGGGACAAACCCTACTATGAGTTTCCAATGCTGAAATACCAGGTTCCCCCTAAGAGGTTCAGGCAGTGCTCTCCACCGGGCCCTCTTTACATAAATGAGAAAGGAGTGAAGACAATGCAGCTGAAGTCTTCTCTGTCTCATGTCTGGGCTGAGTACCAGGCTTGGGTGCCCCTGGGACTCTCTGATACTTGGGTGTCTATTTCTCCTCCCTGTCATTCTATGTGCCTATAGAAGCCTAGAGACCAAAGGGCAAAGGGCGGGAGTCGGGTGAGTCAGGACAGAGCCCAGGATGCTGCACAAGAGACTCCAGCATGGAAGGAGAATTCTTGTCTTAGTTGCGGTTCTGAAAGTCTGCAGATGGCCACTCTCTTCCTGAATTGTCCTGACCCTTCATGGGCTTCACACACCCACCCTGGATTCACCAAGCACTTCCTTTAGGCAGTCGGTATGATAGAATGGAGACATTGGAATGCTAAGGTACAGTTCTTGGCCCTAGCATTTCCCCAGAATGCTGGGTCCCTGAAGTAAATATCAGGGTATTCAGAGAGGGCGTCTAGTGGGCCAGGCTCCTGGGGAGTTAGCCAAGAGAACATATAGGACTTCCTGCTGCAAGCCCCATGTCACTGGCCTCCATTAGTGCCTCCTGGCTCAGCCTTGGCTAATTCCAATCCCAGATGCTTGATTTGTTCCAGGTCGACCCCTCAGCTATGTCAGTATAACCTTGCACCTGGCAACCCTGATTCCTCCTACATCAGGTCTTCTTTCAACACCCAGCCAATCAAGTCAAGTTTGCAAATTCTCTGTCCCCAAAAAATAGATTCTTGGCCTGGAAGGCTGACTCTTGCCTGCTGATACATTTTATTATGCTTTCAAGTGTTTCTTAAAAATGGGAATCAGGTTTAAAAGTCTGTGCCTTTTCCTTAATAATCTAAGTGACAAGATTATTGG
>NW_011888801.1:12827711-12834893 GCF_000151845.1 Pteropus vampyrus
GCCACTTCTGCTCTAGTCTTAATTCTGATTTGCTATCATGTGGCTCCTCTGGGGACAAGGCCTCTCTAGTACTCAGAGACATGGTCTGTGGTCTTCAGCTCACAGGACTGTGAGTGTGGTGCCAGAATACTCTGGGAGAGACCTGAGCAGTCACAGATGAATGAAAGGCCCAGCCTGTCCTCCGTGTATGTGACAGGGGAGAGACAGCATCTGCTAAAGGCAGGCCGTCTGACAGCATAGAGCATAGTCTGGGCCTGTACTGTTCAGGAACCCTGCACACTGCCCCACTGCCCAGATGCCCGTCCTTCCTCTCTTGTGCTCCCTGTTGCCTCCCAGGTACTGCTCAGTTGTCCCTTCATCTTTGTAGCAGAGCCCTCTCTGTCCCTAGGTAACTGCAGCTCCCAAAGAGGGTCCTGTTAACCTGCAGGGTGAGGGTTTCAGAATTTTGACAGAAGGAAATTTAAGTGAAAGAATTTTTGCTTTGTCCATACAGTTATTCCTTCTGTTCTCAGTGCCTGAAACTCAATACCTCCCATGGTAAAAATCACAGAAAGAAATTGGAGCCAGAAGAAAGACAACAGAGACAGTAATGAAATAAATTTGGTCCATCCATATAATGGAATACCGTGGAGAAGGTTGAGAAATATTATGTATGGCATGGTTGCATGAATGTAAAAATAACCTTGTAAAGTATTTTGAGATGGGTATGTATGTATTTACAATCAACTATTTATGGTAGTTTTCTTTGAAGAGAGCAGGATGGAATAAAGAGGGATCTTTATCATAGTGGAGGGTAAGCAGGTACTCACGCTTTTTGCAGGAGTATACCTGTGCTGCGCAGCGGCTTCTGCCTATACCCTTCAGGGTCCTCCTGTATCACATGGCCTAATCTATCTACTCCACACAGAGGATCTCCTGACGCTGGACCCGCCAGAGGATCTCAGAAGAAAGTCCACCTTTGTACTGTGACCAATGATGGGCCACCAATGACTTTTCCCATCAGTTGGGCTTTTTGTGGACACCTACTCAGGTTCAGTAACATATGAGAAAAAGAATGACAAAGTACCACCTGCAAAGTGCTTCCTGGAGGTGACAAATCCAGAGCATACCCAGCAAACACACAAGAATGATGATTCTCCAAACCACTGTGCTGAGTATACCAGGCAGACACAGCTTTCACATCACATGCATCTGTTGAAGAGGTGTTTTAAAGCGCCAACTAATCCATGAAGGAAAAATTCAAATAGCTAAGATATGGAAGCAACCTAAATGCCCATCAACAGATGATGGATAAAGAAGTTATGGTTCATATATACAATGGAATATTACTCAGCCACTAAAAACTATGAAATCCTACCATTTGCAACGACAGGAATAGACCTAGAGGTTATTATGCTGAGTGAAATAAGTCAGATAGAGAAAGATAAATTCCATATGATTTCACTTATATGTGGTATCTAAGGAACAAGAAGAACTAACTAATCAAAAACAGACTCACAAATATAGAGGACAATCTGGTGACAGCCAGAGGGGAGGGGAGTTAGAGAGCTGGGAGAATGGGGTGAAAGGTTAAAGAATAACAAATTAGTAGTTGATAAATGGTCATGGAGATGGGGAGCACGGCGTAGGGAATGCAGTTAGCATTATGTATTGGCTAGGCGGAGAGCCTGAGCAGAGGAAGAGAAATTAGGGGGATAGTTTTATAAACTATGTCACTGTCTAACCAATGTAGTATATACTTGAAACTAATAAAATAAAATTACAAAAATAAAAGGAAAGGAGAAAAAGAATAGATGCCCCAGAGGGTGGGGCAGGAAGGCATGAGAAGGAGACTGAAGGGACTTTCTGGGGGCAATGGTAATGTTTTGTGTCTTCATGGGGTTTGGGATACAGAGCTATTTTTTGTCTTTGTCAAAACTCACCTGATATTGCACTTAAGTTTGCTGCATTTAAAAATGAAACTCAGTCAAAATTAGTCCCAATTAAAGATATACACCAGGAAGGGTTAGGGAGTGAGTTAGCCCGATGACTGTAATTTACCTTGAAATTTATCAAAGAATAAAATGGAATGAAGACTAGAGAGAAATATGGATAGAGGAACGATAAAATATGGTCTGATATTAATTTACAATAAAGAAAGATTGCTGGCAGTTCATTGTAAAATGATTTCCACTTTGCTGTAGGTTTGATAATTTTCATAATTAAAATTTGGAATGAATACAAAGAACTGAATGATTGAAAAAAAAACTTGCAGAAGCCATGGTACAAACTTGTGACGAATGACTAATGACAAGGACAGACTAAAGGCTGCAGGAACCAGTGGTGACATTCTACCAGGAAAGTCTTGGTGGGTAAGGCGCCCTGTGAGCAAAGAATAGGTGGGCTGGACCTGTTCAGCTGAGAAAGGCCTTGTGGAACATATAGCCCCTCACTGCCACCTCCAGTCTCTGTAGCAGGAGGGGTCTAGGGCAGAGGGTACACCTTGGAGGGCCAGGGTGTCTTGCTAAGAGGAGTCTCAGACTCCATGGCCAGGCTGAGTTAGGAAAGTGGCCTTCTCAGCACCAGGACCCCGAGTGGAGAATCTGTTGGAGCACAGATCTAGAGGCAGCGAGGCCAGCAGAGGCCTCTGCTCACCCCAGAGCAAGCCCTGAGAGGCTGAAGAGGCCTCATGCTCTCCCCATGCCATTGTCCTCAGGCATCACACCACCCCCTCACTGATTTTATTCAGAGTGACAGCCTGATGAACGGACTCTTTTCATTTAATTTGGGGTCCAGGTTCCTGCATTGTCTTTTTCCTTTAAGTGACTGTCCTGCTGGGTGGCAGTTTTCCACAGATGGCAACAGTTTAAAAGGTCAGAGTAGGGACTGCTGGGTCATACTGGCACAGGGTAGACAGCAGGCTCCTGTCACCTCAGCTAGGCTGCCATGGGGGAAGTATGACCACTTGGCATCCTCACCTGTAGTTTCACATGCTGCTCAGACACCATGGCCTGTGTGTGTCCAGGGGACATGATCAGAGAAATGAAGATGTTAGGCCCACTGCACAGCTTGGTGCTTTAAGCCAGGAGAAGCAGATAAAGACTCTACTTGTTGTGGGGTCTATAGCTCACCTCCACACCTGCCACTCCAGGTCCCAGGTTCATAAGACTGGAGGAGTCAGGCAACTGCCACCAACAGCTGGCTCAGCTGGAGAGGCTCTCATCCGGCAAGTTCTTTAATTTCTCCTCTCCCAGCCTGGGCTCAGCATGTGGGGTGGGGAGAGTCAGTGATCAATGATAGAGATTTTAGTACTGGCCACTGTTGGTTAGAGTCTATCCGTTTCTAGATTCTGTGCCAGTTCCTGCAAAATCCATTGGCCTTTCCACTCACAACAGACCTGGTGGTGGCCATTGTTATTTCTACTTCTTGATGCAAAAGTGGAAGTCATAGATGCCACATTTGCTCCAGGTTGTTTGCCCATGGCTAAGAGCTCAGAAACACACACGATTTTGTCTGAACCCATGGCCTATTACTCTATAGCCTTACAGAAAGAGCCCAGAGGCCAGAGCCAGCTGCCTGGGTCTGGATCCAGCTGGATCTAGCTGTGCGCTGTTACCATTGGACAATTGTGCTTATCCATCCACCTCAGTGGCTCAAATCCTAATGATGTGAACTCTCGAGTCTGAACATCCCAAGCTCATTACAGAGGGAGGGCTCCTATCTGGGAGGTAATTCCTCAAAGTCCCTCAGCACACTAATGCAGGCACCCTCACAGGGGAGAGAGCATCCTTGTCAAGTTCCAGATCTCAGTGGGAGCACTCCTCATTTAACCACTGGGTGTGGTGTTTGCAGTGAGTATTAGTGTGCATGGATGCCTTTTGTCTGACTTGGTTTCTAATATGACCTTGGACGTTGAACTGCGTCCAAATCTTTCCCTTCATCCATCGAGATAATCATGTTTTTGTTCTCCATTTTTCTGGTATGGTAAATTGCACTGATATTTCAAATATTGTATGAGACCTGTATTTTTGTAGTGACCCGTATTTAATCATGATGTATTATCCTTTATATATGTTGTTAGATTTTCTTTGGTAGTGTTTTGTAGAATGTTTTAAATATATATTTTCTTATTTTTAATTTCATCTTTTACTTTTGTGATTTCAGGAAGTAATTGCATGAATTTATATAGTAATCGTTTCACAATATATGCATGTCAAGTCATTCTGTGAGACATCTTAACTTATACAGAGCTGTATGTCAATTATATCTCAATATAACTGGAAAAAAAATGTAATTGCACACACCCACACCACAACCCCTGGCAACCCATGGCACAGATATGCACTTAAATATATACACAATGCACATTGTCATACAAACACCCCATGTATAAACGCACAACTTCTATAATCACGCCATATGTACTCAGACCATTCATACCACACTTAACATCACACATATAACACACTCACATGCACCACACACACTGAAACCATATGCTCACAGCACACCCACCAGCACACGACATAGACTTACAACAGATGCAAACATATACTCCTGTGTTTACAACAGCAACTTTATGTCTTACCTTTTAAACAGGTCTTGGTAGTCTCCATACTTGTAACCTCAATACAGGCCTTGTTTGTGACCTGCAATAGAGAAAAGGGTGGCAGGGTTAGAAGGAGAGTACAGTACATGGTGTGAAGCCTCTCCATTCCCCTTCTAACATTTAGTACCCACTCACTGAATCAACGATGTTTTTTAAAGACTTGAATCCAGATTTTACTCCAAATGCATGTTCCTTGGTGTCTGCAATTGCCAGTAGCTGCAAGAGAGAAGTGTTGTCATAAGCTATAGCCAGGGGTTGGGAACACAGCAGGTCCCCATCCCAGAAGACAATCACTGGCTTCAGGCTATTTTACACTCCAACAGCCAGACCCTGGTGTGGGCCAGCAGCCCATCAGCATTAGGGAGTGGCAAACCCTTCCACCCACTCCTCTGGTGTGCAGGTTGTACACAACACTTGTTATTCATTTCTGCAATGGCTCTGTGTTGTCCAAACACTTGGGCTGGGTTAGAAGACTATCCTCTGGGGGACCCTGGGAAAGCTGCCTTTGAAAATAATCCCCAAATTGGCTCAAGTATGGTTCTGGTTACCTGTTTGGAATTACCTGTTCTTCCTTATAGCCTTCTACACCCACACCGATAATAATAGCTCCCATTTTCCGAGCCTTCTCAATCTATAGAAAGAAAGTGTTGCATATAAATCACCAAATACAAGAGCAAAATGCTAGTAACGATGAACTAGACTCACTTGATCCATTGTCTCTTGAAATGGCCCTGCTGTCAGTGTTCCATCGGTCAGAGCGATAATCGTGGAGGGAACCTTGTTTCCTGTAGAAAAATCAGGTATCTTCTTGGTTAATAAAGCACCTGGAGTGAACTGCCACAGGCTACCAGGGCCATAGCACTGCTTCCTACACCTCCTCTTCTGGTGGAGAGGCTGCCCGGACCCACACACCCACTATCCATAGCCAACTCTGGAGGGAGAAGGGGCCTTAGCCTAGAACCTAGTTTACAGATGGGAAGACTGAGTTCAGCTCAGGGTTCTTCCTACTGCACTCTCACTATTACCAGATGGTGCAACTTTTGCTCTGAAAAGCAACTTCAGCTATTTCTCTGGACAAGTGTAACTCTTTCAGATGAGCAAATGGAGGAACAACCAGACCTCACTGTGCAAGTGTGTCTCAGGCTGAGTGGAAGACTGAGCTCCTGCTCCAGACAGTGCCTGCTGGCATCTATGGTCCCAGAATTTCAGAACTCAAGGTCAGAGACACGGGGCAGAAAATTGCATGTCTAGCTCATCACTGTTCCCCACCAGTGCCACACATCTTTCCTGACCAGAGCTGCGACCCCATAGATAAAGATGGTTCTGGGCTAAGCTAGCCTTTTCCACTCTTGGAGACACAGTCAAAGGATGAGATCAACCAAAAGGAAGAAGCTGAACGGAGCAGGAATCAGAGCCAGACTGTGCAGGAGACGAAAGTGTGGTCAGTAAGGGGAAATCTAGCTCTTCTTTTCCCATAAAATGAATCCTATATGCCTTAGGTCCCCTGGCTTTTCTCTTTTCTTTTTTATGCAGTTCAACTATAGGTCATATTTAATAAGAACCAAGCATGCATCCACATGTCCCATACAGCTCTGAGAAACATCACTTGGGTGATTTTTAACCTCACTGCACAGAGGAAGAACCTGAAGCACAGAGAATGAATAACTTGCTCCAATGTCATCACTAAGAAGTGGCCATGGTGAGTCTACACCCTGACCTTGCTGAGGCCCTGCTTGCCTCTGACTCCTGACCCATCCATAATGAGGTCACCAGGCAGCTTACCGCTAGAGTTTGCTTGTTCAATCTGCTCATTTGCCTACAACAAAATGAAGACATGTTGAAGAAGGGCAGTATGATGACCACAAAGTCTAAAAACTTGACTCTATAAACTTGAAAAAGCAGAGTAAATACTCAGAGCTCTAGCAGTCTGTACCTTTTTAAATCCTTCCTGCATGTGTGTGGCTCCTGAAGGCACTACATTCCGAAGTTTGATAAGACCTTCTTCTATTTTTTTTCTTTAAAAAAATGAAAAAAAGATTGTGGTAGAATGAGGAGTTGATCATTAAAAACAGCCTCGAACTCTCCTGACACCATTCTGCACCGTGCAGACCTGCCTGGGCAATGTAGGACACAGTAAAGTAGCCTTGTCATGGCTATTCTGCCCTACATCTTTGAAATTCATAGGTCTTGTTCAGGCCTTCTCTGTCCCCCATCTGGTGAGGAATTGGATAGGGCTTGGGAATATTGCTTTGCTGGTCCCAAAGGTACAGCCTGGTTTTCTGTGCCTTAATTCCTGTCTCAGCACATAAACATCAGAGGATCTCACTAAGGGCCACCTTGACTGTCCTTAGTCAGAGTGGAAAGCATCCTTGGATGTAAAGTGTGATAACCACACTTAAAACGTGACTGGAAAATGTGAAGCTCCTAAGGGGCCTTTCATGTGGGCATGCTCTCCTCCAACAGGTAAGGATAAGTTTGGAAAGCTCATCTTACTAATCTCCTGCCCTGTCACCTCCTCCCCTGCTACAGACCCTAGGGATGACTCAGTACCCCCAAGCCACTTCTCCTTCTGAAATGGTGCTACAGGAAGTAGC
>NW_011888801.1:12837693-12840865 GCF_000151845.1 Pteropus vampyrus
GGGTTCTCCACTGAGGTCTCAGGGAACCCCTCACTCCTTGGCTCTCCCTATAGCCTGCCCACTGGGCTTTCCTTGGGGGATCAAAACAGCACTTACTTGTCTGAGGTGAGCTTCATGAGGGTTTGGCCATATGTGGAGAAAGTGATGAAGGACATCCGCAGTTTCGGGCTGGGGAGGAAGCACTCCTCGTGAGAAGCCATAAACACAGGCTCAGAATAACACCAAAGAGCAGCCACAGAGGGAAAGTCTTGCATGACAACTTTCCTGCTCCTCACTCCAACTCTTCTTTTTTGGGGACCATTTCCCAAACACTAGAAGTTCCTATTACTTTAGTGAAGGATTCTGAGGTCTGAGGAGATGATGGTCCTTTTATGAAGAGAGAGCCAGGATGGCATTCTGCTCTATCCCTATACTCCCAACACCCCTAAAGTCTCCCACCCTCACATGTGTGTGCATGCACACACACACACACACACACACACAGGCATGGGCCCACGCACAGTGTACACTTAAGGAGAAAGACACCCAGGCATCCTGCATGAGGGTCTCTCAAGTGGTCTTTTCTACTCTAAAATTCTTTTGACTTTCACTGCCCTTGCCTTCTTTCCTGTCTTGCCTGCCTCATCTCATCTTAAATTAATCTCATTCTTGGCAACCATTTATATACATCTGTCACTTTTTTTCTCCCTAGTTGCTGTCTTCATTATCTGCTGACTTTCATCATCCCTTATCTAAATGGCTACCATGAATCTCTAGCTCTGCTTGCTACTGCTCCTAGCTCTCGTTCCATTTTATCAACAATTATCAGACTTTTCTTCTTGCATTACAGCTTTGATCACTTTATACCCCTGCTCAAGAATCATCCATAGTTCTCTGCTGCTCGCAGCAAAAAATCTAAAACCCTCAGTCTGGCATTATGAGCCTCTATGGCCTTTGTCCCAAGATGTCTGTTCTAAACTCATCTCCCAGGCTTCCTTTGGGTTAACTCCACTCTCTAGCCATACAGACCACTCATGCCACAAGAAGTCTCCCTGATTGTTCCTATTATCTAGTTTTACCTTTACAACTCAGTTCGAATTTCCATATCTTCTATGAAGTCATCCTTGCCTCGTTTTCCTAGAAATTTTTGTTTTTTTTTCCTTTAAGTTGCCTTATAAGTCCTTTGCCCCCAGCACCATTTAACCAAGTGTTTAGTTACTGTGTTACTTTTTTGCCTGTTTTCTAAATTATGAGGTCCTCTATGCCATACTGTGTTGCATGTACTATGGCCCAACTCCTAATCAGGAGCCAAACAAAGCTGCTGAGACTCAATGGGAACCAGTAGGATCTGTTCTTCCTTCCTGCTTCAGAATACTGACCTGATAGATTCCCATGCCCACTGAGTCTAAACAGCTGTGTACTCTGCCTGGCAGAGGAAAACATCCCCCAACATGAAGAAGCCATACTTTTCAAGCTTCTTTACCACCTCTTCCACAAGGTTGTAGATGTCCATCCAGTTGTTGTTCACACTGCCCGACCTGAAAATGAAGACATATCAGAGGGATGAAGTGCATCCATCCTGTGGGCATTGTTTCTTTCTTTACTGCCTTCCATCAGGCCCTTTATCAAGCTCCTCCCTATTCCTTGTAGCTAAAGCCTGCCATACACCTTCAGCAACTTCAGTGGGTCACCGTTGTGGTGACTGACATCAGTGAGTGTAGTGGGAAGGTTGGCCAACCAGACCTGTGTGCTTGGGATTGAGGGGCTTCCAGGGATGAGGGACTTTTGTTGGTAAACCAACATGATTAGTCACACTAAGTGGGCCTGTTAGATAAGAAACGAGGTAAGATGCATTGGTTGGAAAAGCCTCTAGTGATTCTGATATGTTGGAATTCTTGGTCCTCCACTTCCTTTTGGAAATAAACATTCCTGGCTCTCTACTCCTCTCCTACACCTCAAGTGGAAAAGAGCATACCACCATGGAACACCAATCTACAAAAGTAGGCAGAAACAAAGGAAAAAAGAAACAATGAAAATACAAAACCATCAGAGAGCAATCTATAAGATGACAGTAGCAAATCCACACATATCAATAATCACTCTAAAAATAAATAGATTAATTTCACCTATCAAAATGCACAGAGTGACTAGACAGACAGACAGACAGACACACACACACACACACACACACAGACTCAACTATATGTTGCCTACAAGAGACTCATTCGGTTTTAAAGGCACATGTAGCTTCCAAAGGAAGGGATGGAAGAAGATATTCCATGCAACAAAAGATATTCCATGTGAACCAAAAGATATAGGATAAGAATACTTAGATCAGACAAAATAAAATTTAAGTAAAAATGTAATGAGTCAAAGAAGATCATTATGGAATCATAAAGGGGTCAATACATTAAGAAGATACAATTGTAAATATATATTCACCCAACCCTTGAGCACCTAAATATATTAAGCAAATACTAACAAAATATAAAGGGAGTAAAGGAAATAATAGTAAGCAAATTTAATATCCCATTTTTAAACAATGATTTTGTTGTCCAGATAGAACATCAACAAAGAAAGCTTGGAATTTAACCATACTATGACCAAATTGACTTAATAGATTTATTTGAACATTTTATCCAACTGCAGCAGAAGGTGCATTCTGCACAAGTCCACACAGATTACTTCCAGGATAGATCATATGGTAGGACATAAAACAAGTCTTAGCAAGTTTAAGAAGATTGAAATCATATCAGCTATCTTTTCCAACTACAATGGCATGAAACTAAAAATCAATAAGAGGAAATCTGGAAATCAATTATATGTGGAAATTAACACACTTTTGAACAACCAATGGGTTAAGGAAGAATAAATAGGAAACAAAAACATCTTAAAACTAGTAAAAATGGAACCATAATGTACCCAAACCTATAGGATCCTGAAAAAGCAGTTCTGAGTGAAAAATTTATAGTGACAAATGCATATATTGAGAAATTAGAAAAATGTCAAATAAAACACCTAATTTTACACCTCAAGGAATTAAAAATAATTTCTAAATAAGCCCAAAGTTAGCAGAAGGAGAAATAATAAAGTTTAGAATGTAAATAAATGAAATAGAGAACAGAAAAATTGAAAGGACCAACAGAACCAAAAGCTGTTTTTTTTTTCAAAAAGAGAAATTGAGAAATACTAA
>NW_011888801.1:12841580-12845820 GCF_000151845.1 Pteropus vampyrus
GATCTGTTCTTCCTTCCTGCTTCAGAATACTGACCTGATAGATTCCCATGCCCACTGAGTCTAAACAGCTGTGTACTCTGCCTGGCAGAGGAAAACATCCCCCAACATGAAGAAGCCATACTTTTCAAGCTTCTTTACCACCTCTTCCACAAGGTTGTAGATGTCCATCCAGTTGTTGTTCACACTGCCCGACCTGAAAATGAAGACATATCAGAGGGATGAAGTGCATCCATCCTGTGGGCATTGTTTCTTTCTTTACTGCCTTCCATCAGGCCCTTTATCAAGCTCCTCCCTATTCCTTGTAGCTAAAGCCTGCCATACACCTTCAGCAACTTCAGTGGGTCACCGTTGTGGTGACTGACATCAGTGAGTGTAGTGGGAAGGTTGGCCAACCAGACCTGTGTGCTTGGGATTGAGGGGCTTCCAGGGATGAGGGACTTTTGTTGGTAAACCAACATGATTAGTCACACTAAGTGGGCCTGTTAGATAAGAAACGAGGTAAGATGCATTGGTTGGAAAAGCCTCTAGTGATTCTGATATGTTGGAATTCTTGGTCCTCCACTTCCTTTTGGAAATAAACATTCCTGGCTCTCTACTCCTCTCCTACACCTCAAGTGGAAAAGAGCATACCACCATGGAACACCAATCTACAAAAGTAGGCAGAAACAAAGGAAAAAAGAAACAATGAAAATACAAAACCATCAGAGAGCAATCTATAAGATGACAGTAGCAAATCCACACATATCAATAATCACTCTAAAAATAAATAGATTAATTTCACCTATCAAAATGCACAGAGTGACTAGACAGACAGACAGACAGACACACACACACACACACACACACAGACTCAACTATATGTTGCCTACAAGAGACTCATTCGGTTTTAAAGGCACATGTAGCTTCCAAAGGAAGGGATGGAAGAAGATATTCCATGCAACAAAAGATATTCCATGTGAACCAAAAGATATAGGATAAGAATACTTAGATCAGACAAAATAAAATTTAAGTAAAAATGTAATGAGTCAAAGAAGATCATTATGGAATCATAAAGGGGTCAATACATTAAGAAGATACAATTGTAAATATATATTCACCCAACCCTTGAGCACCTAAATATATTAAGCAAATACTAACAAAATATAAAGGGAGTAAAGGAAATAATAGTAAGCAAATTTAATATCCCATTTTTAAACAATGATTTTGTTGTCCAGATAGAACATCAACAAAGAAAGCTTGGAATTTAACCATACTATGACCAAATTGACTTAATAGATTTATTTGAACATTTTATCCAACTGCAGCAGAAGGTGCATTCTGCACAAGTCCACACAGATTACTTCCAGGATAGATCATATGGTAGGACATAAAACAAGTCTTAGCAAGTTTAAGAAGATTGAAATCATATCAGCTATCTTTTCCAACTACAATGGCATGAAACTAAAAATCAATAAGAGGAAATCTGGAAATCAATTATATGTGGAAATTAACACACTTTTGAACAACCAATGGGTTAAGGAAGAATAAATAGGAAACAAAAACATCTTAAAACTAGTAAAAATGGAACCATAATGTACCCAAACCTATAGGATCCTGAAAAAGCAGTTCTGAGTGAAAAATTTATAGTGACAAATGCATATATTGAGAAATTAGAAAAATGTCAAATAAAACACCTAATTTTACACCTCAAGGAATTAAAAATAATTTCTAAATAAGCCCAAAGTTAGCAGAAGGAGAAATAATAAAGTTTAGAATGTAAATAAATGAAATAGAGAACAGAAAAATTGAAAGGACCAACAGAACCAAAAGCTGTTTTTTTTTTCAAAAAGAGAAATTGAGAAATACTAACTAAGAATAAAAGAGGAATCAAATAAAATTAGAAATGAAAGAGGAAATATTACAGCTGATGCTACAGAAATATATACGATCATAAGAAACTATCCTGAAAAATTATATGCCAATGAATTAGACAGTTGAGAAGAGATTGATAAATTCCTAGGAACACACAACATAGCAAGACTGAGTCAGAAAGAAATAGAAACTCTGAATAGACCAATCTCTCTGTAGAGAGATTGAATCAGTAATCAAAAACTTCTCCATGCAGAAAACTCTAGACTAGAAGGCTTCACTGGTGAATACACCAAATATTGAAAGAATAATTGAAGCCAACCTTTCTCAATCTCTTATAATAAATTGAAAAAGAGGGAATACTTACATATGCATTCTAGGAGATGGCATTACCCTGATACCAAAACCAGATAAGGACACTTCAAGAAAAGAAAACTGTAAACCAATCTCTGATGAATATATATACAAAAAGGCTCAACAAATCATTAGAAAATTAAATTCAAAATAACATTAAAATAGATTATATACTATGACCAAGTGAGATTTATCCTTGGCATACAAGACTATTTCAACATATGCCAATTAATAATTAGGATACAGTACATTAATATAAAGAAAGAAAAATAACACGATAATCTCAATAGATGCAGAAAAAGCATTTGACGAGATAAAATAATAACCTTTCATGATAAAACCCCCAAACAGATTAGATAAAGAAGCAACATGCCACAATATAATTAAGGCCATATATAACAAAACTTTTATACTCAATAGTGAAAAATTGAAAGCTTTTTCTTTAAGATCAAGCTCAGACAAGATATCCACTCTCACCACTCTTATTTAACACAGGAAGTCCTAGCTAAAGCAATTAGCGAAGACAAAGAAATAAAGTCATCTAAATCAGAAAGAAAGAAATAAACCTGTCATTATTTCAGATGATATAATTTGTATATAGAAAATCCCAAAAACGCAACCAAAAACATATTGGAACTAATCAACGAATTCAGTAAAGATGCAACATATAAAATCAATATATAGAAATCAATTGCTTTCTATGCACAAAGAATGAAACATCTGAAAGAAAAGTAAAGAAAACTATCACATTCACAGTAGCATATAAAACAATAAAATACTTAGGAATAAATTTAACAAAGGAAGTAAAAGATCCGTAAAATGAAAATTAAAATAAAAAAAACAAATTTAAAGACATTCCATGTCCATGGATTGGAGAATTAATATTGTTTAAATGTCTTTATCACTGAAAGCCATCTATAGATGCAATACAAACTCTATCAAAATTCCAACAGCATTTACAGATAGAGGAAAAAGAATCCTAAAATTTGTATGTAACCACAAAATACTCAAAAATAACTAAAGAAATTCCGAGAAAGATGAAGGCAGGAGGTATCACATTTCCTGATTTCAAAGTATAATACAAAGCTATAGTAATTAAAATGTTATGATACTGCCAAAAAAATAAGCCAACGGAACAGAATAGAGAGCTCAGAATTAAATCCCCACATATATGTTCAACTAATATTTGACAAAGCTGTCAAGAACAACCAATGGGGGAAAGATAATCTCTTCAACAAATAGTGTTGGGAAGGTAGATAAATACATGCAGAAAAATAAAAATGGATCCTATTTTACACCACTCACTAAAATTAATTTCAAATGTATCAAAGACTTAAACATAAGATCTGATATCATATAATTCCTAGAAGAAAATGTAGGAAAGAAGCTACTTAAAATTGGTTTTAGTAATAATTTTTTGGATGCAATATAAAAGGTACCCAGAACAAAAGCAAAAATCAACAAGTACTCCTACATCAAAGTTAAAAGCTTCTGCACAGTAAAAGCAACAATCAACAAAATGAAAAAGCAACCTAGAATGGGAGAAAATATTTGCAAACCATATATTAGATAAGGGGTTAATTTTCAAAATGTAAAAAGAACTCATACAACTCGATATAAAAAAAAAACAAAACAATCTGACAAAAAATGGGCAGAGAAGTGATATAGAAACATTTTCAAAGAAGTCATCCAAATGTCAAACAGGTATCTAAAAAGATGCATAGTGTCACTAATTATCAGAAAAATGCAAATCAAAACCACAATGATGTATCACTTTATACCTGTTAGAATGGCTATCATTAAGATGACAAGAGATAACACATGTTGGTGAAGATGTGGAGAAAAGAACTTTTATACACTGTTAACAGGAATATAAATTGGTTTAGCCACTATGGAAAACAATATGGAGGTTCCTGAGAAAATATAAAATGATCCACCATATGACCAGCAATCTCACTTCTGTATATATATCTAAAGCAAATAAAAACAAGATCTTGATGATATATATACACTCTCATGTTTATTACAGCACTATTCA
>NW_011888801.1:12846680-12863438 GCF_000151845.1 Pteropus vampyrus
ATGAATTAAACTCTCCAATCAAAAGGTTTATATTGCATAATGGCTTTAAAAAATCCAATCATGTAATATCTAAAGAGACTCACTTTAGATGTTAAGACATGGGTATATTGTTAGTGAAAGGATGAAAAATGATATTCTAAGCAAATAAAAACCTAAAAAGAGCTGGCATGACTATACTATAATTAACAAAGTAGACTCTACACACAAATAAACTGTTACAAAAGGCAAAGAAGGACATTGTATAATCATAAAAGCATCATTTCACTAAGAAGTTAAAACAATTATAAACAGATATGCACCAAATATCAGAGCAGCAAAATTTAGGAAGCAAATATTGACAGAACTAAAGGAAGAAATAGACACTTCTATTGGAGACTTCAATACTCACTTTTAGTAATGAATAGAACTACCAGAGAGAATATAAGAAAATAGAGAAATAAGAGAATAGAAGATGTAAACATCATCATAAGCCAATTGTACCTAACAGAAATGTACAGAATATCCTACCCAACAATAGCAGAATATATATTTTTGTCAAGTGCATATGAAATATTCTCTAGGATAGTTCAAATATAAGGCTCCAAGATATTTCTTAACAAATTTAAAATGATGGAAATCATCCAAACACTGGAAATCACTTCCAATCTTAATGTAATAAAGCAAGAAATCAATAGCAAAGCAAATTTGGAAATTTACCAATATGTGGAAATTAAACAATATCCATTTAATCAACCAATGCATCAAAGAGGAAATAACAACAATAATTAGAAATGCCAGGAGACAAATGGAAATGAAAACACAACATACCAAAACATATGGAATACAGCAAAAGTAGAATCAAGAAGGAAATTTACAGCTGTAAACAAGTGCATTAAAAAAGAGAAAGATCTCAAATTAATAAATTAACTTTACAGCTTATGAATCTATGAAAAGACTAACCCAATCAGAAGAAAGAAAATAATAATGATTATAGCAGATATAAATAAAATATAGAATAGGAAAAATAGAGAAATACCACAGAATTAAAAAATTGGTACTTTGAAAGATCAACAAAATTGATAATTCTTTATATTGGTTGATTTAAACAAAAGAGGAAAGACTCAAATTACTGAAATTAGAAAAAGAAAGTAGGACACTACTACTGATTTTATAGAAATGAAAGGATTATAAGAGAATACTATGAAAATTTGTATGCCAAGAAATTGATAACCTAGATGAAATGGGCAAATTCTTAGAAACACACAACCTACTGAAACTGAATCATGAAGAAACAGAAAATCTGAAGAGACCTACAACTAGTAAGGATATTGAGTTAGTATCACAAAACTTCCAGCAGATAAAAGCCTGGGACCAGATGACTTCAAAGGTTAAATTTAACATTTAAAGAAAAGTAAACACCAATCCTTCTCAAACTCTTCCGAAATATTGAAAAAAAAGAAGGAACACTTCCAAATTCATTCTACGAGCCCTGCATTATTCTGATAGCAAAGCCAGACAAACACTACAAGAAAATGAACGTACAGACCAATATCCCATATGAATATGGATGCAAAAATCCTCAACAAAAAATCTAGCAAACTGAATGCAGCAGCATACCAAAAAGTATCTACTGTGATCAAGTAGGATTTATTTCTACAATGTAAAGATGGTTCCACATTCAAAAATAAAAATACAATTAATAGGCTGGAATAGAATTAATAGATTTAAGAAACCATACTATGATTGTTGTTAATTGCTTTAGAAAAAGCATTTGATAAATTTCAATGCCTACTTCATAAAAACACTCAACAAAGTCAACTTAGAATAGGGAAAAGTTCAATAATAATGATAAAGTCCACATATGAAAAACCCACAGCTAACATAACATATCAGTGGTGAAAAACTAAAAAGCTTTTCCCCTAAGATGAAGGATAATACAAGGATGCTCACTTACATCACTTTTATTCAACATGTATTGGAAGTTCTAGCCAGTGCAACTAGGCAAGAAAATGAAATAAAGTCATCTAAATTGATAAGGCAGATGTAAAATTATCTCTGTTCTTGGATGATATGATCTTGCATGTAAAAACCTCCAAATATTTTATAAAATAACTATTAAAGAAATTCAGCAAAGTTGAAGGATACAAAATTGACATATAAAAATCAGTTGCATTTCTATGTATTAAAATGAACATTCCAAAAAGAATTAAGAAAACAATGCTATTATAATATCATAAAACAAAATATTGTGACTAAATTTTACCCATAATGCAAAAGACTGATACACTGAAAAACTACAATACATTGCTGAGATAAATTTAAAAAGGCATAAATCATTGAAAAGACATCCCGATGTATTCATGGATCAGAAGAACTACAGTTGTTAAACTGGCAATACTAGCCAAGGCTATCTAGAGATTCAATGCAATCTCTATCAGTCTCAACAGCATTATTTTTGCAGAAATTGATCAATCTACCCTAAAATTCATATGGAATTTCAAGGGATTTCAAATAGCTAAAAAATGTTGAGTAAAAACAAAGTTGGCAGACTCAAATTTACTGATTTCAAAATTTATTGCAAAGTTACTGTGGGTTCCAAGTCTGGCTGTGATTCAGGCTTGCGGCTAGGAATAGAATCCTAGATTTCTAACGTTACATTAGTGTAGTATGGCGCCTGTACCTGGCTCATGTAAACAAGATTCAGCTTATTGTATCACACATGTGTGGCAGAATGCCACTATTATACTCTGATATAGGTGGAGCCTTGTGGTCCCCAAAAGCAGAAGCAAGTTCCCTGCAATAGAAGTGTGCTCCCTGCAATAAAGTTGGTGCCTGCCATTTCATTCTCATGTCAGCCCCTCCTGCATTCTTCCAACTGGGCGTCTCACCACCGAAATCCTCCCTTCTCCATCTGCTTGGCGCTGACAGCTACAATAATAAACCAAGAGTGGTACTGGCGTAAGGACAGACATAGGCTAGTAAAATTATATGAGGATCCCAGAATCAACCCTAGCATATTGTTCAATTAATTTTCAGTGAGGGTACCAAGACCTTTCAATGTGGAAAAGGTCAGTATTTTCAACAAATACTGCTAGGGAAACTAGATGTCTGCATGTAGCAGAATGCAGTTGGACTCTTAGCTTACACCATAGATAAAAATCCACTCCAAATGGATTAAAGACCTAAATATAAAATTTAAAACTATTAGGCTCTTAGAAGAAAACAGGGGAAAAGTTTTGTGACATTGGATTTGATCATGGTTTTGGACACGACACCAAAACCACAGGCAATAAAATAAAAGATGGATAAACCAAAGTTCATTGAAATTAAACATTATTATGTGAAGGATACCATCAGCAAAATAAAAAGATAACCCAAGAATGTAAGAGAATATTTGCATTTACATATCTGATAAGGAAATGATATCCAAAGTATATAAAAAACTCCACTCAATAACAACAACAACAAAAACAACCCAATTCAAAAATGGGCAAAGACTTGAGTAGATATTTCTGAAAAAAAGATATCAAATGAACAATAAAGACATAAAGATGATGAACATCACTAGTCATTTGGGAAATGCAAATCAAAATCATAATGAGATACCAATGGATGGCTATCACCTAAAACAAAACAAAATAAAATAAACTGAACTTGGAAAATAACAAGTGTTGGAGAGAATGTAGTGAAATTGGAACCCTTGTGCATTGCTCTTGGGAATGTAAAATGGTGCAGCCACTGTGGAAACAGCATGGCACAGATAAAGTAGTTAAACACAGAATTATCATATGAGCCAGCAATTTCTACTCTTAGGCATATGCCCAAAAGACATGAAAATAGGGACTCAAACAGATAAAAGTACACCATTGTTCACAGCAGTGCTATTCACAGTAGTCCCAAAGTGGAAACAATCCAAGCTCTCAACCACAGATGAACGGATATAGAAAACGAAGTATTCTGAGAAATGCTGCAACATGATGGACCTCAAAAACATTTTGCTAAGTGAAAGAACCAGACACTAATGGCCAACTATTTTATAATTCCACTTATATGAAGTACCTAGCATAGGCAAATTCACAGATACAGAAGATAGAGATTACAAGGGTCTGGGCAGAAAGAATGAATGGGGAGTTATTGTTTACCATGTACAGGTTTCAATGTCCTCTGCACCTGCCAAAGCACATAAGCCATGGATACCTTTGTGAGAGTTTGTGATGGGCCCTGAGAAGAAGAAAATAAGAGACATGGGATTTCCCCTCAAAAGGGGACCACAGATCAATAGCCTGCCCTGCACAGCTATATTCTTTTTATCCAGGCTGGAGGAGCTTCTGAGGACACAAACATGCTGAGTCCAGATGCTCCTTTGAAGATGCTCCTTCAGCTGTCATCCCCTTTGAGATCTCCTTACTTGCAGAGTTGCCTTGCCCAAGAGCACACCTTTCCAAGGGCAGCCACCTTCAGTGACTGGATGGCCTAATCATCTAGCCCAAATATGGAAAACCCTGAGAGCAACTTTAAGCTCCAAATCTCCACATTTGTCAGCTGAGGCTGTCAGGCCTTTATCAAAGCACCTCTTAATTCCGTTTCTGACCATTTGGTTGTACAGGTGTTAATGACAAGACACTCTCTAATGAGCATCCTGCATAGGTTCTGTCACTGGCCGGGATGGATCACGAAGCTCTGCTTCTCTCCTATATGCCAGTTCCTAACTATGAAGCTCATGTAGGTTCTCTCCTGGGTTTAGTCTCCCTCTTCTCTCATTGGACAAACATACCTGGACTCCTGTCTGCATTTCTTGAGCCTTTCAGGCCTCCTATGACCTATGGACTTTTCCTCATTTTACTCCAACTTCACTTCCATCATTTCCTCTTTCTGTATTATCAACCTCAAGTCAGCAAAGAAGATCTTTCCAAAACACAGATCGAATCCATCTCTCTATTGATAAAGGCCTTTCTTTCAGTGACCCCCCCCGCTCCAAATGCCCTAGAAGTAGAGAACACACCTACATGGGCCCAGGGCCCCAACATTGGCCTGTCCCCCTTCTTCTTCCTCCTCTTCTCTCCCCCTCCCTCCTCACACTCAGATCTTCTGGATTCGTCTGAGACCATCATTACTCAGGCCATTATACAGACCACTCCCTTAGCCTGGGGCTCCCTGCCTTCGAACACCACTGGCCAATATTGGGGGCGTTTGGGAGGGCACATTAATTTTTACCCACTTCAGTCCAATAAATGAAAAAATGAATAAGTAATCTAATGAATGACCTGGGAGCAAACCACTCAAGACCTTCCTGCAGGTTACAGATTGGTTTTGCCCCCAACAAGCAAGGATTCTTAGGGACCCAGCCAGCCTCAGAGTTTTTGGAATTTGTTTTCATATCAGACATTACAGAGTCTGAATTCTGAATCAATTTTCCTATCGAGAATTTTGGTGGGTCAACCCTGGCCCTGAGTAGCCTCCTTCCTTCACTCATAAAATAGGGGTGATAACATTTACTAACAGTTGTAAGGAACATGTAGTGATGAAGCTGCTTCCTCCCCTCATTTTACTCTGGCTAGGGCCATCTTTAGTCTTCCTCTATTGAGTCTATCTGGAATTCTATGGTCTGGACCTTCAAACCAGATCCAGAATCTGGCCACTTATCATCTCCACCCTACCCTACAGGTCCACATCACCATCTTCTCCCTGAATCCCTGTGCCAGCCCCTTTCACTGGTCTCCCCACAGGCTCTGCCCTGCGTCTTTCAACTGTGGTCCTTTTTAAAAAAAGATCTAATCACACGCCTCCTCTGCTCAAAAAACACCCACTCCCTTGCCTCCTTACCTTCTAGTCTAGTCAGGGAGCCTTCTCTGACCACCTCTAGAATGGTCCTTCCATTAGTATTTCCCATCCTCCTGCCCCGATTTTTCTCCTGGTGCTTATCCCCATCTAATACTACTTCCTCTCCCATTTTATCTATTTCTTGTCTCTCCACTAATATGGAAGCTCCAGGAGGGCAAAGACTTTGCTCAGTTATGTTTGCTGCCTTATCTCACTGACCCAAATAGTGGCTGACATATAGCAGTTGCTCAGTAATCATTTGAGGGTGGATGAATTAATAAGAAAACAGGAATGATCAGGACTTCTGGGTGGAAGGTCCCAGAGAACCATGGAGTGCTACCAGTAGAGGTGTCTGACCAGCACTCTGCCACACCCCGAAAGGGCTTATGAGAAGAGAGCTGAGCCATGGAATCAGGGGTGGATCAGTGGCCCCTGCAGTGTAGAGTTCCCAGAGTGTGTGATTCTGTCTTCTTGGCAGTTCACTTCATACTCAATCCTCCATGATTGCATCTGATGCTGTGCTGGGCAAACTACCTACAAACTCCCCATTACAATCTAGTGAGGTAGGTGTGAAGGTCCCCCTGTGGAGATGAGACACTGAGGCAGTGGAAGTGAGGTGACTTGCTCAAGGCCATGTGACTGATGAGTGGAATCTGCTTGGTGCAAGGCTGGGGCTGCCTCCTCAGTGATTGTTACTCCCCTTTCCTCAGACTAGCAAGAGCAGCCACATGAGGGAATGAGTCTCACTCTTTTAGAAGTCCTCATCAAGCTGGCACCCCAGAGCAGCAAAGACTTCTTCAGCCACATGCATGAGCACAGCTCCAGGGAAATGGTGCTAGCTCCCTGGGACCGAGGTGTTTGCTGCAGTGTCAGACAGCATGGAATATCCTTGGTCCTGGAGCCCGACAGGTGTACAAGAGACTTGAGTTGCTCCCTTTCTTCCCCTGTCTTCCCAGTCTTCTGGGCCCTCCACATGGAGCTACAGCTGCATCCAGCTGTGGTCAGAGGGACCAGTTCTGCCTTCCAGCATTTAAGAAGTCGAAGGATTAAGAAGTGTGTGAGGGGATGAGATTGGTGAAAAGTGTGGACACCCTGGCTCAGGAAGCCATTTCTGTGGTGCCTTTTAGTCCCCTTACCTCAAATCCTCTTTGGGAGAGTAAATAAGAGAGCATTCTCCACTATCTAATGTGTGGCAAACTATCTTTGATAAATATTGAGCTAATTACTAGCCCCTCCCACTCTCAGTTTTATCACCCTAAAATAGGAAAATAGAACTTACTCCCTTAAGCTCTCGGGAGGGACCAGTGCTCAGCATATTGTCTGGCCCATAGAAAGTGTTCAATTAATGTTATTTTCATGCCCACCTGTGCCCAGAACCCTTCCCTATCCATCCCAGGGCTAAGCTGTGCCCACACTGGACCTAACAGTAGAGGCCAGGGGTGCGTTCAGGGGCACTGTAAGAGAATGACAGTTGAGAAGATCCTTTGGAGTCACTATTACTATCTGGAAAGACTGACTTAAAGATGCTGTCAGCCCCCTACTATGCTCATCCATCACCAATCCTAATTCTCAAGAAGGGAACCACTACCCCCTGGGCTTTGGTAAGGATCAACCTTCAAGATCTGCCCCGGGCATCTCAGAAGTCTCTCCATGGACTGTGAAGGGAGACCTCTCTTCTGGTGGACAGGGTGGCTTCCAGCTCTGAAAAATTTGCTCAGCAGCTAGTGGGCTGGAATGTATCCCCCCATTCATCAGTCTCTAAGGAGAATCAGAGGAATCAGGGGCAGTACAACCTGGGATGCCGGAATGAGGGCAGTACCAGAAGTTCGAGTTCTCTGACTACCACTAGCTTCTGGGCTACTTCATTCAACCTCTAGGATCTGCCCCCTTTCCAGGAGATTGTATATGCAAACACCTTCCATACTCTACATTTTAGGGTTGTTCTGAGGATGACAGAAGTTCAGTGAAAGGGCTTTGGGAAGTGTAAAGTGTTTCAAGGAGACTATTGATCATTACACCACTGTTACCATTGATAAATAAGGTGTAGTCTCAGCCCAACAGAGGAGCTGAAAATGGAACCAAAGCAGTCTCTTCAAGCCTGAAGCCCCATCCCTCCCACTTCTTCGAGGACCAGAAGATGTCCAATGCACAGCTCAGTTTCCTAGGGACACACCCAGACAGAACACACTGCTCTGAAGGTGCACACAAACAGTGACATCAGTCTCCAGGGTGTTGGAGAAAGAAGCTAAAATCCTCAGCAGTAGCAATGCAAAAGATTTTCTAAGCAATGACTGTGCAAATGCCCAACAGAAGCACATAGCAATCTCTCTGGGGCCCAGTAAAAACAGAATTCATTTGGATGAAAAACAAGACCAAACAACAACAACAAAAAAACAACAAACAAAACCCCAAATCCACCCTGAGCTTCTTCTAACAACTGCTGAGAAGAAGCACTTAGTAATCGCCTGTCCCTCTAGCTGTTTAAGGAGCATCAGGTCACAGATCCTTGCCAAGTTGATGGAGGACTGAGAGTTTTCCAGAAACCCCAAGGTGTCCTTTTATCCTTTCCAAATGAAAAATCTCCAGGGAAAAATGCCTACGGCATTCCTTTTGCATCAAGAACAAGGAAGCCACTGAGGTCTGTTCCTTGGATCAGACCAAGACTGGCCTTCCTTCTCCTCTCTCAAATGCTGGGGCCCCCTTTGGCCATGTTCTGCCCATATTGTCCCTAGGGACAGCAACTCCCTGAGGGACATGCAGGGCTAAGTCAGGGGGTCACTCACTTGTCCAAGATGAAGTAGAGGTCATATGAGCTCTGGCAGGATTTCTTGTCTTTTGTGTGTTTCTCCTGCAGCCAGGCACCTAGGCTGCGGCGGTGGTGGAAGCTTCCCCGGTCCAGGCTGAGGTGGCTGTGGAGGCTTTCCCAACTCAGGCCCAGGTGTTGGAAGTCTCTGGATCCTGAGACGCTGTATAGGAAGCTTCCCTTGTTCATCGGAAAAGGCGGCAGTACCAGGAGGAGGAACAGTGCATGGCCTGGCACCCCAGGGCCACCGGTTCCCATTTTCCTGGCCACCCCTGCTGCCCCACTGGATGCCAGGCCACCTCAGGCCACCTCAGGTTGCCTCCTCCACTGCCTCTGCCTGTGCCCAGGGACCTTGGCCCTTCAGCCCTTTCACCAAGGCACTGTGAGCCTCCACCTGGTACCTGTCCTGCAGGCAGAAGAGGCAACTGGCTGGCTCTGGAGTGAGGGCCCCTACTACCTGCACAGCCCTTCCCCCACCCTGAGGCAGAATGCCCTGTTGTTATGATGGACAGGAAGGTTGGCATGGTGACTTTGTGACCTGCAGCTCTGTTCAATGTCCTGTGTATTGAAAACCCCAGAGAGGAGTCATGGCATCTTTGGAGGGGTGGTAAGAGGGGGCCTCCATTTGTCACTTATCTCAAACCTTCACAGGTAGTCATTAAAGTTCTTGAGAAACCTTGCCTTTTTGTAAACTGAAAGAGCTCACCTGAGGTTTATTAGATAAGTACATCACTGTTGGTGAGAAGGTCAAGGAACTGGGAGACTAGTAGGTTGTAATGGTCATTTGTGTGGAAACTGAAGTAACCCAGGAGATAGAAGGGTCCAAAGGGGAAGAAGGTCTTGAGAGGATGCCCAGTCCTTTGTGCATGAGGGGCATTCCAATTATCTACTGTTGTGAAACAAACCACCCCAAACTTAGTGCCTTAGCAACTAGAACCATATTATTATGTTCACAGTTTCTGTAGACCAAAAATTCAGAGAGGATTGAGTGGAGATGGCTTGTCTCTGCCCCATAGAAATACGTGGTCATAGAAACTCTGAGTCAAAAGTGAATAAAAAACAGACTGGGATTGTGAAAAGTTTTGAAAAGTTTATTTAATTTTATTTCCTAGTCTTTGTAAGCACAAAAGAAGGGCGATATATGCTAAAACCCTTCTCTCATAAGTCTAAAATCTTTCAGTATATATAACTAACATTACAATGATGGAAGTATTGTGCTGGCAGTTGTGCGATTGTTGTTTTTGGAGTAGTATTTAAAATCATGGGATATCTTAAATAAATGATATTTTAGAATTAATGAAGTTTGGTATACTTTTCCCAACAGCATAGTAGGTTTACCTTGTTTCATATCCTTCATGATACCTAGTATTGTCATATTTTATATATTTACCTATTGATTAAACATCTCACTGTGATCTTAATTTGCATTCCCTTAATTACTGATGGAATTGGTCAAGAGGATTGGGTTCATTCATTTTCCTTTGTTTGTGGAGTGCCTGTTCCTATCTGTATCCATTCTCTGATTTGTGTATTTATTTTTATCATAGTGATCCTATAACATTCCTTACACATTTGGGATACTAATCTTGGAACAACTTTTGCAAATATCTTTTTCCAGTGTGTGGCTTCCTTAATTCCCTCTATTCATTGCCTTTTAATAGAGTCAAATTCTCAATTTTCATGTAGTTGAATTTGTCACTTTAAAAAATTTTTAAGATTTGTTAGTATCTTATTTAAAAAATTCTTTGCTAAGGTTTAGCACATTATATCTGAAAAATTTTAAAGGTTTGCTTTTCACATTGAGTATTTAATCTATCTAGAATTAATTTGTAAATGTGATCTGTGCCAGGGACCACATTTCATATTTTCCCATTATAGGAGAAATTGTCCCAGCATCATTTATTGACTTCTCCATCTTTTTCTCAATAATATGCATGCCACCTTTGATGTGTTTCAAGTTCCATAGGTGTGGGTCTAGTTATGTGCTCTCTGTTCTATTCTCTTCATCTGCCCATTGATAGTGTCGATTACACAGTATCTTATTATAGTGTGCACCATTGTATTACTGTTCCTCATTGTCCCTTCCTCTTAATGGAAAGGTTGTGCTTCCACGCCACATTCACGGCAGGCTTAGACTTGATTACACCAATGAAAAGTTAATGGAAGTTAC
This sequence comes from Pteropus vampyrus, assembly GCF_000151845.1. Lineage (NCBI taxonomy): Eukaryota > Metazoa > Chordata > Mammalia > Chiroptera > Pteropodidae > Pteropus > Pteropus vampyrus. The sequence continues at coordinate 12,857,453 of NW_011888801.1, forward strand.
ATGAACCATCTTTGGACAGCATCCTTAAGACTCTAGGTGAGATTCAGGTGAACCCAACAGCCTGGTACCTGAGCAACTATGATGTGTAGTGTCCTCTTGAGAACTCGGGATGGATAGATAGTACATACGGAATAATGAGATATATGAGTGGGAAATAAAGTTTGTGCTTTTAATTGATCAGATTTGAGGGCTTTTGTTACCAGAATAGCCCAGCAGAATCTAATACACACAGTATCAATTACCTAATCTAACAAACACAGACTTCTACTTGATAAGGTAGGCTAAATCACCCACCTCATTTTTCTTATGGTAATTCTTTACTGTTTGCTCTTTATGTAAAATTGAGAATCAGCTCATCAAGACTTCAATCTCCCCAAATACTCTTAATATTTGATTAAATAACATTAAATATGTAGATATATGTGCAGAGATTTGATATCTACATTCTGGACTCCTATCAGTGAACATGATGATGTATTTACTTAGGTGTTCTTCAATAACTTTCATATAAATTTCCCTATGAAGGTATTGACTTGTCATGTGACTTCCCTAAATACTCTATTTTTGTTGTGCAGTAAATGGCATTTTAAAAATAAAGTTTTAAACTGATTACTGCTGTTGTGAAAAAATTATTTATTTATTGATATGTTCACCTGACATATTAAGCTTTTTTATTCTAAAATATTATCCGCAGAGTCACTTGGGTTTCTATGTAAAATTAAAAACAAAAAAGAAAAGAATCGTACTATTATTCTCCAGTGAAATGTTGACTGAAGCTGTGATGGAGGCATTCTTGATTTTCAAGAGAATGCTTCTAACACATCACCATTAAGAACGGTATTTACTGAAGGCTTTTGGTAGAAATCCTTTATTAGACTAGGGATAACCTGGTAAATAATTTATCATACTATTATTGGTTTGCTACAAATCATGAATGAGTGCTGCCTTTTATCTAAATTCTTTTAATGCAATATTGTGATAAATAGATATTTCTTCCATTAATGCATTAATATGGTTAATTATATTAATGCATGTAAAACCAATTTTAACATTTTATAAATAAACCCAACTTGGTTATAATAATTTTTTAAACATTGCTGAATTGAGTTTGCTATTAATTTATATATATATTTTTACCTTTGATCATAAGAGAGGTTGGCCTATAATTTCCTGTTTTTGCATTGACCTTATATGTTGTTGATACTGTAATGCTAGCCTTATAAAATACACCGGGGAGGGTTTTTCCTCTCTTTCTCCTTGGAGAGATTTTAACATAACCCTAATAATCTGCTCTGCACCCCTGGCTCATAAAACATGACCCACACATCTGGCTGCAATTGTACCAATGATTCCTATTTGTGCCAGGACTTGAACAACAACCCTTTTTACCTTGGCCTGTCTCATTTTCCCTGAGTAATTTTCCCAACACTGAATTCTGTGAGGTCACAGAACTCACCATTATCTTGCACATCGTTGCCATTTCACAACTGAAAAGGCTCAGGAAAGGCATAGAGACAAAAGGACAGCTTCAGTGAAATCCAGGTGAATCTTGGGACACCTTAAAGACTTAGCTGGCCTGGTCACTCAGCCAGGAGAAGGATAGACTATCCAAAACTTGGATGGGATCTTCTTGCTATGCATGGAGGATCTGTAGCCCCTGGATCCAGACCACTTGAGCTGACATTCGTGCTGTTACCTTGGTCCTACACACTAGAGAGGAGAGGTTGCAGTGCCTAGGGTGAGTGAGAAGTGGCAAGTGTACCCTCCACCTTGGCCTGGGCACCACTTCCAAGTGCAGATGAAAGCACCATGGGGCAGCCTATTTCAGGGAATGCTGCTATATATCCCAGCTGAGAGGGATCCAGTCTTGTCCAGAGGCAGCTGAGATAGTAGGGCTGTGTTCCAGGAGCTGAGTCTGCAGTTTATGTTCTGGGATGGGTAATAAATATAGAAATATGTGCTTTTAACATTGTGAGGTGGATGAGGTTTCATTTCTCAGAATGTATCACTTCTCATATTGGTCGGTAGATGCTTGGTTGGCAGCCCAGGAGGGTTGGGAGCCAGAGACAGAAACATCCCCATGGTAGGGAAGGCTAGATGTGGTTAGACACCCTGTGAAGTTGAGAGCTCAGTTTCAGAGGGTTTCAAAGATCAGTCATCACTTCATGATTTCATGACTAAGGGTCAGATGAGGTTGGAGAGTCTGGTATTGAAATCAGGTTCTTTTAATAGAAGAAAGAACATGGGTGGCACTGAAATATGTCTGTGAGGCTCAGAGGTATATCGCTGAGTTCAGACAGAAAGAATCAAGAACAAGAAGGGTCTCTTTCAGAACAAAAACAATAGAGTGACAAGGACAAGTAAATAGTGCCCAGGGCAGGAATCCAGAATGAACTGAGACTATTGAAAAAATTGGAAGACAGCAATGGTTCCCTTAATTTGGATGAGAGCAAGGAGAACAAAGGGCTGCACAGATCCACTGGATACCAGGGCAGCTCCTGTCTTATAAAAGGAAGTTTGTATTTTTTGACTACCTTTCACCCATTCCTCCTGGCCCCTTCCCTCTGTCAACCACCAGTCTGTTCTTTATATTTGTGAGTTCAGGTGTTTTTTTTTTGTCTGTTTCTTTTGTTTGTTTTCTTAGATTTCACAAGTGAGGTCATTCAGTATCAGTCTTTCCCTGTCTGATTTATTTCACTATGTATAATTCCCTTAAGGTCTGTGATGAAGTGGCTGCTTGACCTTGCAACAAGTCATTCGATATCATGTATATACCTCCTAACTTGAAATTTTAAGATATTATTCCATATGAGAAAAATATATAGTGGGGATATATCACATTTATTAATTTATTTATGTTGAATCATCCTTGCATTTCAGGGAGAATCTCACTTGATCGGGTGTAAGACCTTTTTAATGTGCTGCTGAATTCGGCTTGCTAGTTGGGAATTTCTACATTATATTCACCAGGGATATTGTAGTTTTCTTTTTGTAATATCCTTATCTGGCTTTGGTATGAGATTAATGTTGGTCTTGTAAAATGAATTTGGGAATGGTTCCTTCTCTTCAATTTTTCTTTTTTAGAAGAGTTTGAAAAGGATTGGTGTTAATTCTTCTTTAAATGTTTAATAGTATTCATCAGTGAATCTATCTAATTCTGGGCTTCCTTTGTTGGGAGGTTTTGGATTACTTATTTAATCCCCTTACTCATTATTAATCTGTTCAGAATTCTATTTCTCTATGATTCAGTATTGGTAGATTGTTTTCTCTAGGAATTTTCCATTTCTTCCAAATTATCCAGTATGTTGGTGTGTAGTTGTTCATAGTAGAATTTTATGATCCTTTGTGTTTCTGTGGTATCAGTTCTAATGTCTTCTTTTTCATTTATAATTGTATTTATTTGGGTCCTCTTTCTTTTTCTTTCTGGGGTTAGTCTAAAGGTTTGTCAATTTCGTTTATCTTTTCAAAGAACTAACTCTTAATATTGTTAATTTTTTCTATTGTCTTTTTGTTCTCTATTTCTTCTCTGATCTTCATTACAGCTTTCATTCTGCTAACTTTGTGCTTAGTTTTTTTCTAGTTTTTTTTTGAAATGTAAAGTAAGGTTGTTTATTTGAGATTTTTTTTCCTCAATGTATGTGTTTATTACTATTAACTTCCCTCTTAAACTGCTTTTGCTGAACCCCATATGTTTTGATATACTATTTCATTTTCATTTTTCAAGATTTTTAAAAATTTTCTTTTTAATTGCCTCTTGAACCACTGGTTAGTCAAGAATGCGTTGCTTAATTTTGATGTATTTGATATTTTTCAGCTTTCTTCATGTTATTTCTAGTTTCATACCATTGTGTTTGGAAAAGATAGTATAATTTCAATCTTCTTAAATTTGCTTAGGCTTGTTTTGTAGCCTACCATGTAAACTAAAAAATATTCCATAGGTCTTTGAGAAAATGTGAATTCTGCTTCTGTTGAATAGGATTTAACGTATATGTCTGTTAGGTCTGGTTTGGTCTACAGCGTTGTTCAAATCTGCTGTTTTCTTATCAATTCTCTGTCTGGATGAGAGAGTAGGGTTGAGAGTAGGGTATTTAAGTCTCCAACTATTATTGTATTACTATTTATTTCTTCTTTCGTTTTGTTAGTAATTGCTGTATATGTTTAGGTACACCAATGTGGGGTCACAAATATTTGCAATTGTTATATCTTATTGATGAATTGACCTCTTTATCATTATCATTATTAGTTTAAATTCTATTTATTGTGACCATTATTAGTTTTAATTCTATTTGTTTGGTTTAAGTATAACAACTGCTGCTGTCCTTTGATGTAATATGTTTCAAATATCTTTTCCCATTTCTTCACTGTCAGTCTTTGTGTGTCTTTAAACCTAAAATGAATCTTTTGTAGGCAGCATATTATCACAACTGATTTTTAAAAATCTCTTCAGCTATTTTATGTCTTGATTGAAAAATCTATTTTTTTATGTTAAAAGTAATTATTGATAGGTAAGGACTTATAATGGCCATTGTTTTCATTGTTTTTTGACTGTCTTGTAGGTGCTTTGTTCTTTGCTTCTTATTTTGCTGTTCTTTTGTCATTTGATGATCTTTTTTGTAAGGATATTTTTGGATTCCTTTTTCATAATCTTTTGTGTATCTACTATAGGTTTTTCCTTTGTGGTTATGAGGATTACATAAAATATATTTGTAATATCTTTTTTAAGTTGATAGCATCTTAACATCTATGACATATATAAATTTTATTCTTTTACTTCTTTGTCCCTCATATTTTAGGTCATCTCTGTTACAATTAATACATTTTTAATATTGTGTATCCAATAAGAAATTATTATAGTTATGGTTTTTAATACATTTTAACTTTTAAACTAGCTAGTGCATGAATTATGCACTAACATTACAATTCTAGAACATCTGACTTTGACAATATGTTTATGATTACCAGTAAGTTTTACAAATACATTATTATGTTTTTCACAATGTTAATTATCTGTTATTTCTGCTTGATGAACATCCTTTAACATTTCTTGTAATGCAGGATACTGCTGATGATTCCCTCAGCTTTTGTTTGATGAGACTATATATATTTTTAATTTTAATTTTTCAATTACAGTTGACATTCAATATTATTTTAGTTTCAGGTGTACAGTATAGTGGTTAGACATTTACATAATTGACAAAGTTATTGTCGATTAGTCTAGTACCCACCTAGCACTAAATATGGTTATTGCGGTATCATCGACTATATTCCATGTGCTGTACTTCACGTCCTGTGACTATTTTGTAACTACCAATTTGTACTTCTTAATTTCTTCACCTTTTTACCCATCCTCCCAAATTGCCTCCCATCTGTCAATCACCGGTTTGTTCTCTGTATCTATGAGTCTGTTCTCATTTTGTTTGTTCATTTATTTTATTCTTAAGATTTCACATATCAATGAAATTATATGGTATTTATCTTTTTCTGTTTGACTTATTTCACTTAGCATAATACCCTCTAGGTCCATCCATGTCATTGCAGATGGTAAGATTTCATTTTATGCCTAATATTCCATTGTATATATGTTTCACGACTACTTTATTCAACCTACTTTATTGATGGAACCTTAGGTTGCTTCCATATTTGGCTTTTGTAAATAACACTGCAGTGAAGAGAGGGGTGCATATATCTTTTCAAATTAGTGTTTTGGTTTTCTTTGGATAATACCCAGAAGTGCAATTACTGGGTCATAAGGCAGTTCTATTTTTAATTTTTTGAGGAATCTCCAAACTGTTTTCCATAGTGGCTGTACCAATTCGCAATCCCACCAAGAGAGTGTAGGGCATTTAAAAAAATTTTTTCTACTTTATTTCTGAGGAACAGCATTGCTGCTCATAGTACTCATGGTTGATAGTTTTTCTTTCATAATTGAAATTATATCATCTCTCTCTCCTAGCCTTTAAAGTTCCTCGAGCAATCTACCCTTAAT
>NW_011888801.1:12863493-12882367 GCF_000151845.1 Pteropus vampyrus
TTTTTTTTTTTTAACTTTGATTATAAAAATTTGATTAAATGTATGTCAATGTAGTACTTTTGGATTCAAGCTATTTGGGTCCTCTGGGCCTTATGAATCTGGATGTCCATATCTCTCTCGATGTTTGGGAACTTCAATCCCATTTTTTTAAGAATTATTTTCTTTTTCCTTTCCATTCTCATTCTGGGATTCCCATAATTCATATATTGTTTCTGTCCTTGCTGTACCATAATTTATAGTCTTTCTTCACTCTTTCTAATTTTTTTCTTTATTTTGTTCCTGTCAGGATATTGTCAAATGATCTATCTTTTAGTTCACTGATTTTTTCTTCTGCTTACTTGATTTGTTATTGATGCTCTCTATGGTATTCTTCAGTACATTCATTATATTCTTCAGCTCTAATGTTCTGTTTGCTCTTATGATGGTTTCTATTTCTTTGTTGATTTTTCATTTTGTTTATGCATTGTTTTCCTAATTTTGTTTAATTGTGTGTCTGTGTTCTTGTTCACTATAATTCTTTAGGAATATTATTTTAATATCTTTGTCAGAAAGTTCATAGATCTCCATTTCTTTAGGGTCAGTTATGGAGCTTTATTAATTTCCATTGGTCATGTTATATTAACCTGATTCTTGTGATCCCTTATTTGTTTTGTTGGTATGCATGCATATGAGTAAGCTGTCTCTTCTTTTCGACTTTACAGGTTTGCTTTGGCAGACGATCCTTCACTAGTCAGCTCAGCTTGACATTCTGACAGACAGCACACTATGTACTTACATAAGTGGCACTTACTATTGGTGTATCTTTTTGGAGGAGGCCATTTCTTGAGCTCAGAGGTCAACAGGGTGTCACTGGATGAGATCATTTGGATAGCAATGCTTTCTCACCCAAGCATGGTGGTAAAGTGAGGTCTGTAGTTGTCTTGATTCTTAGGTTGCTAGTCAGTAGTAGGTGTGGCCATGTATCCATTTCCTTGTCTAGGTAGGGCAGCAAAACAGACTCAAAGGTCCTCATGGTTCATAGCAAGAGATTGAATAAAGCAGATTGTGTACCAAGTTGCCTGGCCATACAGGGTTATTGCTTTTGCACTGAAGATGAGAAGATTTGCTGGCTACAGTCACTGCTTGGGTGCCAATATAAGTGGGGTATTGGGTTGGGCAATGCAGCTTACCAGATATTCTAGTAAGGATTTTACATTAAGGAGAACTGGGGGCTATATTCACCAGTACATAAGGATAGCAATTTGCTTCCCTGCCTGGGTGAGGGTGTACAACAGGCTCTGCTGTCTCATGGCTTGTTGGTTGGGGACTAGAATTAAGCAGGACTGCCCAGCAGGATCTCTGGCCAGACTGAATCACCAGTTCAGCCCTGCAGATGTGCAAAACTCCTAGATGAATTGCTACTCAGAGACCACTGAGAAGAATACATGGTCTGCCAATATCTAAGTTCTGCTTGCTGGAGAACCTGCCTGCCTTCTCCACCTCAATCCATTCCACTATCAAGCATTGCAGATTTTCATATAATACCACTTAGGAGTGACCAGAGTGGGCCTCCTGAGAAGTGTCCCCTAATGTTGGGGGAAGCTGAATGTTCCTTATTGGGCTTTATTTTTTCATGGAAAAAACCATAAGATATAGTGGGGTGATTCTCTATGAAATGCTATAATAGCCTGGCATAGGGACATGCAGTGTGCAGCCATTCCTATGACCTTTTAATGTGGTCCTCTGACTTTGTGGTTCAGTAGGTTATTTTAGCCTTACTCCAATGTTCTGGGGTTTTCAAAATGGTGATGTTTTCATGACTAGTCCTAAGCATATTAGTGTGGAAGGAAAACTCAATCAAACTGATAAAGTTTCATTGAGAAGGTATCTGAATGATTGGGTGGTCCAGCTCTGCCAGGGGAGGAAGAGATTTTAACTCAGGAAAGTGGATGCCATGAATTTCCTCCATATCGTGAGAAATATTAAGGGCATGAAGTAGAATTAACCTTTCTGAAGAAGGTACCAGAACCTTTTCTGTTGGTTTCTTGGAGGTTATGTGGGTGTTGGGCCTGGGATGAATCTATGTGTGGTTGGCAGCCACCTTCCTGAGAAAGCTCATGTGTGCCAACACCATGGTTTGCAGAGGTAAATGGCCCAGGCATGGTTTCTACTCTGACAGCCCTGAGCTCTCCAACTACTTTTCGATGTCTCTGAACTCATATTCCCCTCCTCCGCTGGGACAAGGCAGGATGACATTAGCTACTGGCACCTGAGTCTTTACCAGGGTCTTGGCCCTGATCTGAGCACATTGCAGCACATACCATCAGTCTCACAGTCACCTGTATAGGACCTGTATAGGTCACCATTGTCCTCATCTTTTCAATGAGGAAAATGAATCACAGGGAGATTAAGTAACTTTCCCAAGAGATTTAGTAACAGCCAGTGAGTGATAGACACAGGATTGTATTAATAGTTCAAAGACAGTTTGGGATTTTTTCAAACAGTAGAATTTGACTGAAAACCCAGGTATCTCAGCCCTTGGTGAGAGATGATGACCAGGCTGTGGGGAGTGGGAATCATCCATGGCTATAGCCACAGGACACCAGGGTGCTTTGTCCTGCAGGAGCAGTATAGATACATCTCATACAGAGAGTGATGCTCATCAGGTAACAATCTCTCATGCTAATCAGCAACAAAATCCAACTCCTTTTGACTTTAAACCACAATCGAACATATATGACCAATTAGTACACAAAGGTATCTTATTTGTTTTGGGATTTTGGTGCTTTAGAGTTTGGGCTATGGGGGTGGGAGTGATAAGGTAGTTCTGCAGAGTGCCCGGGCAGGGGAAGCGATCAGTGGCAGCATCCTGAAGGTAGGCTGAGAGCATATGGGTGGGGGTTGATGGCACCAAGAGCAACAGCTGTTGAGGGAGAAGTACTCCTGGCTGGGTCCAAGGCAGAGCTTTGGGCTGCAGGGCAACTGACCAAGATAAGGCTTCATTAGTGTGAAGTTGATGCACCTCCTCTGTAAGGAAGATAAGAAAGAGGTCATTGAGAATCCAATGGAATTGAAACCAGAAGGCTGTGATTTCCTTGACTCAAAAAGGTTGGGGTCAGAATCTATCAGGACCATAGAGAAAGTTTTGTGATGCCTTTTCCCTCTCTGGGTGCTGGCCTCCAGCCTGGGCTCCTCTTTGAAGACTTGGCTTAGTTGTTGGACCTCTGTTCTGCCTTCCCATAGTCAGCCTCAGTGTCCTAACTCTGGACTCCCTGTAGAGCTTGTCTGCTCCCTGCTAGAATGAGAACTTGAGAAGCAAGGACAAGTCCTGAATCTCCCTGCAGCTCCAACATTGTCATTCTTTCTAGGTGAGTGTGTGTTGAAGATATGAGCCATCTCCATATCCCTTAGACCTGGCTAAAGGCAAGTAAGGCAATGGTAGTTGGGGCACCCTCCAGTGCGTGACAGGCTCTGTGAAGGCCATAGAACTCAGGGCCTCTTAGAAAGGGACAAGAATAGTATAGCACAGAACTTCTAAATGGCCATTTGCTCACTTACTGAGAGCCAGTGTTCCTTGAATGTGGCCAATGCATCCCTCACTATAGATCTGGAGGATGACGGCATCCTCCAGGATTCCTGGCCCAGTATGTTCAAAGGGTCTAAGCATGGAAAAGCTTAGGACAGATGATTCCTAGATCAGGCAGGAGCACCACACTTCTTGGGTCCTGGGGCCTGAGTGGGGCAGACTTCTAGTCATTTGGGGGTAACCACCATGAGATCAAGAGTGCTGACCCCAAATGGGACAGGATAATGAGATGGGTGAAGTCAGGCCTCAGGATTCAAGTCCAGCTCTGCCACTCCCAGCCTTTGTGACCTGGGAGAAGTCACTCAGCCACTCTATGTATCAGTTTTCCCTTGGTAAAACTAGAGTAATAGTTGTACCTACTTGTGGAGTTAGTGACAGGATTAAAAGAGTAAAAACATGTAAAGTTCTTAGGCTACCAGCTAATTCATGGGAAAGATTAAATAAAAATTAGCCATCATTATGACTAAATTTCCAGGACAATTGTAACAATTCTGTTTCTCCCCAAATCACAGGCAATGACACAAAGAGGGAGTCTTTACTACCTGGTAAAACCAGAGTGTGCTGGTCAGACAACATTGGGGTGGGGGGAGGGTGTCACCATGCTCACCGCTACTTCTGGCACCTGAGTGACCAACTGAAGAGATGCTCAATGAATGCTGTGGAGTCAGCAGACCCACAGGGTCAGGTGGTCAGTGGGAAGAGATAATGGACTGTGTGCCCAATAGAACTCGCTGGACTGCCTTGCTCTCTAGCTCTTTTTACTTAAGTTGGGAAGTATGGAGTAATGCTTTAGATAAGAGTTTCCTCACACTCTTGAGACCACATGTAAGGGAAATGCAATGGTATCATGTCCATCATCAACCTGGGAGGCTCCTGAGCCACATTTCTTCACGTATTGAGCATCCTCATTGGCAGATGCCTAGATAGGACTCTCTGATCCACAGTCTCAGAGAAAAACTGTCAAAGGCAAAAAGCAAGGCCTTTAGCCCATGGGGAGCATCATGTGCCTCTGCTTACCTGGTTGCAGCTTTGAACAAAGTCACACAAGGTATCCAGTTTGCCCTGAAAAGCAGATGTAGCTGTGAGGAAGCTCTAGGCACGAACACTGCCTCCAGAAAGTAGAGTCCCCTCTGGCTCATGGACAGATCCTGAGGGTTCTGTCCCCAGGAACTTGCGGAGACATCACTGCAGCCTAGACCTGGGGCAGGAGCGAGGCAGCTTGTATGTTTGGGAGTTTGGCACTGTGGGTCACACGTTCTTTAGGATCTGGAACTCATCAGTATTTTTTGTGTAGAAGTCTGGGACTACTCTTAGAGGAAAAGTTCAAATGTTGGAGGCAATTTTTTGGAGCCAAGGAGAGATCCTGAAGGGAAAACATAGATGGGCACGGGGGACCTGGGCAGGAGTTGAGCAGGATGATGAAGGCATGTACTTGTGGGGCACGTGAGGAGAAGGCAGGGAAGAGGACCCATGTTCTGCTCAGGAGCATGTTCTTGTTACTGGGTGTGGTAGACAGTGAAGAAAGGGAAGGAAAAACAAAGACTAGGACTGACTCCGGACCCAGTGGTAGAAGCATCATGGCTGTAGGACCCTGCCGTTCTGAACTCTCTGGGAATTGGTTGTGTGTGTGTGTGTGTGTGTTGGGGGGGGGGGGTGTGTGTGTGTGTGTGTGTGTGTGTGTGTTTGGGGGGGGGGGTGAGTGGGGAGCGGGGGGTGAGGTCAGGCCCTGTGAACAGATGCAAGGCTCTGGCAAGTGATTTCCTCTTTATCTAGAAGGTATGTCATGACTTCTCTATGCCCCAACACTGACTGTCAGAGGTGAGGCAGAACCAGCTCTCCAGCTGCCATCTAAATCCCAAGGAGGAAGCATGGATCTGATAGGGAAAGAGGCAGGACTAGGGGATGGAGATAAACTGATCAGAGAAGGTGGTGATCTTTATTCCTCAAACCAGCCACCTGGGCTGAGCCTTCTCTATCCCTGTCACTTCATGCTCTCCTCTCTTCACCCCTGCCAGGTTGGATTCTCTCTCACCAGAATGGACAATAGGACCTCCTGGAGAAAGGACATTTACTCCAGTCTCCCTCTACCATGCATTCCTTGTTGCTGCATATCAAAGGGACCCAAAGACAATGCTGTGAGGGCATTCTGCTGAGGAGACTTTTGTGAGAACAGTAGAAGCCATTGGCATTTCTGAGTAGTATTAATGGTGGTATAAAATTGGCTCAGAACCTTTATTTTTCTGACTTCTGCCAGTTTATCAGTGATTCAATTTGTTTTTACTCATTTATCTACTGATCAATGAAACCCAAGCCAATGGTGGAGCTGATGACAACCTCTGTGAGAACCAGGGACTGGCCAACTGTGAGTCAGCCACCAACATCCCTTAACCAGGCTTGTTCCAAGGGGAGACTCTGGAGTGGGGACCCAAGAGCTCAAAGTCCATTGCCTATAATTCTCATCTCACATAAGCCACACCTTTGGGTCTCAGGCTTATGTGACATGAACAAGCTGTCTTTCTCCTCCTACACCCTAGACTGGGTATCACGGCTCCCTTCTTAAGAACCCTTCTCACCTCCATCCTTCGTATCCTGTTTTCTTGGCACCCGCAACAAGAGATAATCACAGTTGGACATGTTTTTATCTCCTAGGAAGAGAAAACACTGTCTTCTTCCTTGTCTGGCAGCCACTGGGTACAACACATGCCATCTGTTGCCCCGACACCTGTCAGGTTTTAGCCACTTGGTACATATTTACTGGAGAAGTTAAGGAAAAAATGAGTGGCAGCCTGTACATAACAGAATGTGGGAAACACAAGCAAACTCTTTTTAGTTTGCAAATATGGCTCTTTCTAGGAAGGCCAGAAAATTCTTTCCTGTTCTTGGTTTACCTGAAGCTGCCCTCATTGGAGAAGCCTGGTCTTGGAATACATGATGTAATGGAGGGCTGTCAGGAGGGTGAGCATTAGCAGGGTTGTATTCACCCAACTCTGGTGGATCCAGCCTCCCCACAGGCCACACTGCAACCAGCACAGCAACCTTCTGGGACATGTGCTTGGAATCTTAGGCCTGTTTTCCACCAGTTCCCAGGCCATGTCCCCCCTGTTTCTGGGATACCATGGCCCAGGTACAAATGCTTCTTATGGGTCCCCATCCTGGAAAGCTACAACATGTGCACCTAACCCTTGGTCCCTGTGCTCATCTGGTCTGAGACTCCCTCACAGCTCAGTGCCAGATCACAGTCTGTCCATCCTTCTCAGCCCTGAAGTCCTTACAGGCCACCCCCAGCCAAGCCCCTTACTCTGGCAGGAGACAGGGAGAACACCAAGGAGTTGGAGCTTAATGTACACCAGCGCTCGGAGTGGGGACCAGGACCCTGACCTGTGGCTCCTTTTCCTAAAGCTCAACTCCTCCTGGGCAAGATACCTCCTACAAACAGTCCTTTGGGAATTGACAACAAAGCACCTTTTCTTTCAGTAGGGATCATAGAAGTGGCTGAAACAGGCTCTCCCAAGCTGTTAATGCAGTGACAAAGGCCCCGGATCAGACTGTGTTGTGAACACAAGCACAGGGAGGGTTTTGTCTGGGTGGCGTTTTGTGATTTCCTAGTCCTTCTGGGGCTACCCCTGCTTTTGTTACCCTCTTCTTTCTCCCAGCTTTCTCCCCAGGTAGGTGGATCTCTTGGTGTGTGGGGCGGAATAGCCCCACAGGCTGCCAGAAGTCTCATTGTCAAAGGCATAGTGCACATTGGGCTTGCTGACGACATCAAGACAAAACCACAACTTATCTTTATCAGTTACACTGATGGTGGTACTTTGATGGTCTAGAATGATAAAGAGACATAAGTACAGCTGGAAGGTGTGTGGAGGTCTCTGGCTCAGCCATGTAGACAGGGGGGACCCTGCTCTTCAGCAGCAGGACTGAACATGGACTTTAGGGTGTCATTTTGGGTGCCCACTGCCTGAGTGTTCATGGCCAACAGGCTCCATCTCCCTGAGCCTCATGCTCCTCAGTTATCAAAAGAGAATCAACAGCTTCCTGTGGGGGTCGATGGGATACAGCCAGACTAAGGAGTCTGGTCCCTGGTAGAGGCACCACACGTAGTAGTTTTTCTCAGCTGCCCACCATCATATGAAGACAGAGCACAGGGCTCACTCTCCTTTCTCTCTCCCCTGCATCTCCATCCCCATGCAGCCCTCCTTGGCTTCGCAGCCTTCAGGGATGATATTCTCTCCCACCCACAGGCTTTCTCTCTTCAATGCTCCCCCCATTTGCAGAAATTGGACCTGCTTGCTTCTTGCTGGTTTGCTCTGTTCTTTTACCCTTCTGCTTTTCCTCTTTCTTCGTCCAGCTCACTGGCCTATGTCTTTACAAACCCAGGTAGCCAGTGCCTTTGCTTCCCACCTCCCAGGGGCCAGTCTCTGTCTTTTGCTGTTGCTCTGGTTTTACAGGGCACTTCCCACACCCTACAAAGTTGACATTTTCCCCTCCATAGTTCCCCCGCCCCTGGAACCAATAACAGACCAGATACCAGACTCTGAGCTCCTGCAAGGATGGTGGTCACCTCATTTCTGTCCCTCTGTGCCCATCATGGGGTCCAGTACATAGTGGTGCTTAGTAATGACTGAAGAATAAATAACAGAAGGCACTAGGGATATGCAGAGACCCATGTTGGTTTTCAAAGACACAACTGCCCCAGAGGTTACAAATCCTCCTACCAGCATCATTTTCCCTCTGGGGCTGTTCGTGCCTCCTGTGGAACCACTTCTACTTCCTTCACCAGCAGTGATCTCCGCCAGGCCTAACATCCAACTTAGTCTTCAGACACCTGTCTGCTGTGAGGCAGCTTTGTTTTCAAGGGTCTGAGGTAATTTCTACCCAGGTCCAAGACAGCCCATAGGCCACCTCTCTGAGGCAAGCACTAGGCAGTAGGCCCCTGAGAATCCCAGGCTATGTCTGTGCCTAGGAATGCCTGACAGAGTTATGTACCTCTAACTGCTTATGTAATGATATTGTAGCTGATGAGAAGCTTCCCACAGACAGGATCATGGACCAGGCAGGTCATTGTTACCTTGGGATGGTTAGCAGTGAACCTTGGTCACAGAGCTGTGTGGGCAGGAGTCACTCACCCTCTTGCAGCACCGGATGCAGCAGAACAGCAACGGGAACATGAGCAGAACCAAGATGAAGCCAACCAAGTACAGATTGCCCATAGTGGGTATGAACTGTGGGGGAGGCGGTGGGCGAGGCGGCAGGGCAGATGGTTGGGCAGGTGGCTGGTGAGGGGGCGAGATAGGTGGCCAGCGAGGTGGTGTGACAGGGGGTAGGGCAGGTGGTGGGATAGCTGGTGGGGCAGGTGGTGGGGTAGCTGGTGTGACAAGTGGTGGGGTAGCTGGTGTGACAAGTGGTGGGGTAGCTGGTGGGGCAAGTGGCGGGATAGCTGGTGGGGCAGATGGTGGAGCAGAAGTTCGGATAAAAGGTGGGGCAGGTGGTGGGGCAGAAGTTCGGATAGAAAGTGGGGCAGGTGATTGGGTAGTTGGGGAGACAGTCGTCTCTTTATCCTGCAGAAAGCACACATGCCAAAAGTCTGTGATGGAACTGGGTGGTCTTTCCCCAGGTGGCTACCACCACGCATCACCAACCAACTGCCTTGTCCAAGTATTTCCCTTCTCCTCAGGTTGCCTCGCTTTCAGGGATTATGGTGGAGCTAGGTGACTAGGGCTGGAACTGGAACCAATGGGGAGCCATGAACTACTGATCAAGAGGCTCTGTCCCAAAGTCCTGTCAGGGAAGTCTGGGATACTCCATGGAGTGACAAGCAAGCTCTCACTGCAGGCCTTGGCTAACAAGACAAGTATTTTGTGGGAACCACAACTGCTAGATACTCAGATAAGTGAGGGAGTGCTGCTGGGGCCCACTGAGAGGTGGGGGTGCAAGAGCAGAGGTGGGAGACCCTGCTCCATCTCCACATAGCCTCTCTCTTCACCTCTAGGAACTGCAATCTTGGGCAAAGCTACTCAATCTCTTTGAGTCTCTATTTGCTCATCTGTAAGGAGGAAATGAGTGGGTACTTGTGAGGTTTAGAGAGAATTTGTAGAAAGTCCTAGCACAGGACAGGCCCATGTCGGGGCTTAAGGAATGGGATCTATTGTCTTCTTGTTTTTAGAATCAAGGGCATCTGTGGACTCACATGCTGCACAGCCCTCCCCTAAACCCAGAGCTGTGCTGTCAGAGAAAACTGAGAGGGGAGGGTGAGAGAGCCTGTGCTCAGGAGACAAGGCGGATGAAAGGAGAGGGAAAGTCGAGGCTGATGGTGATGTCGCTGTGCTAGGCCTGCAACCAAAAGGCTGCTCAAGTTGTTCTCTGTGCTTGTTGAAAGGTGGGACTTCTGATGGGCAAATGTGTCAGTTCAGTTTGCTGACCTGTGAGTGGATATCCAGGGACAAGTGAAGACAGATACAGATGGAGGCATGTCAGCACTTTTGAACCCTCACAAGCTGGAGGGTTGATACTGGACATAAAAGTGGTGGTGGCAATTAGGTACAAGGGAACCTCCTCTCAATCACTTCTCTTCTCCATGCTAATGTTCCCTGTTGCCCATGTCATGCTTCTGGGTTAAGTGGCCCACATGATGTGGAGCTCCAAAAAGTGGGTACCTGTGGAGTAGCACCTCATTTTCAGGTGCCCCTCTATGGGCAGAATCCCTGGCCTTTTCTACAGCCCTGAAGTTTCTCCACAAATAAGAGAGATAATCTTCTTGTGGAGGTCAGAGAGAGTTAGAGAGGGACAGCTGAAGAGCAGTAGAAAGGATGAGAGGAAGAAAGGAGACTGATGACATCTCAAAATGACAGCTAGTGTTCCCCAAGCAGGCTTGGGGACTAGGAGCTGTGATGATCATAAGTATGTTCAGAGCCTTTCCACAGCCTCACCAGTTCAATGGGAGCATACTCTGACTATACTGGGCCACTGTTGGTCTTACCCTCCAGATCCCCTGTTCCTCGGCCTGGATTTTCAGGGTCCATTTGCCCTAGAGGTTCTGGACTCTGCCCCTAGCACATATTCTCCTAGTTTCTCCCACTTTCCTCAGTTGGAATCCAGATGGATTTTAAACTCACTTCTAGGCCAGGGGAGGTGGCAAAGTGGGGGACAGAGTAGTAGAGCCTCGGCATAATTTTTGGAGTCTGATTAGAACTCTAATTAATTGATCTTCCCATGTGCCTCAATGACACTTGGTTCACACAAAAAAAGGAGTTCTGCAAAACCTTGTTAGCTGGTTATACCCAGGTGTCTTGTAGACACACTTCCAGGGTAATACCCAAACCTGAAGGGAAAGGATAGCTCTTCCACGAAGGTCTAAGGGCCTAGAATGGGTTGTGAGGTGGCTGTCTGCACAAGCTACCTTCTGGGCCTTCCTGGGATCTTGCCTCCACAAGGTGTCTTTCCCTCTAGTGCTTTGCACAGGCTCATCCTAATACTCACACAGTCTTTACTGGTGACTTTCAAGGTTATGTTTTCAAAGCTGACACTATTGTCGAGGCTGTATTCAACGATGACCACCCTAAAGAACCAAAAGAGTAGATGGTGACCGCCTGCCTGGATAGACATGGTTCTTGAACTTGCCTCTACCTGTAGGGTACAGCTCTCCTCCAAAAGCAGATAACATGGGTAAGGAGAATTTATCCAAGGCACTACAAGGTTAATTTTTGCAAGGAAGACTGACAAGGCAGTGGGGAGACCTGCATGGGGTCAGATCCTCTTGTGGCCATGATATAAGTGACCAGGATAGTTGCTTGGTGTCACTATTGCCGCTGTTCTGCATTTGTAGAATATGTTGGCTTAGCATGAAAAGGCTGCCAGGAGCAAAGTTACCATCCTTTGGGCACATCATCTCCCCCATCCTGCTCCCTCAACAGAAACAGGTCACAGCAGATCCCTGAGCACCTTGAGGGACTACCACCAACAAGGGTGATTTTGGAGAGTTCCCTGAAACCTCCCAGAGACAGGCAAGCAGTGTCCAGGCAGAGGTGGCACCCCACATTATAGATACTTCATGGGGCTCAAAATTGCCCACCTTCTTCCAACTCAAAATACTTACTGTCCAGCTTTCTCAAATACATGTCCCGGGCATATTAGTTTTTCACTTGTAATATTAGTGGATTTTTTGCCTAAAAGACAGTCACAAGAGAATAATGTCAATGGATATGTCCATTTACCCATTTCCCTTCTGCCTGACCTGAGCAAGCAGAGGTAACATTTTGGAAGATGCCAGTTTCTCTTCTCTGCTTTACTTCTGAGCACATGCCATGCTCCAGGCACCATGTAGTGTTCTGGGTTTAATGGGAACGATGCAGGCGGAGTCTCTGCTTTCAAAAGCCTTATATTTCAGAGATTGGAAAAAGACATAGATAATGAAATAACAATGAACAAGGTAAATGCGCAAGAGTGAAAAGTACTGTGACATCAATAAACAAGGGATAGTGAATGGAGGAGAAGTGACAGCTGCTTAGAAATGGGTGACCTATGCTATCTTTAAAGATACGATTTCTCTTTAAGAAACTGACATATTTATATATGAAATACATCGATGTCTGTTGCTTCAAAATAATTAATGGTAAAGGTATCAATTAAATTATATTTATCAGAATTAATAATTATGATAAGTAGGGTGGTGGCTGTTTCAAGTTCATTATACATTTTTTCCTACTTTTGTATATTGCTGGAAATTTCTATTAAAAATAAGATCTTTCTAAAGAGACGGTACTGGAACTACAAGCAGATGAGGGAAAGCCAGAGAAAGATCCCATAGAAGAGTGTCCGGGCCATCAGAGTGCATGTACCAAGGCCCTGAGGCATAACTTGCCATGCTTGTTAAGCAGGCAAATAGGAGAACTGGGGGGGATCCACATGGATCTTGGGAAGACGTTCAGGTTTTAGTATAAGTATAATGCATCAGATGAGGTGCTGGCCAGATCTAGATATGTTTTGGACAAAGGGGCAATAGGACTTGCGGTGGACTGAATGTAGGGATGAAAGTGAAGAGGAATCAAGGGAGATGTGCAGGTTTTGACCAGAGTGATGGGGTAAATGGTGGTGCTCTTCATTGAGATGGGAGGCTTGAGCAGGGAATTGGGGCTTTCTTTGTTTGTTTTTGTTTTCTGTTATTTTGTGGGGGTTTTGGAAGGTGGCATTTCAGCAGCTCAGAACAGTTCCATAACTTGTAGCTGGGATACCTTCTCGCTCTGGGCCCAAACTCTTTTTACATCCTTGGACTATAGCCATAGGTCCGGGTTATTCCATACAGAATGGTCATTTCCACATGAACCAGCTTTTCGGTTCTAACTCAATTGTCAGATAGGCTATGAACTCTTGAATTATTTTACCCCTTCATTGGTGCCAATAATGAAAGTAATCACCAAATATGGTTTGGGGAAAGGATTTGTGTCTGAAGGGTAGAATGGTTGGGATTAGTGGGAAAAAATTTCTAAGAATGTGATTGTCTTTCCCATAGGGTGTTATAGTCCAGAACCAGGAGAACAAGGTGGCAGCAAAGCATGTTTGACAAGAAAGGAGTTCTCAAACCAATGTTGATTAAACCAAATACTTCAGCTGCCACTTTTTAAAGATTTTTTAAGTTATAAAATCGTTACACTATTAAGACAGGTAGTATAAACGTATAGAAACATTGATTTAAAAGTTCACTGTAGTGCTATTTACAATAGCCAAATTATGGAAGCAATCTAACTTCCCATCAGTAGATGATTGGATAAAGCAGATGTGGTTCTTATAGACAATGGACTATTACTCAGCCATGAAAAAATGAAATCTTACCATTTGCAACAACATGAAGGAATCTAGAGAGTATTACGCTAAATGAAATAAATGAAAAACTGAAAGACAAATACCAAATAATGATACTTATATGTGGATCTAAAAAGCAAAATAAATAAAAGACAAAACAGAAACAGATTCATAGATTCAGAGAACAAACTGATGGTTGCCAGATGCGAGGAGAGTTCGGGGACTATGTGAAAAAGCTAAAGGGATTAAGAAATAGAAATTCGTAGTTATAAGTAGTTCTGGTCAAGATGGTGAAGTAGGTAAACACTGTGCTTGTCTCCTCTTGTGAACACATCAAAATTATGACTAAACTACAGAACAACTATCATTGAGAATTGCCTGTTGTCTATCTGAAAAGATTTTTAACTAAGGATATATAGAAGAAACCACTTGAGACGAGTAGAAGGGGTGGAGATGCAGAATGAGTTGGTCTCAGACCCACATGTGGCGGTTAAAACTTGGAAGGGATATCTTGGCTGTGGAAGCCCCGCCTTAGGAACAGGGGATCACAGCCCCGCATCAGGCTCCTCAGTCAAGACACAGGGTTCCAGTGTCAAGAAAAGAAGTCCCCACAATTTCTGGCTGTGAAGACCAGTGGAGATTGTGGTCGAGTGAGATAGAGTTCTGGTGAAGTCCCAGGCATTCCTCTTAAAGGGCCATGCATGGACTTACTAACAAATTCACTCACTCTAAGTTCCAATGCTGGGGCAGCAACTAGAAAGGTGCCAGGAACATAAAGCAAGGAACTAAATTGTCTGGCTTCAGGGTGGGGGCTGGAGGGACAGCTTTCTCTCAGACAGAGATGCAGGCAGAAACCACAGTTTCTTTTTTGAGCTCTCCCCTCATCCAGCATGCAGATGCAGGTGGCCACCATATCTTAGTCTCTAACTCTGTTCACCTCATGCTGGTGATTTCCTGAGACTCTGCTCCACCCAACTTGTGTGCCCACCCAAGCTGCTTCCAGTGGCTTTTCTATACAAGTAGCCTGTCTTGGCTCATGATGTGGACTTTTTTAAATTCTCCTCAAGGTTCTCAAACTCCAAACAAGCAAGATCTAGCCACAGCATGCCCCATACTGCTTGGTAAGCAACCCCAAGCTCAGCACTAGTGGCTTTCAGACTCGGTTCACAGCTTAGTCCAGTCCACGCACCTCCAAGCCTAGCAAAAGTGGCAACCATCTGCAGATGACTCTGTAGCTCTTGCCATGTAGCCTGGGGAAGGGCAGGCAGTATTTGACCTTGGCCTGCAAAATGGCTCCTCCTAAGAGGCCCAGGAGCCAACACACATATTGGCTAGCTCTAGACCACACCAGAGAGCCACTCAACCATCTGCACAAAAGTCACACCCAAAAGGAAGATTGGGAAAGCACTAGAGTCCCACTAAAGTGAATCCTGCTCCAAATCCAACTACTACACAACAGCTCCTCTACTGTAGTCATGGCCAGCCCTCACAACAAAATAGCTTCACGGTCAATCCCACCCACTAATTTTCCAACAGCAACCAAGACTCAACTACAACAAGAGAGCACACACACAACCCCCATAAGGGAGCACCAATCTCAGGTGATGAGGGAAACCATGCCACTGGGCCCCAGAGGACACCTATTACATAAGGACACTCTACTAAGACTGGGAAACATAGCAGCTCTACCTAATACATAGAAACAAACACAGGAAAGCAACCAAAATAGAGGGAAAAGAAACATGTCCAAAGTGAAAGAACAAAACAAAGCTCCAGAAAAAAAAATAAAAAAACTAAACAAAATAGAGAAAAGAAACTACTAGATGCAAAGTCCAAAACACTGATTATAAGAATGCTCAATGATCTCAATGAGAGCTTCGGCAAAAAGATAAGAAAAATAAAAATGGAATCAGTCATAAATGAAGAATACAATAACTGAAATAAAAAAATACATTAGTGAAAATCAACAGTAAGTTAGATGAAGCAGAGAATTAAATCAGCAATTTGAAAGGTAAGGTAGCAGAACACAGCCAATCAGAGAAGCAAAAGAAAAAAAATCTGAAAAAATTAGGCTAGTTTAGGGGGCCTCTGGGCAGCAGTTAATGTACCAACATTTGAATCATAAGGGGTACTAGAAGGAGAAGCAAAAGAGAGCAAGAAATTGAAAACTTATTTTAAAAAATAATGGTAGAGAATTTCCCTAACCTGGTGAAAAAATTAGACATTCAAGCCCAGGAAGCACAGAGTTCCAAACACCCCAAAGAGGTCTGCACTAAGCCACACCATAATTAAAATATAAAAAGTTAAAGACAAAGAGAATTTTAAAAGCAGCAAAAGGAAAGCAGTTTGTTACCTAAAAGGGAGCTCTCATGAGACTATCTACTGATTTCTTCATAGAAACTTTGCAAGCTAGAAGGGATTGACACGAAATATTCAAAGCGATGTAAAGCAAGGACCTATAACCAAGATGACTGTACCCAGCAAAGCTGTCATTATGAATTGAAGGACACATAAACAGCTTCTCAGATAAGAAAAAAAAAAAGTTAAAGGCATTCATCACCACCAAACCAATATTACAAGAAATGTTAAAGGGACTTCTGAAAGAAGAAGAAAAAAAGTTCAACAATATGAATAATAAAATGACAATAACTACATATCTATCAACAATTACTTTAAATATAAATGGGTTAAATGTTCCAATCAAAAGACATTGGGTGGATAAATGGATAAGAAAACAAAACCCTCACATATACTGCATACAGGAGACTCTCTTAGGATAGAAAGACACACACAGACAAAAAGCAAAGGGATAAAAAAGGATATTTCATGAAAATGAAAACAAACCAACAAAAAGAGCTATGCTGGCAATACTTATACCAGACAAAATAGACTTTAATACAAAGACTGTAACAAGATACAGTGGACCCTGCAATTCTACATCTGGGTATTTATCCGAAGAAACACAAAACACTACTCTGAAGAAACATGTGCATGTTAATCTCTGTATTCATTGCAGCATTATTTACAACAGCCAAGATATGGAGGCAACCTTGGTGTCCATCAATGGATGGATAGATAAAGAAAAATTGGTACATATACACAATGGACTATTAGCCATAAAAAAGAATGAAATTTTTCCATCATCAAAAACATGGATGGACCTAGAGGGTATTGTGTTGAGGGTATTGGATAGAGAAAGACAAATGTCACATAATTTCACTTATATGTGGAATCTAGAGAATAGTATAAATGAACAAACAAACAAACAAACAAAAAACAGAAACAAGCTCATAGATATAGAAAGCACGGTTGCTGGGTGGGGAGGCTGGTAGGATGTGTGAAGTGGCAGATTAAGAAGTGTAAACTGGTAGTTACAAAAGAGTCATGGGTTGTAAATTATAGCATAGGGAATATAGTTGATAATATTGTAATAACAATGTATAGTTCCAGGTGGGTACTAGACTAAGTGGGAGAGTCACTTCTATAAAATAATATCGAATGCCAACTCTAATTGAAAATAAAAATATTAAAAAAAATAATTTTTTGTTTAAGCTTTTCTAAATATCTTAAAATGTTTTTCTAGATGTTTTAATCAGAGGAGAATGAAATTAAAAACAATGAAATCAATCCTCAGTGCATCAGAACTCCTGACAATAAATAGCATTGCTTGGACACTTCTGGCAAGCCCCTAGTTGGGTGCGGGTTTATGGTCTGCTGAGAGACCCGCAACTAGGAGACGGGCTCTCCCATGCAAGTTCCTGCTGCAGGTCTTTTTTGGAGAGAAACACGGGTGATCTCCAGAGTGAAAACCAGTATACTCACAGACCACAGAGATAGGATCTGACACATTTCCTGGGGGATAGGTTGTGTCCACCTTCTTCAAGAACTGTCATATCAGAGTGGCCAAACGCTCAGACTGGGCAATCAGATCACCTATGTCTACTTTCAAACTTTTCCTTCATCAGGGGCTGGCCTTAAGCAAACTCTTTAATGGCTCCTCCCTCTGGTTGCACCCATGCAAAGAAATAATAGGTCTCCTTTGAGAATTGTGATAGTATATGTAAGGCACATTATGTGATGTAGTAAGTGCTCAAAAAATGTTAGCTTTCTATGTAAAGGAGTTATTCAGTCCTTAAACCATTCCTGAGTAAGTACAGACCAAAATAAACCTAATTTCCTTGAGGTCATCTACATCCTGTGTGGTGTGAGAATGTGGCAAAGGCAGACCCCTGCCCCTTCTGGACATAGGGGAAAGAAGGAGAGATGGCCTAGAAGTGTGGTGAGGGGGACAGTTGTTCCGGGTTTAGCAGATGGTCCTGAAATAAGAAGTCATTGAACATGATATAATAATATCAAATGAATGTATCAAGGGGCTAACTGGGAGAGGAGAGAAGGATGCAGAAAATCCAACTGTACCCCACACTCTGTGGGGAAGATCACACCCACCTCAGCGCTGCCCACACAACATCGGCCTGCCCCAACTGTGCGCTTCCTCTGGCCACTCACTCATCATGGAGGTCCACCTGATGCCTGAGTATTTCCGTTCATATGTGCATTTTCATTTTTAAGATGAAATTCTTTCATACATTACTGTTCTACATGTGCGATTGGACTTAGTGCCACTACCATACTGGCCCCATTTTACAGAAAAGAAAAGAGAGACTGAGAACAGAACACTCATTTGGTCAAGGTCACACATATGGTGTGTGCCTGTACCAAATTCCAGGGCCCAGACGTGGCAGTTGGCATTCTCTCTTGCTCGAAGGTGAACACACACTCCTGGGAAAGCTATCAGTGCCTCTGGCACAGATTCAGAGTCCCAGAGTTGCCTCCAGTTTCCACCAGCACACTCGTGGGATTTAGGTACTTGCTCTCAAGGGAAGTGAGGGCTAAGGAAAGTGTGGTGGAATGCAGTTATGAGGCAGACTCAGCAGACAAACCCATTTGTGGCAGGGGTCAAGCCCTGCTCCTAGATGCTATTGTGGTGCTGGGCTTTGCATATGAAGAAAGAGGTGGCTGGCTTCCCAGTCAGGTTCCTCCTGCATGTGTCTACATGGCCTCTATCCTCACAGTGTAAACAGCAAGTGGTCAGTAAAAGCTTTAGAGCTTGACTAGTTGAGTAGAATACAATGTGGTGTGGAAAATTTGTCATTTAGAAGCACCAAGGGGGCTACTTACTGTAGACTTTGGTGGTATCCAGATTATATCTGCAGACGTAATTATCCATTTTAGCTCGCTCTAGGCCATTAACAAAAAAACCAAGATTGTAGATTTCTGCAAGGGCAACATCCAAAGGTCTGTGTGAGGAGGGGCTGAGTGCTCTCTTTCTTCTGATCACACAATTATGGCAGGCATCCCCAAAATGGAATTTCCAAGGGACTCCTATGGGGAAGCAGCTGTGTCTGAACAAACATCTGTGCACTCTGTGGACCAGATTCTCACCTGGTGTCCCTGAGGGTCCACTATGAGGAGCCTGAGTTGGGCCTTGAGCACTCAGAGGTCTTCTCACCACAA
>NW_011888801.1:12884652-12890737 GCF_000151845.1 Pteropus vampyrus
GCCACTTCTGCTCTAGTCTTAATTCTGATTTGCTATCATGTGGCTCCTCTGGGGACAAGGCCTCTCTAGTACTCAGAGACATGGTCTGTGGTCTTCAGCTCACAGGACTGTGAGTGTGGTGCCAGAATACTCTGGGAGAGATCTGAGCAGTCACAGATGAATGAAAGGCCCAGCCTGTCCTCCGTGTATGTGACAGGGGAGAGACAGCATCTGCTAAAGGCAGGCCGTCTGACAGCATAGAGCATAGTCTGGGCCTGCACTGTTCAGGAACCCTGCACACTGCCCCACTGCCCAGATGCCCGTCCTTCCTCTCTTGTGCTCCCTGTTGCCCCCAGGTACCGCTCAGTTGTCCCTTCATCTTTGTAGCAGAGCCCTCTCTGTCCCTAGGTAACTGCAGCTCCCAAAGAGGGTCCTGTTAACCTGCAGGGTGAGGGTTTCAGAATTTTGACAGAAGGAACTTTAAGTGAAAGAATTTTTGCTTTGTCCATACAGTTATTTCTTCTGTTCTCAGTGCCTGAATCTCAATACCTCCCATGGTAAAAATCACAGAAAGAAAATAGAGCCAGAAGAAGGACAACAGAGATAGTAATGAAATAAATTTGGTCCATCCATATAATGGAATACCGTGGAGAAGGTTGAGAACTATTATGTATGGCATGATTGCATGAATGTAAAAATAACGTTATAAAGTGTATTGAGATGGGTCTGTACCTATTTAAGATCGACTATTTATGGTAGTTTTCTCTGAAGGGAGCAGGGTGGAACAAAGGGGGATATTTATCATAGTGGAGGGACAGCAGGCATTCCAGAGCTGTCTTTTGTATTTGTCAAAACTCTTCCAATGATACACTTAATTTTGCTGCATTTAAAAAATGAAACTCAATTATGATTAGTCACAGTTAAATATACACACGAGGAAGGGTTAGAGAGCGAGTTAGCCTGATGACTGTAATTTACCTTGAAATTCACAATATTTCAATTTACCTTGAAATTTTTCAAAAATAAGATGGAATGATGGAGAAAGAGAAATATGGATATATAAGTGATAAAATAAGGTCTGATATTAATTTATAGTTGAGAATGAGAGCAGGCAGTTCATTGTAAAATTTTTTTCACTTTGCTCTAGGTTTGGTAATTTCCATAATTAAAGTTTAGAATGAATACAAAGAACTGAATGATTGAAAAAAACCTTGCAGAAGCCATGGTACAAACTAGTGACAAATGACTAATGACAAGGACAGACTAAAGGCTACAGGAACCAGCGGTGACATTCTACCAGGAAAGTCTTGGTGGGTAAGGTACCCTGTGAGCAAAGAATAGGTGGGCTGGACCTGTTCAGCTGAGAAACAGCTGGACCTGTTCTAGCTCCCCACAGCCACCTCCAGCCTCTGTAGCAGGAGGGGTCTAGAGCAGAGGGTACACCTTGGAGGGCCAGGGTGTCTTGCTAAGAGGAGTCTCAGACTCCATGGCCAGGCTGAGTTAGGAAAGTGGCCTTCTCAGCACCAGGACCCCGAGTGGAGAATCTGTTGGAGCACAGATCTAGAGGCAGCGAGGCCAGCAGAGGCCTCTGCTCACCCCAGAGCAAGCCTGAGAGGCTGAAGAGGCCTCATGCTCTCCCCATGCCTATGTCCTCAGGCATCACACCACCCCCTCACTGATTTTATTCAGAGCGACAGCCTAATGAATGGGCTCCTTCCATTTCGGTTGGTGTCCAGGTTCCTGCATTGTCTTTTTCCTTTAAGTGACTGTCCTGCTGGGTGGCAGTTTTCCACAGATGGCAACAGTTTAAAAGGTCAGAGTAGGGACTGCTGGGTCATACTGGCACAGGGTAGACAGCAGGCTCCTGTCACCTCAGCTAGGCTGTCATGGGGGAAGTATGACCACTTGGCATCCTCTCCTGTAGTTTCACATGCTGCTCAGACACCATGGCCTGTGTGTGTCCAGGGGACATGATCAGAGAAATGAAGGTGTTGGGCTCGCTGCACAGCTGGGTGCTTTAAACCAGGAGAAGCAGGAAAAGACTCTACTTGTTGTGGGGTCTCTAGCTCACCTCCACCCCTGCCAGTCCAAGTCCCAGGTTCATAAGACTGGAGGAGTCAGGCAGCTGCCACCAACAGCTGGCTCAGCTGGAGAGGCTCTCATTCGGCAAGTTTTTTAACCCCTCCTCTCCCAGCCTGGGCTCAGCATGTGGGGTGGGGAGAGCCAGTGATCAATGATGGAGATATTAATACCAGTCACTGTTCATTAGGGTCTACCTTTTTCTAGATCCTGTGCCAGTTCCTGCAAAATCCATCAGCCTTTCCTCTCACAACAGACCTGGTGGTGGGCATTTTCTTTCTACTTCTTGACGCAAAAGTGGAGCTCATAGATGCCACATTTGCTCCAGGTTATTAGCCCATGGGTAAGAGCTCAGATACACACACAGTTCTATCTGACCCCATGGCCTATTGCTTTATAGCCTTACAGAAAGAGCCCAGAGGCCAGAGCCAGCTGCCTGGGTCTGGATCCAGCTGGATCTAGCTGTGCGCTGTTACCATTGGACAATAGTGCTTATCCATCCACCTCAGTGGCTCAAATCCTAATGATGTGAACTCTCGAGTCTGAGCTCATTACAGAGGGAGGGCTCCTATCAGGAAGGTAATTCCTCGAAGTCCCTCAGCACACTAATGCAGGCACCCTCACAGGGGAGAGAGCATCCTTGTCAAGTTCCAGATCTCAGTGGGAGCACTCCCCATTTAACCACTGGGTGTGGTGTTTGCTGTGAGTATTAGTGTGCACGGATGCCTTTTGTCTGACTTGGTTCCTAGTATGACCTTGGACGTTGAACTGCATCTAAATCTTTTCCTTCATCCATCGAGATAATCATGTTTTCGTTCTCCATTTTGCTGATGTGGTAAATTGCACTGATATTTCAAATATGGTATGAAACTTGCATTTCTGGGGTGATCCCTAATTAGTCTTGATATATTGTCCTTTATATATATTGTTAGATTTTCTTTGGTAGTGTTTTGTTGAATGTTTTAAATATATATTCTATTATTTTAAATTTCATCTTTAACTTTTGTGATTTCAAAAGGTAATTACACTGAATTTATGTGTGATCATTTCACGATACATGTAATTCAAGTCATTATGCAAGACATCTTTACTTATAATTACACACCCACATGAACTTTCACTTACTTGTGTAGAGTGTACATTCCTATATGAACACTCCATGCATATACACACCACACAGTCAGACACCACACTTACCTCACACACATAACATACAGTGTCATACCATTCACATCATGCTTGGACCACATACACTCACACTACATACCCATTTACACCAGAAATGTACACACACACACACACACACACACACATACACACATCATGCACACACACATTCTTTTGGCTAGAACAGTGACTCCAGCTCTTACCTCCTACACAGGCAACGAAACTGTCCTCTTTCATGACATCTAAACAAGAATTTTCTACGAGCTGAAATAAAGAGGTAGCAGGGTCAAAAAAGTGAATGTAGAACCATAGTGAGAAGCCACACCATCCCCCATTCTCACATTTAGCCCCCACTCACTGAGTTAATATATTCATCAAAGGTGTTGTAATCGTTCCTCCCATACATTTGGCTATTTCCTACAATCTTAAGCAGCTGAAAGAACAAGAGGAGATGGTTTAAACCCACAGCCAGGTGTTGGGGACACAGCAGGTTCCCATTCCAGGAGACAGTCTCTGGCCTCAGGCATGGGCAAGCTGCCCAGCCTTAGGGAGTGAAAGCCTTTACACCAGCAACTCTGGTGTGTAGGTTGTACACAATACTTATTTGTTTCTGAAGTGGCTCTCTGTTGTCCAAACACTTGGGCTTGATTATAGGTCCATCCTCTGGGGAACCCTGGGAAACCTAGCTTTGAAAATAGTCCCCAAATTGGATAAGGTGCGGCCCTGGTTACCTGTTCAGAATTACCTGGCCTTTCTTATACTTGTTTACACCCATGCTGTAAACCTTGGCTCCCATACTCTGAGCAATGTTAACCTAAGAGGAAAAAGACTTCGAGTATAAAATATCAAAACACATGGAGCAAAATGCTGGTAACAATGGGCTGGACTCACTTCGTTCTTGGTTTCACGAACTGTCTTTGGCAGCAGTGGCCCAGTGGTCAGACTGATAATCAGGCTGGCAGCATTACTGTCTGCAGGAGAAGAAAGGAGGGGCCAATGTAGTAAAGTAGCCTGGACTGACATGCTGCAGGCTACCAGGACTACAACACTGCTCTCTGCACCTTCTCCTCTCAGGGAGAAGTGGCCTAAATACACGTACCCACCATCCAGAGCCCCTGGAGGGCTTTGTGGCCAACTCCAGCCAGAGGAGGGACCTTAGCCCAGGACCCTGAGCTGAAATAGCTTAGGGTTTTTCCTACTGAACTCTCACTGCAACAAGATGGTACAGCTTTTGCTCTGAAAGGCAATTCCAGTTATTTCACTGGGCAAGCGTAACCGTTTCAGATGATCACAGAGAGGAACAGCCAGACCTCACTGTACAAGTGTCTCTAAGACTGAGTGGAAGGCTGGGCTCCTGCTGTAAACAGTGCCTGTGGGCACCCCTGCTGGCATCTGTGGGCCCAGAGGTTCAGAACTCAAGGTTAGAGGCACTTGGGCATCAGATTCCATGCTCAGCTCAATGCCATTCCCTACCAGACCCACACATCTTTCCTGATCAGAGCTGTGACCCTACAGTAAAAGTAAAGACGCTTCTGAGCTCAGCACAGACTTTTCCACTCTTGGAGACACTGTCAGAGGACAAAAGTCAACTGAAATGAAAAAGCTGCAAGGAATAAAAGTCAGAGCCAGATTGTGCAAGAGGAAAATGTGTGGTCAACAAGGAGAAATGCAGCTCTTTTTTTATTTTTGTAAACTTAATCCTGTCTGCTCTAGGTCCCCTGACTTTTCTTTTTCTTTTTCATGCAACTCAACTGTAGGTCAAACACTTCGGATTCAATAAGAACCAAGAATGTACCAACATGATCCCGTGTAGTTCTGAGAATGTCAATGTGGTGCTTTTTATCCTCACTGCACAGAGAAGGAGACTTTATCACAGAGAGGGCAAGGATCTTGCTCCAATGTCAGCACTAGGAAATGCCCATGGTGGGTCTGCACCCAGACCTCACTGAGGCCCTGCCTGGCTCTGTTTTGGACTCGACTAAAATGGAGTCAGCAGGCAGCTTACCTCGAAGAAAAACTCTCTGAATCTGCTCATTTGCCTGCAATAAAATGAAGGAATGTGGGGTGAGAGTTGTGATATGACACAGTAATACCCTAAGAACTTGACAAAGCAAATACTCTGAGCTCTAGCAGTCTGTACCTTTTTAAATCCTTCCTGCATGTTTCTGTCGCTTGTAGGCACTACAGTCTTAAGTTTGGCAAGAGCTTCTTGTATTTCTTGTCTGATAAAAATTTTAAAAAGGGGTTGAGATAGAATGAATAGTTGAGTGTTAAAAAACAGCCTCGTGCTGTCTTGCTGTCATTCTGCACTGTGCATACCTGCCTGGACAATAGAAGACACAGTAAAGTAGCCCTGTCATGGTACTTCTGCTCTACATCTTTGAAATTGATGAGCCTGTTTAGGCCTTCTCTGTCCCCAATTTGGTGAGCACCTGATGGGGCTTTGCAACTTTGTTTTGCTGGTCCCAGGAGTATAGTCTGGTTTTCTGTGCCCTATTCCTGTCTCAGGCACATAAAAATCATGGAAGCCTTGACAATCTATAGTCAGAGTGGGGAGCATCCATGGATGAACAATGTGACACCCGTACTCACAATGTGAGTAGAAAATAAGAAGCACCTCCAACAGTTACACTCTCTTTCAACAGATAAGGCTGAATTTGGAAAGGTCATCTTTCTAATCCCCTGCCCTGTCACCTCCTCCCCTGCTACAGACCCTAGGGATGACTCAGTACCCCCAAGCCACTTCTCCTTCTGAAATGGTGCTACAGGAAGTAGCCAAGCTGCTTAATTAGAGTACTAAGGTTCCTGGCCATCACATGCTCCTGAAGAACAAGACCAAAAGCTGGGGAAGTGACCCTGA
>NW_011888801.1:12892152-12934632 GCF_000151845.1 Pteropus vampyrus
GAAGCCTGTCCCTTCAATGCCACTCACTTCTTCTACTCTGGGTCTGTCTCTGTTATCCCCAAAGCCCACAGGCCCAGAGCAGAGAGTGACACAGCATGGCAGGTGCAGAACATAGGCCAGTATTTACAAAGGATCCATACATCTGCTCTACTAGATCCAGAGTCCGCACAGCCAGCCTGTTCTAAGAAAAAGGAAGAGCACCGAGGAAAGGACTCAGGTCGAGGGCAGGGCTTAGAGGGGGCAGGGATGGTCTAGAAGCACCAGGGTCAGCCAGTGCCAGTGCAGCCAGGAGTCAGAGGGGGCCAGAGAGCCAGGGCTGGAAGGTGAGGGTAGGCACTAGAGGGAGCCCAGGCCAGCTCAGCCTGCACATCAGTGGGTTCTCCACTGAGGTCTCAGGGAACCCTTCACTCCTTGGCTCTCCCTATAGCCTGCCCACTGGGCTTTCCTTGGGGGATCAAAACAGCACTTACTTGTTTGAGGTGAGCTTCATGAGGGTTTGGCCTACTGTAGAGTAAGTGATGAAGGACATCCGCAGTTTCGGGCTGAGGAGGAAGCACTCTTCATGAGATGCCATAAACACAGGCTCAAAATAATACCAATAAGCAGACACAGAGGGGTGCACAACAACTTCCCTGTTTCCCACCCCAACTCTTCCACTTTAGGACACATTTCCCAAACCCTGGAAGTTCCCATAATTTTTGTGAAGGATTCTGAGGGCTGTGGAGTTGTTGGTCCTTCCAGGTAGAGAACTAGAATGGCATCCTGCTCCATCCCTATACTCCCAATCTCCTCAAAGTCTCTCACACTCACCCCCTCCAACATATATATACACACACACACACACACACACATGCACACAGCACATAGATGAGAAGATAGACACTTAGCATCCTGAATGAGGGCTTCCCAAATGGCCTCTTTTACTGTAAAATTCTTTGACCCTTCATAGGTCTTCACTCCTTGCCTGTCTTTCCCTTACCTCTCCTCTCAAAGAAATTATTCTTGTTCTTGGCATCCATTCATTGCATTCTTTCCATTTCTCTCCCTAGCCACTGTCTTCATTATTTGCTGACCTTCATTTTCTCTTAGGTAAATCACTACTCTAAGACTCTATTACTTCTGTCTCTTGTTTCAACTTATTTTAACCATGATTATCATACCTTTCTTTGTGGAGCACAACTTAGATCATTTCACACTTCTGGTCAATAATCATCTATAGCTCCTTATTTCCCACAGCAAAAGATCTAAGCCCCTCAGCCTGGCATTATAAGCCTCTATCACCTTAGTCTCAAGCTGTCCTGTCCAGCCTTATCTCCCAGCCTTCCCTTGAGTTAACCCTTCTCTTCAGCCACTCACTCTACAGGAAGTCTCTTGGATAGTTCCTGTTACCCAGAAGTTCCCCATTCTTCAGGACTCCGTTTAAATTTTCACTTCTTCTGTAAAATCACTCTTGACATTTTTCTTAAAGTCTTTGCTTTTCATTTAAGTAGCTATGTAAGTCCTTTGTCCCTTGCCCTTTTTCCTGGCCCTCAGCACTGTTTAGTTACTGTGTTACTAGTTTGCCTGTTTCCTAATCTGTGAGGTTTTTATGGGCAGACTATGTCCCCTGCAAAATGGCCTGGCCTCCAGGAAGAAGCCAAAAAAGCTACCGAGACCTGATGGAAACAGTGTGACCTGTCCTTGCTTCTACTTCAGAGCACTTCCCTGGGTTCTGTGTTCCTGACCCAAGGGACTCCCATGCCCACCGAGTCTAAACAGCTTTGCACTCTGTCTGGAAGAGGAAAACATCAGCCGTACTTTGTGTACTTATTCACCAGCTCATCTAGATATTTTTGAATGTCATCCCAATTGCTTTTCGCACTGTCTGACCTGAAAATAAAGAAGACCTGAGTTAGAGGGATGAGGTGCATTCATTGAGTGTGCAGATTTCTGCCTCCCCACTTTCCAACAGGCCCTTTAGCAAGCTCCTCCTCACCTCACATAACCGATATTTGTCATACAACATCAGTGACTTTACTAGGTCACCTTGTGGTGCCTCTCATCAGTGTGACTTGTGGGGAGGCTGACCAACCAGACTTGTATGCTTCAGTATGAGGGACTTTTGGTAGCATGGCAGAATGGTTGGTCATGTTAGGTGGGGTTGTTAGATTAAAAAATGAGGGAGGATGCAGTGGTTGGAAAACGCATTCTAATTCTGATATGTTGGCTCTTCTTGTCCTCCACTTACTGACATCTTAACAGGATCTCTGGCTTGAAGTCAGGGAGGATGTGCTACTCAGACTATTTTACTTTCCTTCTTTCTTATTAGCCCACAAAGCTGAGGCATTCTAGACACAGAAGACTTTTCCAGCATTACTGCCCCAACCAGCAAGAAAAACTGTAGGTCTTTTCTTCATGTTCTCACTCCCATTGCTCTCACTTTAGTCCCTGAATATAAAGTGAAGAGGCTGAAGGGGGTTGAGGTCATGATCTCTCTGTCTAAGTGGGAAATACATGTGTCTTACCTGCCCAGGGCTCAACAGTCTTTGCAATCCCACGTCTCTGCAGGTTGGCACTATTCTAGGTTTTGGAAGACAAATTTGAGGCTCACTGACTAAGTATTTTGTTGTAGGTTCTATAGATGACAAAGGTGAAACTGAGGCTGGTACTCTGGCTTGGGCTCTTTCCCTGTATATTTTAGCTCATACATTTTATTTGGCATATGAGTCAGAGGAACACACCAGAAGGCCCTTCCTCTCATCTCCAGTGATCACCATGCCCATAAACATTTTTAATGACATGTTTATATGTGTGATTCCCACATTCCCTAGAACATCCTTCTCCTCTGTAGTATTTTTTTCTGCTTTCTCTGAGCTGCACCTAAAACTGTCAGCAAACTAAGGAAAGATTATTTGAACTGAATTAGGATTATCATTCATGGAGCATCTATGTACCATGCACTTTACATATATGATTTCCAATGCCAAAACAACCTTATATTATCAGCACTATTTCCATTTTATAGATGAGAAAACTGAGGCTGTAATAGGTCAAGGATTTTGCTAAAATTTCTATGGCTAGCATGGATCTTAATCTTGATGTAGCTGTGAAACCCTTGCTCTACCCATTGCACTTGGCAGATCAGGGTGACACTGCTCTGTCCAATTGCTGGGTAGCAAAGCACTAGACTCTGTCAACCCACCTACAATACAGGCTTCCTGTCAGAAACTCCCATGTTTATATGCAACACAACTCCTTTCCTAATTATTGGTAACACTTTTCACTTTCCTTCACATTAGTCCTCTCCTCTGTTTTCTCTCTGAATGAAGTAGTTTTTCCAGAGAATATTTACAGGAAGCAAGAATCTTCAACCTATCCATCTACTCTGGGAAAGTTTCCAGTTTGTGATGATTATGAGGTAAGATCTAGATTCTAGAACACAGAAGAACACAGTCAGTGTTCATGGGCTGTGGAAAATAGCACAGACATGTCCCTAGGGAGGTTTCAATATGAAACAGACCTATCATGTGGGCTTCTGGAAAACAGAGCTCCAAGCATGTTTTAGCTTTCTACTCTTACAATGAATAGATGAATCTCTAGACATTTGAGGACATCTCTACTATTACAGTTTGAAGCAAAGAAAAAAAAATCCTAGTGATATAATTATACTGAGAAAATCAACATGGGTGGAGCAGAATTGGGTAGGTGAGCTGAGCTTTAAAAGAGCTAAATTTTTCTCCTCCACAGTAAGAAGTCAATAGAGAATATATAAATCTCGAACAGCAAGATACAGCTGTCAGTACAAGTATGGTATTATCATCAACATGATCATAATACTAGAAGGAAAATGGAGTGTGGGATCAGCAGTGGGGAGGAGAGCAGCAAGGGCCTAGAGTTTTTACATGTGTACTTTGTAATAGTGTTTAATTTTAAATTTATGGTCCAGCATTTCCTCTTAAATATAAAAATGAAATTAAGAAAACTAGTAGCATGAAGGATATCAGCAAAATGGTAGATTCTGAAAATCTAACCCCTTGTTCCTCCCACTGAAACATTGAACAAACCACCATGTGCTATCTGCACCAACTCTAGGACTCTAGGAAACAGTAAAAGTTTTAAAACAATAAAGCAAATGCATGATTAAGAAGTAGCCATCTTTAAAATGGTATGAAAGTTTTGTGGCATTTTTAATCTCCTTTCCTCCACTCCTTTTCTGGTATGGTCACAGTTTGAGTCTTGATCAGTGGCCCTGTTCCCTGTTCTTCTTGAACTAGAGAAAGCAGCGTAGATCTTACTAACAAATTATTGTGCACAGCTTTTCTAACCTGGTTGGATTCAATTAGAATGATCAAAAGCAGCTGTAGACAAAGGTGTATTTAGAAAGCCACACATATGCCCAGACCAGAAACATGCTCAGAAAAGTCTTGAGACTCCTTAACCATTCACTTTAAGCTGATCCCTAGGCTCAGAGTAAGCCTAGCTAAGTTTTAAATGAATGCACAGCCAATAACCATTTTGCCAAATTGAGAGTGGTGGCTGTTATATGTAATTTCAAAAAAATTTTTTTTGTTGGTTTTATGTTTGTTTCAGCTCCTAGCATTCAAGGAAATCTCTGTCAAAATATTCGCTGAATATGAGCTAAAGGAACAGAAACACAAGTGATCATGTACAACAATAAATATTCTTTGCAAAAGTAGTATGGAAAGTCTCAAAAAATTGAAATACTATACACTTCTAAAATAACATACAAAAGGAAAACACTTTAGTAACATGTGTGGTATTCTTATTTCTAGAGTTACTTCATTATAACAATAACCCGCCCCAATTTTCAACAAAAGATATCACAAAACATGCAAAGAAATAAAAGAATATCATTCATTTAGAGGAATTAAATAAATTTACTGAAACCATCCCCCAAGTCATCATACTTACTAGAAAAAGAATTAAAGCAATTATCTTAAATTTGCTTAGAGGAAAGGGAAAACAAGACAAAGAAAATTGGGAAAAATATATGAACAAAATAACAACATTAACAATGAGACATAAATTATTTTTAAAAAAACAGAATTTCTAGAGCTGAAAAGGGAAATAACTAAATTGAAAAATTTATTACAGAGTTTCTATAGCAGGTTTGAGCAGTCTGAACAAAGAATCCATGAAGTTGAGGATAAGACAATTTAAATTATTAAATATCAGAAGTAGAAATAAAAAAGAATAAAGAAAAATGATCAGAGTCTAAAGGACTCATGGGACACCCTTAACCAGACCAATATATACAGTGTGGAAATCCTAGGAGATAAGAGAAAGAAGCAGAAACATGATTGGAATAAACGAGAGCCCCAAATGTGCAAAATTGGGTGAAATACATGAATCTACAAATTTGAGAACCTCAACTAACTCCAATTGCATTAAACTAAAGAGACTCACACAAGCAAACATGCTTTGTCTGTTGAAAAAGACAAAAAAAAAATCTTGAAAGCAGCAAAAGAGCAGAAACTTGTCACATACAAGTAGTCCTCAACAATACTATTTTTAATCAGAAACCTCGGAAGTCAGTAGGCAGTAGAGGATCTATTTAAAGTGATGAAAGAAAAAAAAAAGTCAAGCAAGAATGCCATACTCTGAAAAATTGTCCTTCATAAGTGAGGGAGAAATCGAGGTCTTCACAAAAGCTGAAAAAGTTTATTTTTAATAGACCTCCCTACAAGAAATGGTAAAGAGAGTCTGTTTGATTAAAATGGAAATACATTAGACAATAACTTGAAGCAATTTGAACATAAAAAGATTTCTGGTAAAGATAAACATAAAAGCAAATTTAAAAGCCGTTTTTAAGATATTAGCTAATAACATAACTTTTTATTTTCTACAGAGTTAAAAATGCATTACAGTCAGTATAAATACATGCTATTGGGTGCTTATTTGTAAAGATATAATTTATGACATTGATAACACAAAGAGGTTGAAGCAGCATAGAAGTGAGTTTCTGTATGTGATTGAAGTTAAGATGGTATCAATTGTAATTAGATTGTTATAACTTTAGCATGTTACAGTTAATGCCTAGTAATCATAGAGTATTTATAATAGAATATACACAAAAGATATAAAGGACTCAAAACCTGTCATGATAAAAAAATCAAGTAAACATACATAAGCAGAAATGAAAAAATAAGTGTAAAAAAGCTAGAAGACATATAAAAAATTGCAAAATGGCAGAAGTAAGTCTTTCTATGTAGAATTACTTTAAATGTAAATGTACTAAACTATCCAAGCTAAAGGCACAGGTTGGCAGAATAAATTTTAAAATAGATGTAAGTATATGCAATCTACATGAGACTCACTTTTGATATGACACAAATACATTGATAATAAAAGGGTGGAAAGATATTCTAGGCAGATAAGACAAATATACTTTAAGTGAATACTATTATATATTAGACAAATATACTTTCCCCAAAGAGGAAATACGGATGGCTAATAGACATATGAAAAGATGCTCAAGGTCGCTAATCATCAGAGAAATGCAAATTAAAACCACAATGAGAATCACCTCACACCTGTCAGAATGGCTATCATCAATAAATCAAAAAACCACAAGTGTTGGCGAGGATGCGGAGAAAAGGGAACCCTCATACATTGTTGGTGGGATTGCAAATTGGTACAGCTGCTATGGAAAACAGTATGGAGGTTCCTCAAAAAATTAAGAACGGATATACCTTTTGACCCAGCAATTGCACTTCTGGCTATTTATCCAAAGAAAACCAAAACAATAATTCATAAAGATTTATGCACTCCAATATTCATGGCAGCACAATTTACAATAGCCAAGATATGCAAGCAACCTAAATGCCCACCAACAGATGAGTGGATAATGAAATTATAGTTCATATACACAAT
Organism: Pteropus vampyrus; assembly: GCF_000151845.1. Taxonomy (NCBI): domain Eukaryota; kingdom Metazoa; phylum Chordata; class Mammalia; order Chiroptera; family Pteropodidae; genus Pteropus; species Pteropus vampyrus. Next base: position 12,899,026 of record NW_011888801.1, read on the forward strand.
GGAATATTACTCAGTCATTAAAGAAAATGAAATCCTACCATTTGCAACGACATGGATGGACCTAGAGGTTATTATGCTGAGGGAAATAAGTCAGACAGAGAAAGATAAATACCATATGATTTCACTTATATGTGGTATCTAAGGAACAAGAAGAACTAACTAATCAAAAACAGACTCACAAATATAGTGGTCAATTTGGTGATAGACAGAGGGGAGAGGGGTTGGGGGACTGGGAGAACAGGGCGAAGGATTAAGGAAGAACAAATTAGTAGTTGATATTTGGGCACGGGGATGGGGAACACGGCAGAGGGAATGCATTAATACGATGGCTAAGCAGAGAGCTAGGGGAGAGAGGGAGCAATTTGGGGGATCGTTTATTAACATGTAGATGTCTAACCAATGTACTGCATACTTGAAACAAATTTAAGTAAATAAATTTATTTTTAAAAATCCAGCATCTTTTCTTTATAAACCATTCAAATTATGAATAGACAAATGTTTCTCAACACAATAAAGTTTATGTATGAAAAATGCGGTATCAGCATATCATTGGTGAAGGACTAAAAGCTTTTCCTCTTAGTTCAAGAGCAGTATAGGAATGCCACATTTTGTTAATTCTATTCAACATAGTATTGGAAGTCCTCGCCAGAGCAATTAGGAAAAAACAAGAAAGAAAAGTTATCCAAACTAAAAAGAGACAAGGGAAATTCTTTCTCTTCTTGAGTGATATGCTATTACATGTAAAAACCCCTAAAGATTCAACAACAAAAACAAAAAACCTGTTGGAGTGATAATAAACATTATCAGCAAAGTTTCAGAATACAAAATCAACATATAAAAATCAGTTCCATTTCTATATACTAACAATAAAATGGAAATTTTATTTACAATAACATCAAACAGAACAAAGTACTTATGAATAATTTTAACCAAGGAGAGAAAAGATTTGTACCCTGAAAACTATAATACATTGCTGAAAAAAATTACAGACATATATCACTGGAGAAATATCACTTACTAATGTATTTGAAGACAATACTGTTAGGCTTACAATACTACCAACAGATTCAGTGCAATTCTATCAAAATCTCAATAGCATTATTTTTGCAGGAATTGAACAATCCGTACTAAAATTCATATGAAATATGAAGGGACCTTAAATAGCTAAAAAAAATCTTTAAAAAGAATAAAGTTGGAGGACTTACAGTTTATAATTCAAAATTTATTATAAAGCTACAATAATCAAGGAAAGATGAATAAGCCAATAGAATAGAGTAAAGAGCCCAGAACAAACCTTTCTTTATATGGTCAATGATTGTCAACAAGGATGCCAAGACCATTCAATGTGGGAAATGACAATGTTTCCAACAAATGATGCTAGAAAAACTGGATGTCTGGACGTCTACATGCAATGAATGAAGTTAGACTCTTACCTTACACTATATACAAAAATTAACTAAAGATGGATCAAAGACCTAAATGTAAGACCTAAAACTATGAAACTCTTAGAAGAAAACAGGGGAAAACTTCACGACATTGGATTTGGTAATGGTTTTTAAAATATAAAACCAAAAGCCCAGGCAATAAGAGAAAAAATAAAAACCCAAACTCTATGAAAATTAAAAATTTTGTGCAAAGGATACTATAAAGAAAGAGAAAATAATCTACAAATGAGAGAACATTTGCAAATCATATGTCTGATAAGTACTTGACATACAGATATCTAAAAAACACCTATATCTCAAAGACAAAGACCAAACAACTCAATTCGACAATGGGCAAAGGATTTGAATAGACCTTTCTTCAAAGAACATATACAAATGGGTAATAAATAAATGACCAATGTCTAGCATCATTAGTCTTTAGGGAATGCAAAGCAAAACAATGAGATACCACTTCATATCCATGAGATGGCTATTATAAAAATCAAAACAAAATAAAACAAAGCCAAACTTGGAAAATAACCACTGTTAGATAGAATGTGAACAAATTAAAACCCTTGTACATTGCTTGTGGCAATGTAAAATAGTGCGGCCACTGTTGAAAATAATATGGCGTAGTAACATAATTAAACATAGAATTTCCATATAATTCAGCAAATCCACTCACTCCTAAGCTTATGCCCAAAAGTAATGAAAGGAGGGATTCATACTGATATATGTACACCAATGTTCACAGTGGCATTATTCACAAAATAGCTCCAAGGTGAAAACGGCTCATGTTTTCATCCTCATGAATAAAGAAAATGTATAACATACATACAATGGTATATTGTTCAACCATATAAAATGACAAAATTCTTATATATGCTACAACATGGATAGCTTTTGAAAACATTTACTAATTGGAATAGCCAGACACCAAAGACCAAATACTGTATGATTCTACTTACTTGAGGTACCTAGAATAGGCAATTTCACAGATAAAAAAAATGGAATAGAGATTACTAGGTGTTGAGGAGGAATGAATTGAAAGTTATTGTTTTATGTGTACAGAGATTTAATATGTGATGATGAGAAAGTTCTGAGATGTATAGTGGTGATGGTTGCACAACGCTGTAAATTTACTTAATGGCACTGAATTATAAACTTTAAATGGTTAAATATTTTTGTTATGTATATTTTACCACTTAAAAAATAACAAAAAGTAATACCATGGAAGAGGCATCCAGGACTTGGAAGGTCTAAGGTTGCATCTCTACTTAGTCTCTGGAGTGTGCCTCTTAACCTCTCTGAGGCTCAGTCTTCTCCTCTTCCAAGGGCTAACCAGCTCACCTAATAAGGTGCATTGTGAAGATAAAGGAGAAGGAGGGGCTGGCGCAGTTAGAGCACAAAGCAGACTCTCAGTACACGGTCACTACGTCAGCTGAAATCAAAGGACAGGCTAAAGGAGTGAGCGTGGGGTAGGAAGCATGGGAGTAGGAAGCAGAGAAATGGGGGACATTTCAGTCTGGAGCAGGAAGTATTCTTGGAGAACACAGCAGTATTAAAAAAAATAAACTAAAATGAAACAGAAAAACTTAATGCATTGTTAGGAGACCTCAGAGTCATTTATTATAGATGGGGCCATTTTTGAGATGTATAATGTTGCTCGATGCAAGGAAATATTACCTAAAATTCATAGATAACTCCAAAAAGATTGGGCTGGATTGGTAGGGGCTGTGATCTGGTCCCGGGGTGCATGTGAACAGAGACAATCAGATCTTTGTCCTGAGTAGGGACAGATGGAGATTGGGCTCAGTAACTTATTAGTTCCTCACAGTCTACAGCCCCTCCTCATTCTTATGGGCTGTGAACCCAGAAACCTAAGGGAACAAGACAAAGAAGAATTATCTTTCACCGCCAAACCCACAACTTCCATACCCCATTTTTCCATTATCTACATTTACTGAGGTCAGATCACAAAAGCCATCTGGGACTACCATCCAGCAAGGCATTCCAGTGGGCTGCTGAGGTCCTGAGCATTTGGGGGAGAGATCTTAAAACCTCTTGGCTAGCAATGTCTCCTGAAAGGACAGCCTGGGGCAAGTAAGTGCTATTTCTGGCAGTGAGTTGGCACCTTCTACCAAGTGGAGGAGGCCGTGAGTGCTGGAAGATGAAAAGACAGTAGGGCTCAAGGCATTATCCAGTGTTCACACCTACTCTGACCCTTCTATGCTTTCTATCCCTGTCATGGCACATAAGCCATGGTTAACTCCATGAGGGGTTGTGAGGAGTCCGAAGGAGAAAACAGGAGATGTGATATAACACACCAAAAAGGGAACGCAGATCAATGGTCTGGTCTGCATAGCCCTATTCTGTTTACCAAGGCTGAGGAGAGGTTTTGAAGGACACAAACATACTAAGACCAGGTGCCCCTTCAAGGATGCTTCTTCGGTTGTCATCCCTCCCTGAGAACCCCTCATTTACAGAGTTGATTTGCCGAGATCATACTTATCCTGAAGTAGCCAACTGCATTGACAGATGCCCTATCATTTTGCCCAAATTGCTATAATCCCAAGGATATCTTTCAATTCATAGGTCTACGTGGGTCAGCTAGGATTGTCAGGCCTGCATCAAAGCTCAACTTAATCCTACTTTCACCTAATCCCTTGCACAGGTGTTGAAAGTGTAGAGATTCTCTTTAATGAGCATTCTGCACATGATCCACTGCAGCGTAGGCCTCAGGTAGTAGCCTATTTGCCCCAGATCTACCAGTTTTTCCACCTGTAGCCTGGATGCAAGAGCTATCCTCCAGGGCAAAGGTTCATCTAGCCTTACCTTGGGATATCAGGGTCGGGGAGAGTGGTGCTCAATCTTCCAGCAACACATCAGGATATCAAGGATGCTGAGAAAGGGAGAGCACTTTACAAACACTTTACAAGAGTATACATTTTGGAGTGGCCTCTGTCTTGTTATGAGACTCAGAGTCAGTCCTCAAAAACAATAGCATATATTTTTATTGGTATACAGAGCTTCTAAAAACTAGATGCTCAATATCGCTAGCTATTAATGATGCAAATCAAATGCAAGTCAAAACCACAATGAAATACCATCTCACACCTTTTAGAACAGCTGTTATCAATAGGACAAGTAATAACAAGTGTTGGAGAGGATGCAGAGAAAAAGGAACACTCATACACTGCTGATGGGACTGCAAATTGGTATAGCCACTATGGAAAACAATATGGAGGTTCCTCAAAAAACTAAGAATTGATCTACCATATGATCCAGCAATCCCTCTACTGGGTGTTTACCCCAAATACTTGAAAACCCATATCCAAAAAGATGTTTGCACACCGATGCTCATAGCAGCATTATTCACAGTGTCAAGGACATGGAAGCAATTGAAGTGCCCTACGATAGATGACTGCATAAAGAAGCTTTGGTATATACTCCGTATATACAATGGAATACTACTCAGCCATAAGAAGAGATGAAATACTGCCATTTGCAACAGCATGGATGGACCTCGAGATAATCATGCTAAGCAAAATAAGCCAGACAGAAAAAGTTGAAAACCACATGAAATCACTTATATGTGAGATATAAACCCAAAAGCAACAAACGAAAAGGACAAACAAACAGAGACTCATGGACAATAGAATAGTGGTTAGCAAAGATTAGTGAGGGAGGGGGAAGGGGAAAGGTAGATGAGGTTAAAAGGGTCAAATATGTGGTGATAGAAAGAAACCTAACTATGAGCAGTGAACACACAATGCATATGCATATATATATATATAAATATATATATATATATATATATATACACCTTACTGTTGAATTGTACACCTGAAAATTACTGGATTTTATTAACACTATCACCATAAGAAAATGCTAGATAAATAAAAGAAATTGCCTCTTTTTTCAAAGTTATGTTATCAATGGTGATATATAGGTCATTTCTGACTTAGGTTTTTACACAAGAATACCAACTAGTACATATCCATAGACAAGGTACAACTGTGAACATATTACAGTATGGGAATGAAGCATTCTCCTATACCACAGAGATCAATACGGACCACATTAGAAGGTTAAAAAAAGTGGTTACACTCTAACCACATTTTCCCTCAACCAGGCCAGCACAGCACTGCACCAAGAGGGCCCCCTGGGACTACAGTTTCTTAAGTTGGGGAAGAGAGCCTAAGGTTGACATGCAGATGCCTAGCATTGTGGTTCATTTCCCAGGAGGTCCACTGGGATCTTACATCATGTGAGTCATGGGAGGAAACTGCAGGGATGATCACCGAATATCAGATTGTATTGGAGAAGGAAAGCCAGAAGGCATCATTGGGAGCAGTAAAAAAAAAAAAAAAAAAAAAAAAGAAAGTCTACAGAACTTATGGGACAGTATCAAAGAGAACAATATACACATTATGGGAATCACAAAAGTAGAAAAATACAGAAAGTACATTTAAAGCAATAATGGTTGAAAACTTACTAAAATGGAGAGAGAAATGGACATCTGGATTCATGAGGGCCGGTGGATCCCAAATAGGTTGAATTCAAAAAGGGCTACATCAAGACACACTATAAATTGTAAAAATTCAAGACAAAGAGAGAAATTTGAAAGCAACGAATGGAAAAAAAAACATGTAAAATACAAGGAATCCAAAAAAAACTAATAGAAGATTTCTCATAAATAATTCAGGCCAGGAAAGAATCAGATAATATATTTAAAATAATGAAAGAAAAAAAAATCAACCAAGAATACTATATCTTGCAAAGCTATCCTTCAGATATGAAGGAGGGATAAAAATTTTTCTGAACAAACAAAGGCTGAGGGAATTCATCACCCCAAAATCTATCTTATAAGAAATAGAGAATTCTTCAAGCAGAAATAAGAGGATGCTAATTAACATTTTGAATATATGTGAATGTAGCTGTAGAACTCAATGGTAATGATAAACATACTCAAAGTCAGATTCTTTAATTTTATAATGATGGTGCATAATTAACTTACAACTCTTGTTTAAAAGTTAAAAACAAATGTATTAAATACCCATAACTATAATATCAATCACCTAAATGTGATAGAATAAGTAAAAGTGTAAAGTTTAGGAATGGTATCAAAGTTAAGTTGTTATCATCTTAGAATAGGATTTATAAATGTAAGATGTTTTATATAAGCTTCATGGTAACCACAAAGGAAAAACCTATAGTAGTTATACAAAATATTATGATAAAGGAGTCAAAGCATAATGCTACAAAATTTATCAAGTCACAAAACAAGAAAGCAAGAGAAGAAGCAAGGAACAATGCATCTACAAAACAAAAACAATTAACAGTACTGCAGACATAAGCCCTATCAATAATTTAAATGAAAGATTAAATTCTCCAATCAAAAAACACAAAAAGGAATATTACTCAGCCATAAGAGAAGATGACATACTGCCATTTACGACAACACAGATGGATCTTGAAATAATTATGCTAAATAAAATAAGTCAAAAAGAAAAAGTTGAGAACCATATGATTTCACTCATATGTTGGATATAAAACTGAAAACAACTAATTTGTACTTCATTAACCTTTCACCCCTTTCTCCCAGTCCCCCAAATCCCCTCCCCTCTGGCCGTCACCAGATTGTCCTCTATATTTGTGAGTCTGTTTTGATTAATTTTGAACCATACTTCTTTATCCAATTGTCTGTTGGTGGGCATTTAGATTGCTTCCATATCTTGGCTATAGTAAGCAATGCTGCAATGAACATAGGAGAGCATATATCTTTTCAAATTAGAGTTGTTTTTTTTCCCACTGAGTACTCGGAGTGGGATTGCTGGGTTGTGTGGCAGCTCTATATTTAATTTTTTTTTTTGGAGTCTCAATACTGTTTTCCATAGTGGCTGCACTAATTTACAATCCCATCAACAGGGTATGAGGGGTCCCTTTTTTTCTATATCCTTGCCAATACTTGTTTGTTGATATATTAATGATAGCCCTTCTGAGAGGTGTGAGGTGATATCACATTGTGGTTTTGATTTGCATTTCCCTGATGGTTAGTGCATCTTTCCAAATGTCTGTTGACCATCTATCTGTATGTCCTTTTTGGAAAAATGGTTATTCAGGTCCTCTGCCTAGTTTTTAAATTGGATTATTTTTTGGTGTTGTATGAGTTTCTTATGTACTTTGTATATTAACCGCTTATCAGATGTATCATTTTTGAATGTTTTCTCTCACTCAGTAGGTTGTCTTTCTGTTTTCCTTCTCTGTGTAAAAACTTTTTAGTTTGATGTAGTCCATTTACTTATTTTCCTTCTGTTTCCTTGCATGGGAGACATGTCTAAAATATATTGCTAAGAGCAATGTCAAAAAGTTTACTGCCTATATTTTCTTCTTGAAGTTTTACGGTTTCAGGGCTTATATTTAAGTCTTTAATCCATTTTGAAGTTATTTTTGTGTGTGGTGTCAGCAAGTGGTCCAATTTTATTTTTCTGTATCTATCTGTCCAGTTTCCCAAAAACAATATTGAAGATACTGTCTACCTCATTGTATGTCCTTGCCTCTTTTGTCATAGATTAATTGACCATATAAATGAGAATTTATTTCTGGGTTCTCTGTTCTATTCCATTGATTTATATATGTTTTATGTCAGTGTCATATTGTTTTGTTTATTGTAGCATTGCAGTATAGTTTGAAATCAGGGAGCATGATACCTCCCATTTTGTTCTTTCTCAAGGTTTCTTTGATTTTTCAGTGTCTTTTGTAGTTCTATATAAATTTTAGGATTGGTTGATCTAGTTCTGAGAAGAATGCTATTGGTATTTTAACAGGGATTGTATTGAATCGGCATATTACTTTAGGTAGTACGGACATTTTAACAATATTAATCCTTCCAATTCCATAAATTTTGAAAGTTGTGTTTTTATTTTAATTTGTCTCAAGGTAGTTTTTAATTTCTGTTTTGATTTCTTTTTAGATACATTGGTGTCTTAGTAGAATATTGTTTAGTATCCAGGTATTTGTGTTTTTTCCAATTTTCTTCCTGTAGTTGATTTCCAGTTTCATGTTATTGTGTTTAGAAAAGATGTTTGAAATAATTTCAGTCTTATCGAGTTTATCAAGACTTGTTTTGTGGCCTAATATGTGATATATTCTGTAGAATGTTCCATGTGCATTTGAAGAAAAATATGTATTCTTTAGTTTTTGAATGAGGTGTTTTATTAAGTCAATTCTCTCTATTGTTACATCTAAGGCAATTATTTTCTTATTAATTTTCTCTCTGCATGACTCATCTGTTTGAGTTATGTATTGAAATCCTCTTCTTTTTTTGTATTACTGTGACTTTCTCCCTTTATATCGATTAAGATTTGCTTCATATATTTAGTAGCTCCTATGTTGAATGTATTGATATTTATGATTGTCATATCTCCTCTTGTATAATTATATAATTATAATTATAGAATGTCCTTCTTTGTCTTTTTTTTAAACATCTTTTGTTTCAAAGTCTATTTTGTCTGATATGAGTATTTCTAATTCAGCTTTGTTTTTATTTTTGTTTGTATGGAATATTTTTTTTCATTCCTTCACTTTCAGTATGTATGTGTCTTTTGATTTGAAGTGAGTGTTATAAACGGCATATAAATGGGTTGTGTTTTTAAATTTGCTTAACCTCTTTATGTTTTTCTATTAGAGAATATTAATTCATTTACATTTAATTATCGATAAGTATGTATTTATTGCCATTTTGTTAATTGTTGTTTTTGTAGTTCTCCGTTTCTTCTTCTTTTAATCTCTTCCTTTGTGGTTTGCTTTTTTCTTTAGTGTTTTGTTTGATTTCCTTTCTCTTCATTTTTTTCTGTATCTTTTGAAGGTTTTTGGTTTTTTGGTTATCATGAGGTTTGAGTATATCATTTTATATCTATAGCAGTCCTTCTAAAGCTGATAAGTGATTAAATTAGAAAATATTCTTTAAAAACTACATTTTTTTCTTTTTCTTTTTTCAATTTTAAATTTGAACTAGTTTTTTAAAATTTTTATTTTATTAGTTTAAAGTATAGAGTACATTGGTTAGACATTATATAGTTTATAAAACGATCCCCCTGATTACTCTTTCTCTCCTCTGTCTCTCTACCAAGCCATTACATTAATGCTAACTTATTCCCTTGCCATGCTCCCCATGCCCTGTAACCATCTATCAACTACTGATTTGTACTTCCTTAACCCTTCACCCATTTCTCCCAGACCTCCAACCCCTTTTCTCTTGCCGTCACCAGATTGTCCTCTATATTTGTGAGTCTATTTTTGATTAGTTTATTCTTTTTGTTTCTTAGATTCCACATATAAGTGAAATAATATGGTATTTATCTTTTACTGTCTGACTTATTTCACTCAGCATAGTAACCTCTAGGTCCATACATTTCATTTTTTAATGGCTGAGTAATATTCTATTGCATATATGAACCATGACTTTTTTTAATCAAATCATCTGTTGATGGGCATTTAGGTTGCTTCCAGATCTTGGCTATTGTAAATTGTGCTGCCATGAACATAAGAGTGCATAGATCTTTATGAATTATTGTTTTAAACTCACGAAAAAGTTTCAAAAATAGTAGAGACCCCATATACTTTTCAACCAGCTTTCCCCTATATTAACATCATGTATAACCTTAGTACAGTTATCAAAACTAGGAAATTAATGTTGTTACAACACTATTTAACTACAAACCTTATGCAAATTTCACAATTTTTGTTTTTTTAAATTAAATTTATTGGGGTGACATTGGTTAATAAAATTATATAGATTTCAAGTATGCAATTCAATAATACATCATATGTATATCATATTGACATTTTTACTTCTCTCTTCACACTTTATGTTTTGATGTCATATTTTAGATCTTTTTGTTTTGTGTATCTTCTAACTACTGATTATAGTTTGAGTTTAGTACTTTTGTCTTTCAATTTTCCTAGTAGCTTTTTAAATATCTGATTTGCTCTATTTTTTATACATTTGGCTTTACCTGCAAGATTCTTTTCTTTCTCATATTTCTTACTTTTGGTTATGTCCTTTCCCTTTCTACTTAAAGACAATTCTTTAACATTTCTTGTAAAGTTGATATAATGATGACAAATTTCAGTTTTTCTTATCTAGGAAACTTTTTATCTCTCTTTTAATTCTGAATGATAACCCAGCTGGGTAAATTATTCCAGGCTGTAGGTTCCTTTCTTTCAGCAGTTTAAAGATGTCCTGCCACTTCCTCTGTCCTATAAAGTTGCTGCTGTGAAATCAACTGAAGGCCTTATGGACAGCTCTAACAACAAGTGAGTGTATGTTTTTTCTCTTGCTGCCTTCAAAATTCTCTTTATCTTTATCTTTTGCCATTTTAATTACAATATGTCTTGGTGCAGGTCTCTCTGGGTTCATCTTGTTTGGAACTCTGTGCTTTCTGAATATGGATGACAAAGGAGCCAAGAATCTCAATGGAGAAAAGACAATAAATGGTGGTGGAAAAATTAGATATTCTTAAAACCTTACATCACACAAAAATTAACTAAATGAATTAAAGACAAATTCAAGAACTGAAAAAATAAAATCTCTAGAAGAAAACATAAGGAAAAAGCTTTTTGACATAGGTCTTGACAATGATGTTTTAGATATGACACCTAAAACACGAGCAACAAAAGCAAAAATAAGCAGGACTAATCCTAGTAAAAAACTTTTTATAGCAAAAGAAATAACCAAAAATATGAAAAGGAAACATGAAGAATGGGAGAAAATATTTTCAGACCACATATCTGACAAAGAGTTAATAACCAAAATTTATAAAGAATTCATACAACTCAATTATACAAAATACCCCATTCCCTAATTTTGAAAACTTTATCCCTCAATCAAAATCTTATAGCTGATATGGATAGACTGGAGAATTATGCACTGACATTGCTAAATGATGTTTCCAAAATTTATAACTACAGTTTTCAAATAGAAATGATAGAATTATCACAGACGTGTACTATTTAAGAAAAGATAAATGAATTTGTTACATTAGTTTTATATGATTAAAACCATAATAAAAATGCAAACTAAATTTGAAAAAAAATGGAAAAGGACCCGAATAAACATTTTTACAAAGAAGATATTCAAACGGCCAATAGGTAAATGAAAAGGTGCTAAACATCATTAATAATTAGGAAAATGCAAATCAAAAACACAATGAGATGTCACCTCATATCTGTTAAAATGGCTATCTTCAAAAAGACCAGAGGTAACAAATGCTGGTGAAGATGTGGAGAAAATCTTCTTTCAGATATAAAGAAACAAATTAAAAATAATGTAGTTATAGAGTGAGTCATCCCCTTGATAACATTTAGACTGCAAGCAAATTCTTTGAGGAATTAAAAAAAAACTGTCCTCATCCTACAAATTGAGTCTTTATGAGAATTCAAACGCAACCTATCTTTTTACCAATCCAGTGGGAGTAGAATATCCAACACTGGTTCCCAATCCCATGGCAGAACTCTAACTCTTCTTCTTACTGCATCTTGGTATAGAAGTTGCCAACAGAAATATCACAGTCAAGCACTGAATGGAACACTGCTTTCCTTACATAGAGAAAAGTCAGAGCAAAATTAGGTTCAGTAGTGGACATTGGTCCTTATGGCTAGTGGGTGTCTACTGAAGGCTGAGGCAAGACAATTGGCCTAGATATGTCACCTTCCTGCCACAGTAGAAGGAATCTTATCTGCCCCCCAAGCCCCAGAGATAGATATAACAGTGGATTGGCCAGGTACCATATGATACACATGCTTTTACCAGAGAGAAAAGAGTTTTCAAAAAGTTAAAGAAAGAAAGATATTTCCATGCAAGGTGAAAAGCCTGATGTAGGCAGTATGCACTCTTTAATTCTTGCTAAGAAAGTGTTCTAAGCACAAGGTCTATTCTTAGGTGGCTGGATTGATGTCAAAATGCTGCATACAAGAGATGGTCTTTTTCATTTTCCAAATAAGATAAAATACTGAAATGTTAATTACTAAACATAGGTTTATTATTTAATTCTGGATTTTTATTACAGAGGAACTAAAAATATTTGGTTTGTTATTAAACATGTCTTGAGCACATTGAATTATTTACTATGAAAAAGAATATAGTAATAGAAATTATAAAATGTATTAAAAAAATTTCCAATCTATGGAATTCTGGTGCAAAAGTCCATAATTTCTCACTTCTCAAATTTTCACTAGAAATTAAATTTTCTAAAGGTTAATAATTCTAAGCAACAAATGTATGAGCTCACCTTGGCAGCACATATACTAAGCAACATATGTAATTAAAACTGCTAGAAATAATAAGGAAAAGAATTCTGTATATAGTAAGAATAGCTGTGTTTTTGGTAAGAAAAGATATGAAGTATGGAAATATACTTTTGTTAATGGAAAAGAGAGTAATTTTGTCCATAAGTAGAATAACTAGTTGTCTCAGAATGATAAAGGAGAATGAAGGGCAAAACTAAATGAATATAGAAAGCAGGAATGTGGGGGGAGGAAATCTCATGTGGTGAAACTGGCTAAAATTGAATGAATTTACTATAAGTGTTTTAAAAATTAGCTGTAATATCAATATTAAATCACAAAATTAAAACATAATTCTCTTTCATTTGTTAAAAGGACAAAGATTTTTTGTACTATTGGTCTGCTCTTAAAAGATGAGAAAGGTTTTTCTTCATATTTTGAATAATCTATCTGGAAAGCAAATGTTTTATGTCTTAGCAAATAATTTTCTGGGCTTTATGTTGTCTTTATCGGGTCTTTGATTACTTGGGAGAACAGAGTCTTTATTACAAGAGCTAAGTTTTTTTTTTTAATAAGAGCTAAGGTGTTTTACAACTATGTAACTTTCTGTATTTGTCTTAGAAGTCTTTGTCAACTTGGTTGAATATGTAACCAAGATCATATTTAATCAAGTATTCAAATTTTTTGATATTATTTTACAAACTTCTCATAATCAAATTCTAAATAAAATCTTTTTACTATAAACTAACTTTTGGATTTTCCAAAGAGATTCTGGAATGTCTCAAAAAATTCGTTCTCTGTCATTATGAAAGAGAGATATTAAACTAAGCAGGCTTATTAGATATGTTAAATTACATAATAAGCATTGTCAAATAAGAAGTAATGTTAAAAATTTTTAGGTTATTTTTATATATATGTTATTGATATGTTATAGAAATTTTATAAAAATTTCAAAAATCTAATATGTCAATATTATCAGTCATAATTTTAAGATAATTATTATCTTAAAATGTTATATATTACAAAAAGGAAATTTCCTTGTTAATTGTCTTGTTATGAACTCTCATCAGATCTTTAACTTTGGCTACTTTTAAGTCTTCTGACATTTAGAATTAGTTATTGTTTTACTCTAATGTTGTTGCAAAAGTGTTTTTTATTCAAAGGGATTTATGGATGGGACTCTGACAAGTATAGGTTTCTGGTAGGTTTCAGATTATGTCACTGAATGGGTAACAATTTTCTGAACTCTAATGGAGAAACTGATAAATTTATTAACCTGTTAACTGAAGATAAAGCATTAATCTAAAATTTCTTATATGGGCCTGAATAAACTGATGAGGATAATTATGTTTTTTATGACTATTTGATACACTGCTGGTTGTTCCCTCAGATTTAACTAACTTTTTGCTCCTTTTAATTTATCTATCACTTATAGCAATTAGGTGATGCAAACTTTTGTAAAGAAAAAGAGAATATGTAAATATTTCTCTTTCTTTAACTCTTCTAGTGTTCAGAAATTCTTATTGAGTATTCTCGTTTTTCATTACAATATAAGCACTTGTATAAATTTAACAAGAATATGTTCTTGTAACAGGAGAAATTGGGCAATGCTTGGCTTGGTTTCTTAGCATAAATAAGATTTAAAAAATCTAGTTTGAGATTCCTTATTACCAGTTTTAAATTTTAACACAGTGGACTTTCTGAAGATAATAAATCCCCCTATAGATCACGAAAGTTTTAACAGAAATATTATATTTGTGAATATACTTAAAATCACTATTCTTGCTGCACTTAGGCAAATAATCAGGCCAAGTTTCTGCGACTAGACTTATTCTGCAAACAAGTTACTCTAACTGTGATTACTTTTGCTAAAAATTGGACTAATTGTAGAGAAAACAATTATATTTCAGTAGAAAAATATGACGCCCTAACAGATATCAGATTCTAGTCCCGTTCGTTGTCTTCGAGATTTTATCTGCTTATGAAATACTGTATCCTAAATTCTAGTTTTCTCCAATATCTGGCTACAACTCTCCAAATTAATGTTTTAGATTTTCTTCCACCCTTCTGACTTGACATCATTAGGAACAAAAACTGGCTTTCCCCCCAAAGCCCTGCAAATTTAAGCTGGATGATGTGACATAAACTTCAGAGAAAATCACCACAAAGGCTCACATACAGTCAAACTTGGTGCCTATTGTTTTGTGGGCTACCCAGAAAGTTCACTAGAATGCCCAATGTCTCACCAGAGACATTCAAACTACAAAAGATGCTTCGAACTAAATGTCTAAGAATCCAGTCTCTGGAAGTCTTCTCAACTGGCTGCCCTCTGGACTCAGAGACAGACTTGATTTACAGTCTGCTCCAACCATTAACATTTTTATTTTGTTTTCATAGAAATATCTCTTATCAAATACCTGATTGCTTACATCATATAGGCCTAACTTTGGGAGCACTCACACAACACTATCTCCTAAAATGAGACACAATTTTTTAATTGAAGTGACCTATTCTTAGGACTAAGAGATGGGTTCAGCGAGATGAAACAAACTACAACTGAACTTCTAGACTATGAAACTTGTTAGGGAAATTTCAAAGGTAGTGAATTAGGGGGGCAGTAAAATACACCATCCCAAATTATGACTCTTTGGTATAAGGATTACTTTGAGCTAATAAGTGATTTTAGGTAATAGATTTATATAACTTGGCTGTACAAGGAGAAGTCTGTGCCATAGCGATTACCTTCTGCTGTACCTGAATAAACACATCTGAAAATGAAGAAATTAAAATATAAGAAATTAATAAGACATTTGGCTAAAATAGATTGATGCTGCTTCAGGTACATTATTTGATTTATTTGATACCAACTGGTTTGGTTCATGGGAGCCCTAATTAAGGAATATACTTCATCTATTGGTATTATTCTTATGATAGTTATCATTGTGGTCTCCCTGGTGTGCTGTGTTCTCTCAATTGTCTTAACTACATGTTCACAGCCATCAGTATGTCAGATGGTTTTGCTGCCCATGGAGAAACAGAAACAAGATGAACAAAAGATGAAAAGCAAGACAATTCTTCCAACGATCTGACATCATAACCTACAAATTGCATGACAAGAACAATTTCACCCTAATGGTAACTGAGAGTGATGCTAACACCGAGTTATTAGTCAGTCTCTCAAGTGTGAGGGATGAACAAAAGGGAGGAATTGTTAAAGTATTTAAACAAGGAGGCTATTAGACCAAAGTGGCTCTAAAGCTTGGTAGCCTACGAGATAAGCAAACCAATTACAAAAAGCAAAAAAGCCTTTCCCATATATGACAACTGGTTAAGTTATAACAACTCACATATTTTGTTTGTTTTTATTCTACATATTCTCTATAAAAATTTTATCTCTGGATTCTGTCATGGAGTGTGCCTAATAACATTGGGTAGGTATAGTCCACTTTTACTCCATGTATGATGAAATAAATTCTTAAAAATTATAATGTCTCAGTTTATATTTAAACACTAGGATTGGCAGCTATAAGCCCTTATCACATCCCCAGTGCACCCATGGAGACACTCCTCAGAGCCATCATGTCCCTGACATGAATGGATCTTGAAGCTTTGCTTCTCTTCTCTATGCCAGCCCCTTTTCCTCCACCTGTGCCACTCATGCATGTTCTTCCCTGGGTTCTGATTTTCTATTCTCTTCTCATTGTGAAAATCCATCCTGGACTCCTATCTACCTATCCCCAGTCTCCTGTGATCTCCTTTGACCCTTCTCCTTTTCACTCCAGACATACTTCCATTCTCCCCATTTCTGCCCCCCCGACTAATCTATCCTCACCAAAGCAGCCAGAGGCTCTTTCAAAAACACAGATCTGACCCATCTCTTTTCTGATAAAAGCTTTTCTTTCAGTGACCCCCAAATGCATTAGAGGTTAAGAACACAACTCATATGTGGGCCCAGGGCCCCAACATTGGCTTGTCCCTTTTCTTCTTCCTCCTCTTTTCTCCCTCACCCTCCTCACACTTGCATCTTCCAGGACCACTTGAGGACCTCATTCTTAAGGCCATTGCACAGGTCACTTCCTCAGCATGGAGCTCCTGGGCCCTCATAGGCCACTGGCCAATACTGTGGCACATGGGAGAGTTATTTATTAGCATTCGATTTAATCCAATGAATAAACGAATGAATAAAAAATCTAATTCATTGTGGGAGCTAACCACTCAAGACCTTTCTGCAGGTGACAGATTGGTTTTGTCCCCAGCCAACACAGATTCTCAGGGACCCATTCAACCTCAGACTTTTTGGAATTTGCTTTGGTATTAGACGTTCTGTTATTTTGACACTGGATCGATTTTCCTTTCTGAGGACTTTTGTGAGTTATTCCCTGACCCTGAGTGGCCTCCTTCTCATATTTGTAAAATAAGGATGATAACATTTGTCTACTGTTATGAGAGAGATATAGTAATGAAGCTGATTCTTCCCCTCTCCTTACCCAGTCTAGGGCCACACCCAGCCTCCCTGCATTAAATCCGTGTGGAACCCTAGCCTAGACCTTCACAATAAATCTAGAGCCTGGCCACTCATCATCTCTATCTTATCCTACAGGTCCACACCACCATTTTCTCCTCCCTGGATCTCTGCACTATTGCCTTCACTAATCTCCCCGCAGGCTATGCACTCGTCTGTTTCAACTGTGGTCTTTTTAGAATAAGACCAAAGCACACACCTCTTCTGCTAAAAAAACACCGACTCCCTTGCCCCCTTACCTTCTAGTCTGTTCAAGGAGCCTTCCCTGATCATCTCTAGAATGGTCCTTTCATCAGTACTTCCCATCCTCCTGCCCTGATTTTTCCCCTGGTGCTTATCCCAATCTAACACTATTTCCTTTCCTGTTTTATCTATTTCTTGTCTTTCCACTAAAATGGAAGCTCCAGGAAGGCAAGGGCATTGCTGAGTTTTGTTTGCTGCCTTGTCTCCACTGCTCTGTGGCTGACGTATAGCAGTTGCTCAGTAAACATGTGTAAGTGGATGAATTAATAAGGGAACAAAGGGATAAAAAGGACTGCATCACATGGGTGAAAGGTTCTAGAGAACCATAGAGTGCTACTGGCAGAGATGTCTGACCAGCACCCCACTGTACCCCCAAAAGGCCCGAGGGAACAGAGCTGAGTGAGAGTGTTAGTGGTGGATCAGGGGTGGATGTGGTGCAGGAGAGTTCCCAGAGTGTATGACTCTGCCTTCCTGGCAGTTCACTTCATACTCATCCTCCACGATTATATCTGATGCTTTGCTGGGCAAACTCTCTACAAACTTCCCGTTATCCTCATTACAACCTGGTGAGGTGGGTGTGATGCTCTGGTGTGGAGACGAGACACTGAGGAACTCAGGTGAAGTGATATGCTCAGGCTGCCTCCCCATTGGTGATTATTCCCCTTTACCCAGAGCATCAGGTAGCAGCCACAGAAGGGAGTAAGTCTCACTCTCGTAAAACTTCTCATCAAGCTTGCCCTTGAGGGCAGCAAGGCCCTCTTCAATCACATGGGTGAACATTCTTAGGGAAATGGTATTATTTTCCTGAGGCTGAGGTGTTTGCTGTGATGTCAGACAGCCTTGCCTGGCTTATTGCAGCCATGCTCTAGAAATATGCCTTACTGATTGATAACTTGGGGTTGGGAAATGGGTATGTTAGGGTTCTTTCTGGGATATTCTCAGCACCTCCTCTTATTTGTGGAATCCAATAGGATTCTTTCCTGTCATATTAATGGCAAGTGTGAAAACAGACAGTGATTGGGGTCCTGTGGAACAGCCTCATCCTGGAGCCTGAAAGTTCATAAAGGAGACTCGAGTCACTCCCTTTCCTTGCTTGTCCTCCTAGTTTTCAGGGCAAGGCCTATACCCTCCACATGGAGCTATAGCTGCATCCAGCTGTGGTCAAACCAATGCTGCCTTCCAGCATTTAAGAAGAAAAAGGACAAGAGATAGGAGAGAGGGGATGAGACAGTGACAAGTGGGAAAAACATAGCTCAGGAAGCCATTTCTATGATACTTTTCTAGTCTCCCCACTTCACACCCTCCTTGAAAAGAGACTAGAGAGATCACCTAGGAATATCAGGTGCTGTAGTCTTTAAACAAAACAAAACAAAACAAAACAAAACAAAAAAAACAAAGAAAGAAAAGAGACTAGAGGAGAATTCTCCTATCTAATGTTTTTGTAGCACATTAGCTTTGATTCATGTATAGCAAATCTCCAGCCCTCCCAGCCTCAGTTTCATCACCCTAAAATAGGGAGATACAACTTATTCCCTCAAGCTCTTGGGATGTCAAAAGTGGTTAGCATGTTGCCTGGTACCTAGGAAGTGCTTAATTAATATTATTTCACATACCCACCTGTGCCCAAAGCACTTCCCCATCTATCCCTGGGTTGCGCTGTACTCACAATTTTCCTAAGAGCAGAGACCAGGGATATGAACTGGGGCAGTATAACAGGAGGGCAGCTGAGAGAACCCTTTGGAATCACTGCCACTCTCTAAAAAGACAGACCCAAAGAGGCTGTCAGCCCCTCAAGATGCCCATCCATCACCAACCCAGTGCCCAAGAGGGGAATCCCCATTCCTGGTCTGTGCTAAGGATAAACCAGACAAGACCTGCCCAAGGCAGAAGTCTCTCCATGGACAGTGAGGAGAGACTTCTCTTCTGGTTGGCAGGGTGGCTGCCAGCTCTGCTGGCTTTGTTCAGAAGCTGGTGGGCTGGACACACACCCTCCCAGTCACCAGTCTCCAAGGAGAATCAGAGAAATCAGAGGCAGTATGTGCTGGAATGCTGGAATGAGAGCAGCACAGACAACCTGAGTCCTGTCATCACCATCAGCCTCTGGGCTATTTTATTCAACCTCTAAGAGCTTCTCCCTTTTCAAGAGATTGCACATGCAAACACTTTCTTTACTCTACAAGCCAGGATTGTTTTGAGGATGACAGAAGTGCAGTGAAAGTTCTTTGGGAACTGTACAGTGCTTCAAGGATACTATTGATCACCATACTACTGTTACTATTGTGTAAGTAAGGTGTAGTCTCAGCCCAGCTGAGGAGAAAATGGAACCAGACAATCTCTCAAAGCCTGCAGCCTCAACCCTCCCCTTCCTTCTTTGAGGGTCAGTGCTTAATGTATATCCCAGCTTTCCAGGGACACACCCAGACAGACCAAACTGCTCTGAAAATGCACACAAACTGTATCATGGGTCTCTAAGATGTCAAAGAAAGAAGCTAAAACAGTTAGCAGCAAAAAGCAAAGGATTTTCTAAGCAGTGACAC
Organism: Pteropus vampyrus; assembly: GCF_000151845.1. Taxonomy (NCBI): domain Eukaryota; kingdom Metazoa; phylum Chordata; class Mammalia; order Chiroptera; family Pteropodidae; genus Pteropus; species Pteropus vampyrus. The sequence continues at coordinate 12,919,041 of NW_011888801.1, forward strand.
TATGCAAATGCCCAAGAAGCACAGCAATCTCTCTGGAGTCCAATAAAAACAGAAGTCATTTAGGTGAAAAATCAGCACAGCAAAACAAAACCCAAACCCAAAACCCACAGCAAGCTTCTAACAACTCTGAGAGTAACCCCTAGCAATCACCTGCCCCTCAGTTGTTTAAGGACCATATGGGTCACAAATACTGGCCAAGCTGATGGAAGGTTGAGAGCCATGCAGAAACTTTATGTGTCATTTTTTACCTTTCCAAAGGAAAAGTACCAGGGAATAAAGCCTTGGGCATTTCTTCTGCCTTAGAAACAAGGAGGCCACAGAGACCTTGTTCCTTGGGCCTGACGAAGACTGGCCCTGTTTCCCTTCTCAGAGGCTGGAGTTCCCTTGGACCACTGCCTTCCAGCAGTGACACTGGGGTCAGAGGCATCCTGAGTACCACCCATGGCTAAGGCAATAGGGCCACTCACACATCCAGGACAAAGTAGAGGTCAAAAGCGCCATTACAGTGTCTCATACTGTCCGCCTTGTTCCTGTAATGATGTGCACTCTGGTAGAAGCTTCCCAAGTCTTGGCTGAGGTGGTGGTATAAATTTCTCCAGACCGGGACATTGTGCTGGAAGCTGCTTGCACTCAGCAGGAAAGGAGACATCACCAGCAGCAAGAAGAGCATGGGCCCTAGTACCTGGGGGTCACCACTTCCCAATTTTGTGGCCATCTTTTTGGACCCACTGGATGCCAGGCCACTTCAGGTCACCTCAGGTTGCCCCCTCTGCTGCCTCTGCCTGTGTACAGGGACCTTGGCACTTCAGCCCTTTGACCAAGGCACCCTGCAAGTTTTTGCCTGGTACCTGCCCTGCAGGCAGAAGAGGCCAGCACCTGACTAGAGCAAGAACTCCCACTACCTGCACAGCCCTTCCCCCACCCTGCAGAGGCAGAATGCCTTGTTGTTATGCAAGCCAGGAAGGTTGGCATGGTGACTTTGTGACTTGCAGCTCTGCTCAGTGTACTGCCTATTGACTACCCCAGGAGGGAGTCTGAGATTTTTGGAGAGAGGGTAAGAGGAGGCTTCCATTTGTCCCTTATCCAAAACCCTCACAGGTGGTCATTAAAGTTCTTGAGAAATCATACCTCTTTGTAAACTGAAAGAGGGCAGCTGAGGTGAATTAGATAAGGACATCACTGTGGATGAGGAGGTCAAAGAACTGAGAGACTATAGTATTGTAATGGTCATTCGTGTGGATCCTGAAGTCATTCAGTGGATAGAAAGGTCTAGAAGGGGAAGAAGGTCCTACATGAATGCCAAAGTCTTTTGTGTATTAGGGACATTTTGGTTATCTAGTGTTGTGAAATGAACCACCCCAAACTTAGTGACATAAACCAAGAACCAAATTACTATGTTCACAGATTCGATGGAATAGATTTTCAGAGAGGGCTGAGTGGGGATGTCTTGTCTCCATCACATGGAAAAACATGGGCATAGAAGCTCTGAATCAAAAGTGATGCAACAACTCAGACTGGAATTGCAAATAAAAGTTTTTAGAAATATGTGTTAATTAATTTGTTTTCTCTTATTTTCTTGTTTTCGTAAGCACAAAAGAGTGATATATGCTAAAAACCCTTCTCTAATAAGTCTAAAAAAGATCTTTCAATATCTATAACTAACATTACAAGTGATAAAATTATTGTGTTGGCAGTTATTACTATTATTTTTGGAGTAGTATTTAAAATAATTGAATATCTTGAATAAATAATATTTTAGAATTCAAGAAATTTGGTATAGTTCTTCCAACAGCATAATAGGTTTTCCTTGTTTTCACATTCTTCATGATACTTGGTATTGACATATTTATATATTTACCTATTGATCGCACATCTCATCGTGGTGTTATTTGCATTCTCCTAATTACTGAATTACTCATTCATTTCTCCTTGTTTGTGAAGTGTCCATTTTCTGATTCTGGTGTTTATCGTATTGAGCCTTTAGCATTCCTTATATATTCGGGATACTAATTCTTTATCAGCTATTGGCAATATCCTCTTCTAGTGTGTGACTTTTTTCACTCTATTGACTTTTAAGAAATCGGAAGTTTGTAATTTTAAGGTAGTTGAATTTGTAACTTTTAAAATCTTTCCCCCAGCTCTATTGAAATATAATAGATGATTAGTTGCTAATATTTACATTATACAATTAAATATTTTTTCAATTATAGTTGACATACAGTAATATATTAGTTTCAGTTGTACAGCATAGTGATTAGAGCTCAAGTGATCACCCCACTAAATCTAGTACCCCTTTTCACCCTTAAATGTTTATTACAACATTGTTGACTATTTTTCTAATGCTACACTTTATATCTCCATGACTATTTTGTAACTAACCATTTGTATTTCTTAATGCCTTTGCCCTTTTTCACCGTCCCCACAACTCCCTCCTGTCTAGTAGACCTCAAAATAGTCTATATATCTATGAGTTTGAGTTTGTTTCCATTGTTGTTGTTGTTATTGTTTATTTTGTTCTTTAGATTCTGCATGTACATGAAATCACGTGGCATTTGTCTTTCTCTATCTGACTGACTTCATTTAGCGCAATACCCTCGAGGTCCATCAAGGCAATATCTTCTTCCATCCCCTTTCTTTTAGTCTGTGTGTGTCTTTTAATCTGAAGTGAGTCTTTTGTAGGCAGCACATGCAAGAGTCTCGTTATACATTCAGCCACACTATCTTTTGGTTGGGGCACTTAATTCCTTTCCATTTGCAGTTCTTATTGATAGAAATGTAGTTATTACCATTTTTATTCATGATTTTGATACATGGTTTTCTTCTTAAAGAAGTCCCTGCAATATTTTCTATAATACTGGCTTGGTGTTGATGAATTCCTTCAGTTTGTTTTTGTCTGGGAAGCTCTTTATTTGTTCTTCAACTCTAAATGATAGCTTTGCTGGATAAAGTAGTCTTGGTTGTAGATCCTGGGTTTTCACCACATTGAATATTTTGTGCCAAATTCTTCTGTTCTGCATATTTTCTTATGAGAAATTGGCTGCCAGTGTATAGGTGCTCCCTTGTAAGTAATTAACTGCTTTTTTCTTGCTGCTTTTAAGATTCTGTCTTTGTATCTATCTTTTGGCATTTTAATTGTGATGTGTCTTAATGTGGGCCTCTTTGGATTTATCTTGTTTAGGACTCTCTGAGCTTCCTGGGATTGTATGTCTGTTTCTTTCACCAGGTTAGGGAAGTTTTCCACCATTATTTCTTCAAATAGCTTTTCACTTTTTATTCTCCCTCTCCTCCTTCAGGTACCCCTTTTACACGGATGTTTTTACACTTAATTTTGTCTCAAAGACCCCTTAAATTATTATTATATTTTTGCCTTCTTTCTTCTTGTCGTTCTGATTGGATGATCTTGGCTTCCCCATCCTTTACATTAGTGGTTTGATCCTCTTCTTCATCCACTCTGTTCATTCCATTTAATAAGGTAGCATATTTTTTATTTCTGACTGGTTCCCTTTTATAATTTCCATTTCCATTTTTATGGTTTTTCTTTTATATCTTTGTTAACATTCTCACCTAGTTCATCTACTCTTCTCCTAAGTTCATTGAGCATCTTTATAACCAGTGTTTTGAGCTCTGCATCTGTTAGATTGCTTGACTCCATTATTCCTGGATCTTTGTTCTGTTCTCTCACATGGTTTCTGCTTCTTTGTCTTCCCATGTTGGCTACCTTCTGTGTCTGCTTCTATGTACTAAGCAAAGCTCCTAATTGTCCTGGTCTTATTAGTGCGGCTTTGTGTAGTAGGTGTCCAGAGGTACAGTCCTGAGAGGGATTCAGCAGCAGGCCAATTTTAGCCCCAGCCTGTGTTCCTTTGACACCTGTTAAGACTCAGCAAGCAACCTACAGATGCTGTGCTTATAATTGCCTCAAGAAACCACACCAGAGGTCAGTTGCCACCAGCGTGGGTCTTGGAGCTTGCTCAGCAACTTGCACAGGACTCGTCAAGGACACAACTAGATGCGGCTTAGATAAGGCTGCGAGTTGGGAGAGGTGGAGTTTCAGGGAATCTTCTGGGTGGAGCTACCTCTATTATCCAGTTTGGTGAAGTCTCAGCTATGGCGGTGCTGCATCCACATACTGCTAAGTGGAAGGGCTCAACAGAGGAACAATGGATACCACTAGCACTTCTGCCTGGGAGAGATCATTGCCTCTGGCCCTCGCTCCGACAACTCATAGTCCCCCTGTAAGTCCCTGGTAACCTCTTCCTCCAGCAGCTGACTGGGCATGGGGGTTCAGAGCGAGCAAGTCTGTCATTGCAAAAGTCCGATCATGGACATGGCCCCTTTAAGGGGCATCTGCAGCTGCCGGCTACCACTACCATAGCCTCCATCTCACTCAGCCATTCGGGACCGGGCAGCCTCACATCCTTGCCCCATCTTACCTCTTCCCATTGCAGGGTGGTTTCTTATTTCTCTCCTTAGTTATACAGCTTATTCATCTAAACCCTAGATGACTCTACTTGCTGTTTGCTCTGTGTTTCAGTCACAACTTTGATGTGGTCATAAGAGCAGATGAAAAAAGCCTCTATCATTGATGCCATTTTGACTTCCTCCTAAAATCTTTCAATATTTGCATTCTTTGCTTCTTATTTAAGAAATTCTTCCCTGCTAAAAGTTGAATACATTATATCCGGGAAATTTTAAACATTTGTTTTTTAACATTGAGTAATCCACTTGTAATTAATTAATTACAATTAGCATGCAATATTATATTAGTTTCAGGTGTACAACACAGTAATTTGACATTTATATAACTTACAAAGTAATCACCCCAATAAATCCACTACCCATCTGACACCATGCATAGTTATTACAATATTACTAACTATATTCCCCTTGCTATACTCTATGTTCACGTGTCTATTTTATAACTGTAAATTTGTATCTCTTAATCCTTTCCCCCTTCACCAATCTTTCCACATGCATTCCAAAATCCTGCAACCATCAAAACTTTCTCTGTATCTATGAGTTTGTTTCTGATTTGTTTGTTTATTTATCCTGTTCTCTAGATTCCACACATAAATATAATCATATGACATTGGTCTTTCGGTTTGTCTTAATCCACTCAGCACAATACTCTCTAGGTTAACCCATGTTGTTGTTGATGGCAATATTTCATTCTTTTTTATGGCTGAATAATATTCTATTGTATATATGTACCACCTCTTCTTTATTCATTCTTCCATTGAGGGACACCCAGGTTGTCTCTATATCTTGACTATTGTAAACAACACTGCCCTGAACATATGGATGCATATGTCCCTTCGACGTACTATTTTAAGTTTTTTCAAATAAATATCCAGAAGTGGGATTACTGGGTTCTTTTATGTCTCTTGTTATTGCCTTTTTAAAAAGTCTATTTTCTCTGGTATAAATATTGCTACTCCTAGTTTTTTATTTCTAATTTTCATTTTCATGAAATATCTTTTTCTAGTCCTATACTTTCAGTCTGTGTGTGTTTTTAGGTCTGAACTGTCTCCTGTAAGTCCTGAACTGTCTCCATAAGTGAGTGTTTTGTTTTCTTATCCATTCAGTCACCCTGTGTTTTGATTGGAACACATAATCCATTTACATTTGTAGTAATTGATGATAGATATATAGTTATTTCCATTTTATTATTTATGTTTTTGAACTCTTTTTCCTCCTTTTTAAAGAATTCTCTAACATTGCTTATAATACTGGTTTGGTGGTGATGAATTCTTTTAGCTTTTATTTATTTATTTTTGGTCTGAGAAGCTCTTCATCTGTCTTTTGATTCTAAATAATAGCTTTGATGGGTACAGTCATATTGGTTGTAGGTCTGTGCTTTTTCATCATTTTGGATATTTCGTACCAATCTCTTCTGGCCTGCAAGGTTTCTGTTGATAAATCAGCTGATAGTCTTATGGGAGCTCCCTTGCAGGTAACTAATTGCTTTTCTCTTGCTGATTTTAAGATTCTCTTTTTATCATTAAACTTTGCCATTTTAATTATGATATGTCTTTGTGTGTGCCTCTTTGAGTTCATCTTATTTGGGAATCTGCACTTTCTAGACTTGCATGTCTATTTCCTTTGGCAGGTAGGAATGTTTTCAATTATTATTTCCTCAAATAGATTTCAATCTCTGCTCTCTCTCTTCCCCAGCTGGTACCACTATGATGTGGATGCTGATAAACTTAACTTTGTCTCAGAGGCCCTTTAAACTATCTTCATTAATTTTTTTCTTTTCTTTTTCTTTCTTTCTTCCTTTCTTTATTTTTCTTTTTTCTTTTCTTTTTTTCTTTCTTTTTCTTTTTTCTTTGCAGTTCTGATTAGGTGTTTAGCACTACCTTGTCTTCCAAATTGCTAATTCAGTTCTCTGCTTTAGCTAATATGCTGTTGATTTTCTCTAATGAATTCTTCATTTCAATTATTGTACCCTTCACTTCTTTTTTATGATTTTATCTTTTTTGAGGTTCTTCCTAAGTTCATCTATTCTTCCTCTAAATTTATTAAATGTCTCTATAACCAGTATTTTGAACTCTATATCTGGTCGATTGTTCATTTCTATTTCATTTAACTTTTTTTTCGTGAGCTTTGTTCTATTCTTTCATTTGGGACTTGTTTCTTTGTATCTCCATTTTGGCTGCCTCCCTTGTTTGCTTGTATTAGGTAGAGCTGCTATGTCTCCCAGTTTTGGTAGAGTGTCCTTATGTATTAGGTGTCTTGTGGGGCCCAATAGCCCAGTCTCCCTGGTCATCTGAGCAAAGTGCTCCCTTGTGTTGGTTGTGTGCCCTGCTATTGTAGTTTAGCCTTGGTTGATGCTGGCATGTCAGTGGAGGGACTGATCTTCAGGTTGATTGATTGTGAAGAGTGGTCATGACTACAGTAGAGGAGTTATTGTACAAGATCTGATTCTATGGAGCAGGATTTGCTTTAGCAGAGCTCTGGTGCTTGCCCAGTCTGTCCTTTGAGTATGTCTTTTGTGGAGATGGTTGGGTGGTGTTTTGGTGTGTCTGAACCTGGCCAACAGGTGTGTTGGATCTGGAACCTCTTAGGAAGGGCTTGTTGCAAGCCCAGGTCAGCTAATGACTGTGCCCTGCTCAGGGCCACTTGATATAAGCTACAAAGTGATCTGCATATGGCTGTCAATTGTGCTGGGCTTGGAGGTGCCTGGGAGATGCTACACTGTGAACTGAGGATGGCTTCTGCTAGTTCTTGGCTTGGGGCCACTTAGCGAGAGGTACAGGGCATGCTGAGGCTAGACATTGTTTGTTTGGGGTTTGTGAACCTTGGTGAGATTTTAAGAAAGTTCGTAGCATGAGCCAAGACAGACTTTGTATGGAAAAGCCATGGGAAACAGCTTGTGTTGGCACACAAGGTGGGTGAGGCGACGTCTCAAGGAATTACCAGGGTAGGATGAACTGAGTTAGCCAGGATGATGGTGATTCAGATATGGTGGCCACTTGCGTCCACATGCTGGATGGATGGAGGGATCTACAAAGGAATAATGGCTCTGCCAACACTCTGTCTGGAAGAAAGTTTCCTCTCCAGCCTTTGCTGTGATGCAAGATAATTTAGTTCCTCTCTATATTTCCCTGTTACCTTTCACACTGCTGCCCCAGAACTGGAGCTCAGAGTGAGTGAGTCTATCTGTGAGTAAGCCTGTGCAAGGGCACTTTAAGAGGACCTTCTGTAACTCCAGCAGCCTTCTGACACACTCAGACAGAATCTCTGCTGTTTTTCACAGCCAGAAGTCATGGGGGCTTCTTTTCTTGACACTGGAACACTGGGCTGGGGAGCTTGGTGTGCGGTTGAGACCCCTTGCTTCTCAGGGGGGACCTCCACAACTGAGATATCCCTCTTGATTTTTAACCGCCACATGTGAGTATGGGGTCAGCCTGTTTTGCATCTCTGCCTCTCCGACAAGTCTTCGTGTGTCTTCTTCTGTATATCCTCAGTTACAGGACTTCTGTTTGGCAAGATTTGAGGTGATTCTCGATTATTGTTTTTCTGTAGTTTAGTTATAATTTTGATGTGGTCATGAAATGAAGCAAGCACAGCATTTACCTACTCCACCATCTTGACCAGAACTTCTTGTAACTACCAATTTGTGCTTTTTTTCATGTAATGCATTTTTTAATTATTATTTTTCAATTAGAGTTGACATTCAATATTTTATATTAGTTTCAAGTTACAGCATAGTGGTTACACGCTTATGTAATTTACAAAGTGATCCCTCAATTAGTCTGTTACCCACTTGGCACTATACACAATTATTGCTATATTATTGTCTATATTCCCTATGCTGTACTTTATATCCTCATGACTGTTTTGTAACTATAGATTTGCACTTCTTAATCCCTTTACCTTTTTCATCCAGTCCTCCCAATCTCCAATCCCCTTCTAATTTCTGTTTTGCTTGTTTTTTTTTTTATTTTTTTAGATACCACATATAAGTAAAATCATTTGCCATTTGTTTTTCTTTGTCTGACTTATTTGACTTAGCATAATACCCTCTAGGTCCAGCTATATTGTTATAAATATTAAGATTTTATTACTTTTCATGGCTGAGTAATAGTCCATTGTATATATTTACCACTATTTCTTTATTAAATTGTATGTTAATAAACACTTAGGTTGCTTCCATATCTTAGCCATTGCAAATAATGCTGTAATGAACGTAGCAATGCATATATGTTTTCTGATATCTTTTTGAGATTTTTTAGAATAAATACCCAGATGTGGAATTGCACGGTCATAAGGTAGTTTTTTTTCTTTTTTAATTTTTTGAGTAATCTCTAATACTAATAGTATTTGTGGGGTCCTTTTCCTCCACATTTTTGCCAGCATTTATTTGTTGAATATTGATGATAGCCATTCTGACAGGTGTGTGATAATATCTCATTGTAGTTTTAATTTGCATTTTTTTTTTAATGATTAGTGATCATGAGTATCTTTTCATATGTCTATTGGCAATCTGTATGTCCTCTTTGGAGAAATGTCTGTTTAGGTCCTTTGACCCTTTTTAAGTTTTATTGTTTGTTTTTTGGATGTTAAGTTCCATGGCTTGCTTATATATTTTGGATGTTAACCTTTATTGGATATATCATTGGTGAATATATTCTCCCATTCATTAGGTTGTCTTTCATTTTGTTGATGGTTTCCTTCACCGTGCAAAAGTTTTTAGTTTTACATAGTCTCATTATTTATTTTTTTGTTTGTTTCCCTTGCCTGTTGAGACATATACAAGAAAAAAATATTGCTAAGAGCAATGTAAAAAAGTTTATTGCCTCTATTTTCTTCAAGGAGTTTTATGGTTAAAGGCCTTACATTTAAGTCTTTTATTTCAAGTTTATTTTTGTATATGGTGCAGGAAAGTAGTCTAGTTTCATTTTGGAATGTTTCTATTTTTCCTTCTCCATTTATTGAAGTTCATCTTTACCCAATTGTATGTTTTTGCCTACTTTGTCATAGATTCTTTGACCTTATTGGTGTAGATCTATTTCTGGCTTTCTATTTTGTTCCATCAATCTATGTGTCTGTTTTTATGCCAGTACTGTGCTATTTTGATTTCTATAGTCTTTTAGTATAGTTTGATACCTCAGCTTTGTATAGTATGGTTTGATACCTCAGCTTTGTTCTTTCTCATTGCTTTGACTATTTGGAGTCATTTTTGGTTTCATATAAATTTTAGAATTATTTATTCTAGTTCTGTGAAAAAATTCACTGATGTTTTTAAAGGTATTGCATTAACTCTGTTCATTTCTTTGGGTAGTATGGACATTTTAACTATATTAATTCTTCCTATCTGTGAGAAAAGTATATGCTTTTATTTATTTTTATCTTCTTCAATGTCTTGTAATTTTTAGAGTACATATCTTTTACCTCCTTGGTTAAATTTATCTTAGATATTTTTTGATGCAATTGTAGTTGAAATTGTTTTCTTAATTTCTCTTTCTGAAAATTTGTTATTGATGTACAAAAATGCAACCAATTTATGAATATTAATTTTGTTTCCTTCCAGTTTACTAATTTCATTTAGCAGTTCTAATAGTTTTTTTTTTTGGTGGAATATTTAGGATACTCTTTACATAATATCATGTCATCTGCAAATAATGACAGTTTTACTTCTTCTTTTCACTTTGGATGCCATTTATTTATTTATTTCTTACCTAATTGCTATGACTAGGCCTTCCAATACTATATCGAATAAAAGTGGTGAAAGTGGAAATCCTTGTCTTGTTCCAGATCTTAAGGAGAGTGCTTTTAGTTTTATACCATTGAGCATGCTGTGGGTTTGTCATATATGGCCTTTATTATTTGATGTATATTTCTTCTATTCCCACTTTGCTGAGAGTTTTATCATAAGTAAATGTTAGATTTTGTCAAATGTTTTTCTGCATCTATTTATATGATCATTTTATTTGTGTGGTGTATCACGTTAATTGATTTACAGATATTGAGCCAAACTTGCATTTCAAAAATAAATCCTCCTTGATCATGGTATGTGATCTTTTTAGTATATTGCTGAATTCAGTTTGTTAATATTTTATTGAGGATTTTCATATTTATGTTCATCAGGGATATTGGCGCGCGCGCTTGTATGTGTGCGTATTTTGTAGTGTCCTTGTCTGGTTTTGGTATCAGAATAATGTTGGCCTTGTAAAATGAGTTTGAAAGCCTTCTCTACTCTCAATATTTTGAAATTGTTTGAGAAGAATAAGTATTAGTTCTCCTTTAAATGTTTGGCAAAATTTGCCTGTGAAGTCATCTGGTTAAGAACATTCGTTCATTGGGAGTTTTCTGATTACTCATTCAATTTTATTACTAATCAGTGTGTTCAGATGTTCTGTTTCTTCCTGATTTAGTTTTGGAAGCTTATATATTTCTGTGACTTCTTTTTCATTTCATATTTTACTTCTTTGGATCCTCTCTCTTTTTTTCTTGATGAGTCTGGGCAAAGGTTTATCAATTTTTTTTTTTTTTTATCTTTTCATGAAACCAGCTCTTGGTTTCGTTGATCTTTTCTATTATTTTTTGAGACTATTTCATTTATTTCTGCTCTGATCTTTATTTCTCCTTTCTTCTACTAACTTTGAGCTTTGGTATTCCTTTTCTAGCTCCTTTAGTTGTATGGTAAAATTGCTTATCTGAGATTTTTCTTATTTCTTGAGGTAGGCCTGCATTGCTATGGATTTCCCTCTTGGAATTGCTTTGGCTGTGTTCTACAGATTTTGATTCATTGTGTTTTCCTTTTCATTTGTCTTAAGGTATCTTTCGATTTCTTCCTCAATCTCATTGTTAACTCATTTATTGTTCAGTAGCATATTATTTAGTCTCCACTTGTTAGTGTTTTTCACTTTTCTTCTTGTAATTGATTTCTAGTTTTATAGCATTTATCAGAAAGAATGTTCGATACGATTTAAATTTTCTTAATTTTTCTGAGATGTTGCGGCTTAACATGTTGTCTATTATGGAAAAATTTTCATTTGCACTGGAAAAACATATATTCTGTTGCTTTTGAGTAAAATGTCCTTAGAATATCAATTAATCCATCTGCTCTAAAGTGTCGATTAAGGCCACAGTTTCCTTGTTGATTTTCTGTCTGGGTGATCTATTCATTGATTTCAATGAGGTGTCAAAGTCCCCAACTATGACTGTATTACTGTCAACCTCTCCCTTTCTGTCCATCAATATTTACTTTATGTATTTAAATGTTCCAACATTGGGCATGAAGATTTTTACAAGAGTTATATCCTCTTGGTTGATTGATTTATCATTACGAAATGCTCACTTTGGTTATTGTTACTGCTTTTGTTTTAAAGTCATTTCGTTTGATATAAGTATTGCTATTTTAGCTTTTGGGGGGGTTCAATTTGCTTAAAATATCTTTTTACAGTGTTTTACTTTAAGTCTGTGTGTCTTTTGATCTGAAGTGGGTCTCTTGTAGGCAGCATATATATGGGTCTTATTTTTTTTCATTCAACTACTCCATGCGTTTTGATTGGAGCATATCGTCCACTTACATTTAAAGTAATTCTTGGATGAGAGAAGATTCAAGATAGTGTAGAAGGTAGAGGTACACCTCCTCTAGTGATCACAGCAAAATTATAACAAAACTACAGAGCAACCAGCAAATGGAGTTGCCAGAGGTTTGGCTTAACAGAAGCTCTACAACTAGGTCACCTCAAATAACAGGTCACCTCAAAATGGTAGGTGAGGGGGGGGGAGACACAAGATGGCCCAGTCGCACAGCCGCAAGTGGTGATTGAGAATCAAAAGGCTCTATCTGGCCTATGGACCCAGCTCCGCCACCTGAGGAGCAAAGGATCCTGGCCACACACTGGGCTTCCTAGTTCAGGGTTCCAGTACCAAGAAGAGAAGACCCTACCACCTTTGGCTGTGAAAACCAGTAGAGGGTCTGGCTGAGTGAAACGGAGGGCCATAGGAAGAGGAGATCTTCCTCTTAAAGGGCCCACGCCTGACCTTACTTGCTGACAGACTCATCCACTTTCAGCTCCAGTGCTGGGGCAGTTGCTTGAGGTGTACGCCAGGGACATATGAGGACATGCTGAGCTGTTGGGCTTCAGGGCAATGGCTGGAGGGGTGGTTTGCTCTCAGATAGAGGTGTGGGCAGAAGCCATTATTCCTTTGTTGAGCCCTTCCCATGCTCAGACTGCTGACTCAGGTGCCATCAACCTGGATAACACAAATCGCTCTACCCAGGAGATTCCCTGAGACTCTGCCTCTCTCAACTTGTGGGCCCACCACAAGCTACTTCCAGCGATTTTCTTCCACATAAACGGGCTGTCTTGGCTCCTTCTGTGAACTTTCATAAAATCTCTCAAAGGCTCACAGAACCCAAAGAAGCAGCCTCTGGCCTTGGTGTGCCCTGTAACTCTTGCTGAGGCAGCCCCAAACACTGCCCTAGTGGCAGCCAGCCTCCATTTTGGGTTCGACCCCTTGAGGCACCTATAAGCCCAGCATAGGTAGCAACTATATGTGGATTGCTTGGCCACTCTTACCAGGTGGCCCTGCAGGTGCACAGGCTATGGCTGAACTTGGCCTGCAGCTGAACCACTCTCAGATCTGTACCAAAGGTCCCCACAGCATACCTACTCCATAAAGTCATTCTTCTAGACTGGGAAGCTTAGGAGCCCTACATAATACATAGAAACAGACACAGGTAGGCAGCCAAAATGGGGAGATAAAGAAACATGTCCCACTTGAAAGAACAGAACAAAGCTTCAGAAAAAGAATTCACCAAAATGGAGCAATATACCAGATGCAGAGTTCAAAACACTGGTTGTAAGGATACTCAAGGAACTTAGGGCAAGAGTAGATTAACTCAGTGAGAACTTTAACAAAGAGATAAAAAATATAAAGATGAAAATAAAAATTATAAAGGAATCAGCAGAAATGAAGAATACAATATCTGAGATGAAGAGTATATCAGAAGGAATCAACAGAGTGAAGGAAGTGGAGGATTGACTCACGAATATAAAGGATGGATTAGCGGAGGATATCCAATCAGAAGGCAACAAGAAAAAAAAAATCCAAAATAATGAAGACAGTATAAGGAGCCTATGAGATAACATCAAATGTAATAATATTTGCCTCATAGGGGTACCAGAAGGAGAAGAAGAGCAAGAAGTTAAAAATCTATTTGAAGAAATAATGATGGAAATGTCCTTCACAGGGTAAAGGAAATAGACGTACAATCCCAGGAAGCTCAGAGAGTCCCAAGAAAGATGATCACAAAGAGGCCAAGACACATCATAATTAAAATTCCAAAGGTTAAATACAAAGAGAGACTCTTAAAAGCATCCAGAAAAAAGCAGTTAATTACTTACAAGGGAGCACTCATAAACTGGCTATTGGTTTCTCAAAAGAAACTTTGCAGGAAAGAAGGGCTTGACACAAAATATTCACAGTGTTGAAACCCCGGGATCTACAACCAAGATTACTTTATCTAGCAAAGCTATCATTTAGAGTTGAAGGAAGACAGAGTTTCATAGACAAGAAAAAGCTAAACGAGTTCATCATCATCAAGCAAGCATTACAGGAAATGTTGTAGGGACTTCTTTAAGAAGAAGAAAAAGCATGTGGCAGAAATATGAATAAAGAATGGCAACAACTACATATCTATTAACAAGTACTTTAAATGAAAAAAAAATTAAGTGTTCCAATCAATAGAGAATGTAGCTGAATAGATAAGAAAGCAAAACCCTTACAAGGGACTGCCTACAAGAAACTCTCTTCAGATTAAAAGATGCTCACAGACTAAAGTAAGAGGATGGGAAAAGATATTGCATGATGGACTTAGAGGGTAGTGTGCTGAGTGGAGTAAGTCAAGTAGAGGAAGACAAATGCCTGTATATGTGGAATCTAAAGAATAAAACAAAGAAACAAACAAAGAGGAAGAAACTCAGATACAGAGAAAATTTTGAGGATTACTGGATGGGAGGGGTGTTGAGGAGGTTGGTGAAAAGGAGGGAGGGGATTAAGAAGTACAAATCAGTAGTTACTAACAGTCATGGAGATAGAAAGTAGAGTATAATGAATATAGCCAATAATATTGTAATAACTATGTATTGTGTTAGAGGGACACTAGATTTATTAAGGTGAAAACTTTGTGAGTTATATAGATGTCTAATCACTATGTTGTACATCTGAATCTAATAAAATATTGTATGTCAACTATAACTGAAAAATAAAAAAATGTAATTATTGATAAGTAATGTAGTTATTGCCATTTTAATAATTGTTTTTTTTTATTGTTTTTGTAGTTCTCTGTTCCTTTTTTATTCTCATGTTCTCTTCTACTGTATGTTGATGACTATCTGTAGTGCTATGTTTGGCTTACTTTCCCTTTGTTTTTTGTATATCTCTGGTAGATTTTTGGTTTGTGGTTACCATGTTCTTCATATATATCAAGCTATGTTTATAGTAGTTCATTTTCATTTTGTGGTTGCTTAAGTTTGAAACATTTTAAAATCACTACAATTTTTAGTCATTTCTCCACGTCATCCTTATATCTGGTGTTTTGAACTCTGCATCAGGTAGATTGCTTGTCTACATTTATTTATTTACTTATTTATTCTGGAGTTTTATCCTGTTCTTTCATTTGGGATATGTTTCTTTGTATTCTCATTTTGGCTGCCTCCTTGTTTTTGTTTGTTTATTTGTTTGTTTGTTTTTTGTATTAGGTAACTCTGCTATATTTATCAGTCTAGGCAGAGTGACTTTATATACATAAAAGGTGTCCTGTGGGGTCCAGTGGTGCATTATCCTTGACCACCTGAACCAGATGCTCTAGGTTTGTCCCCTGTGTGGATTGTATGTGGCTTTATGTTGTAGTAGGACCCTGATGGCTATTGGCATATCATTGAGTGAGGTCGACCCTCAGGCTGACTATTTGTGAGAGCTGGTCAGGCCTCCAGTTGATAAACTGTTATCTAAGGGCTGACTTCACAGAGTGAGAATCATTTTAGTGGAGCTCTGGTACCAGCTGGGTCTGACCATCGGGTGTGTCCTTTGTGGAGCTGCTTGGGTGGTGCTCTGGTTTTGTCTGAAACCAGCC
>NW_011888801.1:12935052-12973149 GCF_000151845.1 Pteropus vampyrus
AAAAAAAAATCCAAAATAATGAAGACAGTATAAGGAGCCTATGAGATAACATCAAATGTAATAATATTTGCCTCATAGGGGTACCAGAAGGAGAAGAAGAGCAAGAAGTTAAAAATCTATTTGAAGAAATAATGATGGAAATGTCCTTCACAGGGTAAAGGAAATAGACGTACAATCCCAGGAAGCTCAGAGAGTCCCAAGAAAGATGATCACAAAGAGGCCAAGACACATCATAATTAAAATTCCAAAGGTTAAATACAAAGAGAGACTCTTAAAAGCATCCAGAAAAAAGCAGTTAATTACTTACAAGGGAGCACTCATAAACTGGCTATTGGTTTCTCAAAAGAAACTTTGCAGGAAAGAAGGGCTTGACACAAAATATTCACAGTGTTGAAACCCCGGGATCTACAACCAAGATTACTTTATCTAGCAAAGCTATCATTTAGAGTTGAAGGAAGACAGAGTTTCATAGACAAGAAAAAGCTAAACGAGTTCATCATCATCAAGCAAGCATTACAGGAAATGTTGTAGGGACTTCTTTAAGAAGAAGAAAAAGCATGTGGCAGAAATATGAATAAAGAATGGCAACAACTACATATCTATTAACAAGTACTTTAAATGAAAAAAAAATTAAGTGTTCCAATCAATAGAGAATGTAGCTGAATAGATAAGAAAGCAAAACCCTTACAAGGGACTGCCTACAAGAAACTCTCTTCAGATTAAAAGATGCTCACAGACTAAAGTAAGAGGATGGGAAAAGATATTGCATGATGGACTTAGAGGGTAGTGTGCTGAGTGGAGTAAGTCAAGTAGAGGAAGACAAATGCCTGTATATGTGGAATCTAAAGAATAAAACAAAGAAACAAACAAAGAGGAAGAAACTCAGATACAGAGAAAATTTTGAGGATTACTGGATGGGAGGGGTGTTGAGGAGGTTGGTGAAAAGGAGGGAGGGGATTAAGAAGTACAAATCAGTAGTTACTAACAGTCATGGAGATAGAAAGTAGAGTATAATGAATATAGCCAATAATATTGTAATAACTATGTATTGTGTTAGAGGGACACTAGATTTATTAAGGTGAAAACTTTGTGAGTTATATAGATGTCTAATCACTATGTTGTACATCTGAATCTAATAAAATATTGTATGTCAACTATAACTGAAAAATAAAAAAATGTAATTATTGATAAGTAATGTAGTTATTGCCATTTTAATAATTGTTTTTTTTTATTGTTTTTGTAGTTCTCTGTTCCTTTTTTATTCTCATGTTCTCTTCTACTGTATGTTGATGACTATCTGTAGTGCTATGTTTGGCTTACTTTCCCTTTGTTTTTTGTATATCTCTGGTAGATTTTTGGTTTGTGGTTACCATGTTCTTCATATATATCAAGCTATGTTTATAGTAGTTCATTTTCATTTTGTGGTTGCTTAAGTTTGAAACATTTTAAAATCACTACAATTTTTAGTCATTTCTCCACGTCATCCTTATATCTGGTGTTTTGAACTCTGCATCAGGTAGATTGCTTGTCTACATTTATTTATTTACTTATTTATTCTGGAGTTTTATCCTGTTCTTTCATTTGGGATATGTTTCTTTGTATTCTCATTTTGGCTGCCTCCTTGTTTTTGTTTGTTTATTTGTTTGTTTGTTTTTTGTATTAGGTAACTCTGCTATATTTATCAGTCTAGGCAGAGTGACTTTATATACATAAAAGGTGTCCTGTGGGGTCCAGTGGTGCATTATCCTTGACCACCTGAACCAGATGCTCTAGGTTTGTCCCCTGTGTGGATTGTATGTGGCTTTATGTTGTAGTAGGACCCTGATGGCTATTGGCATATCATTGAGTGAGGTCGACCCTCAGGCTGACTATTTGTGAGAGCTGGTCAGGCCTCCAGTTGATAAACTGTTATCTAAGGGCTGACTTCACAGAGTGAGAATCATTTTAGTGGAGCTCTGGTACCAGCTGGGTCTGACCATCGGGTGTGTCCTTTGTGGAGCTGCTTGGGTGGTGCTCTGGTTTTGTCTGAAACCAGCCACTCAGTGTGTTTTTTCTTGGGCATCTAGGCAGGAGCTCTGAGGTAAACCAAAGTCATCCACAGCTGGTTCCAGGCCTGTAGCCTCTTGGTAGGAGCTACAAAATTATCTGTGATTGGTTGCTACTTGTGCTGGGCTTGGAGGTGCTTCAGAGAGGCTATGCAGTAAACCAAGACTGGCTGCCACTTGTGCTGCACTTAAGACCCTCTGGTGGACACCACAATATGAGCTGAGGCCAGCCACTACTTGTGCCAAGCTTGGAGCCACCTGATGAGAGCAACAATGCAAGATGAAGCCAATTTCCATTTGTTCCAAGCTTGGGGCAGCTTACAAAGAGCTACAAGGAATGCTGATGTTGACCACAGTTTGGTTAAGGATTTTAGACCTTTGAGAGATTTTGGGAATGTCTGCATCATGAGGCGAGGCAGGCTGCTTGCCTCCTCCACAGGAAACTTGGGCTGGGTGGGAAAGTTGGTGAGGTATCAGGAAATCACCAGAGTGAGATGAACGGTGTTAGCCAGTTTAATGAAGAGCTCAGATTTGGTGCCCACCTACACTGGGCCACCTGGGTGGGAGGAGAGTTCAACACAGGAGAAATGGCGCATGCTAGCACTTCTATTCCTAGAGAAAATTATCCTGACCCTTGCCCCTCTAGGTCTTACCCTGAAGTTAGTCAATTCAGTTTCTCCTTGTATATCTCTGGTACATTTTGACTGCTATCTCTCCACTGGAGCTTAGAGCAAGTGAGGTTGTGGGCAAGTGAGTCTATGTGTGGTCCCTTTAAAACCTCCAGTACCTTGGTCTCCAACAGCTTTTTGTCTCTCTGGGACACACTTCCTACTGGTTTCACATGTTATAGGGACTTCTCTTCCTGGTACAGATGCCTTATGTTAGAGAGAGTAGTGTGGTGCTGGGACACCTCACTTCTCAGGGGAAAACCCCACAGCTGAGATACCCCTCCAGATTCGTAACTGTGGCAAAGTGGGTGTAGAACCTGCCTGATCTGCCACTTTGTCCCTTCTACCAGTATCAACATGGCTTCTTCTTTATAGACTTAGTTATTTGACTTCTGTTTAGATAGTCTTCAGGTGGTTCTCAATGATGGTTGTTCTGAAATTTAGTAGTAATTTTGATGTGGTTGTGGGAAGAGGCAAGCACAGCATTTACTTATTCCTCTATCTTGACTCGAAGACTGATTTTAATCTTCTTAAATTTGGTTAAACTTTTATGGCCTAACATATAATCTATCCTAAAAAATGTTCCATAGGCACTTGGACAAGATATGCATTCTGCTACCATTGGATCAAATGTAATGTAAAATATGTTAGATCTGGTTTAGTCTAATCTGCTGTTTCCTTATCAAATCTCTGTCTGGGTTATCTTTCTGTTGTTGAGAGTGGAGTATTAAGTCTCCGACTATTATTGTATAGCTATTTATTTCTTCTTTAGCTCTGTTAGTAATTGTTTTATATATTTAAGTACTCTGATGTGGGATGCATAAATATTTGCAATTGTTATAACTTCTTGATGGATTGACCTCTTTATTATTACATAATAATCTTCTTGGTATCCTTACTATTTTGATCTAAAAGTCTACTTTGTTTTACTTAAGTGTAGCCTTTGCTGCTGTCTTTAGGTACCATTTGTTTCAAATATCTATTTCCATTTCTTCACTGTCAGTCTATCTGTGTCTTTAAAGCTAAAGTGAGTCTTTTGTAGGCGGTGTGCTATTGGAACTTACCTTTTTTTTTTTAATCCCTTAAGTTATTTTATATCTGTTGACTGACGAATTTAATTTTTTTATGTTAAAATAATTATTGATATGCAAGGACTTATTATTGCCATTCTGTGCATTGTGCTCTGTTTTGTAGATGCATTGTTTTTTGCTTCTTATTTGTTATTTGACAACATTTTGTAGGAGTTTACTTGCATTCCTTTTGTATAATCTTTGTTTATCTCTTATAGGTTTTTCCATTGTGGTTATCATGAGGATTACATAAAATATCTTATATTTATAACATTTTGTTGTAAGCTGATAACTTAACATCTATAGCATACGTAAACTTTATCCTTTTACTTGTCTGTTCCTCACAGTTAGCTTGTCAATATTACAATGACCACATTTTTAATATTGTGTATCGAATAAGAAATTATTACAATTATGACTTTTAATATATTTTTAAACTGGTGTTCTACATAAATCATGCCACCATTTCAACAGTAGAAAATCTGACTTTGAGAATATATTTATGATTACCAGCAGATTTTACAAATACATCATTATGTTTTTCACAATGTTAATTATCTCTTATTTCTTCTTGATGAATATTCTTTAAATTTCTTGTAATGCGGGGTACTGCTGATGAATTCTCTCAACTTATGTTTTTTGGGAATGTTTTTTTTATCTCCCATTTATTTCTGAATGTTTTTTTTATCTCCCATTTATTTGCTGCTTATAGCATTCATGGTTTAGAATTTTTTCTTTCATATAACTTTAAAAAAATTTATATATTCTTTCTTGAATATATCATCCTTCTCTCTTTTGGCCTGCAAAGTTTCTGTTGAGCAATGTAACCTAAATTTCATGGAGCTGCCTATATTTGATGACTCACTTTTTCTCTTGCAGTTTTCAAAATTCTTATTTTCTTTCTTTTCACAATTTCTTTCTTTTACACATTACTTGTAATGTGTATCAGTGTAGCCCATTACACCTATTTGGGGTCTTTGGGCCTCATGAATCTGGATGTCCATATTTCCCTCCACAATTTGATAACTTTTCAACCCTTATTGTTTAATAATACTTTCCATTTTATTTCTATTCTCATTCAGAGATTACCATAATTAGCATATTGCTTCTGTTTATGCTGTATTTTAATTCACAGTCTTTCTTCACTCTCAAAAATTATTTTCCTTTTTTGCTCCTCTGACAGGATCATTTCAAATGATGTTTTAGTTCAAAAATACTTTCTTTTGCTTGCTTGATTTGCTATTGAAACTCTCTATTGTATTCTTTAGTACTGACATTGTACTATTCATTTCGTTTTTTATCTGTTCTTTTGATAGTTTCCATTTCTTTATTGATTTTCTCATTTTGTTCATGTATTGTTTTCCTAATTTTGTATATTTGTGTGTCTGTGTTCTTACAGTCTATTAAACTTATTTAGGAGGATTATTTTTATTTCTTTGTCAGCAAGTTCATAGAGATCCATTTGTTAAGAGTTAGTTATGGAGCTTTATGGGTTTCCTTTGGTTGTGTCATGTTTACCCGATTCTTTGTGACCTCTTGTTGTTTTGGTATGCACACATTCGAGTAAGTGGTTTTCTTTTGACTTTATAGATTTGCTTTGGCAGACAGTCCTTCACTACAGCTCAGTTTGGGGTTCTAGACAGGGCAGAACATTATGTACTTGTGTAAGTGGGGCTTTTATTGGGATTTATATTTGGGCGAGGCTATTCTTTGAGCTCTGAGGTCAGTGGGAATGTCACTGGCTGGGAACATTTGGAATGCACTGCTTTCTTGGTTTCATTCCCAAGCGTGGCTGTAAATGGGGTCCATAGTTGTCTCAATTATCTGGTAACACTTCCTTATGCTCTAGTGGGTAGTAGTTGATGACATAAACCTGTTTCCTTGCCTAGACAGGGCAGCAGAACAGACACGAAGGCCCTCATGGTTCATTGACTAGGGACATGAATAAGACAGAACCGCACACCAAGTTCTATGGCCATACAGGGCCATTGCCTTTGCTCTGCAGGTGGGAAGATTTGCTGGCTGCAGTCTCTGCTTGGGTGCCAATATAAGTGGGGTATTAGGATGAGCTATGCAGCTTACCAGGTATTCTAGTTAGGCTTTCACATTAAGGAGAACTGGGGGCTATTTTCACCATTAGATAGGCATAGGAATTTTATTCCCTGCTTGAGTGAGGTAGTACAACAGATTCTGAGGCCTGCATAGATTGTTGGTAGAGACTAGACTCATGCAGGACTGCTGAAAAAAAACCTCCCTGGACAGAATGAATCACCAGCTTGGCTCTGTATATGGGTAAAGTTGCAGGCTGGATCTCTACTTGGGGACCACTGAGAGGAAGACATTGTCTGCTAATATCTGAGTGCTGTTTGCATTAGACCCACTTGCCTTCTCCATCCCAATCCATTCAGCTTTCAAGTCCTGAAGATTCATCATGTAATCCTGATTAGGAGAGACTAAAGTGAACCTTCTGGGAAGTGTCCCCTAATGTTGGGGAAAGCTGAATGTTCACATAGGGCTCTGTTTTTCCCATAGGAGAAACCGTAGGTCATAGGGGACATTACTCCATGCAGAGCTATGACGACTTGCAGGAGTGGTGGCAATGTCATCAGATGTTGCTGCTCCTTCTAACTTTTAATATGGTCTTTCTCTGCTCTGTGGTTGAGTGGGTTACTTCACCCTCACTGTCATGTTCTGGGATTTTCAAAATGGTGATGTTTCTATGGATGGTCCTCAGCATGTTAGTGTAGAAGAAAAATTCAATCAAGATGACAAAGACTCAGTGAGAAGGTATCTGAATGATTGGGCGGTCAAGCATTGTCAGGAGAGGAACAGATTTTAACTCAGGAAAGTGGGTACCATGGATTTCCTTCATTAGAGGGGAAATATTTCTAAAGGAGGTAGTACGTGCCAGGACCTTTACTGATTATTTCCAGGAGATTATGTGAGTGTTGGGCCTGGGATATGAACCCATGTGTGGTTGGCAGCTACCTTTTTGAGAAAGCTCATGTATGCCAACACCATGGTTTGCAGAAGTAAACAGCCCAGGCATAGTCTCCACTCTGACAGCCCTGAGCTCTCCAACCACTTTTCGATGTCTCTGAACTCATATTCCCCTCCTCCGCTTGGACAAGGCAGGATGACATTAGCTACTAGCACCTGAGTCAGGGGCCTGGCTCTGATCTGAGCACCTTGCAGGACTAAGCATCAACCACATGGTCACCTGTACAGAAGACATCACTGTCCCCATAATTTCAATGAGAAACTGAATCACAGGTAGATTAAGTAACTTTCCCAAGAGATTTAATAATAGCCAGTGACTCATAGACATAGGCTAGTATTCATATTTCAAAGACAGGTGGGATTTTTTTCTAAGAGCAGAATTTGTCTGAAAACCCAGGTTACCCAGCCTTTGGTGAGATATGATGACCAGGCTGTGTGGGAGGTGGCAATCATCCATGGCCACAGCTATAGGACACCAGGGTGCTTTGACCTGCAGAAGCAGTATAGATATGTCTCATATAGAGAGCAATACTCATCAGGTAACAACCTCCCATGCTAATCATCAAAAAAATCCAACTCTTTTTGACTTTAAACCAAGTCTCAGTGTTCAGTATTAGACTCCATATGTGTTCAATTCAGTACAAAAAGGCTCTTAATATTCTGAGATTTTGGTGCTTTAGAGGTTAGGCTATGGGTGTGGGAGTGACAAAGTAGTACTGCAGAGTGACCATGAAGGGGAGCGATCAGGGGCAGCATCCTGGATGGAGGCTGAAAGCATATGGGTGGGGAGTGATGGCACCAAGAACAGCAGCTATTGAGGAGGAAGTACTCTTGATTGGGTCCAAGGCAGATCTTTCGGCCACAGGGCATTTGCATGCAGTGGGGTTTCACTAGAGTGATGTTGACACACTTCCCCTGTAGGGAAGAGAAGAAGGAAAAGATCGCCAAGTTGTCATTTGAATGGGGACCAGAAGGCCATGGTTTTCTTAGCTCAAGGGGTTTGGGGTCAAGACCCATTGAGACCACAGGTTAAACTTTTGTTGTTAACTTCCCTCTCTCTAGCTGTTGACCTCTAGCCTGGGGTCCTCCTTGGAGACTTGGTTCAGGAGCTGGAAGTGTGCCCTGCCTTCCTGAGGCAGTCTCAGTGTTCTATCTCTGGACTCCCTTTACTGTGATGTGGAACTTGTCTGCTGTCCCTTGGACTGGAATCTTGGGAGGAAAAAAATGAGGCCTTATTGCCCCTGAAGTCCCAGCATTGCCAGGATTTCTAGGTTAGAGTGTGCTGAAGGGATGAGCCCTCTCAACAGCCCATAAGCCAGGCTCCATGACCCTAGGGCAAGGGCAGTTGGGGAACCCTCAGATGGTTGACAGGCTATTGGGCTTGCAGCAGTGAGGCCCTTTTTGAGAAGAGAATGATATAGCCAAGAGCTTCTAAATGCCCACCTGCCCATCCACTGAGAGCCAGTGTTCCCTGAATATGGCCAATACAGCCCTCATTACAGACTTTGAGATGACAACATCCTCCAGGCTCCCTGCCCCAGTCTGTGCAAAAGGTTAACATGAAATAGCCCAGGCAGATAATTTCTGGGTGAGACAGGAGTACCACTCTTCTTGGACCCTGGGGCCTGAGTAGGGCAGATTTCCAGTGATTTGGGGGTAACATCATGAGATCAGGAGGGCTAACTCCAAATGGCCAGGGCAGTGTGAAGGGTGAACTCTGGTAACAAGGCCAGCTCTGCCATTTCCATCCTTTGTGACCTCGGACAAGACACTCAACTTCTCTGTGCAATCAGCCCCCTGCTTGGTAAAACTATATAATAATACTTAAATGCCGTTAGTGACAGGATAAAAAGAGTGAAAATGTGTAAAGTTCTTAGGACAGCAATTGGCCCATGATAAAGAAATTAAAATTAGCCATTATTATGATTAAATTCTGAGGACTACTGTAAAAATTTGGCTTTTCCCAAAGTCATAGGCAATGACAGAAAGAGGGAATCTTTACTACTTGGTAAAACCAGAGAATGTTTGTCAAACAACCTTGGAGGCAGGGATGTCACCATGCTCACCACCACTCCAAGTACCTGAGTGAACAACATAAGAGAGGCTCAGTGTATGGTGTGGATTCAGCAGACCCACAGTCAGGTGATCAGTAGAGAAAGACAATGGAAAGAAAGCCCAATAGAACCCACTACAACCCAATAGAACCTGCCTTCCTCTCTAGCCCTCTTTACTTAAGTTGGGAGGTGCAGAGTAATGCTCTGGATAAGAGTTTCCTGACACTCTTGAGACCACATGTAAGGGAAATGTATTGTGTCTATCACAAACCTGGGGAGCTTCTGAGCCCCATTTCTTCATGTATTGAGCATCTTCATTGGTAGATGCCCAGATAGGACTCTGTGTTCCACAATCTCAGAGAACAACTGTCAAGGGCAAAAAGCAAGGCCCGTAGTCCATGGGGAACATCCTGTGCCTCTGCTTACTTTGTCCCTGGGCTGACAACACATCAGTGGCACCTGGTTGCAGCTTTGAACAAAGTCACACAAGGTAATCAGTTTGCCCTGAAAAGCAAATGAGGCTGCAAGGAAGCTCTAGGCAAGAACGCTGCCTCTAGAGGGTAGAGTCCCCTCTGGCTCATGGACAGATCCTGAGGGTTCCTGAGGGTTCAGTCCCCAGGAATCTGTGGAGACATCACAGCAGCTTGGACCTGGGGCAGGGGTCAGGCAGGTTATGTGTTTGGGGAGTTGGCACTGTGGGTCACAGATTGTTTCAGATCTGGAATACATCAGTATTTTTCATGGAGGTGAAGTCTGGGGCTACTTTTAGAGGAAAAATTGAAAGGTTGGAGGAGATATATTGGGGCCAAGGATAGATCCTGAAGGGGAATCATAGGTGGGCATGGGGAACCTGGGCAGGAATTGAGCAGGATGATGACGGCATGTACTTGGCGTGGGGCGGGGTGCATGAGGAGAAGGCAGGGAAGAGGATCCATGCTCTGCTCAGGGGCATGTTCCTGACACCGGGTTTGGAGGCAGAATAGGAAGGCAGAGAACAGACCAGAAAGTGCATCTGGACCCAATGGTGGGGGCATCATGGCTGCTGGACAATGCTGTTTAGACCCTCTGGGCCCTGGTGGGGTTGGATGGTGGCAATGGGCCCTGCAAACAGGAACAAGATCCTAGCAAATGGCTTCCTCCCTTTCTGGAAGGTGCGTTTTGGCTTCTCTGTGCCCCCACACTGACTGTCAGGGGTGAGGCAGAGCCAACTTTCCAGCTGCCAGCTGAATCTCATGGAAGAAGCAGTGGGTCTGACAGGGACAGAGGCATGTTTTGGCGAGAAAGGGGAGTGACGTCAATGCCTAGCTGAGATTGTGGGCTTTTTCTTTCTTAAACAAGTCACCTGGGCTGGGCCCTTTTATCCCTGCTACCTTATGCTTCGGTGCTAAACTGGGTTCTCCCTCATCAGGATAGGCCATAGTACATCCTGGGGGAAGGACATTTCCTTCAGACCCCCTCTAAAATGCAGTCTTTGTTGCCCCATCTCAGAGAGCCCCACGGATAATGCAGTGAGCTCTTTCCCTCACTCTACTGAGGGGACTTCTGTAAGAATAGTAGGAGCCACTGGCATTTCTGGTAGTTTAAACTTGGCTCAGAACCAATATTTTTTCTGATTCGTGCCAGTTTTTTAGTGATTCAGTTTGTTTTTACTCATATATCTACTGAGCAATGAAACCCAAGCCAATGGTGGAGCTGATGACAACCTCTGTGAGAACCAAGGACTGGCCAGCTGTGAGTCAGCCAACATCCGTTAACCAGGTCTGTTCTAAGAGGAGTCTCTGGAGTGGGGATCCAAATACTCAGAGTCCATTACCAATACATTTCATCTCATATAAGACACACTTTGGGGTTAGGCCTATGTGGCATGAACCAGCTGTCCTTCTCCTCCAATACCCTAGACTGGTGTCAAAGCTCTCTTGCTAAGAAACCTTTCACTTCCATCCTTTGTATTCTGTTTTTTTTTTTTTTTTTGGCACCCACAACAAGGGACAATCTCTGTGGGGCATGACTGTATGTGACATGTCTCTGGCTCCTAGAAAAACATTGTCTTCTTCCTTGTCTAGCAGCCACTGGGTGTAATACATCCCATCTGTTGCCCCTATACCTGTCAGTTTTGAGCCAATTGGCACATGTTTGTTGGAAAAGTTAAGGAAAAATGAGTAGCATTCTACACATAACAGAGTGCCCTCCATAGGAAACACAAACAAACTTCTTTTAGTTTGCAAATATGGCTCTTTCTAGGAATGCCAGCAAATTCTTTCCTGTCCCCTTGGTTTACCCGAAGCTGCCCTCATTGGAGAAGCCTGGTCTTGGACTACGTGATGTAATGGAGGGCTGTCAGGAGGGCAAGTATTAGCAGGTGACATGGTTATATTCACCTGACTCTGGCAAATCTAGCCTCCCCACAGGCCACATTGCAATGAGCATAGAGGCCTTCTGAGACAAGTGCTTGGAATCTTAGGCCTGTTTTCCACAAGTTCCCAGGCCATGTCCCCTCTGTTTCTGGGACATCATGGCCCAGGTACAAAGGCTTCTTATGGGCCCCCACCCTTCTCAGCTCTGCAGTTCTTACAGGCCACTCCCAGCCAAGTCCCTTACGCTGGCAAGAGACAGGGAGGACACCAAGAAGTTGGAGCTCGGAGTCAGGACCAAGACCCTGACCTGCGGCTCCTTTTCCTAAGGCTCAACTCCTCCTGGGCAAGGTCCCTCCTACAAATGGTCCTTTGGGAATTGACAACAGAGCACCTTTTCTTTTAGTAGGGATCATAGTAGTGGCTAAAACAGGCTCCCCCAAGCTGTTATGCAGTGACAAAGGCCCTGAGTCAGGTTGTATTAGAAGCACAGAGAAGGTTTTGTCTGGGTGATATTTTGTGAGTTCCAAGTCCTTCTTGGGCCCCTTCCAGTTTTTCTCAATTTTTCTTTCTAGTTCCTGTCTGGGCTAGGTGGCCAGAGCTGGAACAAGAGCTACTGTGGAGCCCTGGGCTTCAGACTTCAACCCTAGCCTTGATCAGAGGGCCTGCTCCATATCTCTGCCAGGGAACTCTGGAATCCTTCATGGAGTGACAAGCCAGCTTTCACTGCAGGCCTCAGTTCACAGGACAAGGGTTTTGTGAGGACCACAACTGCTAGATACTCAGATAAGTGAGGGAATGCTGCTGGGGCCCACTGAGAGGTGGGGGTGCAAGAGCAGAGGTAGGAGACCCTGCTCCATCTCCACATAGCCTCTCTCTCCACCTCTAGGATCTGCAATCTTGGGCAAAGCTACTCAGTCTCTCTGAGCCTCTATTTGCTCATCTGTAAGGAAGAAATGAGTGACTTTATAGAAAGTCCTAGCACAGGACAGGCCCATGTGGGGGCTTAAGGAATGAAATCTATTGTCTTCTTGTTTTTATAACCAAGGGCATCTGTGGACCCACATGCTGCACAGCCCTCCCCTAAACCCAGAGCTGTGCTGTCAGAGAAACCTCTGGGGGAGGGTGAGAGAGCCTGTGCCCAGGAGACAAGGCGGATGAAAGGAGAGGGAAAGTCGAGGCTGATGGTGATGTTGCTGTGCTAGGCCTGCAGCCACAATGCTGCTCCCAAAGTCTTCTCTATGTGCTTGTTGAAAGGTGGGACTCCTGATGGGCAAATGTGTCAGTTCAGTCTGCTGACTTGTGAGTGGATGTCCAGAGACAAGTGAGACAGATATAGATGGAGGCCTGTCAGTACTGTTGAACCCTCATAAGCTGGTACTGGACATAAGGTTGGTGGCAATTAGGCACAAGGAAACCGCCTCCCTGGTACACCTCTTCTCCATCCTAATACTCCCTGTTGCCCATGTCATGCTCCTGGGCTAAGAGGCTCAGATAATGTGGAGCACTGAAAACCAGGCTCCTGAGGAGCAGCACTTCATTTTCAGGTGCCTCTCCTGAGCTGAACCCCTGGCCCCTCCTACAGTCTTGAGGATACCCCATCAATAGAGGAGACAACATTACTGTGGAGTTCAGAGAGATTTAAAGAGGGACAGCTGAGGAGCATGTGAAAGGAGGAGAGGCAGAATGGAGGCTGACAACATCTGCAAAATGACAGCCACTGGTCCCCAAGTTGCTTGGGGTTCAGGGACTATCATAGTCATGGGTGTGCTCAAAGCCATACAGAAGCTGCACTAAAGTAGTGAGAATGCACACTGACTGTCAGAGCCACCACTGGTCCCACCCTCCTTATCCCCTGTTTTTAGTCTTGGATTTGGAGGTTCCAGTTATCTCCAGAAGTCCTGGACTCTCCCCCTAGCACACAGCCTCCCAGTCTCTTCCATTTGCCTCGGTTGGAATCCAGATATACCCCAAAGTCCCCACTGCAAGACTAGGGACAGGTGACAAGGCGGGCAAAAAGGTGGACACAGTCTCAGTTTGGGTTGAAGCTTCCTTATAGTTCTAATTGGCCCCTCCATGTGCCTCAGTGACACTTGGCTCATAGAGATAGCAGAGGTTCTGCAAGGCCTGGTTAGCTGGTTGCACCCAGGTGTCTTGTAGATACACTCCAAGAGTACTTCCCAAGCCCGAAGGTGGGGACAGCTCCTTGCATGAAGGACTAAAGACCCTGGGTTTTCTGTGACATGCTGTCTAAGGTGGGTGGCTGAACAAGCAACCTGCTGGGTCTACCAGGGTCATTGTTCCCCTCTCTTGCTCACCCAGGGTATCCCTTTCTTCCATCCAGGGGCTCTACACAGCCCCAGAAAGAGGATGCTGCCTCACTCTGATATTCACACAATCAATGCTGGTTAATTTCAAGTCTTCTCCGATGAAGCTGATGTTATTGTTGAGGTTATAATCGGTGATGACCTCCCTAAAGCACAAAAAGGGCAGAAGGTGACCACCAGCCCAGATAGACACAGTTTTTGCACTTGGTATTAACCAAATCTTACAGCTCTTCTCATTGTAATAACTTTGAATATCAGGCATTGAGGCCACCAGAGAGCAGAGAGCATGGGTAAGGAGAGCACATCCTCAAACACTACAAGGTCAACCAACTCAAGGAAAGAGTAATGAGTAAGGAAGTAAGGAACCCTGTAAGAGGTCAGATGCCCTCTTGGCCATGACCTAAATGACCAGGAACAGCTGTTTTGTGTCAACATCCCCACTCCTCTAGATTCATAGAAAATGTCTTAGTTTGAAAGGGTGCCAGGAGCAAAGGTACCAGTCCTGGGGCACACCATTTCCTACATCCTATTCTCTTCAGCAGGTCCCTGAGCACCTTGGAGACCACTGACAAGGGCAGGTGTGGAGGATGCCCTGAGCTGTCATGGAGATAGGCATGTGCTGCCCCAGCACAGATGGCATCCCACATTCTGGATACTTCACGGTGACAACAACCGCCTACCATGACCCTGGACCCAAAACACTGACTATCTGGCCTTCTCAAATATATATCCTGGGCAAATAATGATTCATGAGTCACAGAGGTGGGTTTTTGTTCTAAAAGAAAATCACAAGAGAATATGTCAATGGACATGTACATCCATCCATGTCCCCTCTGCCTGACCTGAACAAGCAGCACTAACACTTTGGCAGATGCCAGATTCTGTTCTCTGACTACTTCTGAGCATCTACCATGCTCCGGGCACTGTGCAGTGTTCTGGGTTTAATGGGAACAAGACGGGTAGAGTCTCTGTTCTCAAAGGCCTTATATTTAAGGGATTGAAAAAGGAGATAGATAATAAAATAACAATGAATAAAGTAAACGCCCAAGAGTGAAAAGTATTGTGACTCAATAAACTAGGGATAGGGCATAGAGGAGAAGGGACGGTTGTTTGGGATTGGTTGCCTTTTTTTTTTTTTAGGGTTCCTTTTTTTTTAAAAAAACTGACATGTTTATACATGAATATTTCAATGTCTGGGATTTGCTTCAAAATAATTAATGGTAAAAGTATCAATAAACCATATTCTTCAAGGTTAACAATTATTGATAGTAGGGTGATGGTTGTTTTAATTTCATTTTATAATTTTTCTACTTTTGTATACTGGTGGAAATTTCTATTAAAAATAAGGTCTTTCTATTAAAAATAAGGGGCTAAAAACAAATGAGAGGAAAGCCAGGGAAAGATCCTGAAGAGTGTCTGGGTCATGGGAGTGCATGTGCCACTGCCCTGAAGCATAACTATCTGTGTTTGTTGAGCAAGAAAAGAGGAGAATTGGGGAGAGACTCATGGGTCTTGGGAAGAGGTTCAGGTTTTAGTATAAGTATAATACATCAGATGAGGTGCTGGCCAGATCTGGGTATGTTTTGGACAATGGGTCAATAGGACTTGTGGTGGACTGAATGTAGGGATGAAAGTGAAGAGGAATCAAGGGAGATGTGCAGGTTTTGACCAGAATGACTGGGTAAATGGTGGTGCTGTTTATTAAAATGGGAGGCCTGAATAGGGAAATGGAGCTTTCTTTGTTTTTGTTTTCTGTTATTTTGTGGGGGTTTGGGAGGTGGCATTTCAGCAGCTCAGAACAGTTCCATAACTTGTAGTTGGGCCCAAGCTCTTTCTACATCCTTGAACTGTAGTCATAGGTCAGAATTATTTCCTACAGAATGGTCATTTTCACATGAACCAGCTTTTTGGTCTAACTCAATTGTTAGGTAGGCTATGAACTCCTGAATTATTTTACTCTTCATTGGTGTTGATAATGAAAATAATCACCATGTTTGGTTTCAGGAAAAGATTTGGGTCTGAACAATAGGATGATTGGGATTAATGAGAAAAAATTTCTAAGAATTGTATTGACTTTCCCACAGGGTATTATAGTCTAGAGCCAGGAGAATGAGGTGATGGCAGGTACCTGGAACACTGAGGGCCCAGCAAAGCAGTTGCCATTTTTTTTAAAGATTTCTCAAGTAATAAAACATTATACTAAAGACAGACTATATAAATGATATAGAAATAGATAAAATATTTTTCTTTATGCTTCTTGCTATATTCTAAAATGTTTTCCTAGATATTTTAATCAGAGAAAGATTTAATTAAAAACAATCAAATAAATTGTCATCAGTGCATTGGAGCTCCTGGCAATATACAGGCCCATTTGGCCACTTCTTGCAAGCACCTGACTAGGAGAAGGTGGTAGTCTACAGAGGGGCCCAGGACTGTATTGGACTCTCCAGTGTAAGACTCTCCTGTTGGTCCTCCTTGGAGAGAAATACTGTTGGTATTTAGAGTGAGAACCATATACCCACAGACCACAGAGGTAGCATTTGAATACATTTCTTGAGGGATAGATTTTGTCCCACCTCCCTCTAGAATTGTCATCTCAATGAGGCTAAAGGCTCAGACTGGGCAATCAGATCACCTCTGTCTACTTTCTATTTTTTCCTGCACCAGATCCTGGCCTTGGGCAAACTCTTTAACTACCTCCAACTCTGGTTGCAGATCCATACAAAGTAGTAATAATAGGTCTCCTTTGAGAATTATGATAGTGTATGTAAGGCACTTAGCACATTTCCTGATGTAAGGGCTCAATAAACATTAGCTTTTCATATAAAGGACTCTCTAAAAACTCTTATTTCTCAGAAAGTACAGACCACGGGAAACCTAATTTCCTGAGTCTATCTACCCTATATAATGTGGGAATATGGCAAAGACAATTCCCTCCCCCATTCTGTGCATAGTGGAAGGAGAGAGGGCTTAGAAGCACACTGCGGGGAGAGCAGTTGCTCCAGGTTTAACAGACAGCCTTGAAATAAGAAGTTATTTGAACATAATATAATCATATCAAATGAATATATCACAGAGCTAACTGGAAGAGGTGAGGAGGAAGCAGAAAGTCTGACTGTACCCCAGCACTCTGTGGGAAAGATCACACCCACCTCAGTACTGAGGACACATCATCTGCCAGCCCCAACTATGCAACTATATGCTTCCTCAAGCTACTTACCTGTCATGGAGGTCCACCTGATGCCTGAGTATTTCCAATTTATAGGTTCACATAAGTGATAGTTAGCATGGCTACAGTACTGACCCTGTTTCACAGTAGAGAAAATAGAGGCTGAGAACAGAATATCTATTTGGTCAAGGTCATACCTGTAATATGTGCCTGAGCCAGTTTTCTAGGGCACAAGCCAGGCTGATGGCATTCCTTCTCAATCCAAGGTTAATACACCCACCTGGGAAAGCTAACAGTGTACCTGGCACAGACTCAGAGCCCTGAGGATACCTCCAGTTCCCACCAGCAGATTCATGTGATTTAGGTACTTGTCTCTCAAGGGAAGTGAGATGAGGAAAGGTTGGGGGAATGCAGCTGTGAGGGCAGAATCTTGCCAGCTGACACATTTTGTTATGCTAAACCCATCCTTGGCAGGAGTAAAGCCCTGTTCCAAGACACTCTTGTGGTGTTAGGGGATAGAAATTCTCAGACTTGGAGATGAAGTTAGCCAGGCTTCCAGCCAGATCCCTCCTTCCACTTTTCCACACTGCCTCTATCCTTATAGTGTCCACAGTGAATGGTCAGCTAGGGCTTTGAGGGCTTGGCTGGCTGAAGGGAATACAGCATAGTGTGGGAAATTTCTCATTTACTATAGATATTGGTGAATTCTGGCTTATATCTGCAAACAATTGTATCCTTCCTATTTAGATGTAAGGCACTTGCAGAAAAAGTTAGTCCATCCATAGGTTCCTACAAGGGGAACATCTAAAGGTCTGTGTGAGGGGGAGGTGAATGCTATCTTCCCTCTGATCTCACAATTACGGCAGCATATCTTCAAAACAGAACACCCAGAGGTCTCCTATGAGGAACCAACAACTGTGTATCCCCGGGATAGATCTTTACCTGGTATCACTGAAGGTCCATTCTGAGGAGGCTGGGTCTTGAGCACTTGGGGCCCTTCTCACCACTGCCTCTGATCCATGGAACCAAGTAAGGGTTCCAGCCTTGTCCCCTCCACAGAATCAAACTCAGTCATGGGTTTCCCACTCTGACATCCAGAGGGGAGCTAGTGGGCTTGGGAAAACACACAGGAATTCCTTCTGCAAGCTCAAGGTCACTGGCCTCCAATGCTGTCTCCTAGCCCAGCCTTGGTTAATTCCAATCCCAGATGCTTGATTTGCTCCAGGTCGATTCACTCAAGGAAAAATCCCTCAGATATGTCAGTACAACCTTGCACCTGGCAGTCTTGATTCCTCTTGTGTCACGTCTTCCTTCAGCACCCAACTAGTCAAGTTTGAAAATTCTCTGTCTGAAGAAAATAGATTCTTGGCCTGCGAGCTGACTCGTGCTTGCTGACACATTTTTTTTATGCTTTTAGGTGTTTCTTAAAAATGGGAGTCAGGTTTAAAAGTCTGTGTCTTTTCCTTAGTAATCCAAGTGACTATATTATCAGAAAATGGAACCACCTGGTAACAGTGGATTCATATTTCTGCATGTCATCCATTGGTGAACCAGGGGCCACTGTCCACCTCAGATGGAGGAGAACCGCATGGCCCAGAGCTTGCCTTCATTCTAAGAGTCCTCACACTGCAGTCAATCACCCTTGGCTTGGCTGACTCACTCCTCTTGCTCACCGTACCTGCCTGGCACCTAAGGGCTACTGATAGCAATGACCCTGACTAATAGAGCCTGAACCACATGGAAGCATGGGGAGAACACTGATGCTTTGAGAGAGGTTGGGATAGGCCAGCTGTGGCATAACACAGCACTGTGCTAAGAAATCAAGTGTGTAGCCCACTCAGGGCAGGATTAATGTTCCTAAGCGATGTGCCATCTCCCATAGTGGGAAACAGCACAATGCTGCTTCTGAACCCAGTTCTTCCAGACTATATGCTCACTGCTTATTCTTCATAAAGACCCTGTTCTCCATGACATGGGGTTCTGTAATTGCCCTGGATTGAGCAGTGGGTTCTGTCTCCTGACAGACCCTTTTGCCAGCCC
Source organism: Pteropus vampyrus (assembly GCF_000151845.1). NCBI lineage: Eukaryota > Metazoa > Chordata > Mammalia > Chiroptera > Pteropodidae > Pteropus > Pteropus vampyrus. The sequence continues at coordinate 12,953,777 of NW_011888801.1, forward strand.
AATTTGGTCCACCCTGAGCAAGGCTACTCTTCCTCAGTCTTACAGAGGGTCATTTGCAATTCGTATTTCAGGAATATTTATTGCCATGAAGTATTTATTTGCAAGATAGAACCCTAAGAAACCATATTGTAATTGTCAACTGAATATCATAGTCGCTAATTCAACACCAGCAGGAGTCCACAATATGGGATGCAGTGAAAGGAGAGAGAATTTATTCAATGCAAACAGCTCAATTGTGATACAGCACCGCTATGGAGCAGTATGGCTGTGAGAGAGCTCAGTAGCAATATACCTCAATTATGATATAGCACAGCTGTGGCACAGCACCGCTTTGAGGCAGCTTGGGTGAGGCGGCCTGGGCTAGGCAGCTCTGGTGTTACAATTTCAGTGTCACAGCTCATCTCCAGTGAGACAACTCTGCTCTGCTCCATTGTTTTAGCTTCAGCTTTGGTGTTATAGCTCCTGCAGGGGAAACACAATCTTTGATGGAAATTGTAAGTGCACTCCACCAAAATAGAGAGGCTGACTTATATAGAAAGAGGTTTGCATCCCTTGTCCCTCATTAACCCACTTACATTCAAATGAGGACTCCTAATCCTCACAGTTTGATTGGTCCAAATAGCACCATCCTGACTGGTCATAATGGAACTGCTCTGAGTACTTGGTAAAGGTACAAATAAGGATATAGTTGTTAAGCTCTGACTTGATGGGAAAAGTCTCAGTACTATTGATTAATTTTGATCCTAGGAGCTCTCGTATATGGGTCAACTCAGATGGCGGGAGCACAGTGCACAGACTAATAGTGCAGACTGCAGCTTTTCTCTGATATTCAGGGTGCATGAAAGGCCTCTGCAAATAATGTCTGCTAGACTCTGGTTATTAATGTGGGCCCAATTAACCACAAAAGATCCTTCTTGACAGATACTTTCCTGCTAGGGGGTCATAAAGTGATTCAGTTGCATTAATGTGTAGAGATCAGGCTCTAAATGAGGCAAACAAGCAAGTAAATGCCATTTTGCCATAAGCAAAGAGCCAAAGGGAACTGGACTAAGGAAATTTATGCCAGGCCAAGGCATGGAACGCCTCTGTTTATCCAAAATGACACTCCCTATTAACTGAACATCTACTATGCAGCATACTTAAACTTTCTCCTTTAAATCTGCCAACAACGCCATGAGCTAGACATTACTAGCTTAGTTTTAGAGAGAGAGAAACTGGGGCTTCCAGAAGGCAAGTGGCTTCCACATCTTCTGGCAGGTACAGGACCAGGATCTGACCTCAAGGGCCAGCCCCAGGACCCACTTATGCCACTTCTGCTCTAGTCTTAATTCTGATTCACTATCATGTGGCTCCTCTGGGGACAAGGCCTTTCTGGTACTCAGAGACATGGTCTGTGGTCTTCAGCTCACAGGACTGTGAGTGTGGTGCCAGAATACCCTGGGAGAGACCTGAGTAGTCACAGATGAATGAAAGGCCCAGACTCTTCCTCCATGTATGTGACAGGGGAGAGACAGCAACTGCTAAGGGCAGGCCGTCTGACAGCATAGAGCATAGCCTAGGCCTGCACTGTTCAGGAACCATGCACACTGCCCCTCTGCCTAGATGCCCGTCCTTCCTCCCTTGTGCTCCCTGTTGCCCCCCAGGTACCCGCTCAGTTGTCCCTTCATCTTTGTAGCAGAGCCCTCTCTGTCCCTAGGTAACTGCAGCTCCCAAAGAGGGTCCTGTTAACCTGCAGGGTGAAGGTTTCAGAATTTTGACAGAAGGAACTTCAAGTGAAAGCATTTTTGCTTTGTCAGTAGAGTTAATCCTTCTGTTCTCGGTGCCAGAACCCCAATTCCTCCCATAGTAAAAACCACAGAAAGAAAATAGAGCCAGAAGAAGGACAACAGAGACAGTAATGAAATAAATTTGGTCCATCCATATAATGGAATACCGTGGAGAAGGTTGAGAAATATTATGTATGGCATGATTGCATGAATGTAAAACTAACCTTGTAAAGTATACTGAGATGGGTATGTATGTATATACGATCAGCTATTTATGGTAATTTTCTCTGAAGAGAGCAGGATGGAACAAAGGGGGACCTTTATCATAGTGGAGGGACAGCAGGTACTCACGCTGGTTGCAGGAGTGTACCTGTGCTGCACAGCGACTCCTGCCTTGACCCTTCAGGGTCCTCCTGTACCTCATGGCTTAACCCCCTGTCCACTCCACATAGAAGGTTTCCTGGCCAAGATGCAGGACCTGCCACAGAATCTCAGAAGAAAGCCCATCTTTGCACTGTGTCCTATGATGAGCCATCGGTGACTTTCCCCATCTGTTGGGCTTCTTTGCAGACATCCTCTCAGGGCCAATCGCATATGGGAAAAAGAATGACAAGGTGCCACCTCCAGTCTGCCTCTTGGAGCTGACAAGCCCTTAGCATACCCAGCAAATACACATGAACCTCCAAACCACTGTGCTGAGTATACCAGGCAGACACAGCTTTCACACCACATGTATCCACTGAGATGTTTTAAAGTGGCTAACTAGTCTATGGAGGAAAAAATCACATAAGTAGCTGCCCAAGGGGGTGGGGTCCAGGAAGGCATGGGAAGGTACCGAGGGGACTTTTGGGGGGCAATGGTAATGTTCTGTGTCTTCATGAGGTTTGGGTTATACAGGGATTGTTCGAATTTCTCAGAATTCATTCAATGACACAATTTTACTGCATTTCAAATAGAGAACTATTAACAAAAATTGATCCTCATTAAAGACAATGAAAAGTTTATAGTGGGCTAATCTGATAACTATAATTTTCTTTGAAATGCATCAAAAAGATGAATTGATGTGGGGAGGAGAGAGAGAGAGTAAGCGAGAGAGCGAGAGAGTGAGCAGAAGCGATAAAGAAAATATAATCATGTATTAATTGTAAATGTAAAATCCAGGTGGCGGACATAGGGGTGTTCATTGTAAATTTGTTGTAGATTTGAAAGTTTTCAGAAAAGGTTGGAAGATAAAGAACCGAATTATTCAAAATAAATCCGTGGACACAGCTAAGTAGAAGTCATGGTATATACTGAATGACAAACGACTAAAGATAGATAGACCATGGACTACAGAAAAACAAAGGTGCCATTCTATTAGAAAAAGTTTAGATGGTGAGGCACCCTGTGAGTAAAGAACAGATAGGCTGGACCTGGTAAAGCCAAGGAAGGGCTTTCAGGAAGACTGGCTCCCTCACCGCAACCTCCAGCCTCTGATTCAGGAGGGTCCTAGAGCAGAGGTTACACCTTAGAGAGCCAGGTAGTCCTGCTAAGAGGTCTCAGACTCCATGGCCAGGCTGGATTAGGAAAGTAGCCTTCTCAGCACTAGGACCCTGAGTGGAGAATCTGCTGGAGCACAGACCTAGAGGCAGAGAGGCCTCTGCTCATCTCAGAGCAAGCCTGAGAGGCTGAAGAGGCCTCACGCTCTCTCCCTGCCTGTGTCCTCGTGCATCACACCACCCCCTCACTGATTTTATTCAGAGTGACAGCCTGATGAACGGACTCTTTTCATTTCATTTGAGGTCGAGTTTCCTGCATTGTCTTTTCCCTTTAAGTGTCTGTCCTGCTGTATGGCAGTTTCCCACAGATGGCAACAGTTTAAAAGGTCAGAGCAGGGACTGCTGGGCCATACTGGCAGAGGGTAGACAGCAGGAGCCGGTCACCTCAGCTAGGCTGCCATGGGGGAGGCACGACCACTTGGCATCCTCACCTGTAGTTTCACATGCTGCTCAGACACCATGGCCGATGTGTGTCCAGGGGACATGATCAGAGAAATGAAGGTGTTGGGCTCACTGCACAGCTGGGCACTTTAAACCAGGAGAAGTAAATAAAGACCCTACTTGTTGTGCGGTTCCTAGTCCACCTTCACGTGTGCCAGTCCAGGTCCCAGGTTCATAAGACTGGAGAAGTCAGGCAGCTGCCACCAACAGCTGGCTCAGCTGGAGAGGCTCTCATCTGGCAAGTTCTTTAATTTCTCCTCTCTCAGCCTGGGCTCAGCATGTGGGGTGGGGAGAGCCAGTGATCAATGATGGAGATATTAATACCAGTCACTGTTGATTAGGGTCTACCTTTTTCTAGATCCTGTGCCAGTCCCTGCAAAATCCATCGGCCTTTCCTCTCACAACAGTCCTGGTGGTGGGCATTGTTCTTTCTACTTCTTGACGCAAAAGTGGAGCTCATAGATGCCACATTTGCTCCAGGTTGTTTGCCCATGGGTAAGAGCTCAGATATACACATAGTTCTATCTGACCCCATGGCCTATTGCTTTATAGCCTTACAGAAAGAGCCCAGAGGCCAGAGCCAGCTGCCTGGGTCTGGATCCAGCTGGATCTAGCTGTTACCATTGGACAATTGTGCTTATCCATCCACCTCAGTGGCTCAAATCCTAATGATGTGAACTCTCGAGTCTGCACATCCCAAGCTCATTACAAAGGGAAGGCTCCTATTAGGAAGATAATTCCCGGAGTCCCTCAACACACTAATGCAGGCACTATCGCAGGGGAGAGAGCATCCTTGTCAGGTTTCAGGTCTCAGCGGGAGCACTCCCCATTTAACCACTGTTTGCTCTGAGTGTTAGTATGCACCGATGCCTTTTGTCTGACTCATTTCCTAGTATGACGCTGGATGTTGAACTGTGTCCACATCTTTTTCTTCACCCATTGAGATAACCATGTTTTTGTTCTCCATTTTGCTGATATGGTAAATTACACTGATATTTCAACTATGGTTCGAGACTTGCATTTCTGGAGTGACCTGTAATTGGTCTTGATGTATTGTTCTTTTTATATGTTGTTGGTTTCCATTTCCTAGTGCATTTTTGGGGGGTGGTTAAAATATATTTTTTCTTATTTTGATTAATCTTTTGGTTTTGAGGTTTTAAAAATTAAGTACACTAGACTTATTTTACTAGGCATTTCACAATGTGTGTATGTAACCGTTATGCAGATATCTTCAGCTTACACAGCTGTATGTTGATTACATTTCAATAAAATGAAAAAAAGGAAATATTACATATACTTACTAGATGACAACCCCTGGCATACACATCTCAGAGAAATACACACTTAACTTATATATCCAATGAACACACATGTCTGACACATTTCCACTCCATATACACACACATCATACCCTCAGAAGCCAGACTCACAAACACCACTCACACCACACACACTCACACCCACCACACACATCACACGCACCACACAAACAACATAGGCATAGCACAATCACAATACCCCTACAACAATCCATGCACCAGAAACTCAAACAACTCACACCCATACTCACACACATACACACTGACACCTTTCTATCTAGAACAGTGACTCTGGCTCTTACCTTCTACACAGACGAAGTAAGTTTTCTTACCCATAACTTCATTACAGGAACTTATCACAAGTTACAATAGAGAGAGGGATGGCGAGGCCAGGGATAATGAACACTAGGACATGATGAGAAGCCACTCTGTCTCTCTTCTCACATTAAGCCCACATTCACAGAGTTAATCATGCCTTCCAGGGAATCAAATCCTTGGTCTGTGCCAAACATTTGGTGCTTTGTTCTATAATATTATTCAGCTCCAAGAAAGAGAAGATCACTTGAGCTGTCAGCCAAGGGTTGAGGATCCGGCAGGTCCCCAAGCCAAGAGACAGTTTCTGGCCTCATGCCATGTTAGACTCGAGGGGCTAGACCCTGGCATGGGTCAGCAGCCCAGGCTCAGAGAGTGAGAAGCCCTTCCACCCACACCTCTGATGTGTAGGTTGTACACAGCACTTATTTGTTACTGAAGTGGCCCTCTGTATTCTAAACACTTGGGCTGGGTTACAGGACCATCCTCTGGGGAACCCTGGGAAAACCACCTTTGAAAATAGTCCCCAAATGGGCTCAGGAGCAGCCCTGGTTATCTGTTCAGAACTACCTGGTCTTTTTTATAGTCTTTAATACCCATGCTGTAAACCTTTGCCCCCATATTTTGAGCCTTGTTAACCTAAGAAAAAAAAGGGATGGAGTATAAATCACCAAATGCATAGAGCAAAATATTGATAATGATGGACTGAACTTACTTCTTGGTCTCCTAAACTGTCTTTGGCACAGTGGCTCAGCGGTCAGACTGATAATCAGGCTGGTTAGCTTTGTTGTCTGTAGAAAAAGCAGTGAGTGGCCTGGTCAACATAAGCATCTTGAATGAGCTGCCACAGGCACCCAGGACCACAGCACTGCTTCCCATACCTTCTTCCTCCTGAGGAGAGGCTGCTCAGACCCACACATTCACCATCCAGAGCTCCTAGAGGGCTTTGAAGTCATCTCCAGCCAGAGAAGGGACCTTAGCCCAGGACCCACTTTACAGATGAGAAGATTGAGTCCAGCTTGGAGTCTTCCTACTGAACTCTCACTACTACCAGATGGTACAGCCTGTGCCCTGAAAGGTAACTCCAGCTATTTTACTGGACAAGTGTAACACTTTCAGATGAGCAAAGGAACAGCCAGACCCCATTGTACAAATATCTCTCAGGCTGAGTGGAAGGCTGGGCTCTTGCTCCAAACAGTGCCTGTGGGCATCCCTGCTGGCATCTGTGGGCCCAGTGGTTCTTAACTCAAGGTCAGAGAGTCTGGGCAGCAAATTGCATGCCCAGTTCATCACTGTTCCCCACCAGTCCCACACATCTTTCCTGACCAGAGCTGTGACCCTACAGTCTAGATGAAGATGGTTCTTGGCTAAGCACAGTCTTTTCCACTCTTGGAGACACTGTCACAGGATGAGGTTAACCAAAATAAAGAAGCTGAATGGAATAGGAGTCAGAGCCAGACTGTGCAGGAGAAAAAGTGTGGTCAGCAAGGAGAAATCCAGTTTTTTTTTTTTATAAACTTAATCCTGTCTGCTCTAGGTCCCCCGACTTTTCTTTTTCATGCAATCCAAGTGTAGGTCAAATACCTCGTATTCAATAAGAACCAAGAATGTACTAACATGATCCCATGTAGTTCTGAGAAGGTCAATGTGGTGCTTTTTATCCTCACTACACAGAGGGCAAGCATCTTGCTTTAGCACACAGAGGGCAATCATCTTGCTCCCAGGTCAGCACTAGGAAGTACCCATGGTGGGTCTGCACCCAGACCTCACTGAGGCCCTGCCTGGCTCTGTTCTGGACTTGACCATAATGGAGTCAGCAGGCAGCTTACCTTGAAAATGAACTTTTTGAATCTGCTTATTTGCCTGCAATGAAATGAAGGAATGTGGAGTGAGGGTTGTGATATGACACAGTAATACTCTAAGAACTTGACAAAGCAAATACTCAGAGCTCTCTAGCAGTCTGTACCTTTTTAATTCCTTCCTGCATGTTTCTGACTCCTGTAGACACTGTGTTTTGAAGTTAGTAAGGCCTTCCCATATTTCTTTTCTTTAAAAAGAGGATTGTGGTAGAATGAGAGTTGTGGACTCTGAGAAAGAAAATACCTGCCCCACTCCCCCTCTCCCCCCTAAAAAACTGGTTTTCAGGCCCAAATTTATAAATAGTCTAGCAGCTGTTGTTTATAGAGGTCTCTCATACACATTGCCTATTAGGGCAAAGCTGCAGGCTGAGCTGTTAGCCTGTGAACTGTGCTTCTGCCCTCTGAGCAGATTATTATAAAGAAACTTCTGGTATTGTATTGTGACTAATGGGACTGAGAACTTCCCTGTCCGATTGGAGCTGTGCAGATATTTCTCATTTTGCATCTTTATTGACCAATCAGTGTGGATTCACAACAATCAATTAGAACATGTGGAGCTAGCCAATCAGGATAGTGTTATTTGGACCAATTGAACAATGCTTATTTGGAATTGTCATTTGCATGAAAATGGATTCAGGGAACTAGGGTGGAAACTCCTTTGTATATAAGCCAGCCTCCCCTCTTTCACTAGGGATTGCACTACTGAAGACTGTTTCTCAGGCTTGTGAGCTGTAACACTTAAGCTATAACACTGGAACTGCTTCACTTGAGCTGTTCCACTCGAGCTGTTTCACTTGAACAAATTTTCTCACTTCACCTCATCCAGCACTAGGGACTTCAGTTTGCATTGATGATTGGTGGCAGCAAACTTTTGTTGACAGGGTTGCCTTTTAAAAAAAGCCCCGAGCTATCCTGGCACCATTCTGTACTGTGCAGACCTGCCTGGATGAGAAACGACATGGTCAAGTAGCCTTGGCATGGTTCTTCTGCCCTGTGTCTTTCATATTGACAGGCATTGTTCAGGTCTTCTCTGTCTCCCATTTGGCGAGCATTCAGTGGGGCTGGGGGATGATGCTCTGCTGGTCCCAAGAGTAAAACCTGGCTTTCTGTGTCCTCATTTCTATCTCAGGCACACAGATATCAGGGGATCTCACCAAGATCCCTGCCTTGACTGTTCATGGTCAAAATGGGGAGCACCCATAGATGAACAGTGTGAATCCAGCACTCACAATATGACTACTATATGCGAAGCCCCAAAGGAGTCTCTTGTGTGGGCACACTCTCCTTCAAGAGGTAAGGCTGAGTTTGGGAAAGGTCATCTTGCTAATCTTCTGCTCTGCCACTCCTCCCCTGCCACAGAGCCTGAGGGTTGATTCAGTCTCCCTAAGCCTCTTCCCCTTTTGGATCAGTGCTACAAGAAGTAGCCAAGCTGCTTAGTTAGAGTGCAAGTTCTCCTGGCTGTCACATGCTCCTGAAGAACAAGTCCAAAAGCTGGGAAAGTGGCCTTGAGGGCTGTCCATGCAGGCAGAAAATTAGTCATCCCCAGGCTGTCTTGGGTATGTGACCTGTCAGCTGCTGTTAAAGTGGAAAGCACTGGCTGAGGCTGGGACACATGAGGGGTGGGGGTTTAGGTTCATGCTAATTCAATGTGACAGGCTGAGCTGGCACAGCAAGGTGAAGCTAAGCCTGGACCCTGAAGGCTGGCTTTCTACCTACGCAGAAGAGATGCTTCCCTGGGGTGAGATCTGATAGTCCCAGGTCTAGCCCTGTCCACACCAGCCAAGGAGGTGAGGAGGAATGGGACCCATGGCCAGTGGAGGCCAAACCAGGCCCTGCTCAGCCTAGCAAAACATCTTCCCCTCCTCTCACCACACTTTGGAAGATTCCCGTTTTGTCAACAACACCCCAAAATTCTGAAATTCTGAGCTCTGTGAAGCTTCTAAACCAGGACCCAGCTCACTAGGCTTTACTTGTCTGAGTGGTTCTCCCTGGAGCTCCTCCTCCAGCCCTCTTCCCAGCTCTGGTAATGGAAGGAACACCAGCCTCCTGGCACCCTCTACAAGATCTCTTAAAATGTCGCTCTCTCACACACACTGATTTCACATCTTATCCACTTTCCTAAGTCCTACATCCACTCCTGACACTCCCTGCATGGAAGATGGCCCCATCTCGCTTTCCAGAGAGGACCCAGGATATCCTTCAAGAGCTACCCCACAGCTTCTCATGGTTGGTACCTGAAACCCCCTGCCTCAGAGGAAGCAGTGGTCTTCTTCTCCCCAAGGGATCTCTCTTCCACCAGAGGCCCACACCCAGTCTCTGCCACCTGCCAGAGTTCCTCTACGTGGACTTGTTTCATCTACCTCATTTACCTCAAACTCACTCAGGTCTCTCTCGCTCATAAACACAAACCACAGGCACAAAAACATGTCTTCCTCTTGTCAAGAGAGCAGTCAATTCCCTCTTTGCTTCTCCTCAGAGCCAGATATAGGAGTGCTTTCTCAGTACACTGGCACTACCACAGCCCCTCTCCTGAAGCCTGACCATTCTGTCTTCACTCTCTTACTCCTGATTCTCTGCAAATTCCTGAACATCAACTTTGTGCCACAAATCCTGGGACATATCCTGTCCTACATGTCCTCACTCACTCTGTTTTGGGTTCTGCATTCATAGAATCTTAACCTCCCAGCCATTTAGAAGTTCCATAACTTCTCACCACTAGGCCTTTGGCAAACTGATGGGCCCAGCTATGGCCCACTAGGGTATAGATATATCATGATTTCTTCAAGTTCTCAGCCCAACCTGGGTTTCGGCACCCCTCTCTCAAAGGCTCCTGTCTCAGACCCACCACAGGACCTAGCTCTCCTCCTCCACTAAAGCCTGTCTCTTCAATGCTACCCACCACCCCTTCCAATCTGGTTCTGACTCTGTCTCCTATCACCACTGTTGGCCCAGGGCAGAGAGTGACATGCCACAGCTGGTGCCCCAAACAGACCAATATTCATAAAATCCCCACACATCTGCTCTACTAGATCCAGAGTCCTCACAGCCAGCCTGTTCTAAGAAAAGGGAAGAACACTGAAGAAAGGATTCAGGACAGGTTGAGGGCAAGGCTTAGAGGGGGCAGGGATGATCTAGTAGTACAGGGGTCAGCTAATGCCAGTGCCACCAGGGGTCAGAGGGGGCTGGAGAGCCAGGGCTGGAAGTGAGGGTAGGCACTGGAAAGTGGGGGGAGCACAGGCCAGCCCAGCCTGCATACCAGTGATCTCCCCACTGAGATCTCAGGGAACCTCTCACTCCCCAGCTCTCTCTGCAGCCTGTCCACTGAGTCTGACTCAGGGGATCAAAGCACCACTTACTGATGAGCTTCATGAGGGTTTGTCTCTGTGTGGAGTAGGTGATGGAGAATATCCACAGTTTGGGGTTGGGTAGGAAACACTCCTCGTGAGATGCCATAAACACAGGCTCAAAATAATATCAACGAGCAGCCTCAGACGGGGTGCCTGACAACTGCCCTGCTTCCCACCTCAACTCTTCCACTTTGGGACACATTTCCCAAACCCTGGAAGTTCCCATAATTTTAGTGAAAGATTTCTGAGGGCTGTGCTGATGTTGGTCCTTCCTGGAAGAGTGTCAGGATGGCATCCTGCTCCATTCCTATACTCCCCAAACCCCAATGTCTCTGATACTCACACAGCGGTGCGCGTGCACGTGCGCGCGCGCGCGCACACACACACACACACACACACACACACACACACACACACACACTGGCATGTGTATGATGCACACACAAGGAAATAGGTTGCATGTGAATCTCCTAAGTGGTCTCTTCTACTGTAAAATTTTTTGGACCTTTATCCACTTCCCTTTTCACTATCTTCTTTCCCCTTTCCTTTCATATCAAAGAAACTCTCTTCTTTGGAAGCCATTCATATACATTCCTCTCTTTTCTCTCCCTGGTCACTTTCTTCTGGTTTGTTGACCCTCAATAACTTTTAGCCGAGCTCCCTGGTCCTCCTGGCTCTTGTTCCAACTCATTTTACCCACAATTATCAAACTTCTCTTCCTGAAGAACAACCTGATAATGTCAGACCACTGCTCAAGAATCATCTATACCTTCCTATTGTTCACAGTAGGAAACTCAAGCTTCTTGGCCTGGCAAGAGCCCCAACGATCTTGGCTCCAGTTTGACCTATCTAGCCTCATCTCACAGCCCTTCCCTGAGTTAATCCTACATTCCAGCCAAATAGACCACTCATTCCACAAGAAGTCTCCTAGCCACACAGCAGGAGGCGAGAGACAGGAGAGCAAATGAAATTTCATCTGTATTTGCAGCCATTCCCCAGCACTAGCATCACTGCCTCAGCTCCAACCTCAGATCATTAGGCATTAGATTCTCATAGAAGCACTGGTCTCTAGTGCCAAAAAGGTTACGGACAGTTGTCTAGATGAACAGCTGTTACCCTGTCCTTCCCTACTCTTTAGGACCTGCTGCAAATTTCTACATCCTCTGTGAAGGCATCTTTGATGTTTTTGTAAGAATTCTTGTTTTTTCCTTTACATTGCCCTGTAAGTCCTTTGCCCTTTTCTTTTGGCCCTCAGCACTGTTTAACCAGGTGTTTAGTTACCGTGTTACTGGTTTGCCTGCTTTGTAATCTGTGAGGTCCTAAAGGGGAGACTGTGTCCAATGGACTATGGACTGACTCTCAGGCAGGAGCCAAGCAAAACTTCCAAGACCCGATAGAACCAGTGCAACATGCTTGTCTTTCTTCTTCAAAATACCACCCTGGGCTCTGTGCTTTTGACTTGAGAAATTCCCATGCCCACTGAGTCTAACTAGCTCTGTGCTCTGCGTGGGAGAGGAAAACACAAGCTGTACTTTGTGTGCTTCACTAGTTCATCCACAAATTTGTAAATGTCCTTCCAGTTTTCATTCATGCTGTCTAACCTGAAAATAAAGGACACCTGCATTAGTAGGCCGAGGCACATTATCAGATGGGCAGATTTCTTCCTCCCCACCTTCCAGCAGACCCTCTAGCAAGCTCCTCTACACCCTACATAACTGAGGCTGGTTGGCCACTCAGCAGTCTCACTAGATCACTCTGTGTGGTCACATTAGATCATACTTTCATCAGTGTGAATAGTGGTGAGGGCGAACAATCAGACCCATGTGTTTGGGAATGAGGGACTTTTGGTGGCATGACAGGATGGTTGGCCATGTTAGGTGAAGCTGTTAGACAAGGAATGAGGGAAAATATGTTGATTGGAAAACATTCTGATTCTTATATGTTGCATCTCCTGATCCCCTACTTCCCCTGGGAATGACCGTTCCCAGTTGTCTGCTCCTCTCTTGCACTTTAAAAGTGTGGTTGGAGGGAAGACAGGACTCTTTGACGCAACATCCCATCATAAGCTTCTTGAAAACAACAGCTCCAGGCTCATAGGGTGATCCAGGCCTTTCCTGTAAGCTCCTACTGGACTTTCGAATTCTTGGACATCAGAGTATATTAATGTCCCCTTAGGTTGGGCATTCATTTGGAAGTCTGTGTCTGACTTGCCAACCCTTCTTCATGACACTCCAAATTTTGAGCACTCCCTCACATTTTCCAGCAACCACAAGGGCAGGAAGAAACATTCCCAACAGGTTCCCTAACCTCAGGACAGATAAGATGTGCTTTTCAGACTATTTTATTTCTATTTGTTTTTATCAGTCAGCAAAACTGAGCCACTCTAGACACAGAAGATCTTTTCCAGCACTACTGCAAGCGGAAAGCCAGGAATAGGCCTGGGACACTGCTGTCTGGCTCATCATATCCCAACCAGCAGGGAAAGCTACAGGTCATTTTTTTCCCTACTTTGTTTCTTATATGCATAAGCTCCACTTTAGTCCTGGAATGGAAAGTGAGGAGGATGAAGGGTATTGAGGTCATGATCTCTTCTGTGGGAAGCATATATATGTGTTCTACCTTCCCAGGGTTCAAAGGTCTTCACCATCTCACATCTCTTTAGGTTAGCATTATTCTACATTATGCAAGGCAACTGTGAGGCTCACTGACTTAGTATCTTGTAGGAGGTTCTGTAGATGGTAAGGGACTGGTGACCAGACTTGGCCTCTTTCACAGTATCTGTGTTGGTTCATGTATTTCATATGTCCTGTGAGTCAGAGGAATTCATATGGAGTCCTCTCTCACCTCCAGTGATCACCATGCCCATTAATATACTGGATGTCAAGTTTATATGTGTGATTCTCACATACCCTAGAGCATCCTTCTCATCTATAGTATTCCTTCTGCCTCCTCTAGGCTGCATGCAAAACTATCACAGATGGTGAGAAACCTAAGGACAGATGATTCTAATGATGTCAAGTTATCATTCATGCAGCAAATATGTATGAGGCAATTTATATGCATGATTTCCAATTTCAAAACAACCCTATGATATCAGCATAATTTCCAATTACAGAATAAAAAACCGAGGCTCTCAAAGGTCAAGTAATCTGACTAAATTTTTTTTTATCTAGAATAGATACGAACCCTGATCTAACTGCAAAACCCAAGCTCTACCCATTACATTTGGCAGATCCGGGTGGCACTGCTGTGTACAATTGTTGGGTTGCAATGTATTAGGACTCTGTCAGCCCACCCACAATACAGCCTTTCTCTTGGAAGCTCTCACGCTAAAGTGGGTGGATCCTGAGAAAAAGGGTACCTACTAAGAAGGGCTTCTGGTGGCAAACTGGACTCAAATTTATTAAAACAGAGCTTAGAAGCCATTTCTTTTTTTAAATAATGATTTTATTTTTCAATTACAGTTGACATGCAACATTATATTATTGTATATATTAGTTTCAGATGTACAACATGGTGACTAGACATTTATATAACTTATGAAATAATCACCCTGATAAATCTAACACTCATCTGACAGTACATAATTTTTACAATATTACTGACTATATTCCTTGTGCTATACTTTATATTTTCATGACGATTTTGTAACTACCAATTTAAACTTCTTAATCTCTTCCCCTTTTATCCCTAACCACCAATGTTCCTTCCATCTGGCAATCGTCAAAATGTTCTCTGTATCTATAAGTTTGTTTTGTTTCCTTTAGATTTCACATGTGAGGGAAATCATATGGCATTTGTCTTTCTCTATCTGACATTCTACTCAGCACAATACCCTCTAGGTCCATCCATGTAGTTGCAGATGGAAAGATTTCATTTTTTTTTTATGGTGGAGTAATATTCCATTGCATATATGTACCACCTCTTTATCTATTCATCCATCATTGGACAGCCACGTAACCTCCATATTTTGACTATTGTAAATAATAGTGTAGTGTTTTTAAAGTAGTGTTTTGGCTTTCATCAGATAAATACCCAGAAGTAGGATTACTGGGTCCTTCTTTGTCCTTTATTATAGTTTTTTTTTTTTTTAAATCTATTTTGTCTGGTATAAGTATTGCTACACTAACTTTTTGTCTGTTTCTATTTTCATGAAACATCTATTTTCATCCCTTTGCTTTTGGTCTCTGTGTGTCTTTGAGTGTGAAGTGAGCCTCTTATAGACAGCATATACAAAGGTATTGTTTTCTTATTCATTCAGCAACTCTATCTTTTGAGGAATTTAAACTATTTACATTTAAAGTAATTATTGATAGATATATAGTTATTCCATTTTATTATTCATATTTTTAATCTCTTTTTTTCTTCTTCTTAAAGAAGTCTCTCTAACATTTCTTGTAATACTGGCTTGGTGTTGATGAACTCCTTTATCTTTCTGTTGTCTGGGAAGCTCTTTATGTGTCACTCAATTCTCAATGATAGCTTTACTGGGTACAGTCATCTTGGTTGTAGGTCCTTACATTTTATCACTTTGAATATTTTGTTCCAATCCCTCTGGCCTGCAAAGTTTCTGTTGAGAAATTAGCTGACAGTCTTATGAGAGCTTCCTTGTAAGTAATTAACTGCTTTTCTCTCACTGCTTTTAAGATTCTCTTTTCGTATTTAATCTTTGGCATTTTAATTATGATAGGGCTTGGCACGGGTCTCTTTGGGTTCATCTTGTTTAGGACTGTCTGATATTCCTGGGCTTGTATGTCTATTTTGTTTTCCAGATTAGGGAAGTTTTCCATCATTATTTCTTCAAATAAGTTTTTAATTCTGTGCTTTCTCTCTTTTCCTTACCCCTAAAATGTGAATGTTGATATGCTTGATGTTGTCCCAGAGGCCCTTTAACTATCTTCATTTTTTTGGATTCTCTCTCTCTCTTTCTGTTCTGATTAGGTATTTTCTGCTACCTTATCTTCCAAATTGCTGATTTAATCCTCTGCTTTATCTAATCTGCTGTTGATTCCTTCTAGTGTGTTCTTC
This sequence comes from Pteropus vampyrus, assembly GCF_000151845.1. Taxonomy (NCBI): domain Eukaryota; kingdom Metazoa; phylum Chordata; class Mammalia; order Chiroptera; family Pteropodidae; genus Pteropus; species Pteropus vampyrus. The sequence goes on from NW_011888801.1 coordinate 12,969,387, forward strand.
ATTTCAGTTATTGTATTCTTAATTTCTGGCTGGTTCTTTTTTTCATTTTCTATCTCCATTTTTATCTTTTCTTTCTCTTTGTTAAAGTTCTCACTGAGTTCTTCTACTCTTCCCCTAAGTTCATTGAGCATCCTTATAACCAGTATTTTGAAATCTGCATCTGTAGATTGCTTGTCTCTGCTTTGTTTTGTTTTGTTTTCATTTGGAACTTGTTTCGTTGTCTCTTCATTTTGGCTGTCTCTCTGTGTTTATTTCTATGTATTAGGTAGGGCTCCTATGTCTTAGGCTGTTAGTAGAGTGGCCTTATGTACTAGGTGTCCTGTGGGATCCAGTGGCTCAGTCTTCCCTGGTCACCTGAGCCAAATGCTTCAGGTGTGCACCTTTTATGGATTGTATGTGCTCTCCTGTTATAGTTGAGCCTTGGATGCCCTTTGCATATCAGTGGGAGGAACTGACCTTTGGGCTGATTGGTTGTGAGGACTGGCTGGTGAGAGGATGACCCCACAGAGAAAAATTTGCTTTAGAAGAGCTCTGGTATTTGCCCAGTCTTCCCTTTGGGTGTGCTGTTCACAGATGCAGCCCTGGGTGGTGCTCTGGCTGGGTAGGTCTGAAGCCAGCCACTGGGCATGCCAGCCCTGTGGCCTCCTGGGGCGGTTCCCACTGGAGGCCAAGTTCAGTTGCAGCCTGTGCTCTGCCTGGGGCCACATGGCACAGGTTATCAAGCAATCTACAGATGGCTGCCATCTGTGCTGGCCTTGGAGGTGCCTCAAGAGACCAAGCTGCAAACCAAGTCTGGCTGTTGCTAGTTTCTGGGCTTGAGGCTGCACAGCAAGAGGTACAAGGCACACCTAGGGCAGATGCTGCTTGTTTAGGTTTTATAAACCTTTGAGAGGTTTTAGAAAAGTCTGCAGCATGAGTCAAGATGGGCTATATGTATAGAAAAGCCACTGAAAGTGGCTTGGGTGGGTCTTCCAGTTGGGTGTAGTGGGGTCTCTAGAAATCACCAGGGCAAGGCAACCAGTGTTAGCCAGGTTGATGAAAACTCAGAAATGATAGCAGTCTGCGTGTGCACACTGGGAACGGGGAGGGTTCAACAAGAAGCAATAGATTATGTCAGCACCTCTCTCTGAGAGAAAGCTGCCCCTCCAGCTCTTGCCCTGAAGCCACACTATTCTATTCCTCCTCATACTTCTCTGGTGCCTTTCAGGCTGCTTCCCCAGTGCTGAAGATCAGAGCTAGTGAGTCCATCAGCTAGTAAGTCCATGTGCAAGCCTTTTAAGAGAAATGTTTGCAACTCTAGCTACCCTTTGTCTCATTTAGCCACTACCCACTAGTTTTCACAGCCAGAAGTTGTGGAGACTTCTCTTCATGGTACTGGAAACTGGGGCGGGGGAGCCAAGTGTGGAGCTGGGACCCCTTGCTCCTCTGGGGGGTCCTCTGCAGTGAAGATATCCCTCCCCATTCTCCACCACTACACATAGATGTGGGACCAACCCGTTTCGCATTTCTGCCTCTCCTATCAGTCTTGAGGTGTCCTCTTTTGTATGTTCCCAGTTGTAGGACCTCTGTTCAGCTGGACTTCAGATGATTCTCAATGATGGCTGTTCTATAGTTTAGTTGTAGTTTTCATTTGATTGTGAGAAGAGGCGAGCACAGCATTTAGCTACTCTGCCATTATGAACAGAAACCCTAGCAGCTATTTCTACACAGGCGCCTTTCACACAAACAGCCCTTCAGGCAGAAGCCTGCATTGAACTTCCTGCCTCCTTCACTGAACTGCCTGCCTGCATTGTATTCCTGTCATCCAAGCTAGCCCTTAAAAAGGAGTCCCTGGAATTGTATTTCAACAAATGGGACTGAAGTTTTCCGCATTCATTTGAAATTGGTTTGGATTGACATCTTCACTGACCAATCAGAGTGGCTCCATTCTGACCAATCGGGACAGTGCTTTTGGGACCAATCATACTGCCAGAATTTGCAGCTCTCATTTTCATGAGGACCAATCAGGGACAAGGGGCAGGAACTTCTTTCAACATAAGTCAGCTCCCCTTTGCCTTAGGGAGCTCAATTTTCCTTTCCACTGAAGACTTTGTTTCCCCAGCTAGAGCTGAAATACCGAAGCTATCTCACAAGAGCTGAGTGGAAAAAACCAGCACAAGGCAGAGTGGAGTGGACCAGAACATAGAAGAGCTGTCTACCCAGAGAGAGGCCTTGCCCCAGGACCGCCTTGCCATAGCCATGCTTTTTCACAGTAGTGCTGCTTCATAATTGAGCTGTTCCACAGCTGTGCTGTCCTCACAGTTGTGTTGTATCACAATTGAGCTGTTTGCACCGAATAAGGGTTTCCTTCTTTGCTGAACCCCAAATTGAGGATTCCTATTGGCATTGAATTGATACCAATGACCATCAGTTGACTAGTGCAAAGCAACTCCTTTCTTAACTATTGGTAACACTTTATACTCTCCTCATTACTCCTCTCTTTTTACCCCCTGAGTAAAGAAGATTTTCTGGAGAATATTTACAGGAAGCAAGAGTCTTCAACCTACCCACCTACTGTGGGAAACTTTACAGTTTTTGATAATCTTGAAGAAAGGTCTATTTTCTAGAACACAGAAGAACATGAGTGTCCATGGACAGTGGAAAATACAGCAGAAACCTAAAGTTCCTAGGAAGAAGACAGTGTGAAAAGTAGCAACCTCTTGGGCTTCTGGCACACCAAGCTCCAATAATCTTTTAGTACCCACTCTTTAATGAGAATAGAGAAATGAGGATCAGCAGACATTTTAGGACATGTCTACTATTAAAAATTTGAGGCAAAAACATTCTAGTGATATAATTATGCTAGGAGAATAAAAATGACTGGGGCAGAATATGTAGGGGAGGTGAGCTATAAGAAATGTAAATTCTTTTGCTGTATAGTAAGAAGTCACTAAAGAATGAGTAAATCTAAAACAGCATGGACAGCAATCAATACAAGAATGTTGTTATAAAGAACGTCATAACTCCAGAAGAAAAATTTGGAAGATTTGCAAGTGGCTGCCTCTGATAAGTGGGATCAGAATTTGAGAGAAATGGGTCAAGAGCCTTGAGGTTTATTTTGTTATGAACCTTGTAATAGGTTTAATTTTAAATTTATATTTAAGTATTTATTTTATAAATGTAAAAATGAAATTAAAAATAAAAACTAGTAGCGTAAAGGATGTAATCAAAAGAACAGATTCTGAAACTCCAAGCCCTAGTTCCCCTGTGGAAACATCAAGAAATAACCATCTCCAAAATGATAGAAAAGTGTTGTGGCATTTTTTGTCTTCCTTCCTCTACTCCTCCCTTTCTGGCATCTTTGCGGTTTGGTCTTAATTCATAGCTCAGTCCCAAGTTCTCCTTGAACCAAAGGGAACAATGTAGACATTACTTACAAATTATTGTGTACATCTGTTCTAACTTGTCCAGGGTCAATTAGGGTGTTCACGAGCAACTGTGAGCACAGATGATTTTAGAAAGTGCTACATATGCCTATCCAGAAACATATTCAGAAAACTCCTGAGAAGACCTTAAGATTTAATTTTGGGCTGATCCCTAAGCTCAGAATAAGCCTAGATAAGTAATAAAGAAATTCCCCAACAAAGATCCATTCTACAAAGACTGGGAGAGCTCTCTGTTCTCTGCATTTTGTTTTGTAATATTTTAAGTTTTGTGGTACATTTATATTTATTTCAGCTCTTGGCATTCAAGAAAATTTTTGTCAAATCTTATCTGAATATGA
>NW_011888801.1:12973769-12978752 GCF_000151845.1 Pteropus vampyrus
AGTTAGATCTCTTTTTGTCACCACATATTTGACCCCCTTTACCCCATCTACCTCCCTCCTCACTCCCTACCCTCTGGTAAGCACTAGTTTATAGTCCATGTCCATGAGTCTCTGTTTGTTTGTCCTGTTCATTTGTTACTTTTAAGTTTATATCCCTTATATAAGTGATATCATGTGATTTTCAACTTTTTCTGTCTGGCTTATTTTGCTTAGAATGATTATCTTGAGGTCCATCCATGTCACAAATGGCAGTATTTCATCTCTTCTTACAGCTGAGTAATATTCCATTGTATATATGTACCACAGTTTCTTTATCCAATCAACTATTGTAGGACATTTCAGTTGCTTCCATGTCCTGGCCTCTGTGAATAATGCTGCTATGAACATCGGTGTGCAAATATTTTTTCGGATATGTGTTTTCAAGTCTTTGGGCTAGAAGTTTTTTTAAAAATGAAGAAAAGTGATCAGAGTATAAGGGGCTGGTGGGACTCCATCAGGCAGAGCAACATATACATTTTGGGAATCCTAGTAGGACATAAGAGATAGGAAGTTTTACATAAATAAAGCATATGTGCAATCAAGGAATAGTAGAAATAATATTTGAAGAAATAGTCAAAAAATATCCAAAATTGGATGAAATAAATGCATCAGCAAATCCAAGAACCACAACTAACTCTAGCTGCAATAAAGAGACTCACACCAAAACACATTATTATAATCAAAATGTTAAAAGATGAAGACAATGAGAGAAATTTGAACCATGAAAGAGAAGACTTGACACATACAAGTAATCCTCAATAAGATTGCATCTCATCAAAATCCTTAGAACCCAAAAAGTAGTAGGGAACATATTTAAAGTGCTGAAATTAAAAACAAAACAAAACAAAACAAAACAACAACAACAACAAAAACAAACAAACAAAAAAAAAAACAGTCAGTGAGAATGCTAAATTCTTCCAAACAGTCCTTCCTATGTGAAAGAGAAATCAGGATATTCACAGATAAACAAAAGCTGAGGGAGTTCATTTTCAGTGGATCTGTCCTACAAGAAATTGGAAAGGATGTTTTTCAGGTTAAAATAAAAGGACACCAATAACTTGAAGCCATATGAACATAAAAATATTTCTGATAAAGATAAATACAAGAGCAAATATAAAAAATAGTATTATTGTTGTCTTGGTTTGTAACTGAACATTTTAGTCTCTACAGAATTTAAAAACTATGCATTAAAGTCACTATAAATTGTTATTGGGCACACTGTGTGTAAAGAAATAATTTGTGACATTGACATCATAAAGGAAGGTTGCAGCAGTATAAAAGTAAGGTTTTTACATGTGATTGAAGTTAAGATGCTATCAATTCTAAATACATTGTTATAACTTTAATATGTTATAGTTAATGCCCATGTAATCATAAAGAAAAAAATTATAGTAGAGTATATGTAAGAAAATGAGGAGGAAATTAAAACCTGCCACGACAACATAATCAAGTAAACACAGAAGTAAACAGACATGGAAAAATTAAGGAACAAAAAACCTAGAAGACATACAGACAACAAATACCAAAATGGCAGAAGTCCTTCAATATAGGAATTACTTTAAATGCAAATGGATTTCACTCTCCATACAAAATACATGGATTTTTAGAATAAAATAAAAGATAAAAGATCTAAGTATATGCTGTCTACAAGAGACTCATTTTAGATGTAAGGACACAAATATGTTATAAGTGAAATCATGGAAAGATACTCAATGCAAATAGAAACCCAAAGAGAGCTAGAGTGACTATATTAGATGAAGTAGACTTTAAGTAAAAACTGTATAGAAGGCAAAGAGTGACATTATATATTCATAAATAGGTGAATTGATTAAGAAAATAAAACAGTCATAAAGTTATAAATAAAACACATATGAACCAAACAACAGAGTTCTAAAATTTATGAGGGTAACATCGACAGAATTTAACAGGGAAATAGAAAGTTCTACCATAAAGGTTGAAGACTTCGACATTCTACTTTCAATAATGAGTAGGTCAACTAGACAAAATATAAGGAAATAGAAAAATAAGAGAATAACACTATAAACTAATTGTACCTAACAGATAAGTATAGAACATTATGTGACATCAAAATGCACATTTTCCTCAAGTGCACATGAAATATTCTCCTAGATTACATGTTAAGCCACAAAACAAGTCAACAATATAAATCATCCAACACAAAAATAGAAACCATAACAATAAACTGCATGAAAATCCTGGAGCTGAATAATACAATAATTGCACTGAGGAGTTCAATAAGATCATCAATAACAGATCTGACCAAGCAGAAAAACTATCAGTGAACTATAAGATAGGGAATTTGCAATTATCTGGTCAGAGAAGTAAAAGAAAAAAAAATGCAAAAGTAGAAAGCCTTTAGGACTTACGACAAATCAGCAAAGAAAACAATATAAGCATTATGGAAATCTTAGAAGAAGAGAAAGAAAAAAAGGATAGTAAGTATATTTAAAGCAATAATGCCTTAAAACTTCCCAAACATGGGGAAAAAAATGCACATGCTTACTCATGAGGCCCAGTGGAACCCAAATAGGGCTGCATTAAGATACAATATATTTAATTTCAAAAAGTCACAGATGAAGAATTTTGGGAGCAAGAGAAAAAAAAGTCCTAGACAAGGAAACCTATCATAAGATTGTCAGAAGATAACTCAACAGAATCTTCTTAGGCCAGGAGAGAATGGCATGATATATTCAAAATACTAAAAGAAAAACTGTCAACCAGAATACTATTCCTAACAATGACGTCCTTTATATATGAAATGGAGGTAAAAACCTTCAAGAACAAACAAAAAGTCAGGAAATTCATATTTGTTAGATTTGCCATATAAGAAATACTATAGAGAGTTCTTGAAGCAGAAATAAAAGGATGCTAATTAATATTATAAAAACATAATAAATATAGGTGTAAAATCCACAGGTAATGGTAAATATATTGTCAAAGACAGATTCTCTAATGTTTTAATGGTGGTGTGTGATTGACTTACAAGTCTAGTTTAAAAGTAAAAAAAAAACTTTTTACATTTTTTTAATCACAACATATTTGTTATTGGATACACAATATTTAAAAATATATAGAAGTCATAATCTCAATAACCTAAAATGTGAGGGGGTAAAGTAAAAAGTAAAGTTTAGAAATGGTATCAAAGTTATCAGCTTAAAATAATGTTACATGTGTAAGATATTTTATGCAAACCTAATTTTTTAAAGTTTTATTTTATTATTAGTTTCAAGTATACAGTACATTGGTTAGACATTTATATAGTTAATAAAACAATCCCCCTAATTGCTCTTTCTCTCCTCTGGCTCTCCACCTAGTCATTACATTAATGCTAATTGCATTCCCCATGCCATACTCCCCATCCTCATGACCATATATCAACTACTAATTTGTACTTCTTTAACCTTTCACCCCTTTCTTCCAGCTTCCCAACCCCCCTCCCCATGTAAACATCATTTTAAACTCATAAAAAAACTTATGAGTAGTTACACAAAAAATTATGATAAAAGAGTCAAAGCATAACACTACAAAATGTCATCAAATTATAACAGAAGACAAGAGCATAAGAAGTAAGGAACAATGAATCTACAAAACAGAAAAAAAAATCAACAAAGTGACAATAGTGAGTCCTTACGTATCAATAATTACCTTAAATATAAATCAATTAAGTTCTCTAATCAAAAGACAAAGAATGGCTGAATGGATTATAAAAATGCATAGAGTGAAGGGATGAAATATTTAATGCAAATGGTAACCAAAAGAAAGCAGCAGTAGCTATATTTACATGAGGAAATAGACTTTAAGCAAAAAAATGGTCAAAAAAGTCAAAGAAGATCATTATATAATGATAGGGGTCAATCCACAAGAAGATATAACAATTATATATATTTATACCCCCAACATTAGATCACCTAAATATATAAAGCAAATACTAACAGAAATAAAGAAGACATAAACAGCAATAAATAATTGTTGGTGTCTTTAATACCACACACTCAACAATGGATAACAATCAATAGAAAACAGTGGATTTGAATAACACTATATAGTTCTAAAGGCTATAATAGACATGTACAGACATTCCACACAACAGCAGCAAAATACTCATTCCACTCAAGCGCACAGAGAACATTTTCTAGGATTGATCATATGTTAGGAAACAAAACAAGTCTCAAGAAATATAAAAACATTGAAATCATACCAAGGATCTTTTCTGAACACAATGGTATGAAACTAGTAATTAATACCAGGAGGAAAACTGAAAAGTTCACAAATACATGGAAGTGAACAGCATACTCCTGGAGAGCCAATTGTTCAAAAAAATTAAACTGGAAAAAATAGTATCTTGAGACAAATTGAAATAAAAACACAACATACTAAAACCTATGGGCTGGAGCAAAAGCAGTTATAAGAGTTAAGTTTATAGCAATAAACACACACACATCAAGAAAAAAAGAAAGATCTCAAATAAACAACCTAAGTTTACACCTCAAAGAACTAGAAAAATAATGAACAAACTAAGCCCAAAGTTAGGAAAATAAAAAACTAATAAAGATTAGAGCAGAAATAAATAAAATAAAGAAGAGGGAAAAAATAGAAAAGATGAACAAAACTAAGAGTTGTTTCTTTGAAAAGATAAACACATTGGGGAGATTAATTATGTCTAAAATATCACTCCAGAGGCTATATGCCACTACATGAGACTTTACAGCTCTTTGAGGGCAGTTTTGTTGGAATTATCTTTGTATTTTCCCCACCACCTAGCATAGTGCCTTGCACACATAATAGGAGCCCAATAAATATTGATGATAATTTTTTTAAAAAATTGAAAACCTTTAGGTAGACTAACCAAGGGAAAAAACAGAAGACCCAAATCAATCAAATTATAAGTAAAAGAGAAGACATTACAACTGATACCACAGAAAT
>NW_011888801.1:12979997-12982947 GCF_000151845.1 Pteropus vampyrus
TCTAGTTTAAAAGTAAAAAAAAAACTTTTTACATTTTTTTAATCACAACATATTTGTTATTGGATACACAATATTTAAAAATATATAGAAGTCATAATCTCAATAACCTAAAATGTGAGGGGGTAAAGTAAAAAGTAAAGTTTAGAAATGGTATCAAAGTTATCAGCTTAAAATAATGTTACATGTGTAAGATATTTTATGCAAACCTAATTTTTTAAAGTTTTATTTTATTATTAGTTTCAAGTATACAGTACATTGGTTAGACATTTATATAGTTAATAAAACAATCCCCCTAATTGCTCTTTCTCTCCTCTGGCTCTCCACCTAGTCATTACATTAATGCTAATTGCATTCCCCATGCCATACTCCCCATCCTCATGACCATATATCAACTACTAATTTGTACTTCTTTAACCTTTCACCCCTTTCTTCCAGCTTCCCAACCCCCCTCCCCATGTAAACATCATTTTAAACTCATAAAAAAACTTATGAGTAGTTACACAAAAAATTATGATAAAAGAGTCAAAGCATAACACTACAAAATGTCATCAAATTATAACAGAAGACAAGAGCATAAGAAGTAAGGAACAATGAATCTACAAAACAGAAAAAAAAATCAACAAAGTGACAATAGTGAGTCCTTACGTATCAATAATTACCTTAAATATAAATCAATTAAGTTCTCTAATCAAAAGACAAAGAATGGCTGAATGGATTATAAAAATGCATAGAGTGAAGGGATGAAATATTTAATGCAAATGGTAACCAAAAGAAAGCAGCAGTAGCTATATTTACATGAGGAAATAGACTTTAAGCAAAAAAATGGTCAAAAAAGTCAAAGAAGATCATTATATAATGATAGGGGTCAATCCACAAGAAGATATAACAATTATATATATTTATACCCCCAACATTAGATCACCTAAATATATAAAGCAAATACTAACAGAAATAAAGAAGACATAAACAGCAATAAATAATTGTTGGTGTCTTTAATACCACACACTCAACAATGGATAACAATCAATAGAAAACAGTGGATTTGAATAACACTATATAGTTCTAAAGGCTATAATAGACATGTACAGACATTCCACACAACAGCAGCAAAATACTCATTCCACTCAAGCGCACAGAGAACATTTTCTAGGATTGATCATATGTTAGGAAACAAAACAAGTCTCAAGAAATATAAAAACATTGAAATCATACCAAGGATCTTTTCTGAACACAATGGTATGAAACTAGTAATTAATACCAGGAGGAAAACTGAAAAGTTCACAAATACATGGAAGTGAACAGCATACTCCTGGAGAGCCAATTGTTCAAAAAAATTAAACTGGAAAAAATAGTATCTTGAGACAAATTGAAATAAAAACACAACATACTAAAACCTATGGGCTGGAGCAAAAGCAGTTATAAGAGTTAAGTTTATAGCAATAAACACACACACATCAAGAAAAAAAGAAAGATCTCAAATAAACAACCTAAGTTTACACCTCAAAGAACTAGAAAAATAATGAACAAACTAAGCCCAAAGTTAGGAAAATAAAAAACTAATAAAGATTAGAGCAGAAATAAATAAAATAAAGAAGAGGGAAAAAATAGAAAAGATGAACAAAACTAAGAGTTGTTTCTTTGAAAAGATAAACACATTGGGGAGATTAATTATGTCTAAAATATCACTCCAGAGGCTATATGCCACTACATGAGACTTTACAGCTCTTTGAGGGCAGTTTTGTTGGAATTATCTTTGTATTTTCCCCACCACCTAGCATAGTGCCTTGCACACATAATAGGAGCCCAATAAATATTGATGATAATTTTTTTAAAAAATTGAAAACCTTTAGGTAGACTAACCAAGGGAAAAAACAGAAGACCCAAATCAATCAAATTATAAGTAAAAGAGAAGACATTACAACTGATACCACAGAAATGCAAAGTATCGTATGAGATTACTATGAACAACTATATGCCAACAACTGGACAACCTAGATAAAGTGGATAAATTCCTAGAAACATAAAACCCATCAAGAGTGAATCAGGAAGAAATAGAAAACTTAAAAGACACACATAATAAGTAAGGAGATTGAATCAGTAATCGAAACTCTCCCCAAAAAGAAAAGCCCAAGACCAGATGGTTTTATTGGTGAATTTTACCAAACATTTAAAGAAGATTAGAGGGGGAAAAAATGGTATAGATGATAGAGGCTCCATTCATTCCTTTTGTGATCAAATCAAAGTTGTGACAGAAACAAAGAGCATACAGTAAGGAAAGTAGCCTGGAATCTAGAGGAACAGAAACACTACAACTAGGGAGAGAAATAATTAAACAACCTGCAACAGTAGAAGATAGGAGGGGGAGAAGAAGCGAGGCTCCCCGGTCCCCAATGCTTGAGTGGAACAGAGGCTGCGTCAGCGAATGCCGGCAGCTCCAGACACCTCTTAAAAGGACCGTGTCTGTGAGCTGACTTTCAGGGTGATGGACCTGCTTTCTCTGGGCACCAGTACCAGATTAGCCGCTCTGGGATCACCAGGGACTTATAGGGGTACACTGAGTTGTTGAGTGAGGGATGGAGCGAGGCTTGCTCTGTACAGAAGTCCAGCAGTATCCATTGTTTCTCTGTTGAGCCTTCCCTGCTCCCAGTGTGCTGACACAGTGCAGCCATAGCTGAGATATCAACAAATGGGATAACAGAGGTCGCTCTGCCCAGAGATTCCCTAAAACTCTGCTTCCCCCAACTCGTGGCCCTACCCAAGCCACATCCAGGTGTATCCTTGGCCAGTCAGGTGCTCCTTACTGAGCAGTGCCTAGACTCACATTGGTGGCACCTGATCATGGTTTCTGATGTGGCCTCTTGAGGCAACTATAAGCACACCATCTGTGGATTGCTTGCTGAATCTTAACAGGTGTCCCCAGAGAGGCACAGTCTGGGGCTAAACATGACCT
>NW_011888801.1:12982997-12984669 GCF_000151845.1 Pteropus vampyrus
CCAGAGAGGCACAGTCTGGGGCTAAACATGACCTACAGCTGAACTTCTCTCAGGACTGTGCCTCTGGACACCTACTACACAAAGCCATGCTAATATGACCAGGAGACTTAGGAGCTTTGCTTAGTACATAGAAACAGAAACGGAAAGGCAGACAAAATGGGAAGACAAAGAAGCAGAAACCATGTGAGAGAACAGAACAGAGATCCAGGAATAATGGAGTCAAGCAATCTAACAGATGCAGAGTTCAAAATACTGGTTATAAAGATGCTAATGAACTTAGGGGAAGTGTAGATGAATTCAAGGAAAACTTTAACAAAGAGATAAAAAACATAACAATGGAAATGGAAATGGAAATTATAAAAGGGAACCAGTCAAAAATAAAGAACACATTATCTAAGATGAAGAGTATATTAAATGGAATGAACAGAGTGGAGAAAGAAGAGGACTGAACGACTGATATACAGGATGGAGAAGCCAAGAACACTCAATTAGAATGGCAAGAAAAAGCAGCCGAAACTATAATAATAATTTAAGGAGCCTATGGGACTCTATTAAATGTACAAATATCCATGTCATAGGTGTACCAGAAGGAAAACAAGAGCTAATTGAAGAAATAATGATGGAAAAACTTTCCTCACCTGGTGAAGGAAGTAGACATACAACTTCAGGAAGCTCTGAGAGTCCCAAAAAAGATGACCCCGAAGAGGCCCACACCAAAACACATCAAAATTAAAATTACAAAAGTTAAATACAAAGAAAGAATCTTAAAAGCAGCAAGAGAAAAGCAGTTAGCTACCTACAAGGGAGCACTCATAAGATGGCAACTGATTTCTCAAAAGAAACTATGCAAGGCAGAAGGGCTTGGCATGAAATATTCAATATGATGAAAACCCAGGATACTTTATCCAGCAAAGCTATCATTTAGAGTCGAAGGACAGATAAAGAGCTTCCAAGACAAAAATAAGCTAAAGGAATTTATCATCACCACAAATGTTGGAGAGACTTCTTTAAGAAGAAAAACCATATATCAAAAGAAGGAGTAAAGAATGGTAATAACTACATTCCTATCAACAAATACCTCAAATGGAAAAGAATTAAGTGTTCCAACCAAAAAGTAGAGTGGCTGAATGGATAACAAAACAAGACTCCTACATATGCCGCCTTTAAGAGATTCACAGACACACACAGACTAAAAGGAAGGGGATTAGAAGAGATATTATCTTGATGGACCTAGAGGATATTGTGCTGAATGAAATGGGTCAGGTAGAGAAAGACAAATATTGCATGATTTCATGTACATGTGGAATCTAAAGAACAAAATAAACAACAACAACAACAACAAAAAGTGGAAATATATTCATAGATACAGAGAATATTTTGAGGACTACTACATGGGAGGGGAGTTGGGAGGACAGCTAAAAAAGGCAAAAGGATTAAGGGGTACAAATGGATATTTGCAGAATAGTCATGGAGATGTAGAGTGTAACATGGGGAAGATGGTTAATAATGTTGCAATAAACACATAAGGGTGAAGAAGGGTACTAGATTTAGTGGGGTGATCGCTTTGAGAGTCATATGGATCTCTGATCACTAGGCTGTGCAACTGAAACTGGTATGTTATTGCATGCCAACTATAACTGAAAAAAACTCATTGAATTGTACAATGTAAATA
>NW_011888801.1:12984719-12991931 GCF_000151845.1 Pteropus vampyrus
TAAAGAATGGTAATAACTACATTCCTATCAACAAATACCTCAAATGGAAAAGAATTAAGTGTTCCAACCAAAAAGTAGAGTGGCTGAATGGATAACAAAACAAGACTCCTACATATGCTGCCTTTAAGAGATTCACAGACACACACAGACTAAAAGGAAGGGGATTAGAAGAGATATTATCTTGATGGACCTAGAGGATATTGTGCTGAATGAAATGGGTCAGGTAGAGAAAGACAAATATTGCATGATTTCATGTACATGTGGAATCTAAAGAACAAAATAAACAACAACAACAACAACAAAAAGTGGAAATATATTCATAGATACAGAGAATATTTTGAGGACTACTACATGGGAGGGGAGTTGGGAGGACAACTAAAAAAGGCAAAAGGATTAAGGGGTACAAATGGATATTTGCAGAATAGTCATGGAGATGTAGAGTGTAACATGGGGAAGATGGTTAATAATGTTGCAATAAACACATAAGGGTGAAGAAGGGTACTAGATTTAGTGGGGTGATCGCTTTGAGAGTCATATGGATCTCTGATCACTAGGCTGTGCAACTGAAACTGGTATGTTATTGCATGCCAACTATAACTGAAAAAAACTCATTGAATTGTACAATGTAAATACGAGCATCTAATTGTCTATTATATTTCAATAAAGCTGGGGGGGGGAAAGCCAAATTTTCTACACATAGTCCAGAAGGCCCTCAATGATCTGCTATCTCTCACCCCACCTATCTGACCTCATTTCCTGCTAATCTTCTCTAGTCACACTGGCCTCTTCTTCAAATATGAGAAACACTTGTGCTTACTGTTCCCTCTGCCTGGGACAGTTTTTCCTCCAGATATCTACATTATTGCTCTTGTCATTTCCTCCAGGTCTGTACACAAAGTCACCTCTTCGGTGATGTCTTCTTCCCTTTTAAAACTTCACCTTTTTCCTGATAGCCCCTATCCTTCTCCCTTGCTTTATTTTTCTCTTTAGTACATTTCACCATTTAATACCATGCCTTTCATTTATTTATCATGGGTCCTCTATTAGATATTAAGCTTCATGAGAGTATGTATTTTTGTCTGTTTGATTCACTGCTCTATTCTCAGGATCTAGAACAGTGCCTGACACATAGCAGGTGCTCAAATAAATATGTTGATTTAATGAATTAAGCGATGGAGGGCACAGGGCTTTGTTAAAGCATTAGGTGTTCCTGCCAACTGAAGATCAGTCAAAACACTGGACCAATCATCCCCAGAATTATGGTGTAGGTCGATGGGAACACATAATTTTATTTAAATATTCAAATACTGTTTAGCCATCTATTTATTCTGCAAAATGAAATGTATCCATATTTTCAGTTTTGATTAAAATTATGAAATGCCCTCAGCTTAATCTTCTTTGATTGAGCCACACTCTGTCAGATACTGGGTCAATAAAAGCATGATTGGAATACAAAAAAAAAAAAAAAGAATTAATGTCAATCCTTCTCAAACTCTTCAAAAAAATGAAGAGAGAACACTTCCAAGCTCATTTTACAAGGTCATCATTACCCTGATACCAAAGCCATATAAGGACACTACAGAAAAGGAAACTACAGATTAATATTCCTGATTAATATGGATACAAAAATTCTCAACATAATACTAGCAAACTGAATTCATCAACACATTAATAGGATAATACACCTACAAGTGAGATTCATTCCTGAAATGACAACATATGCAAATCAGTAAGTGTTATACATCATATTAATAGAATGAAAGAGAAAAATCATATTTCAACAGGTAAAGAAAAAGCATTTGGCAAAATTCAACATCTATTTATGATAAAAATAGTCAAGAAATTAGGTAAAATAAGAATGAACCTCAACATAATAAGGCTATATATGAGAAGCCCAATAATAACATTATACTCAATGGTGGAAGTTTAAAAGCATTTCTTCTAAAGTAAAGGACAAAACAAAGGTATCTACTTTTACCACTCTTATTCAGTATAGTACGGGAAGTCATAGCCAGAGCAATAAGACAAGAAAATAAAGTAAAAGGTATCAGAACTAGAAAGAAAAAAGTAAAGTTGGATTTATTTGCAGATGACATAATTTTATACATAGCAAATTCTAAAGACTCCACTAAAAACCTCTGAGAAGTAATAAATAAATTTAGTAAAGTGACAGGGTTCAAAATCAACATACAAAAATCAGAAGCATTTCTATACACTAACAATGTAACAATAACCTGAAAATAAATAAGGAAAACAATCTCACTTATAATAGCATCAGAAACAAAATCCTTAGGAATAAACTTAACCAAGGAGGTGAAAGATCTTTACACTGAAAATTAAAAGATATTTATAAAATAAATTGGACAAGACATAAATAAAAAGAAATCCTATGTTCATTGAATGGAAAAAGGTATCTGTGTTAAAATGCCTATGCTACCCAAAGACTTTTATATATTTAGTGCAATCTCTACCAATATTCCAATAACATTTTTCACAGAAATTGAAAAAAACAATCCTAAAATTCAAATGGAACACAAAAGACCCAAAATAGCCAAACCTATCCAAGGAAAGAAGAACAAATCTGCAGGCCTCACTCTTCATGATTTCAAACTTATTATAAAGTTATAGTAATAAAGACAGCATGCTACTGGCACACAAAAAAAATGGACATATATACCATGGAATAAAATTGAGAATCCCAGAAATAAGCCCATGTATATATGATCAAGTAATTTCCCAGAACTATTTATTGACAGTCTTTTTAATAAATTGTTCTGGAAAATTATATATTGTCAATCAAAAGAACGAAACTAGACCCTTTGCTTATATCACTCACAAAAATTAACCGGAAATGGACTCAAGACTTAAATGTAAGACCCAAAACAACGAAATTTCTAGAAAAAAACATAGAGACAAAGATTCTTGATATCACTCTTAGCAATGATTTTTTAGTTACAAAACCTAAGCAACAAAACCAAAAATAAGTTAGAATATATTAAACTAAAAAGGCTTTGCACAGGAAAAGAAATATTAACAAATCAGAATGGTTAAGATGGCAGGCTGAGTAAAGCGAGGTTCACCTCCTTCCAGGATTTCATTAAATTACAACCAAATTATAAAACAGTCAACGTGGAGAATCACCTGAAGTCTAGCTGATCATAACACATGCATCTAAGAATATAAAGAAAAAGCCACACTGAGACTGGTAGGAGGGACCAAGATGTGAAGTGGGCTGGTCCTGCACCTAAACATGGCTGTTGAGCATAGGAGGGCGATTGCAGTTTCAGAAGTCCCCTGAAGGAATGAGAAGCCCTAACCCCATGCAGGGGCTCCCCAGCCAAGGGTTCCAGTCCCAGGAAGAGGAGTAGCCACATAATCTGACTATAAAAATCAGTGGGAATTCTGGCTGTCTGGGTGAGACGGAAGGAACTTAAAAACCCAGACATCCCCTTGAAGCTTCATGCACAGACTCACTCACTCATAGACACTCACCCTGGGCCCTGGAGGAAGGTCAGCAGCTCAGAAGGGACAAGAGACCTACGGGGACCTATGGGGAAAGTTGTGTGGCATTGAGGTGAATGCTGGAGAGATAGCTGCCATTGTTCCTTTGTCTGGCTCTTCTCCAGGGCAGTATACAGATGTACGGCATCTTGCCTGTGTTGAACTCTTCCCCTGAACGGCCAATTCTGAAGCTGCATTGGCTCAGTGAGATTGGCTCACTCCACCTCATGTCTCTCTGAGACCCTTCCCCACCCAACCCACAAATTGCCTGCAGTGGGCCCATTGCCAGGCAGCCAGCCCCATTTTGTTCTTTCCCTGGGCTGTTCATTCATTGCAGGCAATGGCTCTCTACTTGGGGGGTAAGTGTGCGGCCCACACATTTTGGGGGAGACATTTGGTGTTGAGCCACTGGTGCCAGCACAAGTTGCAGTGTCTGTTGGGAGGACTGCAGGGATCTAAGGGCCTGACACAGATGACTGCTGTTCTCATTGTGATCTGTGACTTTTGTGGAAACCCATGGACTCAGCACTGACAACAATTCTGATTCTGCGTTGGCCTGATGGAGTCCGCTACACTCCATGTCTTCCTGAGACCCCACTCCACCCAACCCACAAATTACTCACAGCAGGCCCATTCACAGGCAGCCAGACCCACCCTGTGCTTTTCCTGGGCAGTGAATTTGACAGCAAATAACATCTTTTAGCTCGTGTGGCCCATGCATCCTGGGAGAGACTTTTGATTGGGGACCATAAACCCTGCCCTAAGCAATAGTATTTCTTGAACAAGTCTTGGGTATCCACAGGCCCGAGGTGGGCAGTGGCTGGCCTTGCTGAGACTTTTAAGGAAAGTCACAGATTCAGCACTGGCACAAAAACTGATTCTGCACTGGCCAGGAGGAAATCTACTCATTTTACCCCGGTGACTCCCTGGGTCCATGTACCACCCACCCCATGTACCACTCAAAGGCTCTTCCAGCTGCGGAGACTGATAGGCAATTGGCAGGTAGCCTCAGGCCTTGAGGTGCACTGGTCCTTTTGCTAAGCTACCCCAGGTCTGGTACTGGGGGTAACCAGACCTTGGTTTGTAGCATTGTCTCTCCTATTTGCCTCCAGATCCAGCACAGGCAGCAATCATCGGTGGACTGCTTGGTATCCCCTACCAGGCAGCCCTGAGCAATCAAAGGTAGTAGCTGGCCTTGACCTACTTGGAAACCCCACCCAAGGGGCCGCAAAACCAACACACCTGGAGTCTGGCATCAGACCACAACAGAGCGAGCACCACCTGACTAGCCCCATAAGCGGAACACCAAAAAGGTAGTCTCAACAGGTACACAAGCCTGCTGGAGCAATCCCACTCCTAGAGTTCAGCCCTATACAGCAATTCATACACTGTGGGCATGGCCAATCTTCACAGCCAGTTAGCCCAAGAGTCAGTTCCATCCACTGACACACTAACAGCAATCAAGGCTTAGCTACAACAGGGGAACAGACACAACACACACAAGGAACACACCCAGAGTCCCCAGTGCAGGAGATTAGGGAGCTTGCACCACTGGGCCACACAGGGCATCTACTACATAAGGCCATCTGGCCAAGGCTGGAAGATTTAACAAATCTTCCTAATATGTAGAAACAAACACAGAGAGGCAACTAAAATGGAAAACAAAGAAACATGCTGTAAATGAAAGAACAGGAGAAAAATCTAGAAAAAATCTAGAGGAGAAGTAACTATGAACCCCATAGAAATTTAAAGGATTATAAGAAAACATTACAAGCAATCATATGCCAACAAATTGGACAATCTTGAAGAAATGGATACATTCTTAGAAGCATAAAATCTCCCAGGACTGAGACAAGAAGAACCAGACAATCTGAACTGACTGCTTATCGTCAATAAAATCAAACCAGTAATCAAAAAACTTCTAAAAAACAAAATCCTAGACCAGATAGCTTCATGTTGAATTTTATTCAACATTCAAAGAAGAATTAATACCTCTTCTTTCTGAAACTATTCCAAAAATTCATGAGGAGACAAGGCCCTCTAATTTTTTTATGAGGCCACCATTTCCTCAATTCCAAAACCAGACAGACATTACAAAACAAACAAACAAACAAACAAACAAAACTATAGGCTGATATTCCTGATGAACATAAATATAAAAATCTTCAACAAAATATTAGCAAACCAAATTCAGTAATATATTAAAAATATCATATACTATGATCAAGTTGGTTTTATTCCTGGGATGCAAGGTTTGTTTAATATCTGCAAATCAATTAATGTGATACACTACGTTAACAAGTTGAAAGATAAAAATTATATGATCATGTCAATAGGTGCAGAAAGTGACAAAATCCAGCATCTCTTTATGATAAAAATCCTCAGCAAAGTGGGAATAGATGGAACATATACCTCAACATAATAAGACCATATATGACAAACCTAAAGCTAATGTCATACTCAGTGGGGAAAAGCTAAAAAGCATTTTCCTTACGATTGGGAACAAGACAAGGATGCCTGCTTTCACCCCTTCTATTCAAGATTGTATTGGAAGTCCTAGCTTTAGCAATCAGCCAAGAAAGAAAAATAAAAGGCATCCAAATTGGAAAAAAAATAAAACTGTCATTATTTGCTGATGACATGACACTATGCATAGAGAACACTAAAGATTCCACCAAAAAACTATTAGAACTGATAAATGAATTCAGTAAAGGAGCAGGATACAAAATTATATTTAGAAGTGTTGCATATTTATACACCAAGGATGAACTATCCAAAAGAGAAATTAAGAAAACAATCTCATTTACAATTGCATCAAAAACAATAAAATTCCTAGGAATCAAAATAACCAAGGACTTAAAAGAACCATACAGAGAAAATTATAAATTGTTGAAAAAAATTGAAGAAGATATAAATAAATAAAAGCATATACAAGTGCTCATGAGTAGGAAGAATCAACATTGTTAAAAAGGTCATACTACCCAAAGCTATCTATAAATTTAATGCAATCTTTATCAAAATATCAATAGCAGTCTTCAGAGAACTAGAACAAATAATCCAAAAATTTATATAGAATCATAAAAGACTCTGAATAGCCATGGCAATCTTGAGTCAGAAGAATGAAGTTGGAGGTATCATACTACCTGATATCAAACTATACTACAAGGCTATAGTAATCAAAACAGCATGGTACTGGCATAAAAACAGATGCATAGATCAATGGAACAGAATGGAGTACCTAGAAATAAATCTACACCTATATGATCATTTAATCTAGGGGTCTCCAACTCCCAGGCTGCAGACCAGTACTGGTCTGTGGCCTGTTAGGAACTGGGCTGTACGGCAGGAGGTGAATGAGTGAAGCTTCATCTATATTTGTAGCTGCTCCCCAGTGCTAGCATCACCACCTCAGCTCCACCCCAGATCATCAGGCATTAGATTCTCTTAGAAGAACAGGTCTCTAGTGCCAAAAAAGTTGGAGACTGCTGATTTAACCTATGACAAAGGAAGCAAGAATATGCAATGGGGGTAAAGACTTCTCTTTAACAAATGATGATGAGAAAACTTGATGGATACATGCAAAGAAAAATGAAACTGGACCACCTTCTTACACCATATGAGAGAATAGGCTTAATATGGATTAAAGACTTAAATGTAAAACCTGAAACCAGAAAACTTCTAGAAGAAAACATAGGGAGCAAACTCTCTGAT
>NW_011888801.1:12992286-13035114 GCF_000151845.1 Pteropus vampyrus
TGCGATATGACCTCACACCTATCAGAATACTTATCATCAATAAATCAGAAAACAAGTGTTGGCGAGGATGTGGAGTAAAGGGAACCCTTGTACACTGTTGGTGGGATTGCAAAATGGTAGTGCCACTATGGACAGCAGTTTTGGGTTTCCTCAGAAAATTGAAAAATAGAACTACTTTATGACCCAGCAATTGTATTTCTGGGTATTTATCTGAAGAAAACCAAAACACTAATTTGTAAAGATCTATGCATCCCTATGCTCATGACAGCACTATTCACAATATCCAAGATATGGAAGCAACTTAAGTGCCCATCAATAGATGATTGGATAAAGAAGTTATGGTTCTTGTAAACAATGAAATAATACTGAGCCATAAAAAAATAAAATTTTACCATTTGCAACATCATGGGTGGACTTAGAGGGTATTATGTTGAGTGAAATAAGCCAGAGAAAGATAAATACCATATGATTTCACTTATATGCAGAATCTAAGGAATGAGAGAAACGAACTAAATGAAAACAGAATCACAGATACAGATTCAATCTGATGATGGCCAGAGGGGAGGGGGTTGGGACTGGGTGAAAAGTGTGAAGGAATGAAGAAGTAAAAAGCAGTAGTTGCAAAATAGTCACAGGAACATAGAGTACAACATAGGGAAGAGTCAATAGTATTGTAATAGATATGTGTAGAGCCAAATAGGTGTTAGAATAATTGGGGGGATCACTGCATAAACTATATGAATGTCTAAACAATATACTGTACACCTGAAACTAATATAAAATAATTTTTTTTGAAATGAAAAGGCAACCTGCAGATTGGCAAAAGCATTTGAAAACACATATCTGATAAGGGGTTCTTATCTAAAATACATAAGCAACTCACAACTCAATTACAAAAAAAAAATCCAATTAAAAAATAGGTAAAGGACCTGAAGACACATTTTTCCAAAGAAGTAATTCAAATGGTCAAAAGTTGCATGAAAAGGTGCTCAATATCACTAATCATTAGGGAAATTCAAATCAAAACCACATTGAAATATCACCTCACAACAGGTAGAATGGTTACCATCAGAAAGACCAGAAATAACAAATACTGGTGATGATGTGGGGAAAATCTACCCCATGATTTTGCTCAGAAGCTGGTGGGCTGGGCATGCATACCCCCCAAATCATCAGTCTCCAAAGAGAATCAGAGGAATCAGAGGCAGTATATCCTGAAATGTCGGAATGAGGGCAGCACAGACAACCTGAGTCCTGTCATCACTACCAGCTTTTGGGCTACTTTATCCAACATCTAGTATTTGCCCCCTTTCCAGAAGATTGAATATAGAATCACCTTCCCTACTCTACATCCCAGAATTGTTTTGAGGATGACAGAAGTGCAGCGAAAGGGCTATGGAAACTGTAAGTATTTCAACAATAACTATGGACCGTCATGCCACTGTTAACCATTAAGTACGATTTATTCAGCAGAGGAGTTAAAAATTGAATCAAGGCAATCTTTTAAAGCCTGAAGCCCTGCCCCTTCCCTTCCTTCCTTGAAGGCCAGAAAGTGCCCAATGCATAGCTCAGCTTCCCAGGGACACATTCAGACAGAACAAACTGTTCTAAAAGTGCACACAAACTGTAACGTGGGTCTGTTAAAGAAAGAAGCAAAACACTTATAGTAATAAAGCAGAAGACTTTCACTATTTAGTGAAACATCTCAGAGAAGCACACAACAATCTCTCTGGAGTCCGGTAAAAATGGAAGTCATTTGGGTGAAAAACAAATCAGCACAGCAAAATGAAACCCAAAACCCACAGCGAGCTTCTAATAACTCTTGAGAAGGCAACTCTTAGCAATCACCTGCCCCTCCAGCTGTTTAAGGGGTATGCAGGACACAAATCCTGGCCAACTTTATAGAAAGTTGAGAGCCATCCAGAAACTCTATGGTGTCCTTTTTTCCTTTCCAAATGAGAAAGTCCCAGGGAATAAATTCTTGGGCATTCCTTCTGCCTTAGGAACAAGGAGGCCACAGAGACCTTGTTACTTGGCCCTGTCTTCCCATTCAGAGGCTGCAGTTCCCTTGGACCACTTCCTGCCAGCAGTGACACTGGAGAAAGAGGTACTCTGAGTGGCACCTATGGCCAAAGCAAGAGGGCCACTCACATGTCCATGACAAAGTAGAGATCAAAAGCACTATTGCAGGATCTTATACTCTCTTCTATGCTCCTATAGTGACTGTCACTGTGGTGGAAGTTCCCAAGTCTTGGCTGAGGTGGTGGTATAAATTTCTCCAGCCCAGAATGCTGTACTGGAAGCCACCTACCCTCAGCAGGGAAAGTGTCATCAACAGCAGCAAAAAGGGCAAGGGTCCCAGCACCCGGGGGTCACCACTTCCCATTTTCATGGCCATCCCTGTGGACCCACTGGATGCCAGGTCACTTCAGTCACCTCCGGTTGCCACTTTTGCTGCCTCTTCTTGTGCCCATGGGTATTGGCCCCTCAGCCCTTTCACCAAGGTGCAATGCAAGCCTCCACCTGGTACTTGCCTAGTGGGCAGAAGAGTCCAGCTCCTGACTCTGGGGCAACGATGCCCACTAATTGCTTGGCCCTTCTCTGGCCCAGCAGAGGCGGAACACCTGCTGTTATGATGGATAGTAAGGTTGGCATGGTGACTTTGTGACTCGTAGCTCTGCTCAGTGTTCTGCATATGACAATCACAGGTAGGAATTATGGGATCTTTGTGGGGTAAGAGGCCTCCATTTATTCCTTATCTCAAACATTCACAGTTGGCCATTAAAGTTCTAGAGAAACCCTGCCTTTTTGTAAACTGAAACTGAAAGAGGGCAGCTGTGGTGAATTAGACAAGGGCATCACTGTGGGTGAGAATGCTAAGGACTTGAGAGACTAGAGTGTTATAATGGTCATTCATATGAAAAGCAAAATCGACCAAGGGATGGAAGGGTCTTGAAGGGAGGAGGTCATGCAAGGATGCCAATATCCTTTGTGCATGAGGGACATTCCAGTTAGCTATTCTTATGAAACAAACGTTCCCAAACTTAGTACCATAAAATAACCAAATTATTATGCCCACAAGTTCTGTGTATCAGAAATTCAGAAAGGGCTGAGTGAAGATGTCTTGTCTCTTCCCCAAAGAAATACATGGGCATAGAAATTTCGAGTCAAAGTGAATCAAAAACTCAGACTGGGAATGTTAAAAGTATCTAATAATTCCTTAACCAGTTTACTTTATTTTTCCTTTTTTGTATGCACAAATGAAGTGATATGTGCTAAACATCTTTCTTTAATAAGTCTAAACTACATCTTTCAGCGCGTATAACTAAAATTACAAGTGATAAAAAACGTGTGTTGCCTGGGTTTTTCTTTTCCAGTGGTATTTATAATGTAATATTTTAAATAAATGATATATTGGAATTGATGAAATTAGTAAACATCGCTATTAGCATATTTTTTCTTCACTTCACATCCTTCATGACACTTGGTATCATCATATTTTTATATACTTGCCTATTAATTAGATATTTCACTGTGGTCTTAATTTGCATTTCCCTATTACTGATAAGATTAGTCTGTTCAAGAGCTTTGGAGCCACTCATTTTCTTTTTTGTGAAGTGCCTATTCCTGCCTGTATCCATTCTCTGATTCAGGTGTTTGTCTTTTCCATATTGAAACTTTAACATTCCTTATGAACTCTAAATACTAATCTTTTATTAACTGTTGCTTGTTTTTCACTCCATTTTTTGTCTTTTAATAAACCAGAAGTTTCTTATTTTAATTTAGTTGATTTGTCACTTTTAAAAACTTAAGATTTGAACTATTGTGTACCCTATGTAAGAAAAATTTCCTTGTTAAGGTGAAACAGATTATATCTGACAAGTTTTGCCTTTCGCATTGAATATTTAATACATCTGGAATAAATTTATAAGTGTGGTTTGTGCCAGGGATCTGATTTCATACTTTTCCATATAGAGAAGAAATTGCCACAGCACCATTTGTTTACTATTCCACCTGTTTCTCAGTGATATGCATTCCACCTCTGATGTGTTTCAAATTCCATAGGTATGGGTCTGGTTCTGTGGTCTGTTCCATTTCTTTCATCTCTCTTTTGGTTTATTTAGTTAGTGTCAATCCCACAGTATCTTGTTATAGTGTGGGTCATTGTATTACTGTTCCTCACTGCCCCTCCCTCTTGTAAGAAAAGATTATGCTCTTCTGCCACATTCATGGCAGACTTGAACTTGATTCCACCAATGAAATGCTAATAGAAGTTACATGTGCTATTTATAGACAGGATGTTTAAGAATTTAGGTATGGTTCAGGTGGACCCAACAGCCTTGTACCTGAGCAACTATGATATAGAGCATGTTCTTGGGAACCTGGGATGGATAGTGCATATAGTACATACAGGATAATGAGATATATGAATGGGAAATAAAGTTTGTTGCTTTTAAGTGATTGACTTGGGGGTTTTGTTACCATAAGATAACCCAGCAGAATCTGATTCACACAGGGTATCAATTACCTAACCTAACAAACACAGACTTTCACAGCAAGCTTGATAGTGTTGACCATAAGAAAGAAGATACATACTAAGAAAAGCTCATGGTAGCTATTGGGCTCAAAGTTAAGATCAGAGCCTAGGACGCATTTCTAAACAGGGGCCTCTCAAGTAAATCACACTTCAAGGAGAAGACTGCAATGATCTGCCTGCTTCTGCATTGAGCTGCCTGCCTGCACTGTGTTCCTGTCATCCAAGCCAACCCTTATAAAGGAGTTTTCAAAATTATATTTTGACCAGTACAATTGAGACTTTCCATGTCCAGTCAGAGCTGCACAGCTATATCCACATTAGCATCTTCACCAATCAATCAGAGTGGCTCCATTCTGACCAATCAGGATAGTGCTTATTGGACCAATCAAACTGTGAGTATTTGGAGTCTTCATATGCATGAAGATGTGACCAATAGAAACTAGAGGCAGGGACTTCTCTCTATATAAGTCTGCTTCCCTCCGGCTTGGAGAGTGAACTTCTCTTTCCACTGAAGACTGACGGATGCATTTCCCAGGCTGAAGCTGAAACACTGAAGATGTCTTATTGGACCAGAGTAGAGCAGATTAGAGTGGAACAGAGCATAGCAGACCAGACAGACCAGACAGACCAGACAGACAAGAGCAGAGCAGAGCAGAGCAGAGCAGAGCTGTCTCACCCCAAAGCAGGATTGCCCCAGGGCTGCCTCATAGCCCTGCTGTTTCACGACGGTGCTGTTTCATAACTGAACTGTATCACCATTGAGCTGCTCCATAGATGTGATGTTCCACAACTGTGTTGTATCACAGTCGAGCTTTGTGCAACGAATGAAATTTCCTCCTTCACTGCACTCCAAAATGGCCATTCCTATTGGCATTGAATTGGCACGAATGACCAGGTCACAATAGTGTGGGCAAATCATCCACCTCATTTTTCTTACGGAAATTGTTGGACATTTCTTTTTCATGTAAAATTGAGAATCAGCTAAGTCTCCACTCCTCCTAAACCCTCTTAATATTTGATTACAATAGCATTAAATATGTATATACATTTGCGGAGATTTGATATCTGCTATTGGGATTCCTCCTGTCAGTGAAAATGGCAATGTCTCCATTTATTTAGGTCTTTTTCAATGCCTTTTATATAAATTTCCCTATGAATATCTTGACTTGTTGTGTCAAGTGCCTTCCCTAACTACCTTGTATTTTTTCAACTATAGTAAGTGGCATTTTAAAAATAAAGTTTTAAAGTGTTTATTGCTGTCATTAAGAAATGTTTATATTTATTGATACATTCACCCAACTTGCTAACTCTTTAATTCTAAAATATCTGCAGAGACATTTGGATTTCTATGTAAAATTAAAAACAAAACTCGAAATCATTGTGGTAACTACTACAATGAGATGTTAACTAGAAGCTATGATGGAGGCATTCTTGATTTTAAAGAGAATACTTCTGACACATCACCGTTAAAATATTTATTGAAGGCTTTTGGTAGAAATCCTTTATTAGATTAGAAAGTTTCCATACTATTTTTTTATTTTTTATTATTGAAGTGTAGTTTATTTGCAATATTACATTAGTTTCTAGTGTACAATATGGTCATTTGATATTTACATACCTTAAAATGGATCATCACAGTAAGTCTAGCAACTATCTGCCACCATACAACATTATTATAATATTATTAACTATCTTCGCTGTGAATTATTTATTTTATAACTGGAAGTTTGTAGTTCTTATTCCCCTTCACCCTTGCCATTCATTTCCCCACCCTTCTCCTCCCCCTTGGAAACCATCAGTTTATTCTCTGCATTTATGAGTGTCTTCCTGTGTTTTTTTTTGTTTGTTCATTTGTTTTGCTTTTTTAGATTTCACAGATAAGTGGAATATGTCTTTCTGACTTATTTCACTTAGTATAATGGTCTCTAGCTCCTTTCATGTTGTTGTTAATGACGAGATTTAATTTTTTTATGGCTGAGTAATATTCCATTGTATGTAGGTATGACATCTTCTTTATCCATTCTTCTATTGATGGACACTTAGGTTGCTTCCATATCTTGGCTATTGTAAATAATGCAGCAGTGAACATAAGAGTGCATATATCTTTTCAAATTAAGGTTTTTGTTTTCTTCAGATAAATACACACAAGTAGAATTGCTAGGTCATATGATAGTTTTAAAAAAATTTTTTTTGAAGTACCTCTATATTATTTTCCATAATGACTACATGAATTTACAGTCCCACTTAACAGTGTAGGAGGGCTCCCTTTATTCCACATCCTCACCAACATGTATTATTTGCTGACTTTTTATAATAGCCATTCTGACAGGTATGAAGTGTTATATCATTATGGTTTCAATTTGCATTTTTCTGGTGATTAGTGATATTGAGCACCCTTTCATACTTTTGGCTATTTGTATTTCTTCTTTGGAGAAATAACCATTCAGATCCTCTGCCCATTGTTAAATTGGATTTTTTGAGATGTATGAGTAGTTTATATATTCTGAATATTAACCCCTTATTGGATATATCATTTCATATATCTTCTCCCATTAAGTAGGTTGTCTTTTTGTTATGTTGATGGTTTTCTTTGCTATGAAAAACTTTGTAGTTTGATGTAGTCCCATTTGTTTATTTTTGCTTTTTTTGCACTTGCCCAAGAAGTCATATCCCAAAAAAATATATATTGCTAAGACTAATGTCAAAGAGTTTACTATATTTTCTTCTAAGTGTTTTATGGTTTCAGGTCTTACATTTAAATCTTTAATACACCTTGAGTTTATTATTTTTCTATAGTGTAAGAAAGTGGTCCAGTTTTATTTATCTGTCCAGTTTTCTGAAACCCATTTATTGGAGACTTTTACTCCATAGTATATTCCTGCTTTCTTTGTCATAGATTAATTGACAATATAAATATAAGTTTATTTATGAGCTCTCTATCCTTTTATTGATCTATGTGTCTGTTTTTATGTCAGATCATACAGTTAATTACTATAGCTTTGTAGTGTAGTTTGAAATCAGGGAGCTTGATAACTCCAACTTTGTTCTTTCTCAAGATTGTGTTGGCTATTCGGAGACTTTTTTCATTCCATATAAATGTTAGGATTATTTTTTCTAGTTATGCAAAAAATTCCATTGGTATTTTGATAGGGATTGAATTAAATCTGTAGATTGCTTTGGGTAGTACGAACATATTAACAATGTTAATCATTCCAATCCATGAGCACAGTATGTCCTTCCACTTATTTATGCTGTCTTTAACTTCTTTCATCATGTCTTATAGTTGTCAGACTACAAATTTTTCACCTCCTTGTTCAAATTTATTCTTAAATATTTTATTCTTTTTAATGCAATTGTAAATAGGATTATTTTCTTAGTTTCTCTTTCTGATAGTTTGTTATTAGTGTATAGAAATGCAACAAATTTCTGAATATTAATTTTGTATCCTGAAATTTTACTAAACTCATTTATTGTTCTCATAGTTTTTTCGTGGAATATTTAGGGTTTTCTATATATAGAATGTCATCTGCAAATAGTGACAGTTTTACTTCTTCCTTTCAAATTTGCATGTATTTTTATTTCTTTTTCTTATCTGATTGTTGTGGCTAGAACTTCCAATACTATATTGAATAAAAGTGGTGGGAGTGGGCATCCTTGTCTTGTTCTTGATCTTAGAAGAAAAGATTTCAGCTTTTCACTGTTGAGCATAATGTTATCTGTGGGTTTATCATATATAGCCTTTATTATATTGAAGTATATTTCTCCTATACTCTCTTTGTTGAGAGTTTTTTTTAATCATAAATGGATGTTGAATTTACTCCAATGCTTTTTCTGTATGTATTGAGATGATCATGAGATTTTTATCCTTGGTTTTAATAATGTAGTATATCACATTGATTGATTTATAGATATTAAACTATTCTTGCATCTCTGGAACAAATACCACTTGATCATGGTATATGATGTTTTAATGTATCATTGAATTCAGTTTGCCAGTACAGTCATGTACCATATAACAACATTTCAGTCAGTGATGGACCACATATATGACAATGGTTCTGTAAGATTATAATGCAGCTGAAAAATTCCAATGGCCCATGATGTCACTGCTGTCATAATATCATTGTGCAATGCATTACTCACATGTTTGTGGTGATGCTGGTATAAACAAATCTACTCTATTGCCAGTTGCATAAAAGTATAGCACACATAATTAAAGTAGTAGGCTTTACCATTTAGGTTTATGTAATTTCACTCCATGATGTTTGCTCTATGATAAATTTTCCTAATAATGCATTTCTCAGAATGTATCCTTGTAATTAAGTGGTGCATAATTATTTTTTGTTGAGAATTTTTGCCTATGTTCATTAGGGATATTGGCCTCTAATTTTCTTTTTTTGTAGTGTCTTTGTCTGGTTTTGATATTAAGGTAATGCTGGTCTCATAAAATAAGTCTAGAAGCTTTATTTTCAATTTTTTTTTGAAATAATTTGAAAAAAATAGGTATTCTTTAAATATTTGATAGAATTCACCTTTGAAGCTGTCTGCCTCTGAAATTTAGTTTGTCGGGAGTTGTTTGATGACGATTTAATTTTGTTACTAGTAATCATTCTGTTCAGATTTTCTATTTATTCCTGTTTAAGACTTAGAAGATTATATGTTTCTAGAAGTTGAATATTTCTGCTAGGTTGTCCAACTTGGTGTATAATTGTTCATAGTATTCTTTTATGAGCCTTTGTATTTCTGTGGTGCCAGTTGTAACTTTCATTTTTGATTTTACTTTTACTTGGTTCTCTCTCTCTCTCTCTCTCTTTCTCTCTCTCTCTATCTCTCTCTCTCTCTCATTCTCTCTCCCCTCCTCTCCCTCTCCATCTCCCTCCCTCCCTCTCTCAATATATCTATCTACATGTTTATTGATGTTGCTTATCTTTTCAGAGAATAAGCTCTTAGTTTCATTGGTCTTTTCTATTATTTTTTTTAGCCCTTATTTTGTTTATTTCCACTCTGCTCTTTATTATTCCCTTCCTTCTACTCTGAATTTTATTTGTTCTTTTTCTAGTTTCTTTAGGTGTAATGTTATATTGTTCATTTGGGAATTTTCTTGTTTCTCAAGGTCGGCCTGTATCACCATGAACTTTCTTCTTAGAACTGCTTTTGTTGCATCCCCTAGATTTTGGAAAGTTATGTTTCTGTTTTCATTTGTCTCAAGATATCTTTTCATTTTCTCTTCGATTTTTTTACTAACTCATTGGTTG
Organism: Pteropus vampyrus; assembly: GCF_000151845.1. Taxonomy (NCBI): domain Eukaryota; kingdom Metazoa; phylum Chordata; class Mammalia; order Chiroptera; family Pteropodidae; genus Pteropus; species Pteropus vampyrus. Next base: position 13,002,079 of record NW_011888801.1, read on the forward strand.
TTTAGTAACCTGTTGTTCAATCTCCATGTGTTTGTGTTTTTCTTAGTTTTCCTCTTGCAATTGATTTCTAGTTTCATTTCATTATGTTTGGAGAAGATGCTTGATAACATTTTGATCTTAAATTTATTGAGATTTGTTTTGTGGCCTAACATATGACCTATTCTAGAGAATGTTTTATGTGCACTTGAAACATTCTGCTGGGTTGGGATTTAATGTTCTATCTCTGTTGTAATAAGTCTAACACTTAAGGCTAAAATTTTATGTCATTTTAGGCTAATGTTACCTTACTGATTTTCTATCTGGATGATCTATCCATTGATGTAAGTGGAGTATTAAAATCATCAACTCTTATTGTAAACTCTTCCTTTATGTCTGTTAATATTTGTTTTAAAATATATTTAGGGGCCCCTATGTTGGGTACATAAAATTTACGAATGTTGATCCTCCTCTTGGATCGATACCTTTATTATTATGTAGTGCCCTTCTTTTCTCTTTTTATAGCTTTTGTTTAAAAGTCTATTTTGTCTGACATGACTATTGCTAACTCAGCTTTATTTTTTCAATTTTTATTTGCATGGACTATGTTTTGCATCTCTTCTCTTTCAGTCTGTGTGTTTTTAGATTTGAATTGAGTCTTTTGTAGGTAGCATATAGATGGTTCTTGTTTTAAAAATCCATTCAGCCACTTTATGTCCTTTGAGACTGAAACATTTTGTCCATTTATAGTTAAAATAATTATCACTACGTTTTTATTGACGTTTTGTTCATTGTTTTGGTTGTTTTTGTAGTTCTTCTCTGTTCCTTTTTTCTTCTCTTGGCTCTTGCCTTTGGTTTGATGATTTTTATTAATGTTGTGTTTGGGTTTTTTTCTCTATTTTTGTGTATCTTGTAGGTTTTAGGTTTGTGGTTACTATGAGGTATAATATATATATTTTAAGCTGACAGGCATTTAAGTTCCAACATATTCTAAAAGTGCTACATTTTTACTCTTCCTTCCATGCTTTAAATTTTTGACATATCTCCTACTTATTGTAGTTACAATTGATTTTGCTAGTTTTGTTTTTTATCTTCACACTAATTTTTTATTTGGTTTATTCACTACCTTTACTATATATTCCTCTTTACTAATGTGATTTTTCTTTCATATATATATATTTATTTCTGGTTTTGGCCTTTCATTCTCTGCTTATAGAAGATCCTTTAACACTTCTTGTGAAGCCAGTGTAGTGGTGATGAACTTCTTTAGTTTTTGCTTGTTTGGGGAAACTCTTAATCTCTCCTACGATTTTAAATGTTAATCTTGCCAGGCAGAGTATTCTAGGTTGTAAGTTCTTTCTTTTGAGCACTTTAAATATATCTTGCCATTCCCTTCTAGCCTTCAAAGTTTCTACTGAGAAATCAGTTGATAGCCTTATGGAGTTTTCTTCGTATGTGAGTAGGTGTTTGTTGTTGTTGTTGTTTTCTTTCTTTGTTTGTTTTTTGGCCTTTGCTTCTTTCAAGATTCTTTCTTTATCTTTAAATTTTGCCATTTTAATTATAATATGTCTCATTGCGTATCTCTTTGGATTCAATTTATTTGGGACTCTCTGTGCTTCTTGGTTCTGGATATCTGTTTCCTTCCCGTTTATGAAAGTTGTCAACAATTATTTCTTCAAATATGTTTTCTCTTTCTTCTCTCTCTTTTTTTCCTTCTGGAACTCTTATAATGTAAACTTTAGTATGCATGAAGTTGTCTCAGAAGTCTCTTAAACTCTCATTTTTTAAAATTATTTTTTCTTCTTGGTGCTCTGATTAGGTAATTTCCATTATTCTGTCTTCCAGGTCGCTAATTCATTCTATCTTCTCTAATTTGTCCCTCTATTGTATTTTTCATTTTAGTTGTTGTATTCCTCAGCTCTAATTTTTTTTTATATATATATTTCTAAGTTTTTGTTAAAGTTCTCACTGTGTTCCTTTATTCTTCTCCTGTTTGGTAAGCATCCTTACCAAAAATTCTTTATCAGGAAAATTAGTTATCTCTGTTTTACTAGGTTTTTTCCCCCCTTGTGATTTTCATGTTCTTTCATTTGGAATATATTTCTTTGTTTCCTCAGTTTATTTGACTTTCTTTATTGGTTTCTATGAATTGGACAAAAGAGCTACCTCACCAAATCTTGAAGGAATGTGTTTGCTAAAAGTAATCTCTATGTAGACTGCATGTTTAGGGTGGCTTTGGCAGGCCAGCTGGAATCAAAGCAAGTCTATGGTGCCTAGGTTTCCCTCGTGGGCTGGCTGGCTGGGTCTAGGGTGAGCACAGGTCCAGATGCCCTGGGTGCACAGCTCCTGGGGTCCTCTGGTGAGCCGACTGGCTGGATCAACAGCAAGTACAGGTTGATGTACCTCCTGCCTGTGTCTCTGGGGGTGCCTTAGTGGGCTAGCTGGCTGGGTTAGGCACTGGCCAAGGGAGGGCACTGTGATGATCTTGCAAGGCTGGATGGAGCACTTGAACTGAATTCTGGCCTGTGTTATCTAGGTGTAGGGGGAACGTAAAAATGGCACTCACTGGCACCTCCAATTTTGGAAAGTTCCTGTAGATTCCAGAAAGTTCCTGCAGTTCCCCACACATTTGATAGGTTCCTTGGGGACAGTAAATGGATTTTTTTCATGTATAGTATATGTGCCCTTTAAATTGCTATTTTATCACTGTGCCCCTGGGCAAATAAGTCTGAGTATGGGCCTCTCAGTGATATCTCTCCCATTGTAGGTGGCCCCTTAAAGGTAGGGTTCCCATGGTTACCACATCTCCAACTCTTTTACCCTTCTCTGTGTAGTCTCTCTGTTGTTTGTTGTGAAGAAGCTGTCAATCAACCTTCAATTGTTTTCCAAGATAAATTGCTTACATGTAGGTGTATAATCAGTGTGTCTGTGAGAGGAGGTGAGCTCAGGGTTTTCCTATGCTACCGTCTTCTACAACCAGATCCCTACTATTCTTGGTTTGCTACAAATCATGGAATGCGTGTTGAATTTATCTAAATCCTTCTTTGCTTATAGTGATTAATACATATTTTACTATTTAAAATTTATAGTACATATATTTCCAGTAATATATTAAAATGATTAATTACATTAATGCATGTAAAACCAATTTTAATATTTTATATTAAATCCAACTTGGCCATGATGATTTTTTGAACACTGATGGATTAAGTTTACTATTAGTTTAGTTCTTTTTTTTAACATGATTGTGAGGGAGGTTAGCCTATAATTCTCTATTTTTGTAATGTCCTTAACTGTTTTTGACATTAGGTAATAATAGCCTCACAAAATGCATTTAGTGCTTTTCTTTAGTTTCTCCTTGGAAAGACTTTGAACATGACCCCAATAATCTGCTTCTTGACTATTTGGTATATCATCTGTGCCTGATTTTCTTTGTTGAAAATCTTTAAACTACTGATATTATTTATTAGATATTCACTGAATAGTATAGGCAATTCATATTTTGAAGCTTTAACTCTTAATGTGGCTGTATTTGGAGATAGGGCCTTTAAGGAGGTGATTAAGGTTAAATGAAGTCATAAAAGTGAAACCTTAATCCTATAGGTCTGGTGTCCTCATAAGAAGAGGAAGAGATGCCAGAGCTCTCTTTCCATGCAGGCATAGAAAAGGCCAAGTAAGGACACCGTGAGAAGGCAACTTTCTACAATCCAAGAGGAGAGGCCTCAATAGAAACCAACTCTGCTGACACCTTGATCTCGGACTTTCAGTCTCTAGAACTATGAGAAAATAAATTTCTATTGTTTAAGCCACCCAGCCTGTGGTTCTTTGTTATGCCAGCCTGAGCAGACTAACACACTGGATTATTTAGTGCTTCTATTTCTTTGATCAGTCATTTTAAGTAACATATTTTTCTAGGAATTTGGACATGTATTCACATATAGCAGTATAAAGTTGTTCAGAATAATTTTGACTTTTATATTTATGCTCTATCTATAGTACTATCTTCTTTTTAATTCTTATTACTACTTATTTCTTTTCTTATTCTTTGCATTCACAACAGGAAAGATATTGCCTTCAGGGGATGATAATTATACTTATTGTTTTAATTATAAAGCACAGTACATGAAGAGATGTACAGTAAAACTGTGGTATTAAAATTTCATGAGGTAACTATAAGTAAAAAAGTATTTTAAAAAGATCTTAGGGCAGGTTATGTACATATTTTTAAAGTTGGGAAGCACTGTCTTATTTAATCAATTTCATGAGAGTATTATCTACAATAGTAAACTTTTCAAGTAATTTTTGGTTTGTTTTCACTTGATTTTAATTTTTGTATTCTATTTATTCTTTCTCTAAAATGTTCCTTTCATTTTTGTTGGGTTTATTTTATTATTATTTTTCTAATATTTTTAGATAAATTATTAAATCATTGACTTTCACTCTTTCTTTTCTGTAACATAAGCCTATTGGGCCATGAATTTTTCTCTAAGTTTCTCTTTCATTGTACCTCATAAGTTTTCATGTCATATTTTATTGCCATTTGATTTAAGTATATTTTAATTTTAGTTTTATCTTTTGATCCATAATTACTTACTTGTAAAATTTTAAATTTTCAATTGTACATATTTTTTCAAATATTATTTCTGTCATTAATTTCCACCCTAATTGCATATGATATGAGAACATGGTCTGTATTGTACTATTTCTCTGAATTTTATTGAGATTTGTTTCAGTACATGATTGGGTAGAAGATTACTTACAAAACCATTAAACCAAGTTTATTTTGTTGTTCAAATCTATGTTTTAAGTAATACTTTGTCTTCTTGAGAGATGAGTATTGAAATTTTTCACCGTAGTAATGGATTTGACAAATTTCTCCTTCTTTATTTCTCATTTATGTTTATCATTTTTACTTTATTAGGTGTATATCAGTTTAAAATTTTTATAGTTTTCTGGAAAATTTACCCTCTTTAATCCTAACATTGTTTTTACTGTACTGTAGACTTCAGCCTTTTAGTTTGCCCAACATCTCTGGCATATGTATTTTCATTCCTTTATAGTCAATTGTCTTATGTCCTTATGTATTAGATGTGTCTTCTTTAAAAAGTATATAACTAGATTACAAACAAACAAACTCGACAAACTCTGTCTTTGTCTTGTAAGTCAAGTCTGTTTACATTGTAGGGGCCATGGAAATGCACCACTCAGATCTCTGACAGTAGGAAATATAATTGAGGCTGCTCTGAGCCTATCACCTACCACCACAATCCACCCCAAATTGATAGAGGAAATACTCTTGCTGCCAGCTAATGACTGACCCCAGCAGGGACACTGATGCAAGGCCCATGCCTAGGAGAGCTTAGGCTCCTTTGGCTTCAGGACTCTCCAGGTGAATGGCTGAAACTTTCTTGGAAGTGCTCTACCCTCTGAGACTCTACCTACCTAACTCTACTTCATTCTCGCTAACCTTTTCAAAACAAGAAGTATTCTCTAAATTGGTGATTGTCTCTATGATTTTCAGTATATAGATATTCCCAGTAATCTTCAGGTTTTTTCAGCTCCTTTGCTCACCCTGTTTCTTAAAACTCTCCTTTCATCTGAGTTCTATTTCCTTAATTCTGAAGCAAATTCTTTAGTAGTTCTACTAAGGTTGTGTGGGTGATAACCTTAGGCTTTGTACACTGAAAAGATCTCTTTTGTGCTCACTTTTGAGTAACAGTTCAGTTAGATACAGAATTCTAAATGCACAAATTATTTTCAAGGTTGTCCTGGATGTTCTGTGATTTCATGGAGGCTGCGTGAGGTATCACATTTAGGATTTGATGCCTTATTTCCATCTTCATCAGTGGTTTCTCTTCATAAAAGTTTTGCTTTGGGGATCGTCCCCCAAAGTACTAATGTATTTTCTGAATCCTGTTTTCCCCACCTCAGACTTGTCATTTTTGTCCTTTACAATCTAATCTTTGTAATAGATTGTAATAGATCGTGGAAAGCACAGAGCCTGTCCCTTCATGTCCCCACAACTCCTCCTCCCATCGGAATCCAGAACATTTATTGAGAGACTGAATGAAGTAAAGAGCAGGGACTCAAAGCTGGTTTTCTTGTTAGTCCCTCAAGGATCCTCTTCCACAATCTAACATGATCTGCACCCCCTCTGGGACCACATAACACGACCCACACACCTGGATACGATTGCCACAATTCTGGTTACCTTAGGCTATACTCCCATTCCCTCTCAACTCTCACTACAGGGCAAAGCTCTAGGTAGTCTAAGCCCGGGCATGAATGTCATCCACTCAGAAGCCATCCCTCACCCTCCTTTCAGCCCTAGCCTGTCCCACCCTCCCTGGGTAGTTAACTTCCCAACACCTTTACATTCTGTGAGGTCTCAGAACTCACCATTATTTCGCTATCATTTCACAACTGAGGTGGCTGAGAAAGGCAGAGAGGCAGAGGGTCAGCTACACCGAAATCTGGGTACCGCAAAGATGCTGCTTGCGCGGCTGCTGAGAGAGGAGAGGGAAGGAAAGTCCGGAGCTCTGATTCGGTCTCTGGGCAGCATGTGGAGGATCTGCAGCCGCGGGGCGTGGACCACCTGGACTGACTTCCTGGCTCTAGCCTGGGTGCCACAGATACAAGAGAGAAGTCGCGACGCACAGGGCAGGTGAACGGCAGCAAGCGAAGCCTTGGCCATGGGCACCACCTCCAGAGGCAGCGGGGGTTGATGGCACCGTGGGGCAACTGGAGCCAGAACTTTTCCTCAGCCCCGCAGTTGTGAGGCGCAGGGCAAAAGCCGAGGCAGCTGGGGAGTCTGGCGGGGATTGTGTTGTTGAGCCCTCCAGGAGGGCCCTGCCAAGCCGAGCGGCCAGAGTGCAGACGTGCGCTTGGCCTCCGGAGATCGGGCCAGCAGTGCCCGGGAAGCAAGTCCGCTTTGCGCCCTCCTCGGCGAGTTCTGTCGCCAGGAAGGAGCCTTCCTGAAGGCCTGTGGGCCCCTTGGGTAGGGCGTGGCTCGAGGACCCGCCCCTGAGGCGGGAGGAGTCAGAAGGCGGGATACCCCCACCCCCAGGGCTCATGAGCCAAGTTCTCACACGGGTGGCGTGGCGCTAGACTTGGAGGCGGCCGAACTGCAAACGCGTCCCTAGCACAGCAGAGAACTGAGGTGAGACGCGCTGTTCTGCTCCCCGGGACGGAGCTGCGAGTGGGCATGGAGGGTCGGGATTCCTCTCACTTCTAGTGGTCTTTCCCAGGGGCAGAGTTTTAGTCTTGCCTTTGACTGCCGGTTCTTCCCTTCCCTCTGACACCGGCTTTCTCCATCTCTCTCCTTTTTCTCCCAGTGCAACGCTGTCCTCGCCCTCTGCCTCTGTCTTTTGTCTCATTGTCTCTTCCAGTTTTTCTCTCTCATCTATTTCACTTTTTATGGTCTATCTCTTCTTTACTGCCTATTCCCCCTGTCCTACCCCTAAACCAGATCCACCTCCCTTGCCTTCTTTCTCTCCCCTCCCTTCTTCTCCAGATTTCCCACAAGAAATCTGCCTTGCATTCCCCCCTCCCCCCACACACATCCCCCAGGTTGATTTTTGTTGTTTTGTTTTTTATTTTTTTAATTAAATTTTTTGGGGTGACATTGGTTAATAAAATTATATAGGTTTCAAATGTACAATTCAATAATGCATCATATGTATATTGCATTCTGTATGTTCATCACCCAAAGTTAAATTTCCTTCTGTCATCATGTATTTGACCCTCTTTACCCTTTATCTACTTCCCCCCTCCCCACTTTCCCTCTGGTAACCACTAAACTGTTGTTCAAGTCCACCAGTCTCTGTTTGTCTTGTTCATTTGTTGCTTTTAGTTTATAAAATTAAGTTGATTTTTTGGGCTGCAGTTATTTTCATCCATCCACCTATCTTCTCATTCACTGATCCTATGTTGCTCCATTATTCTCAGCCAGGACTTGTGCAAGGCTCTAGACTAATAAAGGTGCATCTGCCCTAGATCCTTTCTCTGACAGATTCTATCTCAAGATCTGGGCATATAACCTGTTCAGTCCTGTTGTGGGGGGAAATACATAAATGAACAAGTTATAAATCCCTGAGTTTTCAGGGCAAGGTAAAAGAAAATACTTGGATTTAGAGACAAGGCAGAAATTGAATCCTTTTCTTGACATTTACCTTTAGTAATAGGCATAGACAGCACCTAAGGAAGCTAAACCTTGCCAGAATATTTAGGGGACAGAGGGGCCCATACTATCCTTGTGTGGTAGCAGTGCCAAGGCCAGGCTGTTGGGGAGAGAGACAATGGGAAAGCCAGGACTTTGCATGTGAAGCATTTGGGTCAGAGTTGAAATAAGAAATTCACTATATATTTCCAAAATATGTACTTGTCGATGCTGCTGATGTGCAGAAATTAAATTACGTCATTACAGTTGAATGAGACAGACATTTTACAGCAATTATTGTAGCATTTGAAATTAATGTTTTTGTATACATTAAATAGAACCATGGTGGAAATATTTTATTCTAATATCAAAGATCGTCTTAGACACATTCTAAGAGAAGAAGTCTAGATAAATCTGAATCATTTTTGAGGAATAAAATAGAAGTATTGTATATCAAAGCAATTTTTTGCTTTTTGTTAAAAATTTATTTTTGTCAGAGTTACATGATTTCATTATTTAGTGATATTTTATAATATATATAGCTATATGTTCAAACACGCGATACTAAAACTATATTTTATACACACACACACTAAATTGTAAAAAAAACCAAAAAACCAAAAACCTTGTTTTTAAAGCTATTAATTACCACCTAACAATTGAAGCTTTGGGTTCTTATAAATAATTTAGCTTGCATTTTTAGTTTATTGTGATATTTAATGATAATTCAGCATATTTAACTGTTCAGTTGATATGTCAGTAGATAAATCACACAGAAGAAGTAAACAAAAATTAAATATGATGGAAGAGGATTGCAGTGTGTTTATTGAAAGAATTTTTCATTTTAGATCAAAGTATATTGGACAAATTCTAAGGTATATGCTTGGAACTTTGAGTCAGAAGACTGTTTTCTTGATTAAAGAGTTAAATTGTCTTTTAAGTCATTTTAACCACTGACTTCCAATGTATTAGAGTTCTGGGGTAGGCTGAGGGGAAAGGGTTGGTTTTCAAATGACTTAGAATTATGTGTGCTTTGCTTGGAAGATTTCTTTTTCAGAAACCCAGGAGGTGACAACTTTTCTTTAAAACAGGTAATCATACCATTTTTAAAATTCTGGGTTAAGTCTCAAACTTCAATGCTTTTAAATTTTTTTCCCCCTTTAAATAGGCTATATCTCTCTAGCAGATGACACTATTGATGACATCAGGCAGAGGCTGGCCGGGAAGTCTGATGTACAAACCTGGTCCACGTGGCCAAGTTGTGTTAGGACTCCAGCTGACCTCCTTGTGAGCCTGGTGGCTGGCTGCATTCTGAGAATCTTGCATTTGGTTTTGCTTGAACACAGCAAGCATTAGTGCTGGAGGGGTCTAGGCATAGTTGGACATGAAGCCTATGGGGGCTGGCTGGGAAGACCTCTTCTCCCTCAGCTCCATGTCACCATCAGTCAGCCTTCAGAGAAGCTTGTGTAACTCTTCAGTTTTTAATTTTCTTAGGGTTCCAGAGTTAAGAGTATGACTAGAAAAATGTGTGTTTCTCTTTTCAGGAAAACCAAGAACCTCACAGTGTATATGCAGAAGAGGTGGATAGATGATTATCTTTTGGAATCTTCCAAAAGGGTCTGAGAAGCATCTCCAGAGTTTAGAGAAACCAAAGGATTGGAGCACAGGAGATATTTTCTGTGCTTGTTTATTCTAACTGAAGAGAAAGGCAGACACAGGAAGCCACTGGCTGGAGGTATAGATGGTGTCATTGAATATGATCTAGTTTCTGAGCTGTAGCTTGGAACTACTGGAGGCTGGCCAGCTGAGTTGGAGTAGAGAATATCTTCAGATATCTCAGGAAAATGAGGTCTCATAGTTGTTTGCTAAGAGCTCTTTTCTCTCTAAGTGTGTGTGGGTGGGGGAGGGGAGTGCTGAGGAAATTTCCTGGCTGTTTGGTCATTCATTAAACAGTATTGTGCACTGGTCCCTGGGAGCATACGAGTAGAAGAAAGGTGGCCATGATTCTGACCCTTTGTACCAGTGTGATAATAAGTTGATAAATTGATATAACCTAACATTTATTGAACCAGTCTCTTTAGCACTTTATTTATTTTTTTAGGCAAGGCAACCCTTGGTTGACCTCACAGATTGCAAGGACCTTGTCAGCTTACAATCTCTTATTTTTCATTTTTTATGCTTGCAGCACCTAGTCTTCCTAGGTGGTCTCCCATCCAAATACTAACCAAGCCCGACCCTGCTTAGCTTCTGAGATCAGACGGGATCAGGCTTGTTCAGGGTGGCATGGCCGTAGACCCTTTTTAGCACTTTAGATATATTACTCCATCTAATCTTTATAATCACCTGATGAAGCGGGCACCAAGATGATCCTTTTTTTAAAAAAATGAGAAAATAGAGGCAGGAGAAGATCAGCACCTTGTCCAGGGTCACAGGTTTGGTAAGAGGAGAGCTAGGTTTGATCCAGGCATCTGACCTGAGAGCCTGTGTACTTAAATCTATGTGACATGACTTGATGATTACATGGGATGGCCTGGTTATGGCTTCCTTTTTCATGAGGGATAGGAGGCAGGGCAAGAGGAAGGAGCTGACATGAGTCCAGGTGGTATTTATGCATAACAAGCCTGTGGAAGTTCCTGTGAAGAAGCAGTTCAGCCGCCCACGTCCTCCTGAGCCTGGGATAAATATTTTCTAATGATGAAAAATTGGAGCACTCGGTGGAGTGCAGCCTAGCAGTACTGCTCACCAGCTGAGCAAGGTGCTTGAAGATTGGTTTCCCAAGGTGCTTGGAGATTGGTTTCCCACTGATGGAGCTGATTATGGAAAGGCAGAGATGAATGCTTCCCTGGCAGGGATGATGGCACCCTCTCCTCCTCAGTGCCACCCTCATACATGGCCACTATATGTCTCCACTCAAAGCCTCGAGAGGCTTGTCCATTTGAGTATGCCCAGCAGGTGGACACAAAAGGACAATTGACAGTTACCAGGTCAACAGAAGAAAAACAAGTGGATTAATGTGGTAGGAGAACAAAGTGTCTACCCTTACGGTGAGTAGAGATGGAAGAGAGATGGCTGACCCCTAGGTGTAGGAGCAGAAGCCAAGCAAGCTCCAGACCCACCCCCTCATGCCTAGGTATTTATTGCTTCAGCTTTTATCTCTCTGGACACCTGTGCCTTCAGGAGCTCCTATCCCTAAGTGCTTAAAGTTCTTGGCACTTTGGATGTTTTGGGGGAAAATCGGCAAGGAATGAAAACTGCCCTAAATTAGAGTACAAACATGTTAGAACTGTCAACAAAGTCATAACTGTCTGGTGGACACCTTGTGTGCTCTGTTAACACCAGTGGCTACTGTCTGGATGCTGACAGGTGAGCCATGCGTCTGGGTGGCATCATTGTGCAGTGTGGTTCATCCTCCCTAAGAGAGTCCTGGAGGTGAAAGTAGGTGGCATAGAACTCTGAGACAGGGTGAGTGTGGCATCTATAGTAGTCAGGGTTTTTTGGATGCAAACAACTAGTGAAGAGCACCTCTTCTTAATGCCTGTTGCTTCCTCTCTCTGCAGAGTCCTGTAGTCCAAGTGTGGCTCGCCCAGCCATTAGGGGAGCTCTCCAATTTCATAGCTCTTCCTTGGTCCAAGCCCTCCAGACCAGCAAAACCCTGAAGATGACAGCCGTTGGAGTGTCTACCTTGCTAAGCTGTCTCAGGCCCTGCTAGTCAACATGGCTGCTGGGAAGGGGGATCTGCAGAGCCCTTCAGCTGATAACAGATGTCAGCTTAGTGAACCTGAGCAGGGCCAGGGCTGCAAGCCAGTGCTGCTGGAGAAAATGAACCACCTGGACTCTGAGGCTTCTATGGATGGTGGTAGTCAGGATGAGTCCTTTGCTGAGCCAGTAATGTCAGAAACCTCAGGCAAGCTCAGATTGGGAAAGCCACTGGCTCAGAAAGTGTGCTGGGAACAGGCTCAGAGTGCCTTTACTGAGGTGACTCGGCTCAAGAAAAGGCTGGAGGACAGGCAGGCCAAGGATAGGGAGAATGGTGACCTCACAGGCCAGCATAGTCCCCAACAGCTGACCCAGGACATCCCCAGGGAACTATCTAGCAGCACAGTCTTTTCTGTGTGGTCCAGCAGAACCCGAATGGAGCAGAGAAGCGCCTTCAGTAAACCAGCCCGGTATCCATTAGGGAGACCTGGGTCTACCTCTTTCTTCCAGGAAGGCAGATCTGCAGATGCCCTCGGGGAACTGTTAGGACTCATTAAAACGATAGATGGCCCTTGTTGGGGTCAACTTTCAAATTCCAAGCTTTTGGTGGGTGATTTCTGGAACTTGCAAACATTGCCACAGAATGCTCCTCTCTGTGGTGCTTTCTTGGGTGCCCCCACACTGTGGCTAAAGCATGCCATGGCCCAGATACCTACACCCTCCTCATCCTCCTCTATTGCCTCTTGGGCCCTCTTGCCACCCACATTCACCTCCCTGGGCTTGTCCACCCAGAACCGGTGTGCAAAGTGCAACCTCTCCTTTCGCATGACCTCTGACTTGGTTTTCCATATGCGGTCCCACCACAAAAAGGAATATGCTGGGCCTGACCTACATTCTAAGAATCTGAGAGAAGAGGCCCTCTCATGCCCCATTTGCCATGAGTACTTCCGGGAGCGCCACCATCTCTCCCGACACATGAGTTCTCACAGTTAACAGGTGGCTATGGAACAAATCTCTAGTTGCAGTGTTCAGCATTTGGCAATGAGGCAGAGATGACTCACCGGAGCTTCCTTTGAAGAGGCTGTTTGCATTTGTCTTCAGAACCGTCTACATTGGAGTGTGTAAATGAACAGATCAGTCATAATTTGAAAAAGAAAGCCCTTGGCTGTGATGAGTTTTAAAGTAAATAATGTCATGAAATAAAACGATGTGCTTTGCTAACTCAGGGTATCAGGACTACTTAGCACAAAGTGTTTATCACATCTTCAAGAGTGGAGGCCCTGTTTCTCTCACTATTCCTTTTGCTCCATATGAAGTCAAGTTTGGCACACAGCATGAGCTTTGGGGGCAGACAAACCTGCATTTGAATATTGGTCCTTTTACATACTAGACTTGACAGTTAAATTGCTTTAACTGTCTGAGCTCCAGTTTTCTTATCTGTAAAATGGAAATCATAACACCTCTGTTTTAGGGATGTTGCTAAGGTTACATGGAAATACGTGTGGAAAATGGCCAGCATTGCACCTGGCACAGTGTGATCACTGAGTAAACGCTGTTTATTATCATTTTCTGGATTAATCAGCTGTTATTAAAAAATCAAAGTGGCAAACAACCCAAAGTATCTGTTTTTCACTCATGGATATGTGAGTTTGCTGGGGTTGAGCTGGTCTTGGCAGATCTTAGCTGAGTTTGGCTCCAGGTCACATATTTCAGTCCATGCTTATTTTTTTTCTCTAGGGCTGTTGGGCTACCCGGATCATGCTTCTTTCATGGTTATGCCAAGAGCACAAGAGAGCAAGTCTAAATACACAAATATGGCCTAGACCTCTACGTGGGTCACTTTTGCTGATGTTTACTTGGCTAAAGCAAGTTAATGGCCAAGCCCAAAGTTAAAGAGTGAAATATGCATGCTGCCCTCGGTGAAGCTATGACAGAGAGTAAGTGTTATCATCCTACTACAGGAACATAAAGACTTGGGATCAATTCAACCATGGTTCTTTATATTCTGAATACGTACGAAAGGAAAAATGGAACAACACACTTCCCCACCCACCATGCACCCCTTAGCTCTCAGGAAGGGAGGATGTGCAAAAGTTTAAGGCTTAAAATATTGTGAGAATTGGGAGAGTTTTGGGTCCCATTATTATATATTCTGCTTATCTATGTTGTCCTTCCAAATCTTAGGTTATAAATTTTGATGTCATGCAGACCAGTTTGTGTGAAAGACATTTGTTGGGAGTTCTTTTGAGTCAATGCAGTTCTTTTGACTAGTCTCCACTTCATTCTCAGGATTTGTTCATTTGACCTGCAGTTTGCAGCCCTCTGGTGGGGCATTCTCACAGAGCTCAGGTTTATGGTTGGGAAGGAGCTGATGGGGGTACCATGGGGGATGCCCAAGTCAGACCTGTGGGGAGGGGAGTGCAGTACCCCTGGAGACCTCCCGAAGAGCAGGGACATGAGCTGAACTTCTGAGCCTCAAAGTCCAGCAGGGGCTGGTGATTCAGACAGGTAGGACAGTGGCTGGGGAGAAGGGGTGACCCAGAGCTATAGAAATCCTAGGGTGCTGCAACGTCAGTGTGAGGAAAACTGAGTGGGGGAGGTGGCCCTCAAGAGGAGATGGAGACACAGGAAAGCCTCAAAGGGGAGGAGTGGACTAGGGCACAGGAGGGCTGGCTCCAAGAAGCACTTCAAGGGGGCCTTTGCTGCAGTGGGAAAGGTGGGTTGGAGGAGAGGAGATGACCACCTGAGCCATTTTCCTTTGTATCTGGAAGAAGCCAGAGATGCTCCCTGCAGACATCAATGGAGCACTTCCATTCTCACAGGGAAGTTTGGAGGCCCTGCACTCCTAGAGAGGGACGAGGAATGGTCTGCAAGCCGGCCTCTTTGGGAACTGCGCAGGGGCAAATTCGCTCACAAAGAGGCTGTGCCCAAATTGGCTGAAGCTGTAGGGATCCTCCCTCTCCTGTTGTCCTATGTGGGACAGAAAAGGGCACCTCACGGGTTTTGAACCTGAGGCTCCACACTATGCACTAACATATATCATTTAATTCATCCATGAGATGATATTTAATTCCCATTTTACTGCAGAACTAAACTCCAAGAGGTTAACTGACTTTCTTAAGACTGTGGGTATAAGAACAAGACCCCAGGAACTTCCCACTCTGAGCTCGCATTCTTCCCAGCCTATCACACATTTCTTCAGCATGTGCTCACATGGTATTGTGTATGATTTAAAAACTGAGACTTAGAACCAGGTCTTAACTTCAACTTGTACCATGCCCACCCTCCCATACACACACACATTTCCTATTGCCCTTTTCTTTAGCACTCTTTAATATCTTGCATACTGTGTTATTTTATTGATTTGTCCTATTTATTGTCTCCCATTACAAGAACTTAAGCTCCATGAGGAATTTTTGCTGTTTTGTGCACTGCTGTATTCCCAGCAGCCAGAACAATGTAGGCACGTAGCAGATGTTCAACAGGCATTTGTTGAAGGAATGAATGAAATGACTAGTTCTAGTCTCCTTGCTGACAAGCCTGAATCAGCTTATCACAGGGTTTTATCATCTGTCAAATTATGTGCACAGCCATTCAACTCTGGCTTATTGGATTGGTTCATAATTTATGACTTTGAAAGGCATAAATGTACTGTACTAAGACAAAATAGAAATTTAGAATTGAAAGAGACTGTAAAGTTCTAGTTCATTTTCTCACTTTACAGTAGTGAGCACTGAGGTCCACTGATGAGCTGATCTGCAAAGTGATACAAGACAAGTGGTGGTGAGTCAAGGCCTTAGATCCATGAGATATCTAGATCTGTGCGTCTTCCCTGGCCTGTCTCTACTCCTCAAGGAACCATGCATCATACGGAATTATCACTAACTATGAGCACATCATTTACAAACAAGGAAAATATTTTGAAAAATAATAAAGTTAATTAAATTAATTAAATTTATAAAGAAGCACAACAAAACATCTTCCTCCAACTCAATTTTTAAGATGGAGTTTATTTTGGTAAAAAGTGATATAGATGCGAGTTGCTTTGCAGTCATTTAAAATGACTGAAATATGATTTTTAGAGGTGATGACACACAGCTTATAAATGTGGCAGTTCCTGCTTGTCACTAGGCTGGATTCCCAAAGTCCCCTTGGCAGTCAAATCCTGTCTCATCCGTTCTTCTCTCCTGCCCTCCTGTATCTACCGGAGAATAGTCTCTTTTAATCATGACTTTTCCCAAGCTCTCTTAGCTACCTTCCATACCAGTTAAAGTTTGGCTGGTGATTTTGCCATAAAACATCACATCAGCAGGTATGAATTTTCTCTACAATTCTGGGATGAGAATTGCCACATTTCTTAAATTCTCTGTATCAAATTTAATCTTCTCTGTACCTCAATCCCGTGGTTTTGGTAGGATATGCAATCTGTCATTCTGAAATTCCTCTCCTGCCTCTCAAGTTCAGAGAAAGTTCTCTCCCACCTAAGAAGGCACCCTCTCTTAACATCATACCATCTCCCCATGCTGTTTTGGTGTCTTTGCTTTTATTCTCCAATGTGCTCTATCTTCTCTCCTCCACCTCTTCCAGGATCTTAGTCCTTCGCATTTTTCTGGCAATGCTGTCATTAGGTGGGGGATGTAGAAGCCACCGAGTCAGTGAACAGAAAGGCTTGGCTAACTTCTTAGACAAAGGAAGTAGAAATACCTATAGTGACTGCAAAAATGGCTAATTGTATCTTAATAAATTATCTCCCCGCATTCATTCAATTAATATTTATAAAAGTCCACAAGATGTCCTAATGAGGCTAAAATAATGCATTCTGAATTCACATCCATTTTAGTTCTTAATTTTAATCAAGATATGCTTTTCTTTCTGTTTTTATCTGGAAGAGAATTAAAACCTCGATAAGGCTGGGATCCTGGATTTCAACTTCTGACCTGAATCTTAGACCATGGATTCTACTCAAATGATCATATAATTGGGTAAATGAAAGTGAGTAAATCCCGCTCAGTTTCGGGGGAGAGAAGAGAAAAGAGAGGAAAGGTGGTCCTGACACCTGGAGCTCATGTTCTGGATGAAGGTTCCTCAGCGCCAGGCCGAACACAGGCTTAAAAGAGGCCAGAAATCAGGACTGTATGTGGAATTAAGGGTCAACTGACTTAATTGTTTTTTAAACACTAAGCCAAAATGGCATGGACTTAAGGAAGCACGTTAGTGATGGTGGTGATGGAGAGGGGCAGGAACCACCAGCTGGAGACCGCTAACTCTATTATGGTCCCACTTTCTGAATAGGCTGGGTGCTGGGCCTTGCACTGCTAGCCTCAGCATACTGCCCTATTCCTCTGGGCACATAAAGAGAATTCTCCGTAGAGTGAAAGTCTGTAGATATTGTCTCAGGGTGAACTTTGCATCCTTCCTTATTTTGGTAGGTGCTCACACCCCCTAGAGGCAGCAGGCCTCCACTGCAGGCCACTTATCTTCAGAGAAATGGTTAAAACGCCCTGACTATTTGCATAATATTTTTATTTTTTGTAGTACAAGTCATGTACTACATGTACTACATGTACTAAAGATCACATAGCAAGATATGAATCTCATAGAAAATAAACCTTTTATTTTAAAAAATAAACCATTCTCCGGTGTGTTTTGATTTTTGCTACTTCTAGAAAAGAATTTTTGGAAACCAGTTTTGAATAGGGACTGAGAAGACAGTGCATGATGGGTGGAGGGCTGTGGTTATTTAAATTTAACTTTTCTCTTCCCTGACCATCCCGTTTTCCTAGGTAGAATACAAGGAAGTCAGTGGCCTCTGATACCCTTGCTATTCTAAGATGCTTGGATTAGGAGACTATTTTCAGAGCCAGCTGCCTTGCTCAGCAAGGCAATGAATAGGTCCTTAGGCCAGGTAGCACTAATCCTATAGGGACCAGGATGTGCGAGATGGGTGCCCTCCAGTGGGGACCTCAGAGGCAGGTTTCCTTGCAGTGTGCTTCCGGCTGCGTCATTTTTCTGAGCCATGTTTTCTTGCATTAAGGCCTAGTGGGTCCTCCATTAAAACTGTGAAGCCAGGGCCCTCATTGACATGCAAACGTGGTCACTGGTTGTGTGTTGGGCTGTGTGGGCAGATGCAGGAAGCAAGAGAGTAAGATGGGGAAAGAGCTGATTTTCTCCTCTGGTGCTCCAGTCCAGCTTAAAGAAAGAGAACCCATGGGGTCCCACAGGTGCCCCCTTCACAACCGTTCTTGAATAAGTGCCTGGCCCCTATTGGGGGTGTGGATCAAGTTTCCAGCAAGGATTTGATGATGAAGTTCACCTTTTCTTTCTTATCCTAACTACATAGAGTTTGGCAGAGGCATGGTTTGTTCTATTGGAATACACTGGCATGGGGCCTCTAGCACCCAGAGCCACTTTCTTTCATCTCGCCCACCCTGGCCCTGTGCTGTCAGCCCCTGGTCAGGAAGCAGGTGTGCTCCACTGCACCTACCCACTGAGGCTCACATCTGGTCTCCTGGATCTTCTCTGCCTCTATCACTTGCTGTGGCTGGCCTGACACCCTCAGTATCTGTCCCAAGGTGGGGGCAGGAGGAGGATATGGGCCCAGCACATCACTGTGTTCCTTTCTCCATATAATGACTCTGTAGTATGGCTGCCCAGAGTGTGGTCTGGGTTTGATGAATGATAGGGAAGCCCCTAGTCCTCTCCTGGCCCACAGAGCCAGCTTTGAAACTCTTTCAGGTCCTTTATAATCCATTTGTCACTCTTGTTATTACAACACAGCCTAGCTGG
Source organism: Pteropus vampyrus (assembly GCF_000151845.1). NCBI lineage: Eukaryota > Metazoa > Chordata > Mammalia > Chiroptera > Pteropodidae > Pteropus > Pteropus vampyrus. The sequence goes on from NW_011888801.1 coordinate 13,020,695, forward strand.
AGTCTTCTGGCCACTCCAACACCCCTGGATGAAGCCAAAGGGGGGCACCCTCAGCCCTTTCTGCTCACTCTTGACTGACTTCCCTTCTCACCATGTTCCAGGAGGGCTAGAGAAATAAAACCCCTTGAGTGTCTACATCATATAATAATGTCCTTTCAGTAGAGAGGGGCCTCATTTGTTCATTCATTCATTCATTCATTCATTCATTCATTCATTCATCATTCATGGTATGCTGAGCTCTCCTTACCAGATGCCAGGCTTGTTTAGGGCTGGAGGAGCTGAGGCAAACAGATTAAGTTCCCATCCCTGACTGCCCCACAGGACTGGGGAGACTGATAATGCAAGAGAGACAAGCATTGTGGCGGGGTTCGCAGGAGATTGAGGAAGCGCACAGAGAAATCAAGGGACTTTATCTGACCAGATGACATCTGAGCATGTCCTGGACAATAATAGTTCTAATGAAGAAAAAAGTGAGATTGCAGGATATATAATACTACTAAAATTCAATCATGCAGTTAATTTTACTTGAATTTAGCAGAAGGAAAAGGAACTTGAGTGAAATCTTCCCTTCTATCCGGGCTTTCCTATTTAGGTAGGGTTGTTTCAAAGTTTTCCAGGGGGGAAATTCCTTGGTATAGGTAATAACCCAGCAGTGTGCCCAGATTCCACAGCTCTCTGGATTTGGGGCGCAGAAGGGCTGGTGAAATCAGCGTTGTATGGTTAAGTCAGCCCAATGCCCTGGGGGAAGTGGCCTGTGGCAGTTGCAGCCTGGTCTCACCAGACAGCAAGGCCAGGAGGGACTAGTACTTAATCTTCACTCAGACATCTTGGAGCCTGGGGCTCCAGAAGCACTAAATGGGGGCTGGGGTCCCCTCCTGCTCTTCTAGCCTCACCCTCGCTGTTACTTTGGGCAGGGTCCTAGAAGTCTCTCACTTTTAGGTCCCCAATGACTCCAGTAGAGCAGGGTTTCATGGCTCCCGGGGCACTAGCCAGGGGCCTCTTTCCCTCGGGTCACCCTTGGGCTCCCTGTCTCCTTCTGGGGTTTGCTCATTTCTGGAGGAGGTCGTGGGATCTGCATGCTACAAGCTTCTCACCCTGTAAGGAGTGGGCTTGGTCACTAAAGCCAGCGCAGTTACAGGCTACACTTGAATGAGTAGGGCAGCCACCCAGACTACCACCTAGGACTGCTCTCCTTTCTGGTAGCAATATGGCATGTTGGGACACCGCATGGCTTTTGGGGCCCTGGCAAAAGCTGGAGAACAGGGGTGTGGGAATAACATGTGAAGGAAAAATAGACTTGCTATGTAGAATTGGATTGAGAGGGTTTGGGATAGGGAAGAGAAGATTCTAAGTAAGCATGGACTTGCCTTCAAGTGTCCGAGGGCTGCTACCTGAGGAAAACTTGCAGCCCAATATTCACATGTGTTCACAGGGCATCCATTACCTGGGGTAGATCTGGACTTCTCTTCCCCCAAAATAACTACTGTGGAGAAGGCTAGCTCCCTGTCCCTAGATGTTCAAACAGAAAGGACTCTGGCAGTGGCAAAGAGATGGGATGGATGAGCTCCAAGGGTACTTCCAACACAAAGCCTAACCAGAGCTCAGCAGGGCCCTTTTCTGCCCCTTGTGGGACTCATGCAGGACCACGTGCCTGAGGTGCCTTAGCGTTCATGATGTGTGGCCCAGAGATCCCGCTCACCCTGGGGCTCTGCCCACGGAGGCCCTCTTGGGGGCCCTGCTGGCCTGGACTCCGCCGGACCCTCATCAGAGTGTGCTGGAGCATCTCCTTGGCTCTGGTGAGGGCTGCTTCTGCAGGGACAGCCACGTGGGGCACCACGCCCACCCCTTCCCAGGAGCTGCCGTCTGCAGCCCCTACTGAGCGAGCTGTGGGGATGGTGATGTAGAGGTGGGTATCATCCACATGGTAGGTTTGTGGAGGCTGGCAGCCCCCACTGGTCACTTCCCCAACAACCAGTGCCCGGCCCAGCCTCTTCATGATGTATGTAAATTCCTCCGCAGCGCCGGCTGTCACACCACTGGTCAGTATGACCATGCTCTTCTTGGAGCCATAGCGTTCACCTGCAAGAGAGAAGGCTTTTCAAGATGGGGAGTCAAGTCACCTCCCTGGGGAACCTGCCTTCTCGAACTGCCTGGACCCAAGAGATGAGGGCCTGAAATTTAGTTCTGCATGCTTGTGTCCACATGCAAATCACTTCACCTTTCTGAATCCCCGGTATCTGCATCTGTAAAATGCAGATAAGAACATGTACCCAATCCTAAGCATGTAAGTGCTTTAGAGCCCCCTGGGCCCCCATACAGGTTCTTTTATTACCAAATAGTGGGGAAAGACTTGACTTTTTTCAGAAAAGGGCATACTTCTTTTTTATGAATAATGAGAACAGTTAAACTGACCAGATTTTCTTTTCACTTTAGATTCTCAGAGGAGCCAAATTTGTGACTTGACAAGTCTCTAGGACAATGATGTCTAACAGAAATGCAATATGAGCCACAGATGTCATTTTGTTTTCCAGTAGGCACATTAAACAAGCATAAAGAAACAGATGAAATGAATTTTAATAATGTTTTATTTAACTCACTATATCTAAAATATGTTCTCAAAAATATAATTAATAAATTATTGATGTGATATTTTAAATCTTTTCCATAAAATATGTTCAAAAGCTGGCATTCACTTTACACTTTACACATCATAATTCATATGTGCCACATTTCCTTGCTCAGTGGCTCTCATATTGGACATCACAATTCTAGGACACCATGACCTACAGAGCTGAGTCTATTTTAATCCCCTACTCTTGAATGTCTATTTGAATTTAGAATTCACCTGGTTCTGATTTTTATTTACATTTTGCAATATTATTGAATATGTGTCTTGAAAGTTCCCCCCAAATGCTCGTGTGATAAGGAAAATTGTAGGGTGCTTTTTTAGTTATAGCCATACCTCTTTTGGTCTCCCAGTTCCCTTTTGTTGATGGGAGTGCAGGTTCTTTGGTTTTGTGCACTGGGCAAGGGTGATGGAGTGAGGCTGTCCACCAGGAACAGGGCTGGGAAAGTCGTGGCTCTATAAAGCATGGGGCTTGCACTGCTTCAGCCTCTGCTCTGGGCCCAGGGCAGGTAACGAAAGCCCCACCAGCATCAGAACTTTCTTTTGGCAGGTATGCTGAGCTGCTGCTGAGTGTTCAGGTAAGATGAGCACTGGAAACCCAATGAGGTTTGGCAATGGGCAGGGGAGGGGGATCCTTCTAGTTCTGCATTTGTCTTGTAGGCTGATGGTTATAGTGGGGAGAATGGGAGGCATTTGGGTTTTAGACAAGCCAGTGTTTAAGTTTTGGCACTTTCACTTACTAGCTAAGTGATGTTAGACAGGATAGTCTACGCAGTTGAGACTCATTTTTCTCCTCTAGGAAATGGGCATAATTGTACTAGTTTTGCGGGGATTAAAGATCATACGTGCAAGTGCATGGCATAAGACAGGGACTTTATTCCACTTATTATTACTTTAACCTGAACCCAAATGTCTTTCTCTAATTTTCCAGAAGTTTCTAGAATGAGAACAGGAAATGGAAGACTTCTGCACGCACCTGCAAGTTGAGAGTGAGTCCAGAGCTCACTGACAGAGTCATTGGGCCGGCTGTAGATTTTGTCCAGCAGAATGGGAGGGCCTTCCTCAAAGAAGTAGGAGCACAGGGCAGAGATAGAGGAGGTGGGGCCACCAATGTTGAACCTGTGAGAAGGGAGTGGAGGCCACTGAGGGCAGAGCTCACAGTGAGACCCTTGATGCCCCTATGGGAGGCCCAGATCTTTGTCCTGTGGAAAGTTCTAATTCCAGGCAGCCTCGGTCTAGTGCCCCTTCCTCTTCCTACAGAATTATTTGGTTGGCGTTCCCCAGAGTATAAGTATTTTGAGAACAAGAGACTTTGTGGTCAAATTTATTTAGAATATACTGCATATCATACTCAGCCTTTCTAATCACATATTTATTGTGTGATACATATTGTATACATTATATTAAAGGCTCTGACAAGTCCTGTAGTCAGGAACTCAATAAATTTCCCCTGCTTACTGACCACAGACTGCTCCTCTGCACCCATGCTGCCTATGAGAGGAACACATTTTGGTAACAGGGTCCTCCCCAGTTGCATTCTTGATAATTTCACAAAACCCACTAGGTGTCTTAGTTGAGGTATCCTAATGTAGCACTTAGTGTTGTGGAGTGCTCAGAGTTGCATGCATCGAAAGTGGAGTTTGCACTTGTACCGAGCCATTTAGATTTAGCTCATTTTGTGACCTCCCTGGGCCTATCTCCTTATCTTGGAAATGAAGAGTGCAAGGCTGGCAGTGTGTTAGGAGCCTCTTCTGGTTGATGATTTAGGATGGCCCAGCTGGGATCAGGGACCATGACCTCAGTGTCTGAACATCCATACCTCAGGCTGGAAAGGGCTTTAAGCAAAGCACACCTGTAGGCTATTCAAAAAATGTGGCTAGTACAGTTAAGCAGATAGGGACTTAGCATGAGGATAGTTTGGCTGTTTAATAGCATTTGAAGAGTAAAGAAATCAGAGGTACACACAAGAGACCTCAAGCTCAAGTTCTGGACACACACCATAGAACCCTGGGAGACGGTTTCTCTTCTAGGAAGGAGAACAAGTCTCTGGGATCCAGAGCCACCTAGTGATAACTAAGAACCATGGGAATGCTGCAGGCCAACTACAAGACCTGGAAACTCCATCTCAGCCAATCCTAGCTGTATCTCTAGTAATGAGAGTAGGTAGGGGTGGGAACTGTCTGCATCCCAGGGGAGCATCCTGCCCTTCCCTTGTGCAATGAAAGGTGCCCATGGCGAGCCTGCCTATGGACCTGGGAGTCACAGGGTGCCTGGGTCTGGCCACTGCCCCAGGGCATTCTTTGACCTCCCCCCTGTTATAAGACAGAAATCCACCTCTATGGGGCACATCTTTACAGAAGCAGAAGGGAGGTGGCTAGCTGAAAGCATCCTTTCAATAATCATTTTGTGAAGCAAAAAATTCTTTTTGCAACGATAGTGGCTAATTTGCACATTCTCTCTGAGACTCTGGCTTTATGATTCTCATGACCAGGGTAGTCATGGGCTGATTTTGTATGATGTGAGCCACAACCACAGGTGGAGACCTAGCTGTCTCAAACATGACTGACCATTAGAATCACCTGTGATGATACCTATCAAACACACAGATCATTTGATGTCATCCCTAGAGCTTTTAACTCAGTAGGGCTGGTATAGGGCACTGGAATCAGTGTTATTCATGTCTATCTTCCTCCTCCCCACTCCCTTTCCAAGGACTCCTATGACCAGGCACATGTGGGGACAACAGAATTGGTCCAGTGATTTTTTTAGCCTGGCATGCACATTGAGATCATAAGAGGAGCTTTAAAAATCTACCAGTGCTGGGATCTTGCCCAGCAAATTTAACCAGAACCCCTAAACTACCTGGCCAGAGTCCTGATAATCAGGTGACCTAGTCCCTTTTAGCTCCAGTCCTGTGTCCCAGGGTCCTTTTTTCCCCCTGAATAGACCCATAGCTTTTACTGTTCTGGCAACTTCCCTGGTTTGGCCAAGAACCACTGACCCCTAGTCCACTGACCTCATGTCAATAATCATGGCGTCCGTGTGTACAATCTTCTTCCAGACATGTTCCACCAGCAGCTCTGAGACCTGGGTGAGTAGCTCACAGTCTCCAAACATGTCAAACCTCAAGTAGCCAATGTTGTCCTCGAGCACGTTAGTGTGGAAGGAAAACTTAATCAGGTCTTCAAAAACTTCAGGGGAAGGGATCTGAAAGATTAACAATCCATCTACAAAAACAATCCATCTACAAAAACTGTGGACCCCTGAGGTAGGCAAGTAATAAGCATTAACACAAACCCCACATTACCAGAGGAGGAAATTGTAGTAATCTCATGCAACTTATTGATCCCTTTCACGAAACTGACAATGAGAAGCCCTGCAAACACTTGCTTTCCACCAGCCAAGAGTGAAGCTCCTTTTATACCAAGGGTTTTCAAACTGAGTTCTTGTGGGCACCAATGTTCCACAGAAGTGCTCAGAAATACCATGGGCATAGGGAGCAACTAAGATGACAAGATGAGAGAGAGAAAAAGATGTGACTAATGAAAACTTAAGCATGAAAACAAGTCTGGAAGCCATTGTCTTGTACCATGCACAAAGCCCTGGATGTGTGGACAATTGGTCAACTCTCCCCAGGACTATGCTGGGCCAAGTCTCCCTTGTATCTCACCTGCATGGGTACAATCCCAGGAATGCGGTCCTTGGCATCCTCAGGGATATGAGCTGTCTTCAGGTGTGGATCCCCAGACAGCACCTGCAGGTCAGCACCCAGCATCTCAGCCAGGGCGCTTTCTGAGGTCACCCTTGAGTAGCGGCTCTGCAGACGGCTCAGTTTGGCAGCCATCTTGGCCCCCAGCTCAGGAGAGGCATAGTTGTCGGCGACCAGCTTCCCAGTTGTCTGCAGCACAGTGGGCACCTTGGCGCGCAGGGCTACTATGTCCCGGGCTGTGGAGAGGGCCTCACTCATGGGCACAGTGATGTCAGGCTCCACCCCTGCTAGGTCCCAGGCCTCGCCAGTGCTGGCACTCAGGGCCATCTGTGTGGGCATGGAGGCATATAAGGGGCTGCTGCCCACCTGGTAGATGCCCACAGAGAGCGCTCCCCCAGCTGTGGGCTCCCCAATGACTGTGGCTCGCTGCAGGTCCTGCATGGTGTGAGCAAAAGCCTCAGCGGCTGACCCACTGGTGTGGCTTATCAGGATGTAGAGGTCCTTGTGGGGGCCGTAGCGCTGGCCAGCCACCTGGGGCAGGGTCCACACCTCTGTGACCCTCGAGGTTGCCCTGTCAAAAACAGAATAAAGGTGCTGGCGGGGCTCTGCCTCAAAAAAATAGGAGCAGAGTAGGGGCACAGCTGTGGAGTAGCTGCCAAGATTGTAGCGCAGGTCGACAACCAGTGCAGCTGTGTCCACGAGCTTCTGCCACACCAGCTGTACCAGCTGTGGCCCAATGGCCTTCACTGTCTCCAGCTCGGCCATGGCATCAAAACGCAGATAACCCAGCTGGCCAGGCAGCACCTCTGTCTTAAAAAGGGCCTCGATGAGGTAGGAGAGCTCCTCTGGGGAAAAAATGGCGGGGGGTGGTGGAGGCACCTCCTCTGCTGCCAGATCACCGGGGCTGTGGAACACCAGCAGACGATGGTCCCCAGACATCTCCTGCAAGTCGGCTGTGAGCTGAGAGGCCAGGGAGTCCAGGTCCACAGCTGTGCGGTAGGCCCCCTGGGCCAGCTTGGCTCTAAGCAGGTCTCCTGTCTGCCCTACAACCTCTGGGCGTGCATAGTGAGCTTCCAGCAGGCGTCCTGTGCCTTCTACCAAGGCCCCCAGGCTGCGGTGAAACTCTAGCACCTCCTGAGCTTTGTCCAGAGCCTCCTCAGCCAGCACGATGGCATCAGGCACCACTCCACCACCCAGCCAGCACTCGCCGTGGTTGTCGATGAAGGTGAGTACGGGCACAGTGAGCACCAGGCCACTCTCCGGCGTCTCCAGCAGGGGCACCGTGTGGGTGTGCAGTAGGCTGCCCGCCGTGATCTCACCTACCAGCGTAGCCCAGCCCAGTGACTGCATGAGGAAGGCTAGCTCCTCAGCAGCAGTCGCGGTGCGGTGGCTGGTGAGCAGGTACACCCCACGCTGGGAGCCATAGCGCTGGCCTAGCAGCTCCGTGCGGCTGAAGTGCTCCTGTGTGACATTGGTGCGGCGGTCGTAGGTGGTAAAAAGGCGCACCGGGCCGGAGTCAGGACCCTGAAAGTAGGACAGAAGCAGAGGAACAGCGGAGGACGGCCCCCCAGGGTTCTGGCGCAAGTCCATAATAAGGTGCTCCGTGTCCTGCAGGGGCTCCCATACCTGGTGCAGGATGTATGGGCCCAGTGCCCCTAGCACAGAGGCATCTGCAAACCTGTCGAAGCGCAGGTAGCCCACGTTTCCTGGAAGCACCGACACCTGGAAAACGGAGTCCACTAGGGCCTGCCGGGCAATCTCATCCTCTGGCACTGCTGGGACCACCTCTGGGGGGTAGTCAGCTCCAGCCTCGGGCCCAGAAGAGGTTTCCCTGGGCCTAATGGCTCGCACCAGGAGCCTGGGGTCCTCGGACACAGCCTGCAGACCAGCGTTGAGCTTAGTGACCAGATCGTCCTCAGAGACCACTGCGGCAAAGTCCATGCTGGCCAGGTGATGTAGTAGGGCCGGCACGCGGTCCACCAGTGTGTAGTAGTCCTGCAGGGCCTCCTGTAGGCGCCGCATGACTCCCGGCAGGGCTCTGCGCAGGGTGAGAATGGCCAGGGCCTTCTCTAGGGCCTGTTCTGCCGGTGTCCCAACACAGGGCAGCACCCCACTGCCCTCCCATGTCTGGCTGCCCCCGCCCAGGGGCCCCAGGGACCTGGACACAGGCACAGTGAGGAAGAAGTCAGACTGGCCTATCCTCAGCTTCTGGAGGTCTAAGGCCCCCCCAACGGTCCGCTCACCCACCACGATGGCCCTGCGCATCTGTTTGAGAATGTATGCTATGTCTTCAGCCACTCCTCCAGTGTGGCCACTGGTGAGAACCACCACATCCTTGTCAGCACTGTATCTCTCCCCCAAGACCTGGGGCAAGGTCCAGATCTCAGTGGTCGTATTGGAGGGGCGGTCGTAGATGGTATCCACATGCAGAATCGTGTTTCCTGGGTGCAGGTAGGAGATGACATAGGGGATGCCGGAAACGTGGCCCCCAGTGCAGTGTCGGAGGTCCAGCACCAAGGCAGAGGTGCCCATAAGCTTTCTCCAGATATTTTCCACTAAGAAGCCCCCCAGCTTGCTCACTACTTCCTGATTCGGGATGTCGTCCACTCGCAGGTAGCCCACATTGCCCTCCAGAACATCGTGGCGGATGCCTTTCTGCAGTTGAGCAAGCAGTTCTTCTTGTGTGAGGTGGGTGAGTGCTGGCGCCTGCTGGGGAGCCATGAGGGCACTGGGCTCATAGGAGATGACCAGGCGAGGGTCATTCAAAGAACTCTGTACCCCGGCCGTCAGGACATGGGCCAGTGTCTGAGGGTCTGAGATACCTAAGATCTCGCGACTCTTGATGGCCTGCTCGATGGCTTCCTGCATCCCCATCAGGTTCTCCGGGAAGCAGTAGTTATCCAGGAGGACCTTGGCCATGTCTAGCACCAAGCTCGGCTGGAAGAGGTGTGTGGGGCCAGCCAGGCCACAGAGCAGTGTGGACAAGAGCAGGGCCCATTCTCTTGTCATGGAGAATCAGAAGGAGGGCTGGCTCCTGCACAGAAATTTTCTTGATTGTGTTCAAGGCCACAGCGCTGCCCTGTGCGGCTGCCCTCCTTCCTTGTCCTTCTCAGCTGGCAGACAGAAGGTCTGAGGCTAAATGCGGGAGTAGGGGTGTGGTTTCCACCTTCAGTAAGCCTTTAATCCTGTCTAATTCGAGCTCATCAGCCCTAGGGACTGGGCAGAAGGGGACAAGGTGGTTTAACCCAGAAGGTATACTAAATGTCATTTTGCTGTGTCATCTCTGTACATAATAGTTTGAATAATTACCATTTATTTTTGATTTCCTGCCACATACAGGAACTATGCTCTATGCTTTACAAGCTGATAGTCTTCTTTGCAAGTAGAGTTATTAACCTGCAAGTAAATAACTTTTCCCCACTACACTGGGTGGTCGATGCTTCTCAAATTTGGTAGAAATCATTGGAGGCATGGTTCTGTCATTCTTTATTCCATGGTCTTAGGGAAGTGTCTCACTTATTGTGTAATAATGTGAGAAAATATGTGTAAAGTACTTCACAGTGTCAAGCAAGAAGGAAACACTCAACTACTAAGTTTTCTCTGTTAGGTATTATCTCTGTTTCATAGCTGAAGAAACAGTTTAGTAAGTGGGGTATGTGAGGGTGGAGAGAAAAAACTTGTGGGGTCACTGGCTCAGACAGTGCAGAGTTTGAGTCTGAGGTTCCTATCAATTTCAAGGTTTAAAGTTTATTCCTATGTTTTGCTAATGACTCCAGGGAACCTGTGTGGTCCTCCCGACAGCTTTCAAATGATGGTAATGACATGTCTGGACCTGGTGAGTGAGGAGGGAACCTGCCTTCCAGACATAATGGAACCAATGACTCTAGGTCAGATGAAATTAGCTCTGAGATATAGGGAGTGTCCATTCTCCTGCTAATTGAGGGCTCAGCCCACTGCCTGCTGCTCTCAGGGAGAACTAAGTAGTAGAACTTGGGTCTCTGTGGTCCCAGGCCCCACAGGTACCAAGACCAGTCTCCTTATCTGCACGGAGCATATGAGACAATCCCAGGTGAACCAATTGCTGGACTCTCTGTTTCCTAGTTTCTGCTCCTTCACATGAAAGTCATGTGAGTCCTTCCTAGATCCTAGAACCCCTGCTTCTTCTCTGCATCCCTCCAGGGGTGGACATTTCCCTCACTCAACAAGTGAGACAACTATGGTTCAAAGCATGGTCACACAGCTGGGGAAGAACACTGGGAGAGAGGCCTGGCTCTACTCCTCTCACTTTGCCCTATTATTTCCAGCACACACTTCATGGGCTGTGCAGACAGCAGGCAGGCACTCATGGGTGTCTCAGCAGGCAGCCAGAGGAGATAGACTTGGGGACAGGGGGTGCTTTTTCAGCACACTTGAGAGCCACAATCTGCTCTCTGGAAATCATTATCTGAGGATGTTTACCAAGTGGTTTATGAAGGCCAAAGAGGTCAATTAGCTAAAAGAAACATATTTTTAGCTCATTAGGATTTGTTTAATGCCCAGTGACATATGGTCACATCACTCCACCGTTTGCAGCCAATGAAGTGAGCCTGATTTAGTATAATAATAAGGCCTCCTAAGTGCCTGCTGGGAACACTGGGCCTTTCGCTGTGCCTCTACTTGGGGAATCAGAACTCTGAGCATGCATCCTGGTCCTCTGAGGATACTTTTCCATCATTGCTTGAGCCCAGGCAGAGTCTCTGGACCAGGAAGGGCAGGGATGAAGATGAACCAGAATAAGACTGTTTTAGGGAAAGTGCTTCCCCTATACTCTTATCAAAATGCAGTCTCAGGATGGGATGCCTGGAGCTGCTGCTGTGCATTGATTTAGGTGGATGGCCCAGAGTGTCACAGAGGAGAAAGTGAACTGCAGTCTGTTGCAAGTCACTGGCGTGCCTGAGTTAGACAGTACGTGTGAGGAGAGACAATCTGTCCTTCTTGGGTGTGGCCTAAGCACAGTGGGAGGAAACTCTCCATACTCTCCAGGAGCCAGGGATGCCCTGGCCCCCAAATGAGGGAGAACATAACAGGTGTTCTAGGCAAGTCCCAGAGTGGGAGCCAGGGGATGCTCTCTATCCTCCCATCTGGCCTGCTGGCCATTGGCTCATGGGCTACAGAGAGTCCCATTGCAATCTTGGAGTTTGAGTTTGGAGTTGGGTTGGAGTCAAGAGCCCCTGCCTCCTCCCCCTTGTATAAACAGCCATAGCCATGTGAGTAGAAGTGTCAGGATTGTGGGCGTAGGAGCCCACAGCCAAACTCTACTGCTTCCTAGAGTAGAGCATTAGATTAGGTGACATGATTGCTCTGTGCTTTGACTTCCTCAAAAAGAGAAAAGCCTCACAGTATTGTTTTAACAATGTTAGTGGGTATAACAAAGAAGTCAAGGACTCAGTAGGAGCTGGTGAGAGGCAGATTATGATCAGACCTCCTCTGTGAGGTTGGGAAGAGATATACCTAGGGGCAGAGGTTGCCCTTAAGACCATTAAGACTCGAGGGCTTCTGAGGCCCTGAAGCTTCCACAGGCCTCTGTATGTTTGGAGAGTCTATACATCTGAGAGATATCCAGACTTGATGTTCACTTCAGAGCATACTCCACAGTGACTCCAGCATAAAATTAAATGACTCAAAAGGTATGCTGGTGGGTTGATCAAAAGGAACATGCCTGGAGCTTGGACAATCCAGGAAGGAGTGAGTTATCTGTTACATTGTGGATTCGCTTTTTTCAGTGACCAGAGGCCTCGTCAGTCTGGCTATTTATCCACCTATCTACCCACCCACCTCAGTCTCTCTCTCTCTCTCTCTCTCTCTCTCCCGCACACCCCTCACTCTCCATTCCATGTAAGTTTTCCCCTCAAAGCTCATTATGGACATTTTCAAATAGTACGGCAAATATCCATGTACTATTTACCTGGATTCTACCAATGACATTTTATTACACTTTCTTTATCTTACCTCTCCCTCTTCAGCTCCCTCCCTAACCCTCAACCCAACATATTTTTTGGAATGCATTTCAAAGCAAGACGAATATTGTCTTTATTTTATTTTTTGCTTTTTAAAAAATTAAAGTAAAATGTACTCGTTTTTACAAGTTAAATAATTCATAAATGTGTGAAAAATCTTTTTCCAAAGCCTTTCTAGCTCAGCCAATAGTAACGGTTTAACGTGTAGCTGTCTTATCCATTTGTCCATTTATCTTGTGTCATCTCATAATAGCATGCACAATAATTTGAACTTTTTCACTTAAACATCCTTCCAAGTTGAAGCATGTATATAAAGTTTATCCTTTGAATAGCTGCTTAATAGTCTTTTATACTGTAATGTAGTGAGGTATATTTTAAGTTGTTTCTGGTTTTGATTCTATAAATAATGTTGTGATAAATGTTCTCAAACACATGTTCTTAAGGATTGGTGCTTCATGTTTCCGTAGAATAAATTTTTCAAACCTAGGCTTGCTGAAACATAGGGAATGTGCACTCATTTATTTGATTGTTTTATTTATTATATTTTTAGTAAATCCTAAATTATATAATAAATGCATGTTTTCTTTGTTTTGTTTTTTGTTTTTTTACAACTTGATGTATAATGACATACAATAAGCTGCCCATATTTGAAGAGTAGAATCTGATGAGTTTTGACACGTGTATACACCCATAAAACTATCACCACAATCAGGATAACGTATACTGTCCTCACCCCTAAATTTTCCTCATGCACCTTTGCATCTCCATCTCCAGACAAACACTGTAGGTTAGTTTACATTTTCTAAAATTTCATATAAATGGAATTATGCCATATGTACTATTTTTTGTTTGCTTTTACTCACTTTTTATGCTTTAATGATTTTTGAGATTCATCCATCATGTTCAGTGAACCATTAATTAATTTATTTTATTGCTGAGTTATAGTCCATTCTATAGATAGACCACAATTTGTTATGCACTCACATTTTGGTAGACCTGCAGGTTGCTTCCAGTGTATGACTCTTACAAATAAGCTGCTGTGGAAGTTTGAGTATAGATCTTTGTGTGGACATATGTTTTTATTTTTGCTAGGACAGGAATGCATGTTAAATGTCTTAAGAGACTATATACTGTTTTCCAAAATTTAAATTTTTACCAGCAATGTATGAGACTTCCAATTCCTCCAAATTAATACGAACAATTTACCAATTGTCAGACTTTTTAATTTTAGTCATTCACACGGACATATAGTGGCTTCTCATTGTAATTTTAATTTGGATTTTCTTGAGGACTAATGGTGTTGAGACTCATTTCATATATTTATTGGCCATATATTCTATGGTAAAATGTCTGTTTAAAACTTTTGCTCATTTGTTGGGGGTGGGGAGAAGGAAAAGATTGTTTGTCTTATTATTGATAAGGAGTTATTTTTAAATTCTGGATATGAGTCTTTTGCTTGATACATGTGTTGCAGATATTCCAATCTGTGGCTTGTCTTGTCACGCTCTTAACAATGAATTTTGAAGATCAAGGGTTTTTTCTTTTTGGTTAAATTCTAATTTGTCAATTTTTCTTTTATGATTCATATTTTTGGTGCCATATCTAAGAAATCTTTGTCTATCTCAAGGTCACAAAGCTTATCTTTAATGTTTTGTTCTAGATGTTCTATAGTTTTAAGTTTTACATCTATAATCCATTTTGAGTTAATTTTCATGTATGATGTGAAGTAGAATGTCAAGGTTTATTTTTTTTCCATGTGAATATCCAGATGATCCAGCACTAGTTTTGAAAAGAATTCCATTGAATTCTCTTGGCATTTTGTCAAAAAGTGATTTACCACATATGTGTGGGTCTATTTCTGTACTTTGTGTTCTGATATATTCTTCTACTTGGACTGTCTCTTCACCAGTGCCATACTGTCTTGGTTACTATAGTTTATAGTATATCTTGAAATCATGTAGTGTGAGTCTTTCAATTTTGTTATTCTTCATCAAAATTATTTTGGAGTTTCTAGTTCCTTTGATTATCCATATAAATTTTAGATTCAGATAATTGATTTTAGAATCAAACAGTTGACTGGGATTGAGTT
>NW_011888801.1:13035164-13105291 GCF_000151845.1 Pteropus vampyrus
CACCTTTGCATCTCCATCTCCAGACAAACACTGTAGGTTAGTTTACATTTTCTAAAATTTCATATAAATGGAATTATGCCATATGTACTATTTTTTGTTTGCTTTTACTCACTTTTTATGCTTTAATGATTTTTGAGATTCATCCATCATGTTCAGTGAACCATTAATTAATTTATTTTATTGCTGAGTTATAGTCCATTCTATAGATAGACCACAATTTGTTATGCACTCACATTTTGGTAGACCTGCAGGTTGCTTCCAGTGTATGACTCTTACAAATAAGCTGCTGTGGAAGTTTGAGTATAGATCTTTGTGTGGACATATGTTTTTATTTTTGCTAGGACAGGAATGCATGTTAAATGTCTTAAGAGACTATATACTGTTTTCCAAAATTTAAATTTTTACCAGCAATGTATGAGACTTCCAATTCCTCCAAATTAATACGAACAATTTACCAATTGTCAGACTTTTTAATTTTAGTCATTCACACGGACATATAGTGGCTTCTCATTGTAATTTTAATTTGGATTTTCTTGAGGACTAATGGTGTTGAGACTCATTTCATATATTTATTGGCCATATATTCTATGGTAAAATGTCTGTTTAAAACTTTTGCTCATTTGTTGGGGGTGGGGAGAAGGAAAAGATTGTTTGTCTTATTATTGATAAGGAGTTATTTTTAAATTCTGGATATGAGTCTTTTGCTTGATACATGTGTTGCAGATATTCCAATCTGTGGCTTGTCTTGTCACGCTCTTAACAATGAATTTTGAAGATCAAGGGTTTTTTCTTTTTGGTTAAATTCTAATTTGTCAATTTTTCTTTTATGATTCATATTTTTGGTGCCATATCTAAGAAATCTTTGTCTATCTCAAGGTCACAAAGCTTATCTTTAATGTTTTGTTCTAGATGTTCTATAGTTTTAAGTTTTACATCTATAATCCATTTTGAGTTAATTTTCATGTATGATGTGAAGTAGAATGTCAAGGTTTATTTTTTTTCCATGTGAATATCCAGATGATCCAGCACTAGTTTTGAAAAGAATTCCATTGAATTCTCTTGGCATTTTGTCAAAAAGTGATTTACCACATATGTGTGGGTCTATTTCTGTACTTTGTGTTCTGATATATTCTTCTACTTGGACTGTCTCTTCACCAGTGCCATACTGTCTTGGTTACTATAGTTTATAGTATATCTTGAAATCATGTAGTGTGAGTCTTTCAATTTTGTTATTCTTCATCAAAATTATTTTGGAGTTTCTAGTTCCTTTGATTATCCATATAAATTTTAGATTCAGATAATTGATTTTAGAATCAAACAGTTGACTGGGATTGAGTTGAATCTATAGATCAGTTTGAAAAACAATTGACATCTTTACAATACCAAGTCTTTCAATTGCTAAATATGGCATATTTCTTTATGTAGGTCTTCTTTGATTTATTTGATCAGTTTTGTATGGTTTCAGCCTACAGATTATGTAAATATTTTGTTAAATTTATACCTAAGTATTTCTTATATTTTGGGGTGCTATTGTAAATGATAGTTTTTTTTCTTTAAACTTTCATTTCTAGTTATTTATTGAGTATTGATCTTAGATTCTGCAATGGGGTTAAATTCATTTATTCATCCTAGTATGTTTTTGGAGATTCCTTGGAGTTTTCTAAGAGTTTATTCATGTTATATTTCTTTCTTTCACATCTCTTGTTATTGTTTTATTGCATTCTTTGGGACCTCCAGTGCCTTGATACTGATTTTAGGGTGAGAACATTCAGTTTTCACAATTAAACACCATTAAGTATGATGTTAGCTGTAGATTGTTTTTTGTAGATGCTCTTTATCAGTTTAAGAATATTCTTGTCTATTTCTAGTATTTTGAGAGCTTTTTAAAAAATTATGAATGAATATATGATATTGTCAAATCCATCTTTTGAGATGATCATATGTTTTCTCTTCTTTAGTTTGTTAATATGATTGATTGCATTGATTAGTTTTCTAATTTTTAACCAGCCTTGCATGTGTGGGATAAATCTTACTTGGTCATGATGTATTATACTTTTTATATGTTGTTGGATTCGATTGACTACTGTTTTGCTGAGGATTTTGCATGCTCATGAGGGAGAGCCATCTGTAGTCTGCCTTTTTTTTTTTTTTTTGGTTTTGGTATCAAGGCAATAATGAACTTGAGTTAGGAAGTATTTTATCCTCTTCCTATTTCTTCATTTTTATATTTTATGAGACAGTTCATGTAAAATTGATATTATTTCAAATATTTGAAGAGCTGAAAAGTACTGTTTTAGGCAAGGAAGGAGAGCTGATTCTGTTTATTTCTTATTCTTACTTCTCAACTGGGCATGTTAGCAATTTTGTGCTATAAAAGGAAAACAATAACTAAAGTTTGAGAATATAGATTATTCCAGCTGTTAATCACTTGTGTTGGGAAATGTTCACAGCCCCAAAGATGACATCATATTCCAGAAGGGAACTGGAGCAACTGCAGGTACAGCTCCCACCGGTGCCTCCAAGGGGCACTGTGTATCAGGCAATGAGCCCAGCAAGGTCAGGGGCCTTTGAACTCGAATCAGTTCTGAGGTGTGTCACAGGCTGACTCAAGGTTCTATCTCATGACCAAGGTTCTATCATCAGTGGGAATATGACCCACATGCTTTCTCTACAATGTGGAAACCTCTTGAAGAATATGGTTGTCCTGTCCCTTCCCTGTACCAAATATTTTCTGTGCAGTGGAGTAGCAGTTCAAGGTTACAGACAGTAAGAGTAAATTTTGGCTAGAGCCACCCTAGAGATGAAGCATGGGAGTGCAAGGTCTAAGGAGGCTGTGAGAATGCATGAGTTTCTCAAATAGATGAGAAAGACATTTTGAATCTGAAGAGAATTCATGACTAAGAAATCATTTTTACCAGGAAGTTAATATGGTAAGAATGATAACCAAGGTCAAGTCAGTTTCCTGCTGCCCCAGATCCATAGGGCCTAGTGCAATATTTTTTCATAGGTGATACCTTCAGTCATAGGCCTCATTTGCACACCTCATCTGAGGTGATTTCTCTGAAACCGCTGTGCCTCCTGCTTTGTGGATGAGGAAGCTGAGGCTTGAGAGGTTTACAGAACTTGCCCAAGTTCACAGAGCTGAGGAGTAATGGACCAGCTGAAGGAAGGGAGGACATCACCACCCTCTAGGGATTCTGTACTCATTTATCTGGGCTTAGGTTCCTGTCTCTATGTCACAATCCCAAGCATGCACTTGCAGTGGGAAGTTGGGGCAGCATGAGCAGAAACTAGAGTCTCTATGACTTTAGTAACCCCAGCAATGTCATGTCTCTGATAACTCCAGGGCAGATAGTCTGCTGCATGCTCAGGTGAAGCCACTACTTCCTGTTCCCTGGGAACTCAGGTGATAAGACGGGATTGTACATGGGGCAGAGGTGAGTGGTAGGAGTGGTTGGTGGATCACTGTCTTGGAAATCTAATAGCAGGGGCCACCTGGGAGCAGGTAGTGGGGAACTCTGGAGGCCCTGGGGCCTAGGGATGGTTCAAGTCCAGGAAATGAGGCTGGGACCACTCACCAGGATGCAGGCCCAGCATAAGGACTGGCTCTGGGATAAGAGGGGTAGGTAGCAGATAAAAGCAGGGACTGGGCCAGGAAGCAGCAGGAAGCAAGCCTTCTCCACCTCTCTTGTCCAAGGTACCTGTTGTGGAACTGATCCTAGGAGGTAGGTATGCTGGTTCAGGGGCAAGGAGGTGAGCACTCCTAAGAGTCCCTTTCCTCCCATGTGTCCTACTGCATCAGCACTCCCATGAGCTTCTGGCGGCTGAGTAGAGATTCCTGTACTGGAGGCACTCAGGTTGTATGTCCTGAGCTAGTTTGCAGAGAGGGCATCTGGTCCTTATTGGATGGCCAGCCTGGCTTGGGCTTCTGAGGACAGCCTAATAAGGAGAGGTTAGAAAAGATGCTTAGAATCACAAAAAGAAAATAATGCACGTCATAGAGACACGTGGCTTCTGAAGAAAGAATGGATTTGAAAAATAACCACTCATTTCATTTGTACCATGTTGTATTACTTTTCTGAACACAGTCTTATTTAATCTTTATTTTAAAAACATCTTTATTGAGATATAATTCACATGCATACAATTCACTCATTTAAAGTGCAGAATTCAGTATTTTTTAGTATATTCACAGAAATGAGCTGCTGCCATTACAATAATTTGAGAACATTTTCATCACCTCAGAAGAAACCCTGCACCTTTCAACTGTTATCCTCTATCTGCCATCCCCCATCCCTGCTTCCTAGGCTGGAGAAATCACTCATCTACTTTCTGTCTCTATAAATTTCCCTGTTCTGGACTTTTATATGTGTGAACTCATATAATATATGGTCTCTTGTGACTGACTCTTTCACTTAAAATAATGTTTTCAAGATTCATCTATGCTGTATCATGTGTCAGTACTTTATTCTTTTTTATGTCTGAATAATATTCTATTGTATGCATGTAGCACTTGTTTATCCACTCATTGGTGAGGGGCATTTGGGTTGTTTTCATCTTTGGCTATCATGAATTACGGTGCTTTAAACATTGGTGTACAGTTTTTCATTTCTCTTAGGGTGCAGTTTTTCATTTCTCTTGGGTATATAGAATTGTTGGGTCATATAGTAGTAATTCTATGTTTAACTTTTTGAGGAACTGCCTGAATGTTTTCCAAAGCAGACTCACCATTTTATGTTCTCACCAGCAGTGTATAAGAATCTCAGTTTCTCCATATCCTCGGCATCACTCATTATCATCTCTCTGTTTGATTCTAGTCATCCTAGTGAGTATGGAGTGTTTTGATTTGCAAGTCACTAATGACTAAAGATGTCAAATATACTTTCATGTTCTTATTGGCCATTTATATATCTTCCCTGGGCAAACATCTATTCAGATCCTTTACCTATTTTTAAATTGGGTCATTTGTCATTTTATTATTAAGCTGTAGCATTCTTTATGTATTCTAGATATAAGTCCCTTGTCAGATATATTATTTACAAATATTCCCTACCATTCTGTGGGTTGTCTTTTCATTTTCTTGACGATGTCCTTTGAAACACATCATTTTTAATTTTGATGATGTCCATTTAATCTAATTTTTATTTTGTTGCTCTTGCTTTGGTTTCATACCTAAGAATCTTTTGCCAAATCCAGGGTCATGAAGGGACATCCATGATGTTCTCTGAGCATCTGCTCTCCAGGGGGCTTCCTCCTGCTTCCTCTTTCTTCTTCATCTTCCCTTTTCCCTTCTCCTCCTCCTTCCCCTCCTCCTCCTTCTTCTCTTTCTTCCTTCTCTCCCCAGCCTCCTCCTCCCTTTCTCAAGGCACTAAAAAAAGGGATTCCTTCTCTAGTGCCCAGACCTCTTCTGGAAGATCAGGGAACAAGTGTCCTTCCTGCTATAAGTCTATTAGTTCTCCCTCTCAATGGTGCTCTCAAACCCTTCTTCAGACTGGTTTATCCATAGTCTTCTTTTCTCTGGCCTGTCTTGTCTGGGGTGGTCTCACCCCATGTCTCAAGTCACCAACATGCTACTGCTTAAAAGCCCTGCCTGCCAGAAGCCATCCTCACTTATGATAATTTTCCCTCAAGACTTAGCCGTTCTTATTGCATTTTTGCCATTTTCCCCAGGTTCACCAGATATATCTGTATATGTCTGAACCCCCATAATTAACAGGCTTCAGGATCTTCTCTGTGAGGCCCCAGGACTTAGGCAAATCAGGGAAGTGGAGAGTTGTCTCTATGGGCCCCAAGCATTTAGTTAAATTTCAGGTTTGGGTGCCAAGCACACAGAGGACCTCTGGTGTGTGTGTATGGAAAGGACACATGTTGGCAGGCGGTACACTCATTTCCAACCCAGGTACAAGGAAGAAGGCCAAAGGTACTAGGACACATGAGAGAGACAATAAAGAGGATGGAAATGAAGGCTTCAGAGTGTAATAGAAGTAAAGTATAATAGAAGGTAATAAAGTGGCTCTAACATTTTCCTAAGCATTGCTCAGAAAAGCAAGAGCCCAGATGAACTTTTCCTAAGTAGCTGAGAAGCATTGTATGTCATTTTGGGGGTGATAAGCAAGGACGTCAAGACTCAGTGAGCCTGTTCCCATGATGTGATCATAAGCTAATAGTGACCTGGTCAGGATCTGAGCTCAGACTGGGATAACCCCTCACCCCATGCCCTTCCGACCACCCTGCTGTCTCTGACTGACCGCTGCTATTGGCCTCTGAGCTGTCTCTGACTATGGACACCACATAACATGCTGTCCAAACAAGGCATCTAATATTAATTATATAAGGACACATGGCATAAACCAGGACCGTCCCTGGCAAACCAGGATGATGGTCACTGAACCAGAGGAAGAGAATGGCCAAACATTTCCCAGTGGGAACATAGATCAGTCAAAAGAAGGACAGTTCGGGCACTGACATGGATGATCCTGATGGTGCTGGAGGGTGAGACCCAGCATGGCTTCCACATCCAACTGTGATACTGAAGTCCTCAGAAAGCACAGAACTCACATACTCACTGTCCAGTTCCACAGACCCAGGAATGCTTTCCAGTTCCCACAAGGATGTTTTCAGGAATTGAAACAATGTTTACAGCTTCATGCATTTTTGAGCAGAGTCTCTCCTTCTCTTCTGTGCTATTGCAAGTCAGAGGTGCAAAGTCCAGTTTTGCCTGTACAGTGGTAGCCTTTGTTTATCTAGTGCTGATGCCTCCAATTGCCCTTGGTACTAAGAATGTCATTTCTCCTCCACTGAGGACAGTGAGTAATGTGTGCAAGGGAGTTCAGAATACTGAGAGACTGAAAGTTCAAGCTGACTTTGAAATCTGTCTTTCCTACCTTCCCACCTCATCAGTCTTATAGTGCTAGCAGGTGAGTAATAAGAGATCACAGATATGTACCTGCACAGCATATACAGGTAGAAGGGTGGAAGGAATAGACATTCACTTAACTATATGCTAGATCCAGCTCTGGCTCAGTGTTGGAGACCCAAAGACAAACCAAGCTCACAGGTGGGAAGACAAATACATTAAGAAATTGCTGCAAGGATGATTCCAGAGACATTGCCAAATGCTATGGAGACCCTGTGGAGGGCCCAATGGACACTCCCTTCCAGGAGAAGAAAGGAGAGACAGGGTGAGGATCAACAGAGCTATGGGCCTGCATGTGGGTCTTGGACAAGATATGTGTGCAGTGGGAGCTGCTCTCAGCTTGAGATCCTAGTGACCATGCTTATCTCCTTTCCCTAGGTTTCTGCTATCACAGAGGCTGGGAAAGTGGACTTCTTCCATTTGAAACCTCTGGTGCAGCTAGGGTCGGCCAGTAGACCCCAGTCTAGTCAATGAGATGTAGCAAAAGCTTTCTAGGGATCTCTGAATGAGCATTTCCTGTGGGTGTTCCTTCTCCTTCTTCCTGTTGGGAATATAAATGTAATGTTTGGTGTTGAGGCAGCCATATTGTGGCCATGAGGAGAGAAACATGAGCTAAAGGCTGAGATGCTGACTCTCATCTAGCTCTCGATCAACACTAGGTAGCTATCCATCTTCAGATGTTGTGTGAGAAAAGCAAATTTCCTAGCAACTGAGCCATGTTTTCTAAAGCCTGCAGCTGAAAGCATTCCTAACTGATACATGCATTAGGGAAATAAAGGCCTTCTTAAGGCCTAGTCTTTAGAGCTTGGGCAAACCTATGTGGAGTATTCATTATGGGGAAGCTAGAGGCTTCAGGATTTAGGCACCTTAAAGAGAGGAGAAATCAAGTCTGTGCGAGTCCACCAAGGATGTCCCAATTCAGAGGGTAACAGTGTGACTGCATAATGTTTTTTCTTGTTTTTGAAATTTTAAAAATATTTAACATTACCCAAAACCCTAAACAAAACATTCATTCACCCCAAATTAATAGTTTCAACACCAGTTTACTTCCATTCTTGTTTCAGTATATGTATTCTTTTTTTAAAATCACATAAATAAGAAAAAAAAAGAACTTTATAAGTAAATAAGATGTCTTTTTGACATTCCTCACCTTCCTGCTATTTGCTATTTGTCTTTCTATAAGCTTCCTTATATGCAAGCATATTCCTAGGATACATGCAGACTTTGTATAGGTTTTTATTTATGTAACTAATATCATACTGTACATTTCCTCTGCTGCTTGCTTTTTTCATTCAGAGTTATATTTTTGGTATTTAGACATTAGATTTTTTTATTTGAGCTACATTATTCTACCTAATGAATGTGCCACCCTTTAGTCAACTATTTGCCTACTGTCAGATATTTGGTTCATCACAGGTCAGGTTTCCAGAGAAATAGACTGAGACAGGACTGGAAGCACTCCAGGAGCTGTACCTGTCAGCGGGGAGGACATTGGACTGGACAAGGGAAGAAATTTAGTATGATACAGCTGCAACAGGGGCCTCAGCCAATTCCAGAGGGCTCTGGAGTGAATGGCCCTTCAGAATTACCCCATGTTGAAGTCAGTGGCTAGGCCTTCATGCCCCCACACCTCATTGAATGGAGGTTGTCCCTGGGGAAGGGAAATAAACTGGGCAAGTTACTCCCTGTAGGTAACTGGGGACAATTCCTGGGGAGAGGCAGGCTGTGAGCTATCAGCAGATGGTCCTGAAGGGGGATCTGGGTGGATACCTGGTACCCACTGCAAGGCTATCCCCAGTTTTTTGTTGTTGTTGTTGTTGTTTTGATTATCCAACTCTGAGTATGCCTCTGCTCATGTGCCCTAGAGTGTATATAAAGAAATGGAGTTTCTGGATCTCTCAGCTCTAACTGATGTTACTTGTAACCCAGCGTGACCAAACCCACTGGCAGTCCCTCCAGGCACCTATAACAGTGCTCATTTTCCCCCTAGCCAGAGCCCATCTTTTATAATCTCACATGGTTTTATTTACACACATCTAATAAGTATGGATGGACTGGAACCTCATTATCATTTCCATGATTATGAATAAGACTAAACACAAAAGACGGTTTGTGGCTAATTCTCGTTTACATCTTACTTTGGCCCTGATAATAAACTAGACTATCCTTAGCTTCTTTTCCTTTTTTTCTGCCTTTCTCAGTTCTGTCAAGAAGGGGTTATCTCCTCTGAATCTTTTTGTAGTGTCAGAAGTTACCTAACACATCAGCAAGTCCTGGTGATTTTGCTTACCTTTGAGTCAAAGGCACACACGCATGGGTGCATATGTGCAATGTGTGCAAGTGTGTGATGCACACACATGTATGGTGTATTATATGAATGCAAATGTGTGTGTAGTGTGTGCATGGGTATGTGTGGGTACATGAACATGTGTACCCACATATCCATCCATGTACATTTGGGTAAGAGGGCTATTACTCCTTGTCTGGCCCTGTTTGTATTCAAACCTGTGTCATGTTAAGCTTAACCAGAGGCTGGCCTCCAGGTGTGATCTGAGGCTATTCACTCTGCCATGTCTTTCTTTCTGAGCTCAGCGGGCAGGCAAGTATCCTCCTGTTGCCACTCAGCTGTTGTTCCAATGACTTCTGGAGAAAAATTTGATTCTTATCATCAGTCGGGCCCAGGAAAAAATGAGAAAGGAATTAACCATAGTTCATTAAATTATTTTCTTATTTGTTGGTCATTTTAAATAGTTTCCTGTTTTTCACTATGAAAAGCAATGTTCAGTGAACATCAAGATTTCTCCATATTTAAGAGTTTTTGAAGATGGAGACTTAAAGTCAAGATTCCTATATCAAAGAGTATGAGCATCTTGAGGCTCTTTAATAGAACTTCCTTGTTCTTATCTGCATTCCTTTGATTAATAGTGATAATATCCACCTTTACTGAGGCCTTGCGGAGTGTCTGAACTCTAAGTCTCAGAGACCTTAGACTGGGGACCCAGGAACCATTTCCCAGGCCCCTTCTGGAGGGGATGCCTCAATGGCTCTAGGTCTGTGTTCTCCACAAGTGAGCATGTGTTCTTATTGTTTTGGGGGCTGGCCTTGCCTGCTGCATCTTGTTGATATGGGTGTTTTCCTGAAGTTTTGGACACAGTTGGCCCCACCTGTTTCCATCCCAAACAAGGTGTCAGGTGGGCAGATGGGTGGCTTGTGTGGGCTGGGCAGGAGGCAGAGCATGCCTGGCCATGTGAGGACACATAGGTTATGTCCCAAGTCATATTTGAGAATGAGAGCTATGGCAAAAATCAGGTAAAAAGCCATGGTAAAAAGTTAGGAATGAGAAGATGGGCATTACATATGTATCTGTGATGCGCAGATGCTGGGAGCAGGTGTAAAAACCAAGGATTCGCAAAGCCTAAAGGAGGAGGACCAGGAAAGAGAGGCACAGTGGGAGCTTGGGGTGATCTGGCCAGACCTGGAGACCACGGTTGCAGCCTGGCCCAGAGGGCGACAAGTCCTGGATAGAAGTTGGGTGAGGCTGGTTCCTCTCATGGATGCGGTGACATCAATAGGCACACCTCCTCGTGTGGCTCCCAGGCGCGTCCGTGGGGACCAAACCTAGGAGGAGTCAGTGGCATGGGATTTCAAAAACCTATAATCATTCAAAAATCATTTTGCAAAGCAATGCAAAGTTTTCAGTATTTTATTTTGACAAGCATGACCACAATAGAAAACAAAAGCCTATCACCTATGTTCTCCATCATTTCTTTAAAAAGAGGGAGATATTTGAACACCCCACAAACTACATTTGACTTTTGTGAATGATATTTCATTGTCTTTATTTTGTTCACTTTGACCTAAACTAGAAAAAGCCCCTGGGTCTCTGGAGGCCCACACTAGCCATACCTGACACAGCAGAGGCCCTGCAGAGATGGCATATGTGTTAGGGCTTACCCAAAGGAAGGGGATCCTCAGTCAGAACAGAGCTCAAGGTGGGGTGGGGGGAGCTGCAGAGAAGCAGACTTTGGCTGCAGCTCAGGGACCCCTACCTGAGTCATCCACTAATGAAACAGGCTCCCTTAGGGAGGAGTAGTCATCTACGTGAGAAATGTTCAGGGAAACTGAGGCCAGTGATGAGAGATCTCTGCCTGGAGGTAATGCTCTTATTTGAAAAAGAAAAGAGCTCCGAAAAATTTATTCAGCCTCATCCAACATATTTGCCCAGCCCACACAAGCCACCCATCTGCCCACCTGACACCTTGTTTGGGATGGAAACAGGTGGGGCCAACTGTGTAGTCTCGTTTCCTTGTTAAGGAGAGTCTGGGGAAAGCGAGACCCCTTCAAACAGACTGATCTGACTTTCCCAGGAATCTGGATCCCCCTAAGGAGCTGCCATATGTATGTAAGAAGCCAGCCTTTGAGATCTGAACCATGTTGCTGCCATTGGTCACAAATCAGAGAAGTCTCTGGGGAAGAGGAATGGTGGTCCTCTAGCTCAGACCCTGGGGCAAGCTCTCAGCAGCAAATCTTAGCAAACCCTGTCCCATCAGAATCAAGTCAGTGCTGAAGACTGAAATGGCCTCCAGAGTATCCCTGATATGTGGGAAAACACACATGCATACAGGATCAGCTACATCAGCTACATGAGGGACCCTTATTCAAAATCTGGTATGAATTTCAGAATGGTGACAGCAGAACATGAAACCAAGTGGGCCCTGTGCAGTTGCCCAGGCCACACACCTGTACCTGTGTGCATTCAAGAGCACCGGTCCTCTGTGGGTAAGAGGCCAGTATAGCCTGGCTGGCTCTCTTCATGTCAGTTATTGCCATCAAAGCTAAAGACTGGGATCTGTTGCAGGAGCTGTCTAGGTAGATGGAGCACCCACAGAGGTGGGCTTGGCCTGGGCTCCCCATTACATGCCTTGCGCCCTTTGGGCCTCTGCTTCCTCCACCTACTACTATAAAGACCACCCAAGGTGATGATATAGGAGATTCCTGGAGCCTCTGAGATGGGACCAGATACAGAGGCCCCATTGGCAGGCATTGCAGATTTCTAAGGGACACTGGGAAGGAACTTATGTCCATGACAGAGGAAGCTGGTCAGACAAGCTGGATATGGAACCAAAGTTTTGGTGGATGGGAGAAAAAGAGTTTCGGAGTGATGTGAACTCCCACTCTCACCTGCATTGGCCCAGCTCACATGGGAATTAAGACAGGCTTAGAAAAGTGAAGGCTGCAATCAAAATTGAATTTGATCCAGGAATTCCTTTCTACCAATTTTGGCAAAATTCGGGAAGAGGTACAAGCCACAATATTTAGTGAACATGTTAGCAGAGCATTAACCAAAGGAGAGAGGGGCGTCCTTCTCTTCCTTCTCCAGTAAATAGTGCCCTATGGGTGTCTAGCTGACTAGAGGACCCTACATAAGCAGAGACAGAGTCCAGGGAAGGGCAATGCCTGTCCAGGAGAGCATAGGTTTTATCTGGTTCATTTGGTTCATGCTGTAGCTTTGATTCTTCCTGCTAGTGTGACTGTAACCTTGACCTTAAGGAAGGCTTCGGGGTAGAGGCCGGTGCAACAGAGAGTATATGGGCTTGGTGTCGCAACTGAGGTTAAAATCCTGGCTTTAGCAGTTCCTGGCTAGTAGTGGCTCTGAGCAAAATGTGAGACCTTCGTATGCCTCCATCTCCCCTTCATTTGTAAAAATAAATATAAATGTTTATTATCTTATAGTTGTTGTCTGAGCCACTGAGTGCAAATTCCAATCCCAGCTAAGTGCTCGGAGCACCTCCAGCCTTCCTCTGTGGCTGTCCTCGCAGTCTCTCTGCTCTACTCCCATCTCACTGTTTCTCTGTGTCTGCCTGTGGCTTCTGCTTGGCATCCCTGAGTCTCTCTCTCCCCTTGCTCCCAAGGGTAGGTTACACGAGGGGCAGGGGACAGCCATCAATCCTGACAACTCATCGCTTTGCTGGGTTTCAGCTTCATACATGCGATAGTGATAACATCACTACCCTGATATGAAAAAAAGAACATGCTTTAGGAAGCATTACAAATGAAGCAGTAAAAGTGATGGTCTTTAGGTGGAGGCCTAACTTGCTGCATAACTGTGTCCAGAGGATGGTGCTGTTGCATTTCATGCTTTGATTGGGGTGGACCAGTGCTGGGAAAGCTGGTGGAATAATACTGCCATGAAATGGGAGCCAGAGCACATTTCTTGGGGTCACTTCTTCATGTCCTGTCCCAGCGTATCTGTCCACATTGGTTTGTCCTGAGCCGCAGGTCATGCCAGCCCTCCAGGAGTGACAGAGGCTGGAAGCTCTTGTGCCTTGTCTACAGGGGACTTGGTGCCATAGGTGGCTCAAGACAAGAGGCCATTGGGTCCTCATGCCAAGCTAGTGACAACTGTGTAGTGCTCCTCAGAGCCAGGAAGATCAGAATCAGAGTGTCGAGAGAGGGACCAGAGGGGGTGGCACTAGAGCTGGGTCCCAGAAGGTGGACTTGGGCTGTGGAGCCGGGAGTGGGGCAGCCAGGACAGTCACCTAAAGGCTGAGAACAGGGAGTGTGCTTGAGGGTTTTTGATTATTGTCAGGCAGCTGAGCAGGAGTATAGTGAAGGCAGATGCTGGTAGAGTTGTGTGGGCACCAGGTGCAGATGACTTAGGGCCGATGTGTCTCTTAGCAAGAGTCAGGGCCTCTCTTCTGATGTATGGAGGTCAATGATGGCATGGTGATTAACTATCCTTGTCCACCTACAGTTATCTATACTCACACATGCTCATGCCCACACCCACATACCCACATACATGCCCTCATACAGACACATCCATTCACCCCCAACATGCAAGGACACTGCCCACATGTGTCCATCGCCCCATGGTAGCTCATCTCCATGCTTTCTCCTCCACCCATGTAGTAAAGAAAGGGCCTGCAGGGAGGGGTGGACAGGGTGTGAGGCTGGGAGATCATCAGGCCTAGGACTCACATGCACAAAAGGCCACAGAAGAGACGTTTGACTTTATTTCCAAGTAAAACTTCGATGCAGGCACAGAAATACACCACCAGGACTAAAAGATATCACTCATTTTATGATTGAACAACATTGTTGTACCAGGAATTATTATTTTCTAAAACTCCAGTAATTAAACAATGTTTTATTGCATTTTTATTGCAATGTTTTATTGCATTTAAAGCTGTTCATTGGTTCCATGTAAACATTTAGCACAAATCATTTTTTAATAAACTGGGAGCTTCCACCGGTGGAAATGGCTCAGGTCTCTCTAGACCTCCTATAGGCTTTGCTTTGGCCAGTGGTCAGAAGGGCCATGGAGTGAAATTGTCACCACTTCCAGACTTTTCTTCACTCCACCCCATTCCGTGTGTGCCTCAAGAATCAGAGGAGAGAATGAAATGCAGAGGAAACAGAACTCTGTCTTCTCTTAGGGTCAGTGAGGTCTGAGTCTGGTTCTGGGGCTCAAGCCTAGGACAGGGGCTGGATGCACACTACTTAAGAAAGCCAGCAATGCAGGCAGAGCTGGCTGTGGCCTATAAGAACCTGAATTCTCCTGAGATCCCTGTCTCCTATGTGAAGTCCCTGTGGATGGAAGCCCACTGCAGTTGAGTTGGTTATGCTGAGTAAGTAACTGCAGAGATGCAGGCCATAGGCCACCCCATCCCTCTGGGTAAATTGTGCCCACCTCTCCCAAACCATCACACAGTTTGAGTCCACAGGAAAGAAGTGGCCTTGTGTGAACCTGATGGCCATACAAGTACTGTGCCAGCAGGTCAAAATAGCTCCAGCCACAATGCATGCTGTGGCCTGAGTGCTGCTGTCCTGCACTTTCTCCATCCTGCAGTTGGTTTAAGGAGTAGTTTTTCAGTGACTCAGGGGTGATCTTAAAAAAGCATTTGGCCATTGAATCAGTACAGGCACTGAGCAGTTAGAATGAGTCCTGGATATGACAGGCAGTCCAGTCACACTGGTGAGAACTGGCCAATCTCTGCCCAATGCCCCACACTCCCCACCTCCCAACTTCTAATTTTCTTTAGCTACAAGAAGATCTGCTAAACTGCAGTGGGGCACATGGGAAGGTCCTGGACTTTGGCGATGGACAGACTTACGTAAACCTGTGAGATGGAATCAGACCATTGACTAGTGCTACTTGACCTGCCTGAGTTTTGGATTCTGCATGCAAAGATTTGGGAGTCATAACGCCCATCTCACTGGATTTTGGGAATATGTGAAATGATAGATGTAGAGCACATAGCCTTGTTCCTTTCCTCTGCACTCCCTGAGGTTATTGGAATAAGCCCTATCCTCCTCAACTCCTTTAATTTCTCTAAGTCTCTGCACATGTTCTACCTGTCTATATCCCTCTGGCTCACCTTTGCTCAGTGTTCTACTGATTCTGGATTATTTTTCTCTTTTTCCCCTTTCATCATATCCCTTTCCACTCCAACAACCCTTCCAGGCTTCCCTCTTCTCCCCAGATCCATACCTCCCCTTGACATCACCTTCCCTTGCAGTTAAACCCAGTGGTGTACATGGGTTGAGCCATGAGAGGGAGAGCAGGCCTTTACCTTGAGGATGTGACAGCTCCCTTTCCTTCCAGGCTGGCATGCAGATGGACTTAATCTCTGTTGTTCAGGGGGACATAAGACCTCTCACTAGCACTCCCTCCCCAGCTGGCCTCCCCCACATGCAGGCTGACACTACCTGCACCCACATTCTGCCACACTCATCCCTTCATAGTGGTACTTGAGAGTGGGGACACCCATGTCATCCTTGTAGAGGATGGAGATGGGGCTCAGTTTGGTAGGCACACAGCAGGCCTTACCCACCTTCATGGGAAACTTGAGATGCACCAGGGTCTGGACAATGGCATGTTTTGTTGGGGTCACATCATCAGCCAGGGGGAAGAAACAGCCACCTTTGCACTCGTAAGCATCGTACTCTTTGGGTGCAATGATCCAGCTGTCCCAGCCAATGTCCTCAAAGTTCACCCGTAGGGAGGTCTTCTGACAGTGGTTGTTGGCCCCAGCACTCCTCTTCCGTCTGGCTAAGGACGACCCCACAGCCATGTGGCTTTCCACATCCTCCACCCCATCCTTGTTCTCACCTGCACCCACTGGGCTATTGCTGGACAACTTCTTTAGCACAGTCTCCTGCTCATGGCCGATCATCTCCCTGAGCTCCAGTCTGGTCTCCTTGGTCCCATTGCTGCGGTCATTTGAGAAGACAACGAAGAAGGGCAGGGTTTTGGAGGCTGGGGGAACACTGATATCCAGCTTATCACAGCCTTTTCTGTGACTCTCTACAGTCACTTCCAGTTTATTTTTGCTCTTTGTGGAGTCTGCTCTGACCCACCGCTTCACAGCGCTGGAGACCTCAAAGGTCTCCCAGCCCTCGTCCCGAATGTCCTGGGACACCAGGAAGGTCTTGGTTCCTGCAGAAATGTCCCATGTGTCTGCTCCATCCAGAACATCATAAATGACCATGTTTCCTTTCAGCTCATGAGAGGAGTCCTTGTGACTTTGACAGGAGATGTAGAGTCGGAGCTCTGCCCTGGTGATCTGCTCATGCCTAGGAATGGAGATGTTGAAAAGCAAGATGTGTTTCTGGAAGGGGAAGTCTTCTGTAGCAGATATAGACATGGCATCTGAAATGCAAATACATATTGATGAGCATCTGCTGGGAGGGTCTGGTTTATGACAACAAGACTGAGACTCATAGCTTAGATGAAAGGGCATTCAAGATGACATTATCAAATCTCTATTTTGTTCCATTCGAGCTCTTAATGTAGAAGAGTATTCTGAAAGGTACATTTGGGATCTTCCAAAAAAAAAGGAAAATGCAGGAAATGCCTTTCATTGGAATGAGCAGGTCCAGGTGTTTATTGAACATCTACTACATGCCCAGCATTGCACTAAGGGCTTTGCTATATTTCACTTGACTCTTCACACTGACACTGAAAAGATCTAATACTATTCTGCTTTTACAGATGTGGAACCTGGGATTAGTGCATTTAAATGAGAAAGTACCCACATTCTGTAAAGATCCTCACTTTAAAAATTACCAAATTAAAAAAAAAAACAATAAAATACACTGTCAGGTTCTGAGTGCCAATTTTAAAGGAGAGATCCTGAGAGGGAAGGTAAAATTTTAACATTAAAACAATATTAAAAATCTCTGCATTTAAATAGTGGAACAATCATTCAGAATTGTAACTTTTGAGCAAAGTGAAAGTAGATGACTTTTTTAATGTTTATGGTAAAAATATATATTAGCCTCAACTGCTTTGTCATGTCAGACAAAAATGGGACTTGCCTTTTAGCCACACAACTGTCCAGTTTTTCACTTCTGGCTAGCACATGGCCATTAGCATGTCTCTATTATACCATGGCTTGGTCACAAAGAGGGAAGAGAAGTTGCATTTCATGAGACCTTACCATGTGCTAACTGAAGGCAGACCATATCTGTCCTGAAAACCAGTAGATTTTGGTGTCTGATAGACTAAAGTGCCAATTGTGACTCTGTCTCTTCCTTTGCTTATGATCTTAGAGAAGTCTTGAGTCCCTCTGTGCTCAGTTTCCTCATCTACAGAATGGGGCTCATCCTTCCTGCCTCCCAGGGTTAGTCTGAGGCTTCAACAAGATGGGGCATGGAACTTACCCAATACTGTCACTGACTCATAGTAGATACTCAATTAATATTTCCGTGTCCTCTCCCGACCATCCTTCCCACTAGAGCATGCCACCCATCCAAAGCACATGACTTTTCACACATTTCTCTGTGGCCCCCTCACAGCTATTCCAGCTCCTACAGAATATGCTGAGCTTTTGTGGTATATCTGTAATGAGGAGTGTCTGTGAGAGGTGCATCAGTGACCTAATATGCTCTTACTGTGGCATGCCTTGATAATGGCTTTGGAACTGCAGTCAGACATCCTCCCTCCTGAGCCACATTCAGACCGGCTGTGAAATCTGTGAAGGGAAGCATAATTGGCTGCCACAAGAGTGCTGGCCACAGGCAGAGCTAGGATCAGATCAGAGCACTCATTTCCAGGACATGGACAATGCTGGAGGGTAAGGGGAGGAGTGTTATCGAGATGGCTCTAAACACTGGATTCCCAGGCTATGGGATCTGGTGATTAGGTCCAGCCAAATAAGCCCAGCCTTCCCCAAATACAGAACTTACAGACATGCCCCATGGGCCTGGTGAGATGCTGGCAGATTGCATTAAAAATAAATAAATAAAGCTCATGTTTTAAAAATCAGGCAAGTTTACATAAAAACTAGATTTCTTTTTCTTTTGGGCAATTGGAAAATCTGGCACTGCTGGGCATGTATTGTGACCACAGGGTTCTTTAGACAGGGCATACACTCTGCAGACCAGGCAGGTCTGGATTGCCCTGGCACTGAGCAAGGCCTGCTAGAGTTTACAAGGATCCAGCCCAGGAGCAGAGAGGCCTGGTGCTGTTGGCTCTTTAGAGGGAGACTGAAGCAGCAGGGAATACTAGACAGGTGGGCCTGGGTCAGAATCCAGCTGCTTAACCAATAGGTGACCTAGGCAAGTTCCCACAGCATCTGTGAGCCTTGTTTCTCTGCTTACAAAATCAGTCACCTACATTGTGGGCGGAAATAAGCCCTAAGGTTAACACTCGTTATCTTCTAGTCCTCCTAAATCAGTAAAATTATTTTTTATTTATAAAATAATTAAGTACTCCTCCAACATTTATCTCTCAGAGGAATTTATCTGGTTGATTGGAGGCTGAGTCATCTGTTTCTAAGTGGGAAGGGGATGGTAAGGAAAGGGGGACAAAAGGAAGGGATGGAAGAAAGAGAGCTGGCATTCCCCCAGCTCCGGCTGAATTAAACGTGGCACCGGGCCCAGGGCAGGAGAATCTTCTAGAGCAGAGCTGCCCAGTAGAATTTTCTGCGATGAGGGAAATATTCCATTATCTGCACTGTCCTGTAGGGTAGTCGTATGACTGTCAGACATTTGAATTTACGCTAGTGAAACTAAAGGATATTAACTTTACTTCATTTTAATTAATTTAAATTGAAACTTAAAGAGCCTCGTGTGGCCAGTGGCTAACGTACTGGACAGCGCAGCTGCGGACCCCTGAGCCCTTCCCCCAACCCCCAGGTGCCGAGGTGGAGCCAACTCTACCTTCCACGCTGAAGCTGCGCACGATGTTGGACGCGGGGGTGGACGTCTTGTCGGTGGTGTATCTGTTGTACAGGTCGATCATGTACTGAGGTGGCTCCGCTTGGGTTTTGTCCTGGGGAGGAACCCCGCTCAGGTTGAGGCTGCGCAGAAAATCCACCTTCATGTTCTCCAGGAACATCCTTAGGTCGAAGGTGCCTCCCTCATGCTCATCTCCAGGCCCCCCTAGCAGGTGGTGGACATCGCCCCCTGCCAACGCCCGACCCCGGCTCTCCAGAGGCTTCCCCTGCCCAGAGCAGCTCAGCAGGGAGAGCACAGGCAGGGCCACCCACAGTGCCCTGTGGCACATCTTGGGACGGCGAGTTTGCCCTGGACAGGAGACTGCCGGCGGCCACCTTGTGTTAGCGGGCGTTGAGAGGAGCCCAGGAGGAGCTGGCCTGCATTGTCCTGCCCGCCGCTCTGCACCAAGCGCCCTGGCCAGTTCCCAGGCTCTCACCCGCCGTCCCGGAGCGTCCTCCACTTGTTCTTATCTGGCCCTCGATGTCGAGCTCCAACCTCTTATCTAAGGGAGCTCTCCTTTAATGAAGGCTCTATAAACATCTGACAAACACACAGGGCTTGTGGGAAGGACATGGCCTACTGCAAAGAATCCTAATTTCTCCACGGGGTTATTGCCCCCTAATTAGGATCCTTTCTCATTTCCTTGCCAGCTCTATTCGAAAGAATCTCAAGACAGGGTGACATATGCTCCGTCTTCTGGGCCACAGAAACAAAGAATTCAGGAAACAAACAAGACCAAAAAGTCTTCCAGATATAGAAACAACACGGAACTCCTAGAAGACCTACAAACCACAGGCTGGAGCGGGTGGGTGGTGTGGGGACAGCACCAAGGCCAGTAAGAGGGATGCTCACAGTGGAATCAAAACCTTAAGGTGTGGCTCCAGTGTGCTCTTTGCTTCAGTTTCTCATCTGTCAAGCAAGAGAGTTTCCAGCATTAGAGATTACGCGTTAATTTGCCACAAAGTTCAGTGAGGTGATGAAGACTTCAGAGTCAAACAAGATGAGGATTCAAATTCCATCTCCTTCTCTGCAAGTGGGATCTGGAGCAAGTCACTTCTGGTTCAGAAGAGAGTTGTAAGGATTTAGATGATTATGTGCTAAATGTCATGGCAGTCACAGTTAGTCCGGGTCAATTGTTTGGCTGCATTCTGGCTGCCACTTCTCTGTCCCAGGTCTGAGTAAGCTGGGAGTTGAGGAGGAAGCCCTGTGCCTCTCAGGCTGCTCTTTAGGGACACCACACATACATACAGGCCTGCTGCCAAGAACCCCAGAAGAGCTCTGTCAATGGTCTTGGGCAGGGAGTCTTTGCGCTTGTCAGAGGAGTGGCTGCCTAGGCCACATTTCTTAGTCAGGAGAACCATGGAGACAAAGCAGGGGGAGGGGAGCTCTGAGACCAGTACATGCCCAAGAGACATCCCCCTGGCCTGAGGAAGCTGACAAAATCCAGTAGGGTCCTGCAAGGCCCCAGGGTCTGCATTATTTTAAGAGCATCATGCCCACACTTAGGTTCTGATCATTTCCATCACGTGTGGGCTTGAACAAGGCAAAAAAATACTCTGGGGATCTACTTTGAGGTGAGTTTGAACAGGAAGTTTTTCCATGTTGGCAGTACTCCTGGGGAGGGTGGCAGTGAGCTGAGCAGATTTGGGGAGCTGTAGGAAGGGTCATGGCAGGCTGAGGTCAGAGATCCCAGCGAACACCCTGCTTTTCTCCCAGTGGGGGCAGGGTGAAATCAGGAGCCCAGGAGTGGCCAGGACTGGACAGAACTTGCTGTCTCCATTCTTTAAGGACACTTCCAGGGGAAGATGGACAGGAAGGGTGAGACTTCAGAAGTGCTGCTTGGAAAGGGGGTGGGAAGCATGCTGAGCATTGAGCCAGCTCAGTGCAAGAACTTTTGCACTGATGAAGAGGGTGAAAAACCCGGGAAGTGGAGCTGCAACTGTGCAGTGAGAATGAGCTGGGAGGAGCTGAAGAGCAAGGCAGGGTCCCCTACTGTGCTCCAGTCTCTGGAGGCAGCCCAGAAATCTGTCCCACTTGAGGCAGAGCCAAGGGATGCATGAGGATAGCTTGGATATGCTCAGGAAAGTTCAAAGGGCTGCTACCTGTTGTTTTCTTATAAACGTGACATTTTCTTTTCTGATTATAATAATAGTATATAGTGCAGTTAATTTGGGAAATGCAAAATATTATAAAGAAGGAAATAAAAATAAACTACAATCTCACCATCCAGTGATGTCCACAGTTAACATTTTGAGATATATGTGGCTCCACAGTCCTCTATTTAAAGCCTTATGGCCAGGAGGGTTTTGCAATTCAGAAAGCTTCATATTTTCAAATTTTGGTATGGCATATATACTGTAATATATCCAGTGGGGTTGGGGATAACAACTTATGATCAAACACATTAATATTTTGTCAGTGAAACAAATAAAAACACACATATCCATTCAGGGCAAATTTCTCCATAAAAGGAATTAAAAGGAACATCATATTTTCTGATAGTTTCAGGTATAAGGATATCAGATAAAGGGCTGTGGACCTGTTTACAAGTGGGGTCACCACATCTGGCTATGGAGGTTACACACAAACAAGGTTCAGAGGTGCTGGTCACACCAACTGTAATATGGGTGGCACTCCCAGCATTGTGTGTGCAACATGCCTATGAGTTTCTGGAATTATCTGCCTCATAAACTCAGCATATCCACTTCTCCTTTATTGTTTTTAAATAATTGTGTGAAGTTGCCTGATTCAAATTACTGGGAAGTCCAGTGTTTCCCTCTCAGGGAATTTCTTTCCTGAATAGTCCAAGTGTACTGTAGGTTTATTTGTCCAAAAGAGATGATAGTAGGATGATATCAGTCCAGCTTCTTAATGTTGAAAGGGTAAAAGGAGAAAGGAGTCCTAATAGGTCCCATCTGCTGTTGCTTCTCAATGACACCTGGGTTTGCTGTTGGAGATAGGTCATACACTTCTAACTATTGATGTGCACAGCTGCTAGGATGCCCTAGCCGGGCCAGGTTTTTGTTGTTTATCAGGTTTTTGTGATGTCTACCTATGGGTACCAAGGTAACAGCATTTTTAGGCACACCCCCAGGTTTAGCCATTCTCCAGAAGGCACGTCTTTGTGGCAGGTGGCTGGGTCAAGAGAAGAGGCCAGCTGTAGTCACACTGTGATCCAATTTTGCCTTCTCTTATAAAATTCTGGGTTTTTATAGGGGAGTCTAGGTGATCAGCCCAGACTCCTACTTTCCTCAATGTGGTGTGATTTCAGACACCTTGTTACCTTTCTGTACAAATGGGCCTTTGGTTCACCTGCATAGATCCCCTTAACTCTAGGTCTTAGGGAACAAAGTTTAAGTCTTGTCTTATCTTTCTTAGAAGATGTAAGGGTCCTCTTATAAAAGAACCCCTCCTTCTACTGCCACCAGCTTTCCATTGCTAGGGCCTCTTGGAAGGGCTGCCTTAATTGAGCCACAATTCACCTCTTCTCTCCCCTTCTTTCCTCTCCCAAATTGTGTACCATTATGACCCAGCATTCCATTTCTGTGTTCATCCCCAAAAGAATTAAAAGCAGGGTCTCAAAGGGATATTTGTACACCTATGTGTATAGCAGCATTATTTACGATAGCCAAGAGAGTAGAAACAACCCTAGTGTTCACTGATGGATGAATGGATAAACAAAATGTGGTATATACATACAATAGAATATAATTCAGCCTTAAAAAGGAAGGAAATTCTGACATAGGCCACAACATGGATGAACCTTGAAGACATGCTAAATGAAATAAGCCAGCCACAAAAAAACAAATATTGTGTGATTTCACTTATATGAGGTACCTAGAGTAGTCAAGTACATAGAGACAGGAAGTAGAATGGTGGTTGCCAAGGGCAGAGGAGAAAGAGGAATGGGACATTATTGATTAATGGGTACAGAGTTCTAATTCTGCAAGGTGATAAGAGTTCTGGAGATTGATGGTGGTGATGGTTACAGAGCAATGTGAATGTACTAAATGCCACCAAACTACTTAAAAATGGTGACATCTATGTTATGTATATTTAACACAATTAAGAGCTCCTTTTATTTCAGGTTGCAGAAAAGCAGAATCCAAACAAGCTTAAGAAAAATGGATTATGCCTAACTAATGAGAGCTCACAAGTGCAGCAAATGTTTGGCTTTAGCACAGCCTGGTCCATAGTACAGACTAAGTTGTAATCTTTTCTCCACTCAGAACTGTGTGGTCTTCATGCTCTATCTGTGTCTTGACAAAAAATCTGCAGCAGGTCTATATCCAATGGGAGAGGAGCAAAATCCTGTTTTCCAGAAGTCCCAGTTAGTCACATTGGGACATCTCCCATGACCCAGACAATCACTATGGCTAGGGGAATGCAATGCTGGGTTGGCTTAGGTGGGGGTGATGTCACTGGCAGTAAAGAATGAGAGTTACATTGGGATGATTCCTAGAAGGCTCTAGATCTTGTCACCAGGAAAAGATGTCACTAAAGGACTATGTAAGTATCTTCCCATGCCATGAAAAAATTTTCATACACTTTGCTTTTAATGACTGAACAATATCTAACCATATCCTATATTGACATGCTCCAACTGTAGGACAATTAGACTATCTATTAAGATAATGTTGCAAGGCATATTATTATAGTCTATAGTTTATATTATTTCCTTAAGACAGTTCATCAGAAGTGAAATATCTACATCAAAGTATATGTAAAAATTTTCAAAGCTCTTGGTAGACATTGCAGTCACTCTTCAGAAACTGCTCTTTTAATATTCACTACCATTAACAGAGCCTGAGAACACCTG
The DNA here is from genome assembly GCF_000151845.1 of Pteropus vampyrus. Taxonomy (NCBI): domain Eukaryota; kingdom Metazoa; phylum Chordata; class Mammalia; order Chiroptera; family Pteropodidae; genus Pteropus; species Pteropus vampyrus. The sequence continues at coordinate 13,059,125 of NW_011888801.1, forward strand.
TTTTATCACCCCCTCACCAGTATGTCTTTCTAGTCTTTAGTCATTCAATGAATGAAAATATGTTAATTTGCATTTCTAGCTGACATGGACTAATTTTCCCCCACATTTGGATGAGCCACACCACAGAAGGTACATGAGTAGCTGCCTCTCACTTCGGCTGAACCAGGGCTGTGCTCAGGAATTGTATGGTGGCATGCTGTGTGTCCAGGGAGAGTACCAGAGGGATCACAGGTGCCTGGGTGTTCCTCAGGAACACTGAGTGCTGTTAGCACAGAGCCTGGCACGTGGTAAGCATTCAACAAGTACTCATTGTTGCTCTTGTTGGTACTAAGTTGGATCTTTCTTTCACTTTCTCTATCACTCCTGGGGCAGCTTTGTCCTTCCTTCTGCAGAGCACCTGCTTTGGCTTTGCTCTCAGTTAGGAATGCCTCATGCTCCTCTCAACTGTCCTCCACCTGGGCCAAACCTGCCTGGCCTTCAGTGGCTGCTCAGGACTCTCCTTCACAGTGAAGCCTGTGTGTTTTTAGTAATGGCACTTGTTGGATTTTTCTGATAACCACTACAAAGGGCCCTTCCTGTCTGTTGTTGACTTGAGTTAGCACATCCTTTCAGCAATTTGGCATGCCCACTGAGCCAGTCCTGTGTTCACAGTGGAGTTGAGGCCCCTGCTGGGCATAAGTTCTACTCATCTCTGCATATGTCATTTAACACCTCGGGGTGATCCATGGGGTATTTTGGTCAGGCTGACTCTGGTGGCCCCTGGCTCATCCTTGCCCCCAGACAGTTAGGCATTTCTATGCTGTGGTGATTTTTAATCAAAACTGTTGTAAGCATCATCTCTCCCAGGACTTGCAAATTACAGAAATAGAATCATCACATGCAATTGCTATGGTAGAAGCATGATTTAATAATCAAGAGAGGCAGATCTGACTCATTCATTTATTTCAAGGATCACTGAAACTCATCCCTCCAGCAGGCACTGACCTTAGCCTTCATTTATGGAGGTGGGACAGAATCTACTTGAATTTTGGTGATATGGCATGGAACCCCTTCCATTCCAGGAAACATGACTACAAGGACACTCATCCCTCTGTGAGCTTTTCAAGCTCCTCCACACTCACTCATAGGTTGTTCAGAGGAATGAAAACTGGACCCACCTTGATTCTGTAAGGAGAGAGTGTGAGCCAAGAACAGAGGGGTAGGTCACTTTCGAGCTCCAAGCCTACCCTTCCTGAGATCCTGCTTCCGTTTGGCACAGGGAAGGTATTCAGCCAATGTGAACTCCCTGTCTTGGGACTATGCCCAGGAGGCTAGCACATTTATTAGAATAGAGGTTCTTAAAGCATGGCCTCTGGATCACCACCTGCAGCATTAGCATCTGGGAACTGGTTAGAAATACAAGTCTTGACCTGAGTCAGATTGATAAATCTGGTCAAGCCCTCCAGGTGATTCTGATGAATGTTCAACTTTGCACATTGGTTTTGATAAAAGAAGAAATTCATATGAGCCTGCCAAGAGATAAAATATGTAGATGTTACCTAGCATGGTATTTGGCACATAGCAGATGCTAAATAATTGAATAAATAAACAAATCTATTCTTCTGCTCATCTACCCCCTACTCATATAAACAGGACTGCTGGGAGACATTGGGGGAATTTAGAATCAACTTAGACCTGAGTATGAAAAAAAAGTGAACTGCAGCTTAAATGAGCATCGTTATCTCAGGGAGAAGAGAGAAGAGTAATGGAAATCTCAGAAGTATCACATTATCAGTAAAGAATTTTGTTTCCAGCTTTGGTAAAAGAAAAGAGCCTTGAATTGTAACATCAATGATTTGGTACACAATTTATATCCAGAGCTGGCAAGCTGATTCTGCCCTCTTCCCACTGGAACTCCCTCCAGCACTTTTAGGCATGTGGTGCCATCAAATGCATTTGCACAAGCTGATGCCTGCAATGTCTTTATGCCACCAGCCAAGTCCAGTTCTTCCATCCTTGTGAAGCCATCTTCATTCCTCTTTCTCTGGACTCCTCTCCTTACACTCTCCTCCCCCACGCGATTTCTGTAGGCTCCTCCAGTACAGCTCTGTCTCCGACCTGGCCACAGAAGAAGCACTAGTGGTAGACTACAGCTCTGATGACATTTTATGAGTGAATTAGACACAAAGAGGGACCTATTGGGACATCCCAGGCAAGGTAACTGGTAGTACCTGGACTCAGTTTCCCTACTTTTTCAGTAAAATGGTTGTATCACTTTCCAAAGTTTTCTCTCAACCTTAAATTTTCTAGTTTTCATTTGTACTGCTTATATTTGTCACATGAACTAATCTATAAGGCCCAGCCCTTTCAGAGGATGTATAACTTCACAAATAGGGCCTGGTGGCAGGCCATCACACTGCTCCCTATAGACTAACACAGACCCAGTTGGATGACCTCAGGGATCTGTGCACATCTGAGCTGTGTACTAGAACCTCTTACTCCTGTGACAATACGATGCTTATATTTTGGTCTTAAGAAGAAAAGAAATTGTTTCATACATACATTTCTTTTTAAACCTTGCTTTACTGTGAGGTCACTCAGTGCCATTGGAACAACCCTAATAGGCTGATAATGGGATCACTGGCCAGGAAGCTGAGGGGCAGCACAAGCCACATAGGTCTTGAATCAGGAAGCCTTTTGTGTCAAAGTTGATAAGACATGGATGGCCTTATTACTTACCTATCCTGAACTTGCTTTTCTGAAACACCAATTGGGTAGTATGTTGCAAAGTTGTTTTGAAGCTAAATGAGAGGCCAAGTCTAAATTTCATGGTGCTCCAAAAACGTAAGGGGTCTCTGATGACACTAACTCCTTCCACCCACCCTAAAGTCTTCACCACTGAGTGCCATTCACCCTGGTACGATCATGAAGTCCCATGAAATCATGGCTAGACTCAGGGGTGACCCTCCCAGCCTGCTCCCGCAACCTCCATAATCTATATAAATAAAACAAAGGAGTTCTAGACTTTGGCCATGACTCAGAAGATCTCTCAGAAACTGCAAATACTAAAAATAATAAAATATAAATATTACAGAACATCTCATTTTCATCAAGAAATGGAAAGCAAGTAGTTTTATGAGAGAAAATTGAAGGGGAGAAAGGAAAATGAAGAATCTGATATTGAGAAAAAAGGCGTTTGGAGCCTTATCAAGCACCAATATTTTTTACTTATTTTGCTATTAACTTACATCCTGTCATCTTCCAAAAAGGATTAGATATGGCAAGTCAACCACTAAGTTTGCAGACCCATTTGAGACATCCCAGCAAGCCACAGAAACTTGAAATAAATCATTAAGTACTACTACAATTCCTGCAGGAATAAGGACCACCCCCCTCGACTCACCCGATCTCTGCCAAGAAGCAGGGCTATGTGTCCAGGGCAGCTGTCACACACATGTGCCAGGATCATTTGGAGCATCTCAAAGGAGATGCTGAGCAGATGCTGCTGGACTCTTACCCAGGTGCCCTCAGACCCCTCTACCTATCTGTTCTGGGCAATCTCTCTTGTTGGTCACTTTGTCTCCAGTAGCTGCCCCTGCAGCCTTCTTCAGAGGTTGTCAATGTATCTGGAGCTACAGTGGTTGCCTATGTAGAGGGTCAGAGGCCTGGGAGTTTCCATTTCTCCCTGCCCAGCCCTACCTGGGGTCAGCCTGGGGAAGGGTCTGAACATCCAGCTCCCTTGTCAAAGCCAGATTGATTCTAAGGTATAATCAAACTCCAGAGCTCCCCACAGAGTCCAGACGAGTCTGGGATGCTTGGCTTCTTGCCTTCCAGTCCTGCTTTACCCACTCCATACCTGTTTCTCTTGGGAGCACTTCCTCATAAGTATCTTGTGCAGGAACCCTGGTCTCTGGAGCCCAACCTAAGACGGACACCTCGGTCTGCTTTTCTCCTCTAAGTCCCTTCTTGGAGGACTGCTCATAGCTTCTTGATCTCCTCCACGTAAGACTGAGGGCCTTGTCATCTTCTCAGGTCACAGCCAAAAGACTGTTAGATGCCTGCCACAAATTGCACCTAGCTTCTCCTTCAGGAATGCTGGTCAATCAGCTTCAGGCACTACAGCCATACGGCGATGCAACTCAGAGATAAGGGAGCCATTTGGAGGAGGCTCTTTTGGGACAAGCCACTGACAAGGAAGCGGGGCAGTCCTTCTACAAATATGCACAGGGAGAAACAGACAGTCCATTCCTATAGGAGCCGCTGGACCTTGGAAGAGATCCCTGGCTGCTTATGTTGAGTCTCTTGCTTGAACTACCCCAAGTAAGAGGTCTGTGACCAGGAAACCACAGATGTTCCTTTGATGTTTCAGGCCTCTCCCAATTACTCAATGTCTTTCTTCTCTGAGGCTAAGAATGTAAAGAAGCTCTGCAAGGCTACCGTGTTGCCTGAGCCAAGTCCTGCCTGGATGAGCCCAGCGTTAAGAGCTATAGGCCAGAGTGGGTGGGCAGGCATAGGAGCAGCCAGTTTCTGGAGATTGACAGAGATAAGAGAGTGTGGAGATGGACTAGAGGGGACTCAGTTGATCCCAAAGAGGACTGTGTCCCCAGTAGCACCCTGGATGTCATGCTTACAGATGGAGATCCATCAATATTTTGGAATGGATGACTTTTAATTTATTAGTTTTCCATAAAAGCACACAACATAAACCATCTACAGTATAGAAAGTATAATTTACAAAAATATAAACATCTTGGTTATTTTTAGTGTTCCAACATAATACTGCATATGTTATTTCCATCAGCATGTTTAAACAGTGCACACAACCAGCATGATTACCTCTGTGGGAATGTTTTCAACTCCTTCCTTTTGTTTTAAAATAAAATATATATAAGAAAAGAAATCAAAATTGGTTATATATGCATAGTGTATGTATAAAAGCTTTTGCAGTAGAGTTTGAAAGAAAACATCTATTTATACAATTATTTAGGCCCTGTATCAATATGCGGCCTGAAATGTTTGAAACTATTTAAACGAAGTTCTTTTCACGTGAAAGAGCAAACGCCCTCAAATATGCAGTCTTCTTTGCAGGCTATGAGATGATGATCACAAAAGCCAAAAATGTGGACCTGTTCAGTTTTCAGGCCTTCGGAGCAGATGAGCAGCCTTCCCAGGGCTAATTTCCAGATTCCTTCAGGGAATTCAGACTGGCATTTTAGGGACTTGTTCACTAGCAATGAAAACCCCAGAATGATGCTCTAGAGAAGGGGTCCCCAATCCCCGGGCTGTGGACCGGTACCATTCCGTGGTCTGCTAGGAACCGGGGCCACACAGCAGGAGGTGAGAGGTGGGCAAACTAGTGAAGCTTCATCTGTATTTGCAGCCGCTCTCCAGCACTAGCATCACTGCCTCAGCCTCACTTCAGATCATCAGGCATTAGATTCCCATAGGAGCACTGATCTCTGGTGCCCAAAAGGTTGGGGATTGCTGCTCTAGGGGACAGATCCTCCTGGACACAAGGTTGCCTTTGAGTTCTGCCCTTCGTTTGCAGCTGCACCTCTACTCAATCTCTCTCTCCAGAGGCTCTGAAGATGGTACTGTGTGTGAAGTAGGTTAGAGATTTCCTTCTACCCTGGAGCGGCTGGTTTTATCGGCAGGCACAGGTTTCCACAGACATGTTGGGGTACACCTTCAGAACCACGTTCCGGTTCTCATCCAGGAAGAGAACCCCAAGGGAGTTCATCTTGTCGGGAACGCAGCAGGGCTCTGGGATGCCTGGAACGATTCCTACAGCTCTGACAATGCTCTGGATGGTGGCATGATTGGATGGGCGAACAATCTGCAAGGCGGGAAAGGACACTAGTTACCTTGGTACTGTGCCATCTGCATGTCTTTGACTCAGGCTTTGGAAAGGAATAAAAGGTGAGATACCAGGGCTGGTACTCTTTTCCTCCCAAGTCAGCCAACAGACTGAGTTCCTGGGAGGTTTGCAAGAGCCTCAGGCCTTCCTGCCCCTCGGGCCTCCGAGAGGGAAGTCACAATCCCTAAATGGCACTGACCACTAGGGGGCACACAGACCCAAGGAGCCCCTGGAACTGGGCTGGAGTGTTTAGAGCTCTCTAAACACTTTGGAGCTCCCTCAGCTACCTGGCAGGTTCTGCCTGGGGCTACAGCTGCCCAGGTTTCACAGTCTGAAGAGTACAAACATGCTTTCTTGTGATCCTGTACTTAGCACCAAAGGGAAAGACTTTCATGCTTATGTTGTTTGGTGTGATGCCGCTGGCAACTGACATTTTCTGGATGTCTGACTGAGGGTGTCAGATGCTGCTTCACTTGCATCATCCTACTTTGTCATCATACCATTCTATGGGATGAGTATTACTTTAATTTTAATGGTGAAGAAACTGAAGCTTAAAATTAATAAGCAACTTGACCAAGACCTCTCAGTTAGGGTAGCCAGGCTTGGAAACCATGCCTGCTGGGGCCACACCTGCTCTCTTCCCCTCCATCTCACATCCAGAAGTGTCTGTCTGTGTCCCAGTGGCAAACACACAAAATGCCATTCCTTAAGCACCTCTAACAAGAACAGGACCAAGCCACATGCATTTCAGCTCATCGCCAACCAAAAAGAGTTTTGTAGTGTGTTGAAAAGAAAAGCCTCCTTTGTGGGGTACAAGGTGGAGAGAGAGGCAGGGACATCTGATTTGCAAGACTCAGGCTGGTGTCAGGAAAGGTAAGAAGGCAGCCAGCCAGGCTGACAAGGTAAGTGTCGGGTCAGCCAGCTGAGGCCTGTTGAGTACTCCTCCTGAACCCGCTAGGCCCTTCCAGCAGATGTCTGTCTCTGTAGGGTACCTCCCTTCTTCTCTCTTGCACATGTATGGCTTTGAGGAAAAGCCCTTAATTCTCAAATGGAGTAATGCTGCCCCATCTGGGTCTGGGATTTCCCAGCTGGCTGATTTATTAAGGTTAAAATTGGATTCATGCACTGACTTCCTTTCTTGAAGGAGAAAGCATGACCCAGAACTCAGCAGAGGAGCTAAGCAAGAGGAAAGTGTGCGTTGTGTGCTGAGGGTCGACATCAGCTGGCAGTCAGCCTGCCACAGTTCAGGCAGTGGGGAGATGGATAGACAGAGCTACAACTCAGCCTGGAAGGAAGGTGAGAATCTGAATACATTTCCAGCACAATGGCTAAAACAGCCCCATGCTGTGTGTTCTGCAGCTCGTGCACAGTGAGAGCTAGTTGTCCTGTGGGTCCCTGCCCTGAGTAGGGGAAGGGAGGTGGGAGTCCTCACTGGGAAGCCTCTGAGACCAGCTCTGAGCTGGTCACAGATACTAATGCTCTGAGCTTCAGGCCAAGAACAGAAACAAAGCTTTGGCAAGGAGGGTGCTTCAGAGACCTGTCTTGTCTGCAGGGGTGCAGCATCTCCTCTTCCTCTGTAGACTGTTGCTTTGTGGGAATACATACCTAAGGAGATGCATTCTCCTCTTTCCAAAGGAAGAAATGTTCTGATTTAAAATTTAAATTCAACCAAATCAACACTTTCAAAAGCATAGATCAACCACGTCTGTCTGTAGGCTTTACCCACCCAAAAGGTGGCCACGTTGGGACCTCAGTCTATCTATCCCCCACCTCCAATAGATGAGAGCTGTTATCTCAATTTTACAGACAGGAAACAGAGGTCACAAGGCAGAAGGACTTGCCAGTAGGGGTAGAGCTGACAGTCGATTAGACAACGGGCAGAACACAACCTACCTTGGGCATTGGGAACTCGCAAGCTCCTGCACAGTAGTAGGCATCGAAGGATTTGGGCGAGATGATCCATTCATTCCACCCAATGTCTGCAAAGTCCACTTTCAGATATCTCCGGGAACAGACCCTTGGCTCGTCCCACTGCTTCCTCCGGGCTTTTTGCATCGTCTTTTCATCGAAGTGCAGCATTTGCGATGAGGCCATGAACAAATCCTGGCCCTTCTTCCTGCGGTCCTTGCGCCCTGCCCGGGGCTTCAGGGCCCGGAAGGCGCTGGGCCACAGCTCTTGCTTGTGGTAGTGCTGGGTGTGAGAGGCTTGTGCTGGCCTCTCATCCAGCCCAGGCAGCTCATTGTCCTGCAGGGGCCCAGTGGCCTGTGTGGCCCGCCGCACACGGGGGTCTGCGGAGCTGTTGGGGGCTGTGCCAGGGTCTGGGTCTCCAGCCTGGAAGGGGTCATATCTTTGTAGTGTCACTGCCACACTATTAGGTTCTGAGATGGCCAGGTCGTTGGCATAGATGAGGATGTAGGGTGCATGGGGGCTGGGCCTGGGCACCCCATGGTCCTTCTCCCCAGAATCCAGCTGGGCAGAAAGGAGCAGCTCACCATCCCGGCGGGCTGCCTTGACCATGGAGGAGATGTCCTTGGCCTGCCACAGGCCCCGTGGTGGAGGCGCCAGGGCCATGGCCCCTCGGAGCAGCCCCTGTGTGGCTGTGTTCTGTGAGAGGCTGCGGAAGAGCAAGTGCTGGCGTGAGGGCGGGCCTGGGGGCAGCAGGCGGCAGGATGCATTCTTGGCCTGCTGCTTGCATGGTACCTCACGTGCCTGGGGCCACCTTGGCTCCGAGTAGAAGTGGAATGTGGCTGTGAGGATCATTTCCGAGTTCTGCATGGAAGTCAAGTTGAAGAAATACACTGCTTTCTGGTTGATCACTTCTGTGAGAGGAAGACAGATCACAGCCTATTAGGTTCTCTCCTTCATAGGCCTGCATACTCATAGGGTCTTCCTCCCAGAGCTGGGACAGAAGAAGTACACTCATTTAGGGAGCATTTACAGGCCGGCCAGGCTGTCCTCATCTCATGTAATTCTCACATGAAACTCACGAGGGCGCCAGTTGTCAACCTCAATGAATAAATGAGGAATTAAGGTCAGAGAGGTTGGAGATTATCAATATTCCCTTGAAAAAAAAAATGTAGCAGCAAACAGGGTGGGTGCTCAGGCCTGCTGGACCCTAAAACTCCTGTCTCACCTCTCGCATACATCCACACTCCAATGTCTCTTAGTGAACAAATGAACAAATTATCTCTGACACCTTCATTAATGAGATAAGGCGGAATCAGGTATTAGGGATAGTTTAGGTCCAAGTGCTCCTGACAGCATCCCCTTCCGTATTTTCATAGTCATCTTCTCTATTTTACAAACACTAAATGCAGCCATTCTTCCAAATGAGGCGAAATAAATAGGCTGCCTCATTCTTTCCCTGCATTCTAAGTGTCTTCTGAGAAAAACTGGCATAAGAACATGGCCATTTGGATGTCTGCTATTTGTTCTGTCCAACCTCTTTTAAGCTTGTTTGACAAAAAAAAAAAAAAAAAAAAAAAGATTTTACAAAGAAATCAGGATTGTACAAGGTCACTCAACAAAATTTCCAATATCCAGGTTGCTCTCCAGAGGCCCAAATCATGATAAGGACCAGGATCCCTCAAACATCATATCCTCAGCGTGAGAATACTTGAGTCCCTGCATCCCTGGGGCTGTCAACCATCCCTTCCTTCTCTCCTGGCTCTATCAAGTGTATCCCAGGGCCCTGGGGCCAAACCCCCTGATCTGCAGCCCCAAGAAGCTGTCTAGCCTGGCAGCATAAGTTCTCTGAATGTCCAAGTCCTCTCTAGGGTTCGTATGAGAGAGAAGAGTGGTTTCTAGGCCTTCTTGTGATGCTGCGGACTAGCAGGAGACCAGAACTGCCGGGTAGCCTGACTCTGTCCTGCTGCTCTATGTCCTGCTGCTCTGTGTCCTGCTGCCAGTGTCAGTCTGCTGGGCAAAACTGGGAGAGAAACGGAGCTTCAGAAGGCAGGAGTGTGTATGCGTGTGGGATGCTGGGATCTCCAAAGTGCATATGCTGGGGCAACAGATTCTGATACCTACAACCACAGGATCAGCTGAAATTTTTTTTTGTTTTAACCAAAATCTTCAGTTTAAGGTTAATTGTTTCTATTGAGAAGGAGGCATAATTCACACACTCTTAAGGGATTATGAGAGAGAGGAAGGAAAAAACACATCTATGGAGAACTCAGTAAACGCCAGTCAAGGCTTATGTGACACTCTAAAGACCCTGCCATATCTAATTCTCAGAACAAACTTACAGAGAGGTATGGAGGCCCCTCCACACTCCTCAGTGTGGTACGGCCTGCTCCACACATAAGGAGCACTGCATAGACTTAATGCACACTTAAACGTGGCTTCCCCAAACACTGCAGCCTGAGTGTCATGGTGTGGAGCCCGGAATTACCAAACCTCCTGGATATGGCCCATGGCCCTCCTCTTCTGGACTCAGCCCAGAGGGTCTAGGACAATGGGCTCAGGAATTCATGTATTAGCCAGAATCCCAGGGGATTCTAACTTTCAGAAAAGTTTGGGAAGTAGGCAGTGGCTGTGTACCTGCAAACATCTGGATTGACCTGTGGGTGGAGTAAAGTTCACCAAAAACCACAGCCCTCCCACCCCCCCATGCTAGGAAAGGCCGGAGGAACTGGGCCCCAGGCCACAACTGGGCCACGCAGCATTCTGGGTCTCACTTTCTTCATCCACTTCAGGAAGACAATAGTATCTCTCTCTCTCTCATGTAATTGTTTAAAGGACTAAATAAATAGCATATGTAATGTGCCAGTCACAAAGGAGGAGCCCCCCACATGTGGTTCCCTACTTCTTTCATCAAAGGACCATGGCTGGTAGAGCAAGCTCCTCCTGCACCAGCTCGGGCATCTCCTACTGAACGACTCAAATATCAGAGTTGTGGCGCAGCTAACACAGCAGATAAAAATGTTTTTCTTTTATCCAGTTCAAGACTTAACTCTATTGTTCTGCTAGAGAACACTGGAGAAAGCTAGGACAAAGAACTGTCCCATTGCAGCAGGATGCAAGCAAGTATCTCTGGACTGGAAACCTATAGCCCTTGGCAAGGAGGAAAGGGGTGACCTGAGGAACAAATATGCAGTTCCCAGAGAAAAGCACTTCAGCCCCTCTTCCAGTGACAAGATAAAAGACCAGATGGGGTATAAAGGACAACTGTGACCACCATGGCAGGAACAGCAACTTTGGCCTGAGGTACATGTGGCCTAAAGGAAGGTGCTGGGAAGACAGTTTAACTGGTGGCAAGAGGCTTTTTCTGAAGGTTATTTCTGCACAGGGTACAGCAAATGCTGACCCGCCCTTGGGATGTAGAATCACAGAAAGCATGATCATAAAGTTAGAGAGTGAAGAATCTTCTTGCTCCACAGATTGCACTCAGGGCAGAAGTCCTTCCTCTGTTTGGCTTAAACACCTTTGGCCAAAGGGATCACCCCTGCTCACTAGGCAGCCTGCTGCATAAAGATTCTCCCTGCTGGGGACTGTTCAGTTGGAGATGGGTCACCCCTATCTCCAGCACATGAAGGGCCACAGGCTGGCCCTGCGGGCATGTAATGCACAGAGCTCTAGGATGTGGCTGAGAGAAGGGGCACCTGCCTGAAATTTCCCAGCTTGGATGAGCTTAGGCCTCCAAGAAGAAATCCCAATGAGAAGTCCCTATTTCTTATGAACCCTGCTGATGCCTGTGGCTCATGTCTCATAGTCAGTGAGAAAAGATCTTCCTCTTCTCTCTCCCTCCTTTCTTTCTTCCCTCTCTCTTTCTTTTCCTTTCTTCCTTCCTTTTTGGTTTCCCTCCCTTTTTCTAATAAACGTTGAGGAAACTCCTACTATGGGCTAAGCACTGGGCTGACCAAGGTCCTAGAAAAGGTGATCAGAGTTATCCCAGAGGGGCCCAGCTTAGGGATGCGACAGACAGATAATCATGGTAATGCCCATCTGTAGTGTAGTCACAGCTGACAGCACTGTCACGTGAGTCCCTGAATACTGGTACACATACTCACTCACAAGTCACCACCTCACTCGGAGCCCTCCATTGTCCTAAAATAAAACACAACCGCTTGCAGAGGCCATACTTGATTTGTCCTGCTTATCTCTCCAACTTCATCTCCTACCACTATCCCCATCCTCTGCCCCAGTCACCCTCGCCTTTTTCTCCTTCCAATATGAACCTTCTCGGGGCTCTGCCTCAGCTGTTCCTTCTGGCATCATGATTTTTCCTCCAGGCACCGCCACTTCAGGTCTCTGCTCAAATGGCATCTCCAATAAAGGGTATCTTTGGTTCTCATGGCTAGAAAGAGCAGCCCCACCATTCTGTCTGTCTCCTGCTTCATTTGTCTTTATGTCATTTCCCAACATCTTAATATATATTTCTTTGTGTTTCCCTTTTCCCTAGAACACAAACTCCAAGAGAGTAAGGAATCTGCCAGCTTTGTTTATTGCTGCTGTATCTCTAGACCCCAGCACAAGGCCTGAGTGACAGTCAGCGCTCAGAAATACATGTTGAATAATGGGAGAAGAGTGGAGTCTTTGCTAGATTTGTCTGCTTCAGTTAGTAAATTGGGGGTTTCTGGCCTGCTGCCCTGGTGCTCAGCAAACATATCCTGAAAGCAGTACAGAAAGATACAATTGATAATGCAAATCCAACTGGAGACACTGGGCTATAGGATCTTTGTCCAGTTACTTCCTCTTAAGCCTCAGTTTTCTCATCTTTAAAACAAGAATGCTATTGTTTACCATTATGGAGCTCCAAGCTCCAAGCACATATGCATGTTTAATTCCTTGCATTCAGTGAGGGAGCAAGATGGGTCACTCATTCTGTGGACAAAAAGATGGAGCCTCAGATGACTCAGCTAATAAGGGCAGAGCCACAGTGTGCACTCAGATCTATCTGACCCCAAGCCAAACCCTTAGATAGATCCATGAGGTGCCTAACAGTGATAATGTGCTGTGAAGTGCAAATGTTTTTGCAAGCACAAGTCATTATTTGAATGTTTGTGGTTGTGACTCTCCAAGAAAGAAAAGACTCACCTTATTTAGATAAGTTGCTTTCTTTATGGGTCTTTGAAAATCTCAGAACCCTAAACCGGTTTGCTTTGCTGGGTAACCAGCCTCCTTCTCAACTCGGTGGAAATGGGACTAGAGGGGAAGAGGTAGGGAAGGGACCTCCTAGCCCCAGGGTTTCCCCAGGTACCCTGATGTTTAAACATCAGGCCAAGAAGATGCTCAGATGGCCCTATAAAAGCAGAACCCAAGCCACCTGGAGTTTTGTCCCATCATCCATTGTCCTTGCAACAATCATCAGGGTGACCAGAGTGAGAATGCTGAGCTGAAGAAGTAAGCACCAACATAAGCTGGAGGAAGGAAGCAGTGGGCTAGCCAGTGGTGCTGTGGAGAAGCGAAGAGAACTAACATGAACTAACATTCAGGCCCCAGAGTCAGGGTTTAAATCCTGCTTGCATCACTTACTAGCTCTGCTACCTTAGGCAAGCCATGGAACCTGTCTGTGCCTCAGTTTCCTCATCTGTAAATCAGGCAGAATAATTTATTATCTCTGTGGAGCTCACAGCATGGTGCTTAACTCCCTGCACATGCTTAGAATACACTGGTCATGTGGCACCATGAACTACTGTTGCATTTAAGGCACCATGACCCCAGAGCACCGTCAGCCCTCATATCACACTCATACTTCACAAGGAAATAAAGGGTTAATGTCCTTACTACATAAAGTAACTCCACAAATCAGAAAAAAAAGACAAGAACCCCAACAACAGGAAGCGATTTCCACAAGAAAAATTGCAAATGGCCAATAAGCATGAGACCAGGGTGACTAGTAATAAAAAAAAAAAAAGATAACTTCAAATATTTTACCTGTGTGTCGAAAATATGATCTTATTAAAATGAGATATATTCCACCAAAATATTAACTCTGGTTATATTTGGGTGTGTGATTAAGGATGACTTCCTTCTTTTTAAAATTTTTTTATAATTTTTCAATTATAGTTGATATTCAATATTATATTAGTTTCAAGTGTACAGCATAGTGGTTAGACACTTATATAACTTACAAAATGATCTTCACAATAAATCTAGTACCCACCTGACACCATACATAGTTATTACAATATTATTGACTACCTTCCTCATGCTGTACTTTACATCCCAGTGACTATTTTGCAACTGCCAATTTATGCTTCTTAATTCCTTCATCTTTTTCACCCAGCTCCCCAACTCTTTTCATCTGGCAGCCAACAGTTCATTCTCTGTATTTATGAGTCTGTTTTTGTTTTGTTTGTTCATTTATTTTGATTTTTAGACTTCTTTTCTTGATTGTGACTCTCTATAATTTCTAGATTTTTCCCCGGTAAGTATGTATGTCTTTTAAAATCTCTTTCTTCTCTTCACCGTCCTCTCCCGTCCGCTTAAGTCTTTCCTTCCCTTCTTTTTCTCCTTCTCTCTCTTGCTCCCTTTCCCTCCTCCTCTTCTCTCCCATCCCCCTAACTGTATGCACATTGTATAGTCCCCCACTGCCTACAGGAAACTGATAACACTTAAGGCTCTTGATGGCTTAGTTGTAGCCTACTGGTCCATTTCCATCTCCTGCCTCTGTCTTCACTTTATTTCCTCCCTGAAAACAAAGTCCTCACAGTTCCAGGTACAGAGTGGAGTGCTTTACTTCTACACCTGCCTAAACACCACCTGCTCTTTCGGACTATGTTTGGGGCCTCACCTGCTCTGTGAAGACTTCACTGGCCCCTGCCCAGAGCTCCTTCCCTGCTGGGTGAGTGTTGTGCCTTAGGGCTCTGGAAGAATACTCCCAGCCCTTTGTCACTCCATCGGTCCACCTGTCCTGATGTCCATATTCTTCTGCTAACACCTATATTCCCCACCAGCTCCTGAGCTTTACTGGGCAAGGCCGACAGTCTATGCATCTTTGTGTCATTTGAGCTTACAGCACTTGTCACCTTCTGAGGAAAGACTTGAGAGAAGTGGAATAAACATGACTTTTGGCATTGTTGACAAATGAGTATGTATTATTACACTCATTTTAGAAATGAAGAAATTGGGCTGAGAGAAGTTAAGTAACTTGACCAATATCACACAGGCAGATAGAAAGCTTAAATTTAAATATAGGTCATTTGGGGCAGGAATATCTAATCGTAATCCTTAGGTCAGGCTCAGAGGCTCTCTCCACTGATGTAGACTTACCAGGGAACAAAACGTACTTCAAGGAGCAATGGAAAGGAGGGAAGGGTGGCTGGAGTAATAATAGTAGGGGCTAACAAATTATTGACACTTACATGTGTCAGGCACTGTTTTAAGCACTTGACATATCTCGGATCATTTTTTAAAAAACTTATAAGAAAAGAAGAATTATTAGCCCCATTTTAGAAGTGAAAAACATTGAGTCATGGGCAAGTTCAGTCCCTTGCCCAGATCACAGACTCAGTATTTGGACCTTACCGGTACAGCTTGTACTGGGAACACAAGCTCTGCTGCCTGGTGGCAGGCCAGGAACACAGTTCCACTGCAACAAGGGCTGCAGGTACTGATGCATTTGTTGTCAGGAATAAGTGCCACCCCACTGAGACAGCAGAGGCTACCATCTTGGAGCAGGCTAGTACTGATACTTTCCGGAACCAGAACTGAAGCCTGCTATTTTTGTGCCTCATCCATAAGGTAAGGGATTTCTGCCCAGGCTCACACCTCCTCTTAGCTGGGTCATTGGGTCAGGAAGCAGTCACTTCTGAGGGGCTGGGTGTGAAACAACTTCAGTGAATAAAGGGAGGAGTTGAAAAACTAAACTGCCAGGACCTATGCCAGGCACAAAATCCACCTTATCTCACTGAATCTTCATCTCCCAATTGTACGCACAAGAAACTATGCTCAGAGAGGTAAAGTGACATGCACCACAGCACAAAGCCAGTAGAGCTGGGACATATACCTGTGGCTTTCAAATGGTTCCAAACAAGATTGCTAGGTTTTCCAAACAGTCCCAGACTTGTCCAGAATAACCTCCCAGATTGTCTGTTCCACTCTCTGTCTCCCAAACCCTGGGCTTAGTTCTGATGGGGCTGGGAGAAGGAGATAACAGTGAGAATGGCACTGGCTGGCAGATGGGAGGCACCAACCACTGTCACTGTGAACAGTCTCATCCTCTGCCTCTGAAGGACTGTCTCCGGGTCCTTTTCAGGGCTAATCCCCTGTGCTCCATTGTTACCTGTCCTATCCCTATTCTATGAAAATAGAGACAAACTGTGTACCTCCATCCTGGGGCTTCAGAGAGTATGTGGGCTCACTAGGCATGCTCACCCCTTGTTGCAGCAGTGACCTTGCTGGCCTTGCTTTCTTCAACTGCAAGGCTTTGAGAACTGACTTAATGAGTACAAGGTCAAGTCTACATCTATATGAACACAAATGCTTCGTAATTCCAGGTGAACAACATACACCAGCACCTAATCTGGCCAGGGCTGGGCTCAGGCTTACACATATTACCTCATCTCATTTCTGCATCTCCACAGGAAAGATGCTGGCATGATCTGCTCCTTTTGTAGATGATATCCCTCAAGTTCACAGAGCTTTAACAGTTTATCCAAGGTCACATCTATGCCAGATAATTTTTAATTTAATAATAATGATGCAGAAAAGAACCCCGGGTGGTGAATGAAAGGTACCAGGGAGGATGGAGTTAGATATATTTGACCTGGAGCCCACCAGAGTCTGCTCAGTATGGAAGACTGGGCCTCTCTGTGGCAGGTGCAAGGCTAAGCTTCCCATGTTTGGCTCTGAAGCCACAGATTTTACCTTGAGTCAGACAGCCAGTGATCAACAGGTGGCAGATCTGACCCCAGGCTGTCTGGCCCCAATGTTGGGCTTGTTCCTGATGGTCTTTCACTTGATAAATGGCCTCCTCCCTAGAAGGGCTGCAGGGGATCCCTACCCACACTTTCTAGAATGACATTCTGTGACCATGAGTAGTCTCCATGATAACCAGTGTCTTACCACCACCCCTGACACCAAGCTGCACCATGACAACCAACCAGTGTCTTACCACCACCCCCGACACCAACCTTTCTGAACCATGGGGCCTACAGAGGTAGCCCAGGCTAGGTGGACAGATAGCTGAGGCTGAAACCTGGTGGTACTCTACTCTCTGAGCAAGGTAGGGAGGGCTGTGCAAGTAGCCTCTGTCCAGCTCTATTCAAGGTGTGGGAAGAGGGGAAAGGATCTGCTCAGGTGTCCTCTGCCCAAGCTTCTGGATCCTTCCTCATACCCCCACATTCTAAGCACTACATACCAGTGCCCCACAGGTTTCAGTCTTGAGCATCCAAGACTAGGCACCAAAGGCCCTTCTCAGTCCACTCTGCTTACCCAGACACGGAACCCACTAACTGCCCCCAGCTAGAGGTTCACACCCTCTGTCTGGGCCCAGTGCCTGGGATTTCTATCAGGTCTTATGCTCATCTGACATGTCCTCCTCAGTGCCCTCCTCCTCTGTCAAGAACCAACACAACTGATCCCCTATGACATAGATTCTCCCACCCATAAGCTCCCCCAGCCCAGTCCCATTTCCATCCTGTGTTTAAAGCCTTGCGTATGGAGTGTTCTGTGTCCAGCAGGTGTGACACCCTTCCAGGCTTGGCAGCACCCCAGGGGCAGGAACTCAGTATAACTTTGTGCCACTTCCGCGTCCACACTGGAGGCTCACGGACTGGCATAGCAGTACTTGGTGAATAGTTGATGAAAGAATGAATGAATGAGTCAATGAATAGAAGGAAGAAGAAAAGAAGAGGTGCAGGCTAGGAGGATGGATAAGTGAGGAAGGGGAAGAATGAGAAGAAGAGGCTTCGGGGCCCCATCTACTTACCCAGCCTGGGACGGAAGCTGCGGACCGTGTTACCCGCTCCAGGTCGCGGGCCCCTTCGGCTGTATTTCTCATAAAGCCGGAGCATGTGGACAGCGACCATGTCCTGGGCACTCGGGCCCAGAGCAGCAGCCGCGTCTCCCAGGAACCGCTGGGGATCCTTGTCCCCCACCAGGCCATCTGCGGCTGCGGGAGGGATGGACTGGGCAGGGGCCGTGTGGCTGCTGCCCGCGTTCCGGAGCAGCAGCGTCAGCAGCATCAGCAGCGACAGCAGTCGGGGCTCCGGTCCTGGGCTGGTCCGAGCGGGGCCAAGGGCCATGGTGGGTGGCGGTGGTGAAGGGCAAGAGCCCACAAGGAGAAGAGAGAGAGCGGGCGCACCCGACGCTGCGATTCGACCCTGAGGCTGGAGGGCGCGCGGGCAGCCGGAGTAGCTGTGCGGGGCGCGGGGCAGAGCGGGGCAGCCAGCCAAGCGCGCGGTCACGGCCGTCCGGTGCTGTGAGAGCAGACCAAAGCTCAACCTGGCGCGCAGCCTCCGCACACTCGCGCCTCGAAACTTTGCAGCTCACGGTGCGGCGGGCTCAGCGGGTTCGAGGGGCGGGGCGGGGCGGGGCAGCCTGCAGTGCCCTCGGGGGGACCCGGCGGCACGTCTCGGACTACCGGGGCCCGCAGCTTACACGACCGTGCCTGGCCCGCTAAGGGTGCGTGCTCCCGTATGTGGCGGCGCGCGCGCGCAGGGGTGTGCGCCCGAATGTGTGGCCGGGAGTGTGGGGGGCGTGGGCGTGCTGGAGCGCACTTCCCGCGCCCCTGCGGAGAGCCGGAGACCCGCGACTCGAGCGGCTCCTGTGTGTCGCCGCCGCAGCCTGCCTGGGGCTGCGCGGGAACTGGGCAGTCTTTCGAGGGGGGCCCGCCTGCGGGGTTGCCCCTGCAATGGCATGCGATAACTGTGTGGTTGCAAGATGACGGCTCCCCCGTGAGGACCCTAGAAGGGATGTCTGTGCGCCCAGTTGCCTCTGAGCCAGTGTGTGTCCTAAATGCAAGAGTGAGGGGAACACGGACCCTCCCTGGGCAGCCTTTGAAAAGAAAAACCCTATCCCCAAATCTCAGCGAACCAAAGCAACTGGAATGAGATCCTGATTAAAGTTAAGAATTAGTTGGTGACCCCGGATTCGGCGACATGATCCTGGTTATTGAAGAAACACATCAAAGATCTCTGCTAATCTTTGGTTATGTAGTCTTCAAGACTGTCCTGAAAAAGGACATGGTTTCAAATGGCTTTACAAAACGTTTCCAAAGCGTCAAGATGGGAGGCAAGAAAGCAGTGGCGTTTCTAAGAAGATTTCACTCTGAAGTGAGGGAGGGAGTCATGAATCCCTGGCCCACTGCCACTCCTCTTAGCCCTGGGCAAAAGGTCCTGAACTTCATTTTGCCTTTAGCCAGGCTTCTAATCTACAGATAAAATTTCAAGGGATCTAGGAACTTGGATGGGGAAAAAGTACATCTTTATTTTCACTTACCTATAACTGAAACTTAGCATTTCCTATCTTAGAAATGCAGGCAGCCAACCACAGTGGTATTAACCATACCTGTGACTTTGTCACCAATAGCCACCACCCATAGATATTTTCATATCATATGAGTTGTTTCATATTTCTCAAAATATCTTTTTTGCTCCTCACTATTCTGAAATTAAAGTAGTTGTTAAACCCTCTGCTAGTTATTTAATGAATTAATTAAAAAGACACATATATTACTTCTTGCAAAGTTGTTTTAAAAATATTTTTATTGATAACTATTTTAATGTAATTGACTTCCTTTATAACCTGGCATATTTGAGATAGGGTTTACCCCTTCCTCAGTCTGAGAAAGGAGTCCAAGGCCCACACAAAAAATTTAGGGAAGGAAAGGACTGCTTCAAACCCATGTTCTTCCAGCCGGTCTAGGATGCTGTCCATGCTACATTTCAAAGGACTATTTGCAAACTTGTGAGCACACTGTTCCTTTACTTGGTAACTTGGGCTTCCTGAGCCAAAATAGCTACTTTTCTTGGAGGGCTCACAATGCAATAATTGAAAAATTGCTGGAAAAAGGTTCTGTTGGTGTGTAAAACACAACCCGTTTGTAATTTTTAAAAACCTTGCAGTGTCAAATTAGAGGCCATCCCATTGAGAGCCTCTGAACCTCAGGATTGTAGCTTTTGGAAAATTACAGAGAATTTTATTGATTTTGATCATTAGCACACATTGCATTCAACCTCCCGTTCCTATATCTCCCATTTGTTCTGTAAAATAGTTTTCAAAAACGGTTTGCTGGAGGTGAGATGATCAAGTCTCAATCTTGGACTTGATGAGTCTCCTTATAAATGATCCACACCATCTTTTACTGCTCCCTTCCCCACCCCACCCCCACTTCCCTCCTTCTCTATGTGCCCCTCACTTCCCCTCTGCCCCCTTTTCCCCTTCTCCCCCAGAATGCCTCTGACCTGTACCGGCTGGGGGTAACCCCTGCTCATGGGTAGTTTTGTCTCTGCTGGGGCCATACACAATTGAGGCCTGTGAAAAGGAGAGTGAGTCTGCAGGAAGCCGGGACAAGCTGGGCTATTCTCAATCTGTGTCCATTAAAGCCTTCTTGCTCTCCTTAACTCATTCCCTCTCCATTCAAACTAGCCAGAGGGTCAGGCTTTAGGCGGCACTAAAACCTGTAGGCTACAGATTCTCTGACATTGTTGGGAAAGAATTAAGGCATCAGCCGGGGACGGCTAATATTTCTTGCTTCATTTTATTGCTGAACAGCAGGACTGTAAAGTCTTGAACACTAGAGCACTATGGCCGCCTTTTATGTAGCCGAGATGATGGGATAAAAATGTGTTTGGTGAAGCAATTCAGATTACCACCGGGTCACATCCTCGCTGGCTCCCAGCATGGCCTGCAAACAGCATCACTAAGATGAGAAACAATTGCTGTGCAATTTCAGTTCATGCAGAACAGTGTTTCTAGTGTGGAAATGAGGCTAATTGTGGAGCTTGCCATTGAGAATGTTTTGTTTTTAATAGCTCAGACTGCAGCTCAGAATAAAAGTTGAGATGGCAGACTGTGGATTCAAGTCCTGAGAGCTGTGATTTCTGACAGCTCCCTACTAAAATTATCCTGGTCCTGGAAGTATGAGATATTCATCTTGCCCAGGGTGCTGAGGTCTTGAACTTGCAGACTAAGGTGGAGAGTGCTCTCTCCAGGGAAGTGAGAGGTTTTGGGGGGACCTTCAGTCTTTCAGACCTCTCTACCACACATTTTGGGCTAGCGGGGGTTCCTTAAGCTCAGCAAACTCTGAGAAAGGAGTGAAGAGTCTTGACCATTACAAAATTCTACACCTGATTAAAGGAGCAAATTTCGGACAATTCTGAGAAGCACATTCGTTTGGTTTCATCCAGAACCTCTTCCTAAGTAATACAACATGAAATGTTCCTGAGCAATTATTTCATGATGTTGTCCAGCCAGTTTGTGGGAGAGTCAGTTTGCGGCTCTGACTAGCTCTGTCACCCTGGGCCAGCCACATCACTTCTTTGGAGCCCCCGTAGCCTCTGTTTCAGCTCCCACACTTTATAAGTGGATCTGTTGCCTCATGTCAACCTATTCTTGAAGTAGAAGGTATACATGACCCATTGGAGTCAATTGGGACTAGGTTCATGTCCCTCTTTTCACCATGTCCCTCTTTTCACCGTTATCAAGCTGTATGGCCTCGAGCAAGTTACTTGACTTCTCTGGACCTCAGTTTCTTCAACTCTAAAATGAGGACAAAAGCAGGATATTATGAAGATCATTGGTGAGGTTTTTACATGACCTGGTACTAAGTAGCACTGCTCCTTGTTTTTCGTGCTCTTTTTATTTCTTGTGTGTTCAAAAGATTATGGGCGATTTGGTGAGAGTTTCAGCCTGGCCATTCCTTGCTCTGCAGAGGAAATGCATTTCTTAACACACATGCCAAGAGCTGAAGATAAAAAGGAAAGAGAATGTTTCCTTGATTAGGAAGTCATAGACCTCTATCTACCAATGAGTTTTTATTATCAGTATCTGCGGGTCCCTGTCCAAAGATTGGGAGGATGATTCATAGCTCTTCATCTAGATTTCCAAAGCTCTTGGCTCTTGGGACAAAAGAAATGCCAGCAAGTCCCTGTTCCCATCTGGGGCATGAGCTGTGAAAAAGCGACTGCTGGGGTGCTAGAGACAAGAAACCCAGGGCCTCCCCAGGCCTCTGGGCCTGAGTGTAATAAATCTGTGAAATAACAAGCACAAAGGACTTTATAATCAATGACAGATTTTATTTTTGCTCTGGCAAAATCCATTCGTGGAGTTCCCATTTTATAGAGAAATAACTCCTCCTCAGCCCATATTCTCGTTCTTAAAGTTGGGAAAAACTCTGAGAATCAAAGTCAGCTCTCCTGAGAAATATGGCAGGAGAAAGCATGACTTCCCCCGGGCGGGAAACCAACTCTCCCGTTACTTCCTAGGGTGGCTCGGGCCATTCATTTCTGTTTTGCTAAAATACCCGTGACATGTGAATAAACCAGGATTATAGAACATTGTCTCGGTCAGTAATCTGAGCCGGCATGGGCTCTGGTTTGATGAAATATAGTGCTCTCTGAGCAAACATGGGAATTGGTATTAATTCTCGTTAAAGCTGAACAGTGGGACTATTTAGAACTGACGCATGAATGCTGCACTGTGGGGAGCGACAATTTGAAGGGAGCCGATTCGGGGGAGGGGAGCAGTGGCATGTGTGAGTTGGCCAGAGCAAGCCAGTTTAGGAGATGTCTACAGGGGAGGCAGGCAAAGGGACACTTCAGAAATTAAGACACCTTAGGGGATGCATGGTCTTCTTACTACCCCAAAATAATCTTCCTCAACATATTTCCAGGAGGGACAAATCCTTGCATCTTTGTCCTGCATTCAAGTCCTTATCATCTGGTCTGTCTCTGTCAGGAGAGCCTCTCTCTAGTCTCTTCCTGCCAGTCCTCTCATGCTCCAGAATTCAGAAGAGCCCACATTCCCTCATATACTTCTCAGCCTCCTCCTGCAGTACTTTTTTAAAGACATACCCCTTCCAGGATGCAGGTCTTTATCCCCCAGCTGCCAGGACAGTTGTCTTTGGATGGCTCATAGCTGTATTCCTCCTTCAGGAATTGCCTCATAGGGGACCCAAAGCTGTTCCCTTCCCCAGGAAAGCCCAAATGCAGTGACTAGGCCCTGAAGGATGTAAAGGCCTGGCCCCTTTGCTCCAGGGAAGGACAACTCTGCAGGGCCATCCAGCTCCAGGACTCTCCGCATGGGCTCTGTTGAGACCCCTGTTGTAGCCATATCACACTCACCTTCTCTCTCTGACCAATAAGGTTCCCACAAGCACTCTCCTACAAATCTCTTCATGTACATTTCCATCTCAGAGTCTGTTTTGTAGAATACTTGACATAAGATAGTGAGTGCCAAGAATAATGTGAGGAAGTGAGCTCTAAGATGGGATCTGGGGGCCAAGACATATACTGTCTAATGGCAAAGAGGACTCTGTGACTGGTATGGTAGGAGTCCAGATAGCCCTTGGCATGTGCAGTGGTGAAGTGGAGGGTTCCTTTAATATCTCATATATTAAAGGTTCAGGGGAAGTGAACATTAGAAAGACAATGAAAGTGGTTGGCTCTTGTCGAGTGAGGTAAATTAATGGAAGATAGATTAATCACTAATTTAATCACTAATTTAAGGCAAAGTGTGCAAATTAAAGAGCCTTCTTGGCAACATATAAACAAACCCTCATCTCTTACAGCAGGTAAAGCTAGGCTCCGGACTTAGATATGAAGGTAGCAAAGCTCTGGTTACAGATGAATTCCAACCCCAGCAAGTCTGCTATGCCAAAGTCAGGGCCCTTGTTGGACAGGAGTACAACAATAAGACTTGGGATGGGGGCATCTTGGTTGATGCACTTAAGACCTTAAAACCTGATATCTGCTTCATGCTCTGGGCCTGAGGAAGTACTCCACACCCCCCTTGCTTAAAGATGATGCAGATACAATACAAATATCTCTCAAAATGTACCTATGTTTCCTTTCCTGGCTGCCACGTGAAACCTGGGGTAATGGCACCATATTACCCAGCCAGGGAAGCACTGGGTCTATCAACCAGGAAAGGTATTGTTAGATTGGAGTGTCTTCGTACAGAGTCAACATTTCTCAGTAGGGCTTGTGTGAGTGATTGGAATTGGATCCTGGAAGTGCTGGATCAAGGAAGTCAGGCTATAGAGTTGGACGAAGGGATGAGTTATCAATACAGAAGCACTCTCCCACAATGCGGGACTCATATAATGGCGAGGGCCCAAAAGATTGAGCTAATATACTTATATTTTGGCTCTTGGAAAATGCAATGGTCTACACTAAATGGAATTTCAATGTTAAAATTGCCAAGGTAAAAGAAGAATGGATTAAAGGCTCAGAGAAGTGAACATGCTATAGTAGAAATACTACATAAGGCCAGAGAACCATGAGCTTATATGTGTTACCACCCACATTTAAGGTTCAGAATACTCTTCATTTACCAAAGTGACAAGCAATTCAGTGGTGAGAAGGGTACCAATGTCATGTAAAGCTCGCTGATGGCTGTTCTCTGCAGGATAGGGCTTATGGTAAGAAACGTTATTCCTAGCAGAAATGTGATGAAAGTATCCCCAAATAATGGAATGTTTAACTGTCCAAATCAAGGTGAGTACAACTATCAAAATAAGAGACACAACTGTAGTGCAGGGTGCCCAACTCACATGGAGTTACAGAGATGCTTACTAGAACATGGATAGATGGGCAGCCAACAACAGTATTATTGTTCAATTTGTACAATGAAAACTAAAGCAAAGATGAATGTATGAGGCTGAGGGCAGCTACTCCAATAAAAATCACACACTCTTGCCCAATTTCTGGACCTGGGCCAGTTTTTAGGCCTGGGAAATATTGACTGGAGAGTCTGGGTCTCCAGGAGAAAGGAATCTGCACTAGAACAGCAATAAAAATGGTGCTGATTCCCTACTCTTCTACAGAGGGACCTATGACCATTCACTCAGGGAACAACTATACAAGGGAGAAGGGAAACTTCCAGACTCTTCAAGGATGGATAGACACAGGATCTAAGTTGATATTGATACTGAATGACCAAAGCATCATTAACCCCCTGTTAGAGTTTTATGGGGCTAAGTAATAAATGGATCCTGTTCTAGGCCCAGCTCACTGGGCCCATGGTCTCATCCAGTAGTCATTTCTCCAAGTTTCAAATGTATAGCTAGAATAAACATTCTTGCTAGCTTCCAGAACTTCCACATTTGTTCCTTAGCTTGCAGGGTGAGAGATATGATAGTGGGAAAGGCAAGTTAAAGTTTGCACGGTAAATTACCATAGGAGGGAAGTCTAAGTGGAAACCTCTGAAACTACTCCCTCACTCCTGCTCTGGCCAGAGTAAAAAATCAAAAGAGGTGTTATGTCCTAAGGGCAACAGCAGAGATTAGTACCATCTTAAAAATATTAAGGATTCTTCACAAGTCTGGCCCCTACTGAAACCAGACAGGTGCTGGAGAATGATAGTGGACTCAACCAAATGCAGTGTTAATTGACCAGCTGCAGCATCGGTGCCGGATGTGGTATCTTAGCTAGAGAAGATTGGCCTCAGGTACAGGAAATGCAGCCTTTGATTTGGTAAGTATGTTTTTTTCTACCTCTTTCAAGAAAGACTTAGGAGCTGTTTACATTGACATGTGGGTATACACCAGTATACATTTATTAGTTTGTGTATTTATTTCCCTAGGGTCATGTGAACTCTACCGCCTCTGTCATAATAGATCAAATGGACCTGGACCATGTGGATATTCCACTGAGTATCACATTGCTCCTCCATATTGATGATATAATGCTAGTCAGAATGAATGAGCAGGAAGTGGCAAGTACTTTGAAAACCTGGGTGACACATGTGCTTCAGAGGGTGGAAGACAAGACTTATGAATTTTTCAGGTCAGCCACATCAATGAGACTATTAGGAGACTAGTGATTTGAGTATGTCGGGATATCCTCTCCAAAGTAGACAACACATTTTTGTATCTTACACTTCACATCACTGAGAAGAAAACATAACTCCTGGTAGGCCTTTTGGGTTTTGGAGACTACGAATTCCACCATTGAGAATACTGACCTAGAGGGACACAGAAAGCTGCCAGCCTTTATTGGAACCCAGAGCAGGAAAGGATTCTGTAGCCCTGCTGCTTGGACCATATGACCTTTCAGACCCTGTGGCATTAGAAGTATCTGTGGAGGAAAGACACCATGTGGAATTTAAGGCAAGGTCTAATAGGAGCAAGATTTTGGAACAAGGCTCAGCTACCTGCAGCAAAGAAGTACGTGCCATTGGAAAAGCAGTTCCTGAGTTGCTACTAGGCAATGGTAGGGATACAAAGCCTAACCATGGGAGGTCAGGTGATCATGCAACCAGAGCTGCCCATCATGGGCTATATTCTCTTAGACCCACCAAGTTATGAGTTTGTCCAGGTCCAACAGTAATTCTTCAAAGATGGAAGTGGTTCATCTGAGATCGGGCCTGAGTAGTACCAGGGGTGCAACCTGTGCCTCTCTTTCAGTTTACACCTTTGGTCACGTGGAGCGTCCCTTATGATCAACCAATGGAGAAGAAAAATATATGAGCTTGGTTCATGGATGGGTAGGCTCGGTATGAGGGTACAAACTGAAGACAAACTTATGCTTCATTGCACCTCCACTCGGGGTGGCCATGAAAGACAGCAGCAAGAGGAGATTTTCCTCATGGGCAGAGCTTTGGGGGTACACCAGGTCATACACTTTGTGTAGAAAGAAGAGACCTGAGGTGAGAATAAAGGTACATATGTGCGCAGGGGCAAATGACTGGGTTGGTCAATTGGGGACCTGAAGAGAAAAGATCGAAATATCAAAGAAAAAGAGGCCTGAGGATGAGGCATGTGGATGCATGTACGGGAGTGGGCAGAAAGTGAGAAAATCTTTGTATTGCCTGTCAGAGTCCACTGACAGAGAGCACTCCACCATGGAGGAGACATTAAACAACCAAGGAGATAAATGGCTTGGTCAATTGATGTTAGCCAGCCCATATCATTAGCCACTTCAGGCTGGCCGTTGGGTACATGAATGAAGCAGCCATGGCAGTAAATGGAAGCTATGCATAACACAACAGCATAAGCACATACTAACCACAGCTAATCTAGCTACTGCCACTCTCAATGTCCAGCCTACCAGCAAGGGAGATCAATGCTGAGCTCCTGCTATGTTACCATCCCTGGCAGAACATGAATTATTTGGTGGAGGGATGATTTGATTAGATTCTTTCCATCCTGGAAGGAGCAATGATTCATATGGAGTCTATACGTATTTGGGTATGGTTTGCCATTCTTGCCTTCAGAGCCTCAGCCAGAACTATCAGACTTACAGAGGGTTTGATACCTTAATACAGGATCCTACCTAATGTAGCATGGGACCAAGGGACTCACTTTAAACCAAAGGGGACACTATAGTGAACATGGACCAAGTGGTATTCCTTTGGTTGTGTCACATGTCAGCAGCTGCTGGCATGGTACAGTATTGGAAACTGTAGCTAAAGCACCATTTTAAGATGATACCCTAAGAGGATGGGATGCAATCTTCCAGAACATAATATACATTCTAAATCAATGACCAGTACATGATAGTGTGCCCTCAACTGGTAGAATATGTGGATCTAGGAGCCAGGGTGTAGAATTATGAATGTCACTGTTTACCATCACTGTGTGGCTGACTAGGGAAAACCACCATCCCTTATGTTGTAACTCTAGGCACCCTCAGTTTAGAATTCTTGGCACCCAGAGGAAGAACACTTGCACCAGGACACATAGTAAGATTCCCTTTCCATGTTCAGCAACGGGTGTTGCCCAATCACTTCCAGACCAGTAGGGAGGGACAGTAGTCACCATCCTTCATAGATAACCAGCCTTGTGGTGTCACACATTGGGACAGGAAGGCTGTGTTTAGCACCGAGGTGGTTGGTTCACTGAAACATCTCCTGATACTCCTTGCCTGATCCTGATGGCACATAGACACTGCCAGGAGCCACAGCTTGAGAAGGGCATGATGGCCTCCCTTCAGGGGGAGAATCTGAGTGACTCCACCAGGTAAGTGCCCTAGACTAGCAGAGGCACTAGCCAAGATAGAGAAGAATACAGAATGCTTAGTAGAGGAAAGAGATGATGAGTACCAGTGGTCCTAAGCCCAGTTGCTCAGTGGGGGGGCTATATTCATCCCTCTAAACTTCCTTTTGTAAATTTTCCCAGAAGAAGAGATTAAGATCAAGAGAAACCTGGGTGAACCATTCCCAGATAGAATGGGGTTATGATGGAAAACAAATGGACCCAAGCTGCAGTAAAGGTGAACTGTGGTGGATTCTATGGTGCTGCTGCCCGGCTCCTGCTTCAGACCTGAGCCTTCACTCTCCCTGCTCTCTGAAATGTTGTCTGCTGACGGGTCACCACTGAGACCCTTCCCAGGAATTGCTCTCAGCTGGAAGACATGCCCTGCCCATGGTCATGCCTCCTTTCCCCAACATGGCCTGTGTCCTTTGGCAGGTCCATGTACTGGTACAAAGACCTGGAGTCCCTTGTTTTTATTTGGAACCACTTAAGGGGCCATTCCAGCTTCAGAGGCCCCTGTAGGAGCAGCCGCAGCCCACATTGTAACCATTCGGTTCCCCACTTGGTTCAGTCTGCTTCCTCATCTCTCACAGATGATGTTCCCATGTGCCTTTTCCATAAACCTGCTGCACTCAAATCTCCATCTTCAAGCCTGGTTCTTGGGCAGTTGAATGTGAAACAGCGATCCTTAGGCATCCATAGTGACAACTGCTTATTTTTAATTCTGTTTCAGCCTGTCTGAGGATAATGTCATTTTTCTTCTGTTATTTCTTTAACATCCTTCTCATATTTACTAATTCCTCTTTTAACAAAGAACAGCAGGTCACAGGTCCAGATCTGAGAATTTATGAGTTCAAGTTGCTTTTATTTTTTGTTTTTATGACTTAAGTTTTATTTATAACAGAAAAGCTGGATTTCTATTTTTACTTGAGATATAAAAGTTCTGTTTAAAATAAATTTAAGCTGAGCAAGCCCGATCCTGTCTGATTTCGGAAGCTAAACAGGGTTGACCTGATTAGTATTTGGATGGGAGACCACCTAGGAAGACCAGGTGCTGTAGGCGTAGAAAAATAAAAAAATAATAATAAAAAATAAAAAACTAAGGAATTATAAACGACGATATTCTTGCAATCTGTGAGGTCAACCAAGGGTTACCTCACCTAAAAAAATTTTTTTTAAATAAATAAAAAATAAAATAAATAAATTTAAGTAAAAAAAGGTGAGTAAATTTGAAGAAAAAAAATTCTAAGTAAGTGATAATTATGACAGGAGCTGTGAAGGTAGTTAACTGAAGGATGGTAACATGGGACACACCTAACTCTGATTTATTCTGAGGGACCCCCTTCTGTATCAGGTGAATAAGCACTCTGCAAGAATCAGCCCACAATTTTATTTTATTTGTGAAGCCTCCTGACCCTGCATTAAGCAGAGGTATTCATTCCTTCTTATAAAACATATCTCACTGTGTGGAGTGATCTCTCTCCATGTCTGATTCTGCAGCTGGCCAATGAAGTCCTTCTCTTACTCCCTGCATGCATGTTCTGTATATTTCCACCCCTTGAGTGAGAGTGGGACCTTTGAATATGATGCATGTCATTCCTATATTTAGCTTACATTATATGGCAAAGGTGAGGGATTCTGCATGCGTAATGAAGGCCCTGAATCAGTCAATTTTGAGATAATCAAAAGGGAGATAATTCCAAGTGGGCCTGACTTAGGTAAAAGCCATTAAAAGAAGGCCTGGTCCTTCATGAAGAGAGTGCCTCCTGCTGGCCTTAAAGAAGAAAGCTGCCATATTGTGAGAGGGTCCTTGAGGGAACCACAGGGGCCTCTAGGACCTGGTAGCTGCCTGGGCTGTGAGCCAGCAAGAGAGCAGGGTCCTCAGTCTTCTAACCATAAGGAGCTGGGAAAAGGACCTCAAGCTCCAGAAAGGAATACAGCCTGGCCATCACCTATTTGGCAGCTTGTGAGACCCTGATTGGAGAATCCAGTTAAGCCACACCAGACTCTGATCTGTAGAAGTTGTATGATGATAAATTACGTTATTTTAAGCCATTAAATTTGTAGAACTTTGTTATGCAACAATAGCAAACCCATACAGCAAATAGCAGTTGAATGAGTGAACAAGTTGAATGAGTCTGTGGTCATCAGTTTCAAGACTTTCTGGTCTATCCTCAGAAAGGGTAAATGGGTGAGTGGGAAGGGAAAGTTAGTGTCTACAACATTCTGTGAATTGTCCCCTTACCTCACATGGTGCAGATGAGCATTGCCCTCATTCTTTTAGGAAGGAGGGATCTCCAGGGCATCTCACTGAGCCTGGACCCCTCAGCTGCACTATTGGGTGCTGGCCAGTGCACCTGCTCCATGACTGGATCATTCCCTGGAAGACATCACAATCTCTTCTCTCTCTTTTTGACTCTGCATTCCAGTCAGTCCCCACCTCCCCACAAGGGCTGAGCTGGGGATGGGATGGGCCTGCTGTTCCTCTCTTGAACCTTCTGACCCTAAGGCAGAGTGCCTCTCTCTCACTGCCCCAGCCAGTCCTCCATACTTGACCTCTGACATTAGCACTCTGAAAGGCCTGTCTTCTTCACTCCACCCTCCACCATGCTATCCCGCCTCTAATAAGAAGCACTGGACTTGCCCCAGGCGACCTGCCAGTTCTGGCCCTGCCTTTCCCAGACCCCTGATCTGAGCCCAAGCTAGTTGCTCCCTGACCCCTGCCAGCACCACCCCAATATCTCCTCTCTGCTTCTCTCAGTGGATCTCTCACACGTTCTCTATCATTCTTCAGCTTAATTTCTGCTCAGCCTCACTTTCCTCTGCAGGTGACCTGGCATCTGCACCTCTGAGGAAACTGAGGTCATTATAGTGGACTTCTGTTGCTTTGTCTGCCAGGCATGGCTTCTCCTCTTCTTACTCTTGTTGAGAGGGGCTGCTCTCACAAACCACACATGTGACTCCATGGGCCTACTTGCCAGAGAGGCTGCCCTCTGGTTGTATCAGTGGGTTGGGTTCATGACCTAGCCAGTTCTAACACCTGTTCTGGTCATAGTGTGTCCCAGGGAGGAATCCCAAGTTGGTCAGTCACTGTTCTATAGGAGTTTTCTAAGTAGATTTGGTGGGAAAAGCTTCATTTTTCAGGTTGCTCAAATGGAATGATATAGGTTAGACTTGGCTGATGCTACCATGTTCCCTGTAACACAGAGAGACCCATCTCTAATAGAAGAGACCTGAACCAGCCAAGGATGAGAGAGAAGATTGGGGGCAGAGATGAAGACATGAGGGGAGAGGAGAGAAGATATGTATACTAGTTATCTGTTGCTGTGGAACAAATTACCCCAAAACTTACAGTAGCTTAAAACAATACATACTTATAGATTCTATGGGTCAATAATCTGAATGTGGCTTTATTCAGAGTCTTTCTCAAGGCTTCAATCAAGGTGTCGCATGGGACTACAGTTATGTCAAGGTTCAACAAGGGCAGGCTCTACTCCAAAGCTCTCTCGTGAGGTTATTGGCAGGATTCAGATCCTCATGGGTTGTTGGGCCTCAGACCTCAGTTTCTTTCTAGGTTCTGAACTCAGGCGTTTGCACTTATTTCTGTTCTCTTTCTGAATGTCTCCGTTTATTTCACAGTACTACATGTTCTCCAGACCTAGGTCTGCATCATAGGCCAGTGTTTCCCTTCGGCTCCTAGAGAACAAATCTATTCCTGGACCGCATGCTTCTCCCTCACCTTCTTCTCCTTCTGTGATGGATGAGACCAGATATTCAGGCTTGAAGCTTCAGTTTCATTGCTGGCTCCTCCCCTCCTTAGCCACATACCTAAAATATGACCATTTCTGTAAATCTTGTCTCTTAAATATCTCCTATCCACCCTGCTTGTGCATATGGACATCTTCCTATCTAGGCCTTTGTCATCTCTTGCTACTTGTGGGATGCTACTATCTGGGTCATATCTCTTTTACTTCCCTCTCTTCAGAGACAATAGAGTGATCTTTCCAATGCCAGAGTTTACCCTGTCACTCTCCTGATTATAAGGCATTACTGGTATGGAGATAGAAGAGATGAAGAAGTACAAATTAGTAGTTACAAAACAGTCACGGGGATTTAGAGTATATAAAATTTATTTAAAAAGAAAAAATATATATTACTGTCTTCTCTAGCTGTTGGCATAATGCACATGGAAGGTCTTCACAAGTTAGCCTTATCCACCACTACCCCGCTTCCTCCTCACTCTTTTGTTGGCTTCTCACTTCCTAATTATGATCTTCATTCTCTCAAGCACAGATCTTCTCTCAGTTGTTCTCTTAGCCTGAAATGTCCTCTTATCTCACACCCACCAATCCAACCTTTTTCCAGGTCTCACTCTTCAAGTTTCAGGGTCAAGTTCCATTTTGTCCCCAAAGCCCTCTCAACCTCACATGCTCAGAAATCCTTTTTACACTAGGAATGAGACTTGTTCTGTTGCAGAAACAAGACTGGCAAGAAACCAAGCACCACTCGGAGAGTTGTAGAACTCAGGTTTATTGCGCTGGCGGTCCCAAAAGAGCTAGCGCTATGAAGATCTGGGCCCCGAGCTCAGGAGTAACCTTACTTTTATAGGGCTTAACAAGCAAAGGCAATACATCTGTTATCTAGACAGAACAATCAAAGGGGAGGGTGAGTCTTTAGTTGATTTCAAGATCACTCTTCCCTTCGGCCTATGCAGCAAGCATGTCTACAGAAGCAGAACAAAGAGCTGATTACAATGTTAGCCATTTGAGTGGAAAATTCCTCTTCAGTTCCAGAGAGCCCTGTGTAGAGGTATTTCTGCCTGTGCCCCATCCCCCATACAATGGCAGCTCCTGGGGAGACCATGGCTGATGAGTGTCCCTTCGAGGAGCTCGAGGAGCAAAGGGGGATCTGCTCCAGGAACATGAGGATCCTGTGGTGTGGGGGTGATGCTTCTCAGATCTCTTGCAGCTCCTTGCCCCTGTTTGCCTCTTACTTTCGTTTTAAGCCCCTAATCACAAGGCAGGAGAGAAGAAAAGTAATGAGCTAGAAATGGTCAGCTCTGAGCACCTTGGTAGTTTCCTCTAGTTCTAGAATTTGCTAATCCACCATTGAGAAGTAGAGATTGACTGGCCCAGATAACCAACTTGCCAGAAGGTAAGGTGCAGCCAACCTTTGGGAAAACTCCACCTAAGAACTTTAGCATTGATAGTGCCACCTCTCTCCACTCCCTTTCTCCCAACCTCCTCCTTCTCTTTTTTCCTTCCTTCCTTCCTCTTCAAAATTATAACAGCTTTAATGGTAACTGATTATATAATTACAACTTGGCTATTGTAAAAAATAAGACCAATATATAAGGTGATTCTGTGGGCAACAGGCCTGGCCAAATCCAAGGTCTAGCTGGTCCAAGGTCTGGCTGTGATCCAGGCCCACAGCTAGGAATAGGACCTCATATTTAGAATGTTACATTAGTGTAGTAGGGCGCCTGAGCCTAAAATATGTAAACATAATTCAGTTTATTGTATCACACATGTGTGGCTGAATGCCACTTTTGTTCTCTGACATATATAAAAAAAAGCCCATGTGGTCCCCTGGAGGGCAGAAGGGGAAAACAGAAAGGGGAGCAGAAAAAGTGCGTGCAATACCGCGCGCCCCGTGCAATAGACTGCACTTCCCCCAATAGAACTGCGCTCCGCACAATAAAGTTGGTGCCTGCCATTTCATTCTCATGTCTGCCTCTTCTGCATTCTTCCAACTGGGTGTCTCACCATCGATCCTTCCTTTCTTGATCAGCTTGGCGCTGAGAGACCCTATTAACATTCTGGTTACCGTGTAGACAAAGGGCAGCCAATTTTTATTTTTTAATAAAGGGTTAGGTAGTAAACATTTTAGGCTTTGTAACCCAATCTCAACTCTTCCTGTGAAAGCAACTATAGACAATACGTAAACAAATGGGCATTGCTGTGCACCAATAAAATTTTATTTACAAAAATAGGTGGTGGATGGGATTTGACCCGCAGGCTGCAGTTTGTTAGCTTCTAGTGTGGATATTTTCTTTTTACCTCTGGTATGTCTATGTAAGAAATGTCCAAACCTGTAGAGAGTTTTTATAAGAGTTTATTTGAGCCAAACTGATGATGTATGCT
This sequence comes from Pteropus vampyrus, assembly GCF_000151845.1. Taxonomy (NCBI): domain Eukaryota; kingdom Metazoa; phylum Chordata; class Mammalia; order Chiroptera; family Pteropodidae; genus Pteropus; species Pteropus vampyrus. The sequence continues at coordinate 13,093,188 of NW_011888801.1, forward strand.
GGGGAGCGAGATCTCAGATGCTCTAGAAAATAACAGCTTTCCATCTTCTTTTATGCATTTGAAATTAAGGAGGGAATTTAAGGAAGATTACACGAAGGTAGGAGAAGCAAGGCAGGAATTGGATTTAGAGGATAGTTAGCAAGATTATGTGCCCTCTAGAGGGTGGTTACAGCTTATTTTAAAGGAGTATTAATCTAGATGCACGGAAACAATGGACAGGACTTGCTTAAGGCAAAGATAAACCTTTTACTAAAGAAGTTATATTCCTGTGGTGTTACTACCCACCATGACCTGCCCAGTTAGGAATTTATGATCAGATCATCCTGTGATGTTACTTTCCATAAAACCTCTTTTTAAATCGATAGCTATCAGCTTCATACCCTCCTATGCCAGAATAGTGGAGGAGATGGAGTGGAGGACAGAGGTTCCAGCAGCTCTGGGCTGTCTCCTCCATAGCTTCTAGCCTATGCGGCAAGGCATGACTCCCTCTTAATCCAGGTTGAGACTCCTAGTCGAGAACTTTGGTTGGCCTGGCTCAACTCAGATGCCTGACTCTGAGATAGCCCTGAGGGAGGCCTGTGAGAGAGGTTATCTGACTAGTTTCTGGTGGTGGAGAGATGCGCCATTTTTCAGATAAAGAGTGTACTCTTCGGAGTATGTAAAAATGATCAATGTACATTGTGAATCATTTTTGTGAAATGAGTCTTGATTATTACTACAGCATGAGTTAAAAAATTTTTTTCCACTTATCTTGCCCCATTATCTGTTGTTTTCTATTGAGATTTTAGTCAGTCCCTGACCCCTCTGCCACCTTTGTAAATACACTCCAGGATGTAGTGTGTATCTCTCAGTTCCTATTCTTCAATCCAGAGGGACTCAAAAACTTTGCCTCCTAGAACCTACTTGGTTTCTTTTTCCTTTCCCCATGGCCCTTCTCCATCCTACTTCCTGCCTTGAATAGACTCTAGGGAGCATTGGCAGGCTCATGTCCAGTCAGATCTAATCATGGACAAAGCTGTGCTATGACCTTCCTGCTCTGATCCTAATGGTAGAGGCCTCCACCCATCCCCACCTATGGACCCAGCACAGCCCATTGCTGACTGGACATCTATTCTGGCCCAGGCAAGCAGCGCTGTGGATTCAGGCTGATGGCTGAGCTCCCTCACAATTTAAAAACCCTGGAAGAGACCCAGCCCTCTGTCTGTCTTCCTAGCTGCCTGAGGTCCCCATACTTGGCTCACCTCTGGGGTCAGCTCACTTTTGGGGTCAAACTACCTATCTGCAGTTTCCTCTTGGGCCTGCCTATTTGGTCTGACTGACTGCCTTTCTTTCTCCATCTTCCATTTATATCTGGTCTCAGCTTAGACTTCAGTGTGCACTATTTAAATTCCCAGCTTCTGGGGAAGCACCATGACCCACTGTAAAAGACCACATTGGCATCTGTGGACAAGGATCTGTCCCCTGCCTTCATCCTGGAGCAAGTGCGACTTTGGCAAATTCTGTTTCCTCTTCTGTAAAATGCAGATAATAATGAACTTACCTCACAGGGCACTTATGAAGAGTAGTAAAACAATTAAGATAACATTTACTCTTTTAGGCTCATCCCAGGACTAGGGCGACTAACCATCTTGATTGGCCCAGGACCTTCTTGGTTTTAGCACTGAAAATCCTATATCTCTCAGTCCTAGATAAACAAACACTGCAGTAAATGCTATAGGGATCATCAATTCTGGTTTCTTTCTTTCCCATCGTGGCCCTTTCACAAGGACTGATGTCCTCACACACCTTCATTTTCAGTTTTCAGACTTCCCCAGGCTGTCCTGTGGAAAATAAGTCCATGTGCTGCTGTGTTAAGACCCCAGGGACAATCCCACACTCAGGGAGACACTGGCCCTGCCCTTACTCCATCTTGGCTCACAATACTCTTTGGAATCCCATGCCCAGTGGGATTTGGAAAGTTTTCCACTTAAATGACCATTTGACAGTGTTTCTTAAGGGCCCACAATGAGCTGAGCACTGTGACGTATAGTTCTGGGAATGCAGAAAAAAAGACCAGGTGTGCCCACTATAGGGAGTGTGGCAGCTTCTAGAAACTTAGAACAAGGTGTGTGTTTGGGGGGAGTGCACAAGTTGAGGATAGTGTGGGTAGTGTGGGGCAAGATGCGATGGTAGAAATCTCACTGGGAGACCCTAAATGAGCCTGGGTAGAGAAGTCCAGGAGGAACCTACTTCCCAGAAGAAGTGGTGACCTAGGTCAAGGAAGAAGCAGGACAGGGAAAGAGGAAGGAAAGGTGTTCCAGGCCAAGGGCTCAGAGTATATAGAGGCAGAGAGAGAGGAATAGGCATGGTCTTCCCAGGAAGTGCAAGGGGGAGGTATGTGGGAGGCAAAGATACCCTGGGCCTTGTAGATCTTTCAAACAATCACGGACACCAGGACCACTGAGTTAGGACATTGGGAGAGAAGAAAGAGGCATGTAGCATCTACTGAAGTAGAGTTGTAGAGTTGCAGGGCAGCTCAGAGGAATCCAAGGCATAGGGCTAGGGTCCTCTCTGCAGACAGGGCAGTGAACCAAGCAATTTATGAAGCAGGACTCAGGTCTGGTTTGCCATCCAGCCTACTGCCCTAGCAGGAGCTGAGATTCTTGAAACATATCTCTGCTCTCAGTGGGGAGGTAGTTCTCAGAAGCCTGGTACATGAATCAGGTGGGGAGAGTGGCTGTCCACAGCCAGTATGGAGGACTAGCCTCTGCCTGTTTGCTTGTATCCTGACTGCATGAACTTGAATGACCTTCAACTCAAGCACGGTTTCTGCTTCTGGTGCATCCTGAAATTTAAACATCACTTTTTAAATCCCTCTCATGATGCCAAATCTTTTCTATCTCAGAATGAGAGGGCAGCCAGGTAGTGTCCTTCAAATGGGCCACCATAGCCTTGCCACGGCTCCTGTCATCAGGGGACCCTGGTGCTTCTGCATCCAAGACTTTCACCACCTCTCATGGGTAGCCTGTCAGTGCCTTTCTGGAGCCAACAGAGGCATCTGTGGGCTGGCAAGCAGGTTTTATGTGCCTAGTTAGGATTTTATAGTTAGGCCAGGCAGATTTGTGTCTCATAAGACCTGAGAATAGCTACTGATTGGTTCTATGCTCCCGATTGGGCCTCTCCTAAGGGCAGAGGCCACCAGGCTATCCCAGCAGGTCCACACTGGGTGCTGCACTCCAAGGCTCAGCTACAGATAAGAGGTATCAGCTCCTCAGCACGCTTTCCCCTCCTGAGATGTTTGTTTCCCTTTGTTCATGAAAGGACTGGGCTGAGGCAGGCTGAGAGGATGGAGGATATAGTGTGGGCAGGCCCCTGGTTGAGGGGGTCTTCTTGCTGTATCTTCTTGGGAAGTCAGAGAATAGCCTACTGGGGATCTGATGTTGAATGGAGCTTTAGGGCCACAAGTATTTTGGAGCAGGAAGGTGTCATTGGTCCATTTAGCCAGCTTCCTCCAATCTGCACTTGTGCCTATTCTAGACCCTGGGATCTCAGGGGACAAGCAGCAGGCCCCCACCACCACCCCTGTGAGCTTGTGTTCTAGTAAGCAGACAAAGTACAAGATCATTTCCAGTAGAATGGGTTCCAGGAAAGCAAGAAGCAGGGCCATCTGGGAGAATGTGACAATGGCAGGGTGGTCAAAGTTCTTTCTGTGGAAGAGACACCTAATGAGACCTGGTGAAACTTACTAAATACACCAGAATGGCTGCTTCTGGAAGTATTGGACTGTAGATTGAGGATAGAGGGGAAAACAAGCTGAAATAAAAGAGGAGCTTACAGGGACCAATGATGCCAGTGTGCTTGAACTGAGGTGTTTGATTAACTAAAATTTGTCTTTCTAAAGTCAAAACAAAATATAAAGTTAAAATCCAGACTGAGACATCAAAATTAATTGGAAATTCTGAGACCTACTTCCCAGAAGAGGTAGTGAAAGCAATACAGGAAAAGGAGGAAAAGTGTTCCAGGCCAACGGCAAGGTGTGTGTGTGTGAGGGCTGGGGTTGGTCAGCAGAGGGCCTTCCAAGTAGTGTGATCATGTGGGGATCTGACCATTTCATTGGGGGACCCAAAACATCAATTCATATTTTTCATGGGCATATCAGAAACTCTTTCATCTTCTCTCTGGGGAGGGGTAGGTGTGGCTGCCAAGGCTGAAGAAATGGAGGGGGAGAAGCGGACGAGGATATTAAGGTTCCTCTCCACAAGTTCACCACATCTCCCTTTTCAGGAAGGTGCCTCACCTGAGTCCTTAGCAGTAACTGCTGTCCCTGAATTCAGAGCTGCTTCTCTCTAGTTTATCCAGAAAGGACATTGTATGTTTTCTGAGGGTTCTGAGAGGGAACACAACTGGCTGTGCTGGGTGGGGAGAGGATGGAAGAATATAAACTTCTTTATTCAGAGTTTTCACAAACCCTCTGTGTTCAGTCACTCCTCAACCACAATTTCACAGCTCCTGAGACCTCCAATTTGAGAGCCTTCACAGTTTTTTATTGGGATAAATCATGACTTCTTATTGTCTTCCTAATTATAAGCTTAACTTTCACTTTTCTAACTTCCCAAAATTCGATTAACATCTCTAATCTACTGCCATCTCTCTTTTTATTTTTTCTTTTATAAAGAAAGGTTTATAAAGGTTTATAACTTTAATTCTTTTTGGCCATTTTACTGGAATTTGGGGGAAGAAGTGGATACAATGCCACTTCTACTCACTATGTTTCATTGAAGTCGACACCCCACCATTTCTCTGGGCCTCAAACAGGCTCCTGGAAATAGCCAGCCAAGGGAGGCAGGATGGGACTTGAAGATAATTACTCTTAAATTTGGGTCCTGGCCCCATCACATGCTGACTAGGTAAGTTTGACCAAGTCTCTCAACATTTTTGAGCCTCAGTTTCCCCAGTAATAAAAGGGAGATGTTCATACATGGCAGGTGCTCACTCTCTGCTGCTTCCCCTCCCCAAGGTACATGTAACCTGGGATTCTCAGCACCATCACAGGGAGATTAGTTATATGGCTCAGTCATTTCACTGTAATCCACCTGAGTGTCCACAGTAGGGCAGAGTCTGTTGAGGTTTCATCCAGGCAGGGTCTCTCCAGCTGTTCCAACCCCTTGCACAGAGGCAGAGGCAGATCAGACCCAAAATCTAAATTCTGGGGTCATCAGGCAATTTCAGGCAGAAGGTGGGCTTCCTTCCATGTGGAAACCCACTGGTCTGAACATCATGGAGGACAGGAGGGAGGAACAAGGAGCTTTTTTCCTTTAAGTGTCATGGAGTGGTAGGGGATGGGTGTAGGTAGCCCACTGGCTGGCAACTGATGACAAAGCTCGCAGGTAAAAAATAGAAGTTCTTTGAGCTCTGGAGAGCCCAGGGATTCTAGAAAGACTCCACTCTCCAGAAGAAGTGATATAAAGCATTTCAAACATCTGTATTCCCTGGGTCATTTTTCTGTTTGACTGCATTCATAGGAGAAGTGGTTCTTAGGCCAGGATGCCAATGGTAAGATGCATCTTAGACCTTGTCCTGGTTCTGTCAGTAATTTGGGCTAGCCACTTCCCCATCCTGGCCTATTTCTCACCTGTAAGAGAAGCAAGGGCACAGCACCTAGAGCCCTCACCAACACAATTTTAATGACCTTGGGCCCAAGTGATCCCTGCCTCTCTCAAAGTCTTCAGCTGTTCTATTTGGATACACTTGAGTTTTCCTGTTGATCAGTATGACATTTTTGTAGTTTATCATTTCGCTTAATCCCTTAAAGAGACAGATAGATATTCTTTGGAGACTACAATACTATTTTTGCACAAGTCTGTAGAGTCCAGAAGTACACCCAATTGAAGAACAAAAACATCTTATTTGATGGACAACAGGAAAACAACAGTGGTAATGAAGAAACACCAAGACATGTGCCAAGTCCTGCCAACTGTGAGTCATCTCATCACTCTTCTGGCATGACGTAGGTCAGTCCAGAGGGTCTCTGAGGTTGGTAAATGGAACACATGTGGCAATTGTGTCTTTCTATTCTGGGGCTAGACTCATGGGAGTAGTGAGAAACTCTTTCATTCTGTAGGAAGAAGAGACAGAGTTCAGAGTCAGGGAGTCAGGGGACTAAGAACACATGGCTAATCGACTCCCTGGGGCCATCCATTCATGGCTTCTGTCAGGGGGCACCCAGGAAGATAAACATCCCCACTGCTGTAACTCCATGGGGGACTAAGCCTTTCCCCTAGAGGACAGTCAGGTTTCTCTGGGGGCTTGTAGGAACTCCTGTGGGGAAGGGCAGGGTGAAGCTCTGACCAATGGCTGCATAATGGAACCAGCACCTTCATCTTCAGGCAACTTTCTATGGATTGTATGTCTTCAAATTCCATCAAGTCCAATTAACATAGAAGCTTCCTGCATTGAAAGTTTCTCTTCTATTACCACCGATGGGGCCACTTACGGAGGCATGGAAGGGCTGCTGATTTGCTTTAAGCCTGAAGTTACTTTGTAAAACATCCAAGTAATTATCAAATATATTCAGTTATCAAAGGCAGTTTATACCCAATACTGAATGCCAAAAATAAAATAAAATATAGTCCTCATTCCTATCACACAGTATTAACTACAATTTTGGTAGTCCATTCTTGGCTTTTTCTGTGTATATTTTTGTCCTTTTACATAGCTATGGTTATACAATTGTACACTTTTATATCATGATTTTATATTTTTTACTGAAAGACATAAACATGTTCCTATGTGATTATAATTTTTTCCTGAATATCATAAGTAGTAGCTGAGGACATGCAATAGATTAATTAGCCAATTCCCTATTGTTGGTTAATTAGTCCATTTTGACTTTGGCTGTTATAAATAATAGTACAATGATCATCTTTTGGTTGTTTAATTTTTAAATTTGGGATCAATTATTCAGGATCAGTTCCCAGAGTGGAACTGTTACACCAAAGAGTCTGAACACTCTTTATATTCTTGATCTCTTATGCGAAAGGCCGATCTTAGAATTCCATCTTTCATGTGCCCAGAAGGAGCAGTGAGTCAGTCCTCTGCTCACAAAACCCTTGTCTACTAGTCCTAGACCAGCAGATTGGCCTGAGTCTGACCACAAGGTACTCTGTGAGCCTATTTCCCTGCTCCTTTCCTTCCACTCCTCTCTCTTATCCAGAGCCATGGGCAGCAATGGTCTTCGAAGCCTTGAAGAGCATTCCAGGCTAGGGTGCTTTGATAGCCTTAGGTAATTCCACCAGAAGCTGTTGCTCCTGAGTGCTGATACCCACCCATGGAAATACCTATAGTGCCAACATACGTGAGCAGGCTTTGCTCCCCAGCATGGCCTTACAGAAATAGAGTGACTAACCAGAGCGCCTTCCTGTCTCTTCAAAGTTCAGGCCAGGGGTCTTAGTTCAAAGAATTGTGTCTGACTCATGTTTTCCCATTCCCTAAAGGCAACTGCAACTTAAAAACACTGAAAGCACCTCCCACCCTGCCCAAACAGAAGCCCATCCCTAGAGCTCACTCAGTCCAGAGGCCAGGCAGAGCTGGCAAAAACAATATCCAGGCCAGAGAAGGCACTAAGGTGTTGTTCAGCTCAGGGGCTCTGCTCCAGCCCAGGGCCACTGGGGGCATCAGAGATTCTTCTTCTAACCTGCCTTACCCTTCCTCCTTCCACATCAGATGCTACATTTTCCACTTTTGCTTTTAATTTTCCTTTGCTTTTGGCCACTGGAGAGAAGGCCAATTTGGGAGTTCCTTTTAGTCTGATGGTAAGGCCAAGAGCCCAAGGTTACTGGGGCCTGGGAAGGAACAGGGAAAGTGAACTTTGCTAAAGGAGAGAAGAAGTTTCCAAACCAACTTTCCAGCTTCACAAACATGCATGTGTAACTGAGGTAGGCCCCAACACCAATGGTACTGAAGAGCAGGTACAGGCAGGCTCTCTAAGCTTCCTGGGAACACCTCAACTGCTGTCAGGAGTGGTGTCTGTACTTCCAAGACCCAGTTGGAGGTTCTCACTCAACAAAGACCTCCACTCGGAAGTACACATGACAACTACTAGGATGTTTCCAGGGACACAGAGTCCATAACCTAACAAAACAGCTTGTTGCATTGAGGCACCACTCTGTTTCTTTCATTTATTTTAATTAATTAATTTATTTTTTTAGGAATAATGGCAAGTATAGGTAAATAAACACATTTTTCCTTATGGGAGTAAATCATCTCTCTCCAGGAGAGTCTACCTATTGGCCACTCTTTCACCCAAAGGAACCAGCAAAACAAGGCTACAACTTTCTTCATGTGCAGTGATTCCAAGATTTGAAGACTTCCCAGGTATCCTCTTTTTAGACAACGTCACTCCAATTGTTTCCATGCAACCTGGTTCCTACCTGCTTATGTTCCTTAGGACAAGCTTCGCTTTTCAATTTTCTTCTTAGAATGTGGTATGAAGAAGTAAACAATTCTTCAGATAAACCCACACACATGGGAGCTGTTGGTATATGTGTTCAGATACACTGTGCCTCCAGACTCTAGGTGCTGCACTGAGCAGTGTGGGAAGTCATAGCCCACCATGGTCTTAGACCCAGCTTGTAGTCAGTGAAACCTCCCAGGCCTTTATTATGAATGTCTGAGCAACTAAACTAAGATAAGACCCTTCTCTCCACAACATATATTCAATTTCTCTCAATTGTATTTCATCTCAATTATATTTAGAAGGTTGGCTCTGTGAGACTGGTTCTCTCTGACAAGTCTCTATGAGTGTCGTAATGTGTAGTTCCTGGAACTGCTGCTAGGCAGAGTGATGCCTGTGAACTCAGAGAAGAGAAAACCTACACAGAGCTTCCAACTGTATGTGTAGGATGGGAGGACAGAAATAGAACGTGCTTTGTGCAGCTGTGACTTCTTTATAACACACACAGCACCAGTATTGATCCATCACAATTCTCTACTTATCAAAAACACATTCCATGCTGTAGAGCAAGCTTTAAAGAAACACAAGCAAATAAATTTAAATAAAGACACCCCCCCCAAAAGAAAAACAAAAAACAAACAAACAAAACACCTCTCAGCTTTCCATGCAGCATAACACAGGTCTTTCTCTGTGTGGGTTAATGTCCTCTCGCTCACAGCGCTTGCTTAGAGCTCCAGCCTTGCCAAGTCTGCCAGCCCTACAGCTGGTGCTGATCAACAGCGTTGACAGCGTGGTTTTCTCTTCCTGCAACTATGGGGTTGGAAGCGAACATTTATTGAGTTTCTACTAGGTAACAAACTGCTAGGCATTCTATGGATCTGCTTCCACTTAGCCCTCACCACAACACTCTAAATATACAGTTTTATCTCCATCTCACTGTGGAAAGACCAAGGGTCACAGAGGTTCAACCATTTGCCCATATCCACAAAGTTGGTACCAGAAGAGTTTGGATTGGAATGCAAAGCTGTTGACTCAAAAGCCCATGCTTTGTCTATGCTTCAGATTCTTGACCAGTGTTGTCCAATAGAAATAGAATGTGAGCCACAAATATGAGCCAAATATGTAATTTTATATTTTCCCATAGCCACATTAAACAAGGGAAAACCAGGTGACATTAATCCCAGTAATACGTTTTATTTGACCCAATGGATTCAAAATATTAGTATTTCAACATGCAATCAATATTAAAATTATAACTTTTATATTCTCTTTTGGACTAGCCATATTTCAAGTGCTCAATAACCAAATGTGGCAAGTGGCATGAGATTAGACAACTCAGCTATTACATAGAAAAATAGCTGTTTTGTTTTTTCTCTTAGCTATTTTTTAAAGAGAATTACATTTTTTAATGCTTTTAAATACATTTGAATGTTATAGAAAAGTCGATGAATTCATAATAAGGTGAAACTGAAATCATTTCTTACTTGTATTAATCAGTTTAGGCTGCTATAACAAAATATCATAGACTGGATGGCTTAAATAATAGATGTTTATTTTCATGCAGTTCTGGTGGACAGAAATCTGAGATCCAAGTGCCAGACTGATTAGGTTCTGGTGAGAGCCTTCTTCCTGGCTGATAGACAGCTACCTTCTCTCTATGTCCTCATATTGGGAATAGCGAGCTTTCTGCTGTCTCTTCTTATAAGAGCACTAATCCCATGATGGAGGCTTCACCCTCATGACTTCGCCTAACCTAATTACCTCTCAAAAGTACCATTCTATCCCCAAATACTGTCCATTGGGGGTCAGGGCTTCACGCATCACACAATGCTGAGCGACGCAATGTGTCCTTGGATTTTCCTATGAGGATACGTTGGAAACTTCTCTTTGTGCATATTGTGAGTTATGCATGTTGCAGAAATGCCCCTGCAAAGTAAGGACTTTGATTCAAACCTGGACCTTCACAACTGTTTGCAGTCTATTTTCCTCAGTCCTCAACCTGGTGTTTGCAATTTAGACCTGAGGCTCTGAGGTTTAGTGACAGGTTGGCAGTCACATGGGTAGATACAGCAGGAGCCAGGGCTTCACCCCTGGCCTTCTGAGCCTAGGGCTCTCTCCTTTGTTCTGCTTTGTGAAGAATTGTTGATGACATATTTTTTTTTCCCCAGGGAAATTAAGGTTAGCATAGGCCCTGTTCTCATACTCTTTTATTTGTGTTCATTTTTGAGCAGTAAAAAAAACTTTAACAGGTTTCAGATTATCATCTGTGCCAAGTTCTTGGTGGCTTGGCCCATGGGCCTTTGTGCCCAGAGAGACAAAATAACTTTGTATGTGACAGGGAAGTTTCTAGGGAGGAATACCAGGGGAGCAGGTATTTGAACAGGTTTTACCTTGTTATTGAAGCTGCTGGTCCTTTATTCCTGTATCCTTCAAACCTTAACTGCTCCCTGCCAGACCCTGGCTAGGTTAGGGATGCACAGAGATGGAGAGGCAGATCATGGCTCTCAGCAATCACAGCATGGTGACAGGATGAGGGGAGAGGCAAACCTGCTCTTGAATCAGAACATGTGTCAGCAAGGTATTGATTTGCTAGCAGACAACAGCAAACAGGAGCAACTGGGGCTGGGGGTTGATGCTGCACCCACCAAGGAGGCAAAACATTAGGAAAGCCTCATTGAGGGGGACATTAGTAGAGAAAGAGCAGAGTGGGGAGGACATCTCCTATCCTGGAGTTGCTGTCTCAGACAAGAGGTGTCTTTCCCACCTTCATTGCCTTTTTAAACCCAGATGCTGGCAAGAGGGAGATTTCTGGACAATGATAAATACTATTTATTAAAGAACTATGATATACCAGTGAGTTTATTTTTTTAATTTTTCTATTAAGTTTTTTTGGGTAACATTGGTTAATACAATTATACAATTTTCAGTACGTTATAATTTGACAGCTATATATTCTATTGTGTGTTTACCACCCGAAGTCTGGTTTCCTTCGGCTACCATATGTTTGATGCCCTTTCCCCACTTCACCCTCCTCCAACCCCCCTATACTTGACCCCCTTTACCCTGTCTACCTCCTCCTCCTCCCCTACCTCCACACTTTGGTAACCACTAGTCTATAGTCCATGTCCATGAGTCTCTGTTTGTCCTGTTCATTTGTTGCTTTTAGGTTTGTATCCCACATATAAGTGATATCATGTGATTTTCAACTTTTTCTGTCTGGCTTATTTCGCTTAGCATGATGATCTCGAGGTCCATCCATGTTGTTGCAAATGGCAATATTTCATCTCTTCTTATGGCTGAGTAATATTCCATTGTATATATGTGCCACAGCTTCTTTAGCCATTCATCTATCGTAGGACACTTTGGTTGCTTCCATGTCCTGGCCACTGTGAATAGTGCTGCTATGATGATCAGTGTGCAAATACCTTTTCAGATATGGGTTTTCAAGTCTTTAGGGTAAATACCCAGTAGAGGGATTGCTGGATCATATGGTAGATCAATTCTTAGTTTTTCGAGGCACCTCCATACTGTTTTCCATAGTGGCTGTACCAATTTGCAGACCCACCAGCAGTGTATGAGGATTCCTTTTTCTCTACATCCTCTCCAACATTTGTTATTACTTGTCCTGTTGATTATAGCTATTCTAACAGGTGTGAGATGGTATCTCATTGTG
>NW_011888801.1:13106504-13112796 GCF_000151845.1 Pteropus vampyrus
GCTTATTGTTTCTAGTAGTGTTTTTGCGGAGACTTTTTGATTTTCTATTTAGAAAATCATGTCATCTCTGCAAATAGAAATAGTTTGACTCTTAGTTTTCTATTTGAATGCCTTTTATATCTTTCTCTTGTCTGATTACACTTGCTAGGATCTCCAATGTTATGCTGAATAACAGTCGCGATAGTGGACAGCCTTGCCTTGTTCCTGATCTTAGAGGGAAAGTTTTAGTTTTTCACCATTAAGTATAATGTTGGCTAAGGGTTTGTCATATATGGCCTTTATTATGTTAAGGTACCTACCTTCTATACTGATTTTGTTAAGTATATTTATCATAAATGGATACTGTATCTTATTGAAGGCTTTTTCTACATCGATAGATATGATCATATGATTCTTATTTTTTAATTTGTTTATGTGATCTATTACATTAATTGATTTGCATATGTTGAACCATCCCTGTGCCCCTGGGATGAAGCCCACTTGATCATGGTGTTAAATCTTTTTAATATGTTTCTGTATTCGGTTTGCTAGTATCTTATTTAGGATTTTTGTATCTGTGTTCGTGAGAGATATTGGTCTGTAGTTTTCTGTTTTTGTGTTATCCTTACCAGGTTTTGGTATCAGAGTAATACTGGCATCATAACATGAGTTGGGAAGTGTTGCCTCCTTTTTGATTTTTTGGAAGAGTTTAAGGAGAATAGGTATTAAATCTTCTTTGAATGTTTGGTAGAATTAAGTGGTGAAGCCATCTGGTCTTGGACTTTTATTTTTTGGTAGGTTTTTGATGATTGTTTCCATTTCCATACCGCTGATCGGTCTATTTAGATTTTCCAGTTCTTCTTCATTCAGTCTAGGAAGATTGTATATTTCTAAGCACAGGTCCATGTCTTCTAGGTTATTAAACTTGGTATTATATACTTTTTCATAGTATTATTGCATGATCCTTTGTATTTCTGTGATGTCAGTCGTAATTTCCCCTTTTTCATCCCGGATTTTATTTGTGTCCTTTCTCTTTTTTTCTTCAGTGAGTCTAGACAGGGGTTTGTCAATTTTATTAACCTTCTCAAAGAACCAGCTCTTGTTGTATTTATTTTTTTCTATTGTTTTTCTGTTTTCAATTTCATTTATTTCTGCTCTAATTTTGATTACTTCTTTCCTTCTGCTGACTTTAGGCCTCATTTGTTCTTCCTTTTCTAGTTTTTAAGATGAAGCATTAGATTGTTTATTTGAGCTCATTCTTGTTTTTGGAGATAAGGCTGTAATGATATGAAGTTTCCTCTTATGACTGCTTTTGCGGTGTCCCAACAGTTTATATGTTGTACTATCGTTATCTTTTGTTTCTATGTATCTCTTCATCTCTCTTTTTATTTCTTCCATGACCAAGCTATTCTTCAGTATTATGTTGTTTAATCTTCATATATTTGTGGTTCTTTACCAGTAAATTTATATATGACACTTGCTGTGGATTTAATTGTATCCTCCAAAAATTCAATATTGAACCTCTAGGACCTCAAAATTGATCTTATTTGGAAATAGGGTATTGCAGATGTAATTAGTTATAATGAGCTTATTAAGGTGGTTCCCTAATTCAATATACTAATGTCTTTATAAAAAAAGAAAAATATTGGAGACAGATATGCACACAAGGAGAACATCATGTGAAAATTTAGACAGAGATTGGGGTGATTCCTCTACGAGTCAACAAACATCAAAGATTGACAACAAACCACCAAAGCCAGAGGAGAGGCATGGAACACATTCTCCTTCACAGCCCTAAAAAGGAATCTAACCTGATATCATCACCTTGATCTTGAACACGAGCCTCCTGAGATGAAGACACAGGCCTCTATCTGGCTCAGACTTCCAGCCGACACAGCTGTTAAATAGTAAGTTTCTATTGTTCAAGCCCCCCAGTTTTTGGTACTCTGTCATGGCAGCTTTAGCAAATTTACACATCATTGCATTTAATATGTATACCAGCCTTACGAAGACAAGATCATGCCCATTTTATGGAAGAGGGAAATAAGGTTCAAAAAGCTACCTGAAGTCACTCAAATGTAGGGTTTGAACCCAAATCTATCTCATGCCCAGGTCCTCTACATTTCATGACTTCCAGTGGCTATTCCCACTCAGGCTTTGTATGAGTGTTCAGCTTAGGGAAGTGCCAAATCTTTCACTCATGAAAACACTCATTTCTCTTAAGAGACTTCTCCAGGTTCTTTGAAAGGCAAGCTGATCTACTGGGAATATGGGGTATGTATCGCTTCTCAGGAACCCTGCTCTTGGACAAGCCAGCTCCACTGGTCTCCCTGAGCTCTGCTCAGCAAACTCCCAGCTGTGAACAAAGGTTATCTATTTCAGGCCACCCCTGAACTATATTCAGGATCTGTCCTAGATTGAAGTCCCCTTCTGATTGCAGTCTGTAACCTTGGTACAGACCCACAAATGTCCCATTTGTGCTCATGAGTTTCACTCAGTCCTGCCATAAGTATGCAAGTCTTTTCACCTTCTCTACAGAATGGAATGGAAAGTAATTCTGAATCTCTAAAGAATTTTTGTTGGCCTTGCCTGTCATTTACTTTGGCTCCATAAATCAAAGAGAAGTCAGGCTGTAAAATACAGGCAACTCTCCAGTTATAGTCCATCAGTAGTATATGGTGCTTACTGGGTCAAATAAACATCTTGCATTTATCCATGATTTCGTTTATTGCATGGGGACCTTCCTTCCGGTTAATGTCATTTCTCTGATGGAACATTAATGGACTGGGAAGTTCTTAAGGAACGCAACTATTATTCTTTTTAGTATGTCCCCCATTAGCTTGACCTAGGCTTCAAAGGACTCTTTCTGAGGCTGTAAGACAAAACCAGGCACCCCTTTAGCTTCCTTCAGACCTCTTCCACTCACTCTTGCAAGACACAGCTGAAGGTACAGCCAACATCCAGTCTAGTACCCCCAGCAGGTTCACAGTAACACATGATAATGGTTATTTATCTCTAAAAAGATATTTCTGCCATCTCCAATTCTTTTCTACTCTTAGTTTTGCTTGGAATTATAAATTACAGACAGCCTCCTAGTAATACTCCAACAGAATGTGCTGCATGTGCACATACAAAAATCGTACAATATTTATTTGGCCCAGTAAGTACAATATTACTTGTTACAGAAGCGTGTAAGTATGAACAGGATCAAAGCCACCTCCTTGCAATTTAAAAAATATTAGGAGAAATTGAATCAAAACATATAGAATGTTTTATGATTGCTTTTTTTTTTTTTAACTGAACAAAAACCAAGGGGTCTTATAGATCAGTAGAGATAAATTTAACTGATTTTAATTCCTCCTGTGTTTTCCATATTTTGTTTAATTATTCCTCTGTTGGGGATATTTGAGTTTCTAAAATTTTTGACTCTCATAAATAACCCAGGTATTAACATCTTTATGTTTTATGCAAGTATTTCTAATGGATAAATACTAAGAAACAACATTTTTGAGTAGAAGAAATTCTCACTTCAAATATTGGGATATAACACTCACTTTCCAGTTGAAATCATATTTATTTTCCCCAATTCTTTGTAAAAGAGCTCATTTTCTTCCCTGTCACACATTGCATATTATAAGTCATTTGCATTTTTTGCTAACCTGAAGGGCAAAAGAGGTATTTTTGTTGTTTTAATCTGCAGTTACTTGATTATTAGGGAATTTGAGCACCTTTTCATGTTGATCAGCCTTCTCTCTTCTTCATAATGTGTTGTGCCACTTAATAGCTTGGACTTTCTTCTTTTTCTATTGGATTGCTTAAAGTTTTTTGTGGTTCAATTAGTCACTATTTTTAAAATAATATTTCTGACCTCATGCATGACTCACAAAAGGCTGTCCTTCACTCAAAATTAGAAAATCCCTTGTGTCAGTCTGTATTCTTGGTTGCATGAGGAGAAATCATCTTTATCATCAGGCAGAAAAGGGATTTATTAGAAGGATATTGGGTATCTTAGTGAAAGGTTGAAGTGGTTAGGAACAAGCTTTGGAGAAATAGTCAGATTAGATGGAGGCTAGAAAACCAAGAACACAGCAAAATGATACCATGGGGATAGTCTGGTGCCACTGTTCCTGGATGCTTGCTGCCTAGAGGCTGTTTTCTTGACTCTACTACCATTGTCTGCACTAGACCATAGGTACTGGATTCTCTCATATTACTGTTACCAATCACCACAGTCTTTATCACCACCACCATGGGAGCGAATTCTGAGCAGTCCCCTAATCCTTTGCAGTACAGGTTGCAGATTCAAAGAAGAGTGGGATTCCCTTATTGTCCATACACAAGCTTTAGCTGTCAGGAGTCAGAGAGAATAATCTGATGTTTGGGTTAATTTGGGAAGAATTAATATTCTTATAATATTAAGTCTTCCCATGTTGAAATATGATATGTGTTAAAATATCCTATGTTTTCAACAATTTTTATTAATGGAATGCCAATTTGATTCTTATTCTTTTATAAGTGATTCTGTTTTCTCTCTCAGTATTTATAATTTTTTTTATCGTTTATACTTTAAAATGTTATATGGTATTTTTTTCATTTATCTTAATAAGACATATGGGCTGTTTTAATCTGGAATTCCTTCATCTGTCTTTCTGTTCTATATTCTATCATATTTCCTTGACTTTCTCTTTGAGTTCATTTACTGATAATTATTTTGGGGATACGAGAGAGTGAATTACATTTATAATGTCTAGGAGAAGTTTGCATCCCAGAATATTTTTTTATGAATATATAATCCTCTTGAATTTCTAAGAGTACTAATTAGAGTTTTTTAAAGTTTTCTTTTGTTCATTGAATTATCTATATGTCCATAAGAGTCTATTCTATTGACTGCCCTTTTGATCCATGTCACACGCGTTGAAATGCTTGATCTGCCTAGTGCCTTGTTGTTTGAGAACTAGGTTGGTTCTTTCAGGTGGTTAGTATGGTGACCTTTTCTCTGGAGCGCTTCTCCTCTGACTGAAATGGCTGCTTGGGAGCTCTGGGTACCTGGGTTGGCTATCAGTCTTCCCTGGGGTGTGAGAAGAAGACAGGGTCTTTGCACTGAAGGTATGGCTGCTGAATAAATGTTGATGTCAGAAAGCAGGACAGTTACTTTGTTTGGGTTCACTTGCCTCTCCTCCAGCCCCTCCAGCTGACCTGGGGTGTGTCTGTCTGCAGGGGAGAGGCCCCTTTTCCTGTATCCATTTGTTCAGAGGAGCTGACAAATGGCTTCCACTTTCTGCTGGTGATTTTCCATTCCATTCCTGTGCCAATAATAACATTTCACACTTGTCTGACACCTTTTCTCCTCTGACCTCCAAGCACTTTACAAGCAAACAGTTACTATTATTGCCCTCTGATTTCTGATGGAAAAGCTGAGAGTTACAGGATCAAAGCTGTCATCGTTGGGGGTGAAGTGAGGTTTCAGACACCCCAGCCAGTCCCCAACCCTGTGCAGGACCAAAGAGGGCATCCTACCCCCAAGAGGAGGTGGCTCTGGCCTTTAAAGTTGTCTTCAAGGAGAGGGGGCCCAGGGGAGAGTTATCAACACTTGTTCCTGGAGGCCTCCTTAGAGCCTTATTAGTCCAGGCTAAAGCATTGTTCTTTACTAGGGACAGTAGAAAGAAATGTGACTCTTGGAACTATTTCCTGCAAAGAAAGCTGGGTCCATGGTTCATGGTTTATTCTGAGGATAAGAAGACAATTGGAAGGTTCAGTGTGTCATCAGCTTGTTTTGAGGAATGGAGCAGATTTGTGTTGTAAGGCCTCAAGGGGTGAAAAGGTTCAATTGTTGTAAGTTACAAGGGAAAGAATCACTATTTAGAGACCTTGACAGTACTTCTAGCAGCCAAAAGGGAAGAGAGGAGCTATCTAGCCATCAGTGTGGATTTCCATTACTTCATGGCTTGGGCAGGGTGACACAGAAGGCCTCTTCCAACCCAGATATTTGCCTCATAAGAAGAGACTCTCATGCCATCTCCTCCAGGTGATAAAGCCTTTGGGATTGAGACCCTGAAACTCCAGGGTAAGCCACATCTTGCTGGACCTGTGAAGCTCCTTGGTTCCTGCTTCTCCTTCTTTCATTCAACTAGCCTTGGTTTGGAGTCTGTATTTTCCTTCTTCTGTAAGAGGCTTTGCCTAGTGGCAGCTGGCTGTCTAGCTAAAAGGAACACCTGTGACCAAGAAATTTTCAGCAGCCAAACAAGGCCCTGTTGACGTAAGTGTCTGCTGAGTTGATGTTGGGAGTCAGCTGTGAGAGTGTGTGTACTGAATT
>NW_011888801.1:13113666-13145270 GCF_000151845.1 Pteropus vampyrus
TGCTCAGCCCTGGGTTCTGCTACTCCCACCCTCTGCAGCCAGCCTAGCCTGCCCAGCCAAGGGGATGCTGGAGCCCAGAAACAGCAGGGCCTGAGCATCCCCCACCAGCTACAAAGGGAGATTCACAAATCAAAGGAGCCTGAGAGAACAAAGCTGTCACATCAGTCCATCATGCAGCCGGATCTCAAAATAACGCCAGGCCAGAGGCTTGCCAGCTGTGAGTCACCACCGGGCCAGAACAGCCACAGAGGCCCCCAGCCGGCTGCGGGAAAAAACATGCCTGTGGCCAACTGGCTGCTCCCAGCCAGACTTGGAGGGTGCGGGTGTCTGCGGGGTGGTTGGTTCCACACTTCATGCTGTGGTGTGGAGAGGACTTAGGCACAGTGTGAACACTGTGGAAGCAGGAGGAAGGGGACCAGGAAATGGCCATAGTAACGGCTTCTCTATTTCTCCAACTGCGAAATCACTTGGCTCCCTCCACCCTATCGACCTGCTCCCAGCCTCTGTGATGACTAGGCCAGCACAGCCTTCCTCGTTACTTTCTAACCTTAATGTGGCCTATGTTGCTGGCCCACTTCTTCTCAAGTGATCAAGGACAGTTGATATGCTGAAATGAGTTGAGCAGCTCATTAGAATTAACACTAATAGTAACTTAAAACCTAGAGCTTACACTCAAGTGTCCTAATTCCCTCATTGTACACTTACCCTCCCTGCCTCCCCTCAAAGCCTTATACATTACATGAATGGGATACATGGAAATACTTACATTGTCATAATTTCCCTTTCCTAAAAATTAAAATTTTCCTAATATTATTCCCCTCTATCATCGCACCATCCTGAAAGCTTATTACTTCCTTCCAGAATTCTTTATTTCTTCTGGCTTTGAAGCAATGACTTAGATGCCAATAAATATGAAATGGCTTGGGTGATGAAACACAGAGTTCTAATCTTGTGTTTGTTACTAACTCATTTCTTTTTTCTGGGCCTCACTTTCCTCATTGTTCAAATGAAGAATTAGATGAAATAATATCAAGTGACTTCTAGTTCTAAAATATCAGAGGTCTAGAAGATGATCTTTAGTGAAATGAACAACATTAATTAGGAAAATATGTTTAACCATGGGGAGGGAGGCAATAAAGGGTTCAATTGAAGGAAGGGCAAGAAGTTCATCCTTGCTCCTCCCACTGTAAATTGCCTTGCCCTCTTTCTTGATACTCTTCTCTACACCCCCGCCCCTGGCCTGGGGTTATAACACTTCAGAGTTGAATTTGATTACCTTGGTGACCAGATAGATGCTGATGAATAGAGTGCCAGGGCACTGATTTGAGGTTTCACTCACTGCTATGCCCCAGTGAAGTGACAAGGACCCGGCTTGCCCTTCCTCACCTGCAGCCAGAGTCCACCTGCCCAGAAGCAAGCAGGAGGATGTGAGCTACGACGTCCCTTTCAGACTTGGCTCATCCTTTTCATCTTCATGCAGTCTTCTCCACACCACTAACAGATGAACTTCACATAATATACAATTAACCATTTTGATGTGTACAACTCAGTGGTGTTTTGTGTATTCACAATGCTGTGCCTCCATCAGCTCTCTCTAGCTTCAAAAGTTTTTCATTACCCCATAAAACACCACATACTCACTAAGTAATCACTCTATATTGCCCCTTTCTCCCAGACCCTGGTAACTTCTAATCTGTTTTCTGTCTCTATTTAAAAAAGTACTTATTTTTCCCGCCTTTTGTGCCTGGTTTCTTTCACTTAGAATAATGTATATGAGATTTATCCAAGTTGTACCATGGATCATTATTTCATTTCTTTTTTATGGCTGAATACTATTCCACGATATAAGTAAACCATAATTTCTTTATTTATTCATCTACTTACATACATTTAGGTTGTTTCCATCATTTGCTGTTATGAATAACGCTACTATGAACATTCATGTACGAGATTTGTGTGGACAGATGTTTTCATTTCTCTTGAGTATATGCCTAAGAGTGGAATAGCTGGGTCATATGGTAATTCTCTATTTAACTCTTCAAGGAACTGTCAAAGCGTTCTTCAAAGCAGCTGCACCATTTTACATTACCATCAGCAGTATATAAGAATTTTACTTTTTCCACACCATTGCCAATACTCCTTATTATCTGACTTTTTGGTGATAGCCATTCTAGTGGATGTGAAGTTGTATCTCATTGTTGTTTCAATGTGAATTTCCTTAATAACTAATAATGTCAAACGTCTTTCATGTGCTTATTGGCCATTTGTATATCTTCATAGGAGAAATGTTTACTTATATTCTTTTCCCATTTTTAAATTGGGTTGTTCATCTTTCTATTATTGCATCGTAAGAGTTCTTAATATATTTTGGATACTAGACCTTTATTAATATATGATTTATGAATATTTTCTCTCATTCCATATGTTTTTTTCACATTTTTGATAATATCATTGATACACAAAAGCTTTAAATTTTTATAAAGTCTTATTTATCTAATTTTTCTTCTGTTTGTGCTTTTGGTGTCATATCTAAGAATCCTTTGCCAAATCCAAGATTATAAAGATTTATCTCTATGTTTTCTTCTAGGAGTTGAATAGTTTTAGTTCTCATATTGAGGACATTGGTCGATTGAGAGTTCGTTTTTGTATATGGTGCAGGTTGATCCAAATTTATTCTTTTGCATGTGGATACTGAGATGTCCCACCTGAATGGGTGTGTGGATGAGAAAGAAAGCATGTAACATGATTTCTCTACTGGAGTTTTTATGTATTTTTCCATTTGGGCAAATAAGGTGTCCACATAGAAATACATATGAGCTAGTTTACATTTTTCAAGGTCAGTGTTGTTATGTAAGAATAAATGAAATAATGTATATAACACTTAAGAAGTACAGAGTTAAGTGGAATCTAATGGCACTTATGGCCAGTTTAGGGGACATAATTATCAGATTCTTTAGCAGGAAAAAATTAAAGAAATTCCTCCTTTTAGGGGAGCTTCACTTTGTTTCTGAAACAATGGCTGCCTCAAAGCCTTGTGCCACATCTCAGGTCACATTCACCCTGTGTGTGTTGGTGGCATCTCTCCTGTTGTTGGGTCATTTTGATGGACAAGGTCAGCCTTCAGAGACAGTCCTTGCATTGGAAAGGCAAGGCTGCCACCCTGACACGACAGTGCCTTGTGTCTGATTGTGGGCCCAGCCCCGGGTCTCTCCCTGTTAGTGGAGAATTGGTTCTCAGATGTCACCACCGCACAACAAGAAGGTCCAGCCAACTCTTATCAATGAGAAGACAGCGATGCCCTAAGAATGTGATTTTCTATGGGTACACATCTCAGGATCAGGCAGCTAGATGGGTCTCCACTGAGCTGAAGGGTTTACTAGTCATTTTCCTAGGTGGCCACCCTTGGGATGGTCTGCCATCTGGACTTCAGTGCCTTACCTGATCAACTCTAATGATTGTAATTGCTCCTTCACTTCTCACATATGTCATTATCCAGAACTAAATATTCTCACTTTTCTCATAATTCCTCCTTATAACTATCTCAATCAATTATTCTGGAAGCACAACATCAGATGTTCCAGGTGACTGCTCCCTCTGCTTTCTTCCTACCTCTGGGATCCCTCCCACTTTCATCTGTTCCTCTCCTGCTTAGAATTAATGAAGCACCACTGCAGCTGCTCTCTTACAGGTATCTTCACATCTCCTGCTTTACTCTCCTTGTATTGATTCTTCCTGGCAACACCTCAGCTATGATTGACTCAACTACCCCTCTCTCAGAGCTAATATTGGACAGTTCATTGTTGCTGGAGAAAATCAGACCACCACTATGTGCCCACCAGAGCCATTGGAACCCCATTCTCAACCATGGTTACTTCCAAACTTTCCTTTCACTCCCTGCAGGTGGCCTCACTGCTTACCTTGTGGCCATATTGGAAGCCAAGCATGCTCTCCTCCAACTCTTTCCCACACACCTCCTTGTGCCCATGCCCTCTGGGGCTTTGTCCTTTGATGGCCTAGTTTTGCTCTTGGCATCCACTTTATTTACCCTTTCCTTGCTGGCTTCTGCTTGACTCGTCCTTCTTAAAAAGAAAAGAGCCCAACTTTCCCCACAATCCCTCAATTATTGCTTGGACTCTTTCTCTCCCTTTTCTGACCAAATTTCTTGTTGCTTCCCAGCCTCACGTGTAGGTCTCTCTTCTGCTCATTGGCTTCTGCTCTTCTGATCTTCGTGAGCACTGTGCTAGGTTGGGGTCTACAGCCTCACAAGCTGAATGAGTGCCTTGTTGTTGAACTCAACCCAAAAAGAATCTTTCAGCCTTCAGTTTCTATAATTTCTTGGCAACGTTGGAGCATATAGACCCTTTCCTTCTTGATTTCCACTGGGACACTTCACCCGTGGGTCTTCCCACCTTCCTGGCGCACTCCTTCTCCACTTTCTTTGTAGGCTCCTCTCTCTTTTGATAACTTAGACCATTGAGTCTCCTTCACCTCTGTCCTTGTTCATCCTCTCTTCTGTACCTCTCCCCTTCGTGGGTCACCTGGCTCACACTGAGATCTCCTGTGGTCTGGGAGGCCTGGAAGTGGCTGTCCCCATCCTAGCATGCAGGAGTCATGGCCTTCCAATATTCTCTGTATGGTGGTCAGGTTGGGGGGTCTGGTGGCTCTACCAGGAGTGCCATGAAGACTTTGGCCCCTGGGGGGTCTGAATGGAGGACCCTATGGAGAGCAGAATTCAGGCAAGATCTTTAACTCAGCTACTGTGTAACTGGAAGAACAACAATGTGGCTATCACCTGAGGGTCGTCAGGCACACAAAGTCTCAGCTCACTCTTGGGGCCTGAACCACATGTGTGTGTTGACAAGACCCCTTGGGGATATACACACACCATAAGAGAGTGTGAGGGGCTGCTGGTGACCCAGTTCAGGCAGAGCAGGGAAGAGTCAGAACTTGATTTCTTAAGACACTTTTGCCTCCAAATAGAAGCCCGATTTCCAAGAGAAGTTTGATGGAAGAAGCCTTACTTTTTTTTTCTGACAGAATGGAAGTTATATTTAGCAAACAAAAGAGATTCTTATTTGAAAATACCTCTTGCCCCAGCTTTGTGGACTACCAGAGAGAAAAAATTAAAGGAGAAAAGCAGTAGCAGTGTAGCTGTCTGGCTGTGCTAGCAGCGGCAGATCTCAGGGATGAACTGTTCCCATCCACAGTTTGGGGCCAGGCCTAGGCCTGATAACACTCTGGGGAGAAATGAGGAGGATTTTCTTTGAGGGGCTGAAAGTACCCCCAAATTCCAGCCAAGGGAAGAGCCTTCCATGATGCTGCCTCCTCCCCAATCCTTTTCACTCCGCCCCTCAGAGCTGACACTCATATCCTTTATTCACCCGAACTGGGCCTGCAGAACTTGAGGACATGGATATTTTATGGCTAAATATGACCAAAATCGACCTTGGCTTTTGAGCCAGCTCCAGAGCCAAAAACAATAGCTCCTCCTGGTACGCATTAACAGAGGGCTTGGATTTAGCTGGTAACTCTCCCATGGCTAGCCCAGACTTCGTAACTTGCATCCCTGCCTGGGCAGACAAGGCCTAGGCTGTTTGCAAGAAACAAGAGCCCCGCTGTGGGGCCTGTGTGTTCTGGTCCAACACTCTAAACAACAATGATGGGGATGGAGAGGAAGTAAGTTTGGGACAGCCCCAGGCTCTTATGTTTTCAGGCAGAATAGAAAAGCCTGAAAAAGAAAGGTTCTGGCAGCCTCCTTGAGAGGGCCTGAGTCTGGTCTCTAGGATAGTCCTGCAGCCACAGCCCAAAGCCTTCACCGTGACTAGCTGCCATCTCATTTTTGTCTCCATCTCTGGAAAGAAGACAGAGACAGAGAATGGTTAAGAAACTTGCTTGAGGCCACACAGACCGGGGGACAGGGCACATAGAGGATGGTGGGACTCCTGCAGTTGAGGCTGGGGACCATGTGTGGGCTGCAGCTGTACCTCTGAGAGCTGCTTGTGCCCTTTCCTCATATGGTTTGCATTGTCCTGAAGGATTGTCCCAAAGGCCCAGGGAGCTTGACAGATGCAAAAAGATACTTTGGTCTGGGGATCTACTTCTAATGACATGTTCACACTGTTTAGACTACAGCCAGGCTTCCCCCCTGAAAAAGTGCTAGATTCAAAGTTCTGCTCATTAGACATGCCATTTGTGCTGTGCTTGGAGGCCCCTTCTGCTTGGTTGTCCCAAGGAGGCTGGTGCTGGATATATGGCTAGAGGCCTGGGCCTTAGTACAAAAGCAGCCCCAGCCCACTATAGTGCTGGTCCTCATTCTGTGCTCAAGCTGATGAGACCTCTTCTTGGAGGACCCTCAACAAAAATTGGAGTTGGAAAAGCCTTTATGTCCTACTGAAACATGAAAACAGTTACTGTGAACAGGAAGAAACCACTTATGACCCCAAAAGGAAGAAACATAACTTGTACTCCCAAATAGGAAGTGTAGTTATTTTATTACTCCAGCAGAAAAGAAGATTTTCTTCTTGCTCAGCAACAAGCGTAGCCAATGGAAATGTCAAAGCTTAGTCAATGAGATGCCATTGTCACCTGAACTCTTACTTTCCTCCAATGAATTTCCATTCTTTTGCCGATGACTTTTTTGTCCCACCGTCCTTTCTATAAAGGCCTTGCAACTTGTGTAACTCCTCGGAGTAGCTCTCTGCTTGCTAGATTACATGCAGCCCAATTCATAAATTATTAACTAAGCCCAATTATATTTTCAAATTTCCTCAGTTAAATTTTGTTTATTAACAGCTTCTAGGCAATGACTGTTTATCTCCCAGAGGATTCCATTTCCCTGAGACATTCTAGTGTCATGGACACTTGTGGCAGTTCCCACAAAAAGGGCAGGACAAGGATTCTGATGTTGAATTTGGTGGTAAAGATCAGAGAGGTAGGCTTTGGGGCCTGTGAGGTCAGTGATTGAGAAGGTGATATGGTTAATCAACCAATTCACGTGCCTCCTTGCTTTGCCTGGCACCTATAAAAGGAAGTCAAAACATGTTCTCAGCTATTTGCACTTAAATGTGTTCCAGGGAGTGGTTCCACTTGGCCTTCTTTGGGGGTGATGACACAGGGTTATTTCTCTGAATGCAAGTCTGTTTATCCCAGGCTCCAGAGGGTGTTCCCAATCCAAATATCCTGCTCTCCTCCCCTCTCCCACCTTTCCCTAGAGGGGCTTCCAGCATGAACCTGAGAGAGAGTGAGGGGCTTCCAATGCTTCATGCCTGAGGAATCTTCTAATTTCACTCACAAAACAAAAGTGTGAGTGAGGAAGGAGGGAACTAATTCTCCAGCACCCACTGTATAGCAGGTGCTTTCAATAAGATGACCGACTAGCCCATTTTGCCTGAGATGAAGGAATTTCTGGGATACTAAAACTGGGACAATTGGTCACCCAGCTTCAATAATTGCTACAGCATGCTTGTGAGGTGAGAATTATCACTGTACATTGAAGAAGAGAAAACTGGGACTCAAAGAGGCCATCTGTCTCACCTGGTCCCCAAGGTCATATTCTTTCCACTACTTCATGTTATCACTTCTGAGGGGGTAGGGAGACTTTTAAAACCTACTAAGAAGATGAATCTGCGTTCCCTGAAAGCTTCCAGCTTTCCTTAGTTTCCTTCTATTTGCTGATGGGAGAATATCCTTTTTCCTGACTCAGAACCCCACCAAGTAACACTCCAGGCCTCACTCTGCTCCCCATGGTAGAGGGACTCAGAGTGGGAATTACCAGGCTGTGTGTTCAGACTTTCCTTCCTATCTCGGAATCCACCTGTCCTGCAGAGAACCTGAATTCTGTGCACTCTTGACTACATGGAATTAAGGGAGGGGAAAAGTTTATGTGACAAGTCCATTTTACTGCATATCTATGGCCACTTTCTCTAATCAGCTTTGTCAGTAGTAGAGGTGATGTCTTGACATCCTTCGGTGTGACTCCTGTGTTTATCTCCCAATGGATGTGTAAGAGAAGTGTTATATTTCGAACTCCCTAAAACCTCAACACAAGTCATCTTATCTGTTCTGAGACTTACAGCAAGATTTGTATGTGAAAAGTTTTGTAGCTTGTCCTAGGGGACCCACAGGAGACCACAATCCCCTTCTTAGAAGAGAGGGGTCCAGGACCTGGTGTGGGTTCTGAAGGAAGTTGAGGAAAATGGATTACAAGCCAGGGCATTGGGGCCAAATCTCCCTGCTGCTTCCAGAAACAGAAACAAATCAAGATCCCATGGGGATTCTCAACAATCAAGGGTTTCAGAAACTTTCTCCCCAAAAATGCAACATGAGGCTGCAGGAGATCTCTGTATCTTTCCTGCCCCAAGACAGCCTGCCCTTCTGGTCCCTGGCTGGAGCCTAAAAGAATTATGCCGTCTTTCCTCTTCCTTCTTCCTCACCCTACCACCCTACTCTGCCCTAGGATTGCAAAACTGAAGGAGACCTCACTCCTAGTTTGCACTTATCTTGATTGATACCCAAGCTGCCCAATGTTTCATTTTTCTATTTTAAGAGGGCTTAGGTTAATCTGAAAATCCTGCTAGAGACCACCCATCTCCCTTAAACAAACAGTTCACCTTTCAGCCCAGAGCTGACCTCTCTTCTTGGGATGTTTGATAGGCCTGGGATCACTGAATGTGGCTAATTAGCTCTAATATCTGTGGTGCTTTCACAGATGTCAGAGCCAGAAAGGCTGGTCATTGGAGTCAATTCTTTAGAAATCCATGACTTTGGCCAGTCTCCTCACTCTTGGGCAGTGAAGGTCAGAGCTGAGAGAAGGCATGCAGAGGTGATAAGCACTACAGACTCTTGTTTAGAGGATAGATATGCAGAGCCAGAAATGCTCCAGACTACAGTGCCACAAATGGGGATCCCTGCTCTGCTCTGCTCAGAGAAGCTCCTGGGACAGGTATTGGGAGGTCCAGGTTAGGAGCTCAGAGTTTGTTTGTTTTCAAAAGTTTCTCCTTGTTATCATCTAAAGAGGGAGTAACCACCAGGCTTTCACTGATGTCAAATGGCATGTGTAGGGCACTGCTGGATCCATCTGAAACTAGTTCCTTGTTTGTAACTCTGTTTTTTCATCTTAGTTCTTACAGGGAACCTGTAATAAGAGCTCTAAATTGAGAAAGACATTTGGACTTATCTGGAGAGAAAGCAGAAAGTAAAGAGAGATGCCAAGGGATAAAGTGAGAGGAGGCCACACTAAGAAGAAGATAAAGCAGTTTAGACTCTAGGGCTCAGGCAGGAGAACCAGGGGGCTCAGACGCCCATAAGTATATGAAGAACTGCTTCGGTTAAATATTTTACTTTAAAACTTAGTGGCTTACAGCAACAACTTATTATTCTTTCTCCTGGTTCTGTTCTAGGTTAATTGGAATCTGCTAAGTGGTTCTTATTTAGAGTGTCTTGTGTACTTGCAGTCTGACAGTTGCTGTGTTAGAGTGTATAAGGGCTCACTGGCATGGCTAGTTGTTGATGCAGGTCATGAGTTAGAAGCTCAGCTGGGATTGTCAGCACCAACCTGTGGCTTCTCTATGTGGCATGGAAGTGAGCAGCCAAGAGAGCATTCCAAAAGTGAATGTTTCTAGAGGCCTGAGTGAAAGATACAAGACTTATTTTGGCCCAGCCTCAGAAGTCCTAGAATGTTACTTCTACTACATTGTACTGGCCAGGCAAGCAACTGAGGCTAGACTATTTTCAAGAAAGGCTATTTGACTTTCCTCTAGATGTGAGGAGTAGCATGTGCTTATAAGGAGGTAAGAACAAGATGAGGCAATCTGAAATTATCTCCTCCTAGACTTGCCAGATAGAATGTGGAAGGCTGATATGATGGTTTTCTCCAGGCCCTGTTTGATGTTGCTGTTGACAACAGTGATAACGGTGAGGACACCTCACATAGGTAAAGCAATTTTCATATCCACATGATTTGCTAAAGAGTGAGCAAGAGATTAGTAAGAGGTAGAGTATTCTTGTATCTACCTATGTTAAAGAGGAAGAGAGGCTCAAAGCAGCTTAGTGACTTTTCTCAACTGACACAGGTCTTCTGCCATTGGCCTAAGCCAAAGCTCACTTATCCTGGCAAGAGATACCCTCACTGGATTCAATGTCCTCTTGCCCCAACATCCTCAAGCTCTGATGACTTCTCTCCATCCATGCCTCCTGGGCAACAGGGTCACTCCTGGGCTCTGACCTGGCTCTCTTGCTCTTTGCTAAATGCCTGGCTAACTAAATTTCCTTTCCTGTGGCTCAGTTTTTCCATTCTTACTGTGAAATTGGAGACTAAGAAATATGCAAAGGAATCAGAGAAAGCAAAAGCTCCCTGGGTGGTATAGAGTGGGCTCTTCTCAGAGCCCAGGAGCAGACAAAAAGGGCATTTCCAGCTGGCCCCACTGGCACCACCCTGGTTGTCGCTGGGCTGTTACTTTCCAGACTACTGGTCCAAGGTGAGCACAGATCAAGGGCTAACTGCTGGTCAGATCTCCAGCGCAGAGTAAGCCCTAAATGACCAGTTGTGTGTGGAATCTGCAAACTTCCCTAATCTTCAGTCAGTTGATATATGAAAAATAATTCTGTTTTGTCTAAATGTATTCAAGTTATTCAGGTGTGCGTGTGTGTGTGTGTACGTGTGTGTGTGTGTGTGTGTGTGTAATTAGTTAGTTGATATTTTAAAACAGATTGCATTAATAGACTTTGCATTTACCATTCCTGCTCAAGCCTCTACCCTAATCCTCCAGGTCTTAACCATCCAGGGGGTGGGCTTGTTTCAGTTAAATCCTCCAGGTCTTAACCATCCAGGGGGTGGGCTTGTTTCAGTTAAATAAGGCTACTGTTCGGGTCAGCACAGGTGAAGACATCAATAACACTAACAGGAGACCCCTTACCATGACAACCAATCTGGAAATCGTGGGTCCGAGCACCAATAGCATTGATAGCTAAAACCTCAATGTCACATACAAGTATCTTTCTGGGACCCTGACCCTGAAACTTTGGAGAACAGGATTGTCACACCCACGAGCAATCACATCATGCCTATGTTGGGGGAAAAGTGCTTCATCTATGGAGTGAGCTTGTTGTCTTCCAAAAAGGCCAGGAATGGGAGTAAAAATAGAATTTTCACCCCAGGAAGCAACCTCTGTTTTGTCTCTGGCACAGGTTTAGGAGGAGAAAACTGACAACATACAAAGAGAATAAACCTCTGAAGCATAACTTTCCTCTCTGCGAATGCAGCCCAGGAAATGTTGCCCCCTGTTGCCAGCATAAACGCTTATGTACATCCTGAACCTGGGGTGACCCGTAATAAAATATAAAATAGAAATTTTATATTTAGAAATTTTTAATTCCTGCTTACACTCACTATAGAGGCAAAATGACCAAAGGCTGTCATTTGATGCAGTACCTCTGACTGACAGGCAGACTTCTGAAGTCCTGAGGGATCTGGTGCTATGTCTGGGTAGACTCCCTAGACCCTGGGTCAGCCCACTATCGCTAGCTTCTGAAATGCTGCTAAGACAACTCTTCCCTATTTCCATGTGTCCTACTATTCTGTTTCCACAGCAATTCTCAGTATTGGTTCTTTGCTCTTTATCTTTCATAGCAATTTTCTCTTTAATTGCTTTGACTATCTCTAGTTTCTTATTGCTCCAATCCATAGACGCCAGGATAATTATCATCAGATGCTGCACTTAGCTTCATATTCTCCTATAGAAGAAACTGTAGGAGATATAAATGAAGTACACTCAAATAAGTAGCTTTGGAAGGAGAATAAAATGCATCAACTCTATAGGAAGTCAGAAGTCATTTATCTTTACTTGATCCATTAGCACTATAGAGAGCTTAGAGGGCTTTATTGTTTTATGACTCAATTCATTTAACCATAAAATTCACCCTTTAAAATTGTATAATTTGGTGATTCTTAGTATAGTCACAAAATTGTGAAAGCATTTCTCATATCTAATTTCAGAACACTTTTATTACATCCACCCAAAATTCTGTATCCATTAGTATTCATTCTCTGTTCCTCCTCTCCCCTACCACAGGCAATCATTAATCAATCTACTTTCTGTCCCTATGGATTTACCTATTACGGACATTTCCTACAAGTGGAATCAACATATAGCCTTCTGTGACTGGCTTTTTTCCCTTGGTATAATGTTTTCAAGGTTTATCCATGTTATAACATATATTAGTACTCCATTCCTTTTTTATGATTTAATAATATTCCATTGTATGAATATACCACATTTTGTTTACCCATTCATTTATTGATGGACATGTAGGTTTTTCCCACTTTTCGATTATTTTGAATTATGCTGTTATGAACATTCACATACAAGTTTTGGTGTGAAAATATGTTTTTAATTTCTCTTGAGTACATACCCCAAAGTAGAATTGTTGGGTCATATGATAACTCTATGTTTAAATTTTTGAAGAACTGATAGACTGTTTTCCAAGTGGCTGAACTGTTTTACATTCCTACCAGCAACACAAGAGAATAAAACTTCTCCACATACTCACCAATACTTGGAATCTGTCTTTTTGATTCTAGATACTCTAGTGATATGAAGCATTATCATATTGTGAGCTTTATTACACTTAAGGAAGGGTAATTAGAGGGTACAAGTACCATTTGGTCCAAGTATAAACAACCTTGAGATTATGAGGGCAGAGTTGTGACTAAAATGCTCAATAGAGGTCTAAAAGAAACTTTGATGGCACAGAGCTTAGCATGAGGGTTCAGTCAGGTCTCACAGACTCCTTCCCAATTCTTATGGCATTGACTTCCTTCAAGTCATTTGGAGTCTCAATTTCTTCTAACAAAGCCAACTGACCACTGTTCTCATCACCATGGACAACTTGACATTATGTAGGTGTGAAGGCTTCTTCCATGTATTTTAGCCCAACAAGGTAGGATGCTATGTAAACAGGCAGATGTGGAAGGGCCAGCAAAGTAAGGCCATTGACACTGAGGCAAGTATTTTGGGTTCACTTGGGCTCCTCTCAGATTGAGCTGACCCATCTCAGAGGTGAGCAGATAGAATTGTTGACCTTTAGCTTTCTTTCTACTCTGTGTGTATGCTATGTGCCAATGAGCCAGCCCCAACTCTTGGCAACCCAATGAATGAATGATGTCTCCAATTTCCTATTCTCAACAGTCCTGCTCAGTTCCTGTAGACTCATGTTTATGGCACCTTTTATGGAGTCAATTTATCTCATATTTGGTCTTCCTTTTTTCCTGGTGGCTTTTATTTTTTCCAGCATTGTTGTCTTTTCTAAAGAATCCTGCTTCCTCATAATATGCCAGAAGTAGGACAGCTTCAGTTTTGTCATTTTGCAATGACAAAGCAATGTTTCAGGCTTAATTTGCTCTAGGACAGACTTGTTTGTCTTTCTGGCATTCCACAGTATCTGTAAAGTTCTTCTCCAACACGATTTTTCAAATGAATGATTTTTTTTTCCCTATCAGCCTTCTTCACTGTTTGACTTTTACATTCATACAAAGTAATTAGGAATATGCAAGTGTGGATGATCTAGCCTTGTGTGAGGGTGTGAATGATCTTTCTACTCTATTGCATTTGAATGAAAAAATAAACATTCCCTGCCTGTATTTGTTTCCTAGGGCTGCTGTAACAAAGTACCACAAACTGGATGGCTTAGAACATGGAAATTTATCCTTTCACAGTTCTGGAGATCAAAACTCCAAAATCAAGGCATTAGCAGTGCCATGCTTTCTCTCCTCACTTCTGGTGGTTTCTAGCAATCTTTGGTGCTTCTTAATTTGCAGCTGCGTAATTGCAGTCACTGCCCCTGTTGTCACGTGGCATGATTTTCTTCCCTTTGTGTGTCTGTGTCTTCACATGGCATTCTTGTGTGTGTGTGTGTGTGTGTGTGTGTATCTCTGTGTGCCCACCTTACTCCTATTGGAATCAGGACCCACCTTATTCTAGTATGACTCATTTTAACTTATATCTTAATTTTATTTGCAAATATCCTACTTCCAAATAAGGTCATATTCACAGGCCCAGGGGTTAGCACCTCAACATATTGTTCTGTGGGACAATTTAACTCACAATTCATGGCCTAATTTCTTTTGCCATATTCTCTACATTGCTTCTGGGCCCATCACAAATCTCTCTCTTACTCCCTATTCCCCCCATCTCCACCATAAACAACCACACCTCCTTGGCTCCTCTCAATTCCCACCATGGTGATGCCTTTCTCAAAGTCCTATGGCTAAAGATATAGATTTACCCACCATGTCAGACCTTTCTCTGTTTGAAGTTCAGCAATGTGGACAGTCTTTGAATATCTTATTATCTTCAATTTCAAAAAGTATAGAATCCTTCCTTGCACTGACCCTGGCTTTTTAGCAGGTGCTGGAATGCAAAATTGCCTATAGAAAAGTACATACACACCTGGTTCTTTGATTTTCCCTGGACCAGCAGCATCAGCGTCCTCTGAGAACTTGCTAATAACATAGATTCTCAACATCCACCACAGATCTACTGAAGCAGGAACTGAGGTGGGCCCAAAATTCTGTGTTCTAATAAGTCCTCTGGGTGATTTGAATGCACACTAAAACTGGAGTATTACTGGCATACAGAAATACTTTAGATCTCTTGGAGAGGCTGATAAGTCAGAAGACAGCAAATTAAATGCAAAAGATGATGAATGCTAATAATGAATGCGAGCTCTCTGCTGTCTACGTCTAGAGTAAAGCAAGACTAAAATGTGGTCTGTGCTGGCCTGGCAGGAGCTATGCATGGGAATTTCCAGGCCCCAGGTCAAAGGAAAAGGCAGATTTTTATAAAGTTGGGGAATTGGTGGCCTGGGTCCAGCCATGCTGCCCCAGTGAAACTCAGCTCATCATTTCTTCATAAGGAAGGATTTGAATTATACCATGGGATGCATCTATTTTTCTTTGCTGTCAAACTCAGTGTTAAGTGCTGATATCTAGTGTGTTGAAATAATTGCAAAGGGTAGGAAACCCCAGCCTTTCCCTATAGACTAAAAGGAATCTTCTTGAAAGGCCCTTTTCTGGAGATTTTTTTTTTAACCTGCAACAGCTATGTTAAGTTCTCCTGTGGAGTTTATTTCTTTATTCTTTTTTATACCTATCCAAATCCCTCAGCTTGGGGGAATAGCTCTTCTACTTTCCCAGTCTCACTTTACTTCCCTTCTTGCTGATTGACCTGTACCCCTGCCTTCCTCGGGACTTCTCTGGTTATAGAGTCTCTGGTTTCTCTAATTGGAATGTCCTATTCATTACTATTCATGTCATTTTTTTAGAACCTGAATCATAAGTAGATCTGTAAATACTTAGAAGGGTGAAGATAATAACGGATCTTTGTCCTTATCTTCTGAACCTATTTGGAAATATTAAGGAGAAATAAAAATAGAATAAAATTACATGTGATTAAACCAGAAAACTGGCACATCTTTGAGACACAATTTGTGAAAAAGCCTGCATAGCCTTCCAAAGATAAGTTGCATACCCTTAAAGGTCAAACAAACAACCCTTTGTTTACAATGACAATGACCAGGGATATGGAAGAGTTCTTGAGTGCAAGGTGGCATGAAGAAGGGAAGGAGTCCAAGCTTAGTGAGAAAACCCATGGAAACATGTGGACATGCAATTCTGCAAAAATGTGATGCCAATATGGAGGCCAATACAAGGAAAGCCAGAAGACTTCCAATTACTGGTCTTGGTCACCAGAAGAAAAACATAAAAGCATATAGACATGGATATAGATATAAATATGGAGAAAAATGATGAATGAATGGATAGGTAGATAAGTAGATAGGTAGAAAGATAGGTAGGTAGGTAGGTAGGTAGATAGATAGATAGATAGATAGATAGATAGATAGATAGATAGATAGATAGAGATAGGTAAATTTTGTACACACAAAGATGGGGCTAAGAGCTTCTCTCTAAGCCTAGAAAATTTTCTGACTTAGTGCAGTCATCTCTTCAGGGAAGAATGTTGATGAGAATACGTTCACAGACAACAGGCCGAAACAAGCCTACTTATCTGCTATTTTTCAACAACTCACTAGAACAAGAAGAAAAGAATCCCTTCAAAAATAAGTAATGATCAGAAAGAAAGCAGCATGACATCTATGCATGATACAGAAATTTTAAAAAGAAGGAAAATACTAAAAAAATGGGCAATTGAAAAATACACACCTGAAACATTATGCCATCCAAGCAAATGAACTTAGACCAAAAATAAAAAAAATCCATAAAAATCAATAAAAATTAAAGAAAATGTCACCTCTCTGAAGAGCTCAAAAAAGAGATATGAGGGCTTTAAAAGATGATAAAACAACAAAAGGAGATTTAAAATATAGAACTGTAACTTTATAGAAAGAAAAGTTATATGAGAGTCATCAAAAAGGAGACTGTATACTGATGAATATACAGGCAGTGACAAAGTTGAGAAAATGAAGCAAAATGAAATGAAAAAATAAAGAACTAAAATGGACTAAAAAAAATGAGATTTGAAGACATGTCTATATACAAATAATTGATTTTCTTGAAGACAATAGCAGAAGAAATATAATTTAAAAATAAAGATATAGAAGAAACTTTCCCAAAATGAAAGAAGATTTAAATTTACTTAAAATTATATATCCGAGAAAAATCATTGCAGAACAATAAAAAATGAGAGACATTCTTATAGAGACACTGAAATTAAAATGTAAAGAAAGAACTCAATGGCCATTCCAGATTTCTAAAATAACTCAATTGCAAGAAGAGAAATTTCCATTATAATGGCTGGCAGTTTTTACAACAGAATCATTCAAAGTTAGAAGACAATGTAGTAATCTTCAGAGAATAAGACACTACTTACAAATTAAACCAAGTTAAGCTGTCATTTAAGAGTAAATAATAATGATGATAATAGCCAATTTTAATGAATTCCAGACCTTATATTAAGTACTTGTGTATCTTATCTCATTTAACTATCTCAGTAATAACTTGAGGTAAGTACCATTATTAGCCACATTTTAAAGATGAAGTTCCTGAGGCTTAGGGAAATTAAGGAACTTTCTCAAATTTATACTGCTTGAAATGACAGAACCAAGATTGGAACACAGGCATCTGATGCTAGATCCTGCTCTCCTAAGTTTATACTGTTTTCAAACTTACAAGAACTCAGGGGTACACACCCTTGAAAATCTACCAGAAGACAAATACCTGCAATGCAAGCCCTGAGCAGGAAAAAAGTAGTAAAAAGGAGTGATGAGCATCGAATCCATTTTAATATAGAATGGGCACAGCACAGATGTGGAGAGAACGTTTATTTAATAAAGTTTGTGGCTGGCAGCCTCTGAGATAGTCCAACGAACCTGCCTCCTGGTATTCATGCCCTTGTGGGAGTCTCTACTCTTGAGTGAGGCCTGGACCAAGAAACTTGCTTAAAATGAATAAATAGGAAGCAGCAAAGAAAATGGAATGTTACAAGATTAGTGCTTTCTGTTTTAGGAACCCCTGCTCTGAGGAAAACAAGCTGCCATGTTGTGAGTTGCTCTATGGAGAGGCCCATGTGCCAACAACCAGTGAGGAATCGAATCCTGCCAACAACTACATGAGTAAGTTTTCCTCAGTTGAGCTCAGAGATAATCACAGCCCAGGTTAACACCTCGATTGCCCCTTTGCGAGACACCTTGAGGCCGGAGCAGAAAAGCTATGACTGAATTCCAGGGTCACAGAAATGGTGTAATAATAAATGTTTGCTATTTCAAGCCACTAAGTTTGGGGATAATTTGTTACATAGAAAGAGATAACTAATACAAGTTTCATCCATCATATATATAGTTCTAGTAACATTAGAAACTCTTTCAGATCCACCGTTCCACAAAGACTAGCCCTGGTCCCAGAGAAAAGCCTATCAGATGGTGTGCTTGTGTGTCTCTGTGTGTGTGTTCTAGGGAGAATGAGGATGAAACTGTCACTCATGCTGCTTCTCCACCACTTCAATCAGAGTAACTCTATCTGCATGTTCTACTTAGAGATAGTTTGTATGTTTGTATGTATATTGAGGGGGGCAGTGAGAGGGAGTATATCACTGGACCAGCAGTGACAAAGATAGTGACCACAATAGTCACCACAGTAATTGATCATGGCTCTCATTTAGCAACTGAAATAGACTTAACCTTTCCTTAAAAAAACAAAAAACAAACAAAAAAAAACCACAACTATTTTTATTATAAAAATATATTCATTATAGACAATTTAGAAAACACAGAAAAAAAGAGTTTTTGGTCATACCACAATTCTGACATTAAAAAAAAAAAAAACCTTTCCTTTTTTTGATGTAGCCTCTTTTATCTTTATTTAGTTGCTGCCTAAATGAATATAATTTTTTATATTGCTGTTTCAATTAATGTTTTTGTGTTAGTAGGATCTTTGGTGTATATCCTTGAACATAATGCCTTTGGTGTATGGGGATAATTCCTAAAGTAAATTTCCACAAGTGAAAATAGTGAGTTGAAATATACACCTGAACCTGATACAGAGTGTCAAATTGTTTTTCAAAAGGGTCTTGCCTTTTTGTACTTTCACCCCTAGGGCAGGAGGACCCCCTTCATTACATACTGCCCATCTTTTATTTCTACAGAGAAGAAAAATCATTCTTTAAGAGGCTTTTTTTACTTTTTGTTTTATTGATAGCTAATGAGGTAAACCTCTTTCTCTGTGTTAATTTGCATACTTTGCAACCAAGTAACTAGTGGTCTATGAATCCATGGTCCCTGGCCTCCAGCACCAGCCCCCAACCCCCAGCCCCCAGCCTGGTTTTATTCTACTCAGATTTTTAGCTCTCAGGTCAGGCATCATCCACCTACCCTCAGTCTTGGTCAGTTCTCTGAGAACCCTGGGAGACTCCTAGATAAGATCTGTTCCCACTAAATGAAATTTCTGTGAGGGCAGGGAAGGCTGTTTTACTTGGTGTATCTGCAGTGCCCACACAGGGCCAAGGCCTCGTCTGTGCTCAATGTTGAAGGAATGTGTGTTTTGATCCCTGAAATATCTGATGAGACTTTCTTTGCGATGTTATTTCCTTCTTGGCATCTTGACCCCAGAGTCAGGTTCTAGAACTGGGGCTGCTGCTAGCTTCAGAAGTCACCCCTACTCTCTTCCATTTCCTAACAAAGCCCATCTGTCCCAAAATGTTCAGTAACCAAGATGATCACATTTATCAGTTAGTTAAAGGCTTCATTTAGCCCCTGCCCTGAGGCATATACAGAGAGACATTTTCTTGGGCAAACTTAATTATTGCATCAGAAGAAAAAACATGTTCTCATGTTAGTCTTGGGGAGGGAGTAAGAGTCAGCAAGACTTCCTGTAATTTTCATTACCAGTAATGACATTTTCCACAATCCTGAATTCATTGGGTTATTTTTATTCTTTTTACATTCTTTGTATAAATGGTGACAGAATCTATGAAGGACAGGCTTGATAGCAGTTTTTATAAATTCAAGGAATTGTCAGGAATTTTGAAAAATAACCTAATCCGTTCTTCGATCTTTCGATAGCAGAGCAAATCCCCTGACTGCTGGAAACCTCATTGATTTCCATAAAAATAACTTCCACAGTCTTCCACAGAAGGAGCCCTTCTGTGGTCTAGAAACTCTCCCACTCGGGAGGCCTCCCCACATCTAACAGTCACCCTTTGGAATGGTAGCTTTGATGGAAGGCTACCTTATTTTTCTGTCACAGGGCCCTGAACATGTGCTGGACACTGAAATCACCTGGAGAGCCTTAGGTCCTGATGTCCATGTCACACCTAGATTAATTAAATTAGATCCCCTAGAGTGAGCCAGAAATCTGTATTTTAAAAATGATGCTTATGTGAAGCCAGAGTTGAGGCCCACAGTGCCATCTCTACTGATTCTTTAAATGCCTCACCTGGAAAGGACATTAAAGATTCATGATTCCCACCTGTCTGAACATTAGAATCTCCTGGAAAGATTAAACAAACCGCCGATGTCCAGTTGCACCCCCACAGATTCTGACTGAATTAGTCTGGGGCCTGGCTACTTTTTGAGAGCTCCAAGGGCTCTCTGTCTAGGAATGAGGACCACCCAGTTGATCTTTTATGAGCCTTCTTTGTCCCCAGGCCTACAGAAAAACTAAGGAGGGCTCCAAAAAATATTTACATTCTGAAAGGGCTGTTGAGGCCAATCTAGAGACACGTTAGTAGTTCATGGAACCTAATTTACTACCACTCGTCCATTTATAAAGCAGAAAGTAAATACCTAGTGACTGGCCCAGGACCAGAACTTGGTGGCAGCAACACATAAGGAATCCTGAGTTCTGCTGTCAGCCAGCAGCTCTTCCACAATCCAGCTGCCACTCCATTTGGGTCACCCAGAAAGATGAAGTCTCATTGCCTGGTGTGATAGCTCAAGACATGGCTCCCAAATGCAAACACAAGAGAGAGAAATTTTACACACACAGAGGAGAAGGTGATATGAAGACAGAGTAGAATGAGATTAGAAGATGTTGGTCTTAAAGATTGTAGTGATGTGGCCACAAGCCAAGGAATCCCAGCAGCCATCAGAAGCTGAGAGAGGCAAGGAACAAATATTCCCCTTCCAGAAGGAGCAAGGCCCAGAGACACCTTGATTTCAGACTTCTAGCTTCCAGAACTGTGAGAGAATAAATGTATACTGTTTTAAGCCACCAAATTTGTTAGAGCAACCATAAGAAACTGATATACCTAAATAACAAAACTTTAGGATTATGAAACAGAATTTGGAATATATGTCTATGTGACTAGTTCTAACATATTTTCTTGGGGTATCAACTCCAGGAAGTAAAATTAAAATGGGTGCACAAAATTTAGAACTTCCCACAGGGTCCCCAACATTGAGTTCTGGCCCTCCTATTGCTTTCCTTGGTCTTTCAGGGAGTAGCCCTCAAAATCTGAATCTCTAGATGTTGTCCTTCTCTAGGTCTACGTGTATGGAAGGTGTATGGACCTAGCACACACCTGGCCCCTGCAGTGCTTCTGGAGGGATGTGAGTTGCTTCTTTCTCTTTTTACAGCTGAGTCCAGGTCCTGGGACACCCTGCTTTGGCATAGCTAAGAATGAAAGGGCTTCATAGGGTCCTCCTCTGCCTTCTACAATCCCCCTCACTATAGCCTCAAGCCCACCAGGACACTCCTTACTGACCAAATACACATGTTGGATATGCCCACTAGAAGCAATTGGAATTTCATCCCTCAGAGCTCAGCTCAAACATCCTTTTCTCTGAAACCTTCCCTGACCTCCCAGACTAGGTCACTGGATCGAGTCAGTCAGGGTCCTGGCGGAAAATAGATGGTGTATTTAAATTGGGTAATTTGATGAAGGTTCAGTGAGGGGACTGGGCCAGGGTCAGGAGAAGCAGAAAGGTGTGGGATGTTCCTCCAAGCCAGTGGGGTTAAATTACAGGGAGGGGAAGATCACTATCACTGTCTGCCTGAAGAGGTGGGGCAGGAGTGGTTCTCAGAATCTGGATGCAGTCCAAGGTAGATAGAAGCAAACCTTCAGTAGAGGATGTGGTCAGCCAGCCCAGGTCTGCAGCCAGCAGGGAGCCAGGGGAAACAGTGCTTACTTACCTCTAGCCTCTACCCTTTGGTCTCCCAAGGTGACCTCATTAGATGAACTCAACTGGAAGCCACAGGTCCTACAGGAACTCAGATAAGCACACCTCACATTCAGGCCTCCTGCATCCAAATGTGATGCAGAACTGTGTGTGTGTGATTATTTTCTGTCTTCCCCCACAGGTGTGTTCTTCCCTCAAGGAAAGAAACTTTTACATCTTGTTCACTGTACAGCACCTGAGCATAACTGGTGCTCACTAAACATCTGTTGACTGAGAAATTGGTGCTGCAGAAACAGGTATGAGTTGGGCAACCTTGGAAAGCCTCACTGAGGAACCCAATAAGTGACTTGCAGATCCTCACTTCCCCAAATGAGAGGCTGCCCTTCTGTCCTCTCATCTCTTCATATAACTCAGGCAGCCCCAGATGAGAGGGCCAAGGGACAACCACTGCCTTGTCTGCAACACCCAACATCGTAGTGCACTCACCTCAACAATACTACATGCCAAGAGGCCATCGACACGGCTTGATGTTTCCCCAAACACGTGGCTGCTTCCCTGAGGTGTTTTGGTTCTACCCTCTGCTTCCTTTGTTCTCTTCCCTAACTCCCCCCATGTCCACTACTATAGACTGAATGTTTGTGTCCCCGTCTCAAATCCACATGTCGAAGCCCTAACCTCCCATGTGATAGTATTTGAAGGTGAGGCCTTTGAGAGGTGGTTAGGTTACAATGAGATTATGAGGGTGAGGCCTGGGCTTTTACTCTCTCTACCATGTGAGGACACAGTAAGAAGGCAGCTGTCTGTTTATAAAGAAGACAGCTCTCACAGGAACTCTACCAGCTGGCATACTGATCTTGAACTTCCCAGCCTCCCGGACTGTGAGAAATAAGTGTCTGTTGTTTAAGCTGCCCAGTCCATGGTATTTTGTTAAAGCAGACTGAACTGACCAAGACAGCCCCTGACAGCCTCCTCCAGGCACCCTCACCCACAGCCTCCCTAGTCCTGGACCTTAGCGCTACTCATGAATTTCCTCTGCTATCCTACCTGTGTGGCATCCTAAGAGGGGTGTTATCCCTGCCTGACAGTAACAGTGCCCCTGCCTAAATGGTCAGAGGAGTGGTTCTAGCTTCTCGCAGGACAAAGGTTAGCCCAGGAGTGACAAGTATACAAGGCAAGGGTCACACTCTCCATCCTCAGGAGAAGCTGCAGACTAGTCCTCAAAGCTGTCTCTTCAGATGGAGAGGGCTCAAGGGACATGAGAAGCAACTGCAGCTCTGGACCCTCCCTCACCCTGCATTTGCTGAGCCTGTGATGTGGACAGGCTTTGAGCTGAGGGCTGGGGACAGTGGGAAGCAACCTCAAGGGGCTCATGTTTGGTCACCAGAAAAAGAACCAAAGGCCATGCTAACCATGTGCTGGGATGAGGTGTGTGGGCTGTGGGTGCGGGTGGGACAGGGATTCAGAAATGAACTGGGGAA
The DNA here is from genome assembly GCF_000151845.1 of Pteropus vampyrus. NCBI lineage: Eukaryota > Metazoa > Chordata > Mammalia > Chiroptera > Pteropodidae > Pteropus > Pteropus vampyrus. The sequence goes on from NW_011888801.1 coordinate 13,136,772, forward strand.
AGTGGGAGACTTGAGCTGAGCATCAGGAGGACAAGGCCACTTTCTCAGCTCAGAGAAATGCCCTTGGGAGTTCTGGAGAGAAGCTGTGCCTGCTGAGACTAGCAGACAGGCTCCTGACAGGGTGGATTCAAGGCATGGTGACATTGAGACTCCAGCTTCAGGTAGGTTTCTAGCATTCTTCTGCTCTCTCCAGCCACCTCCAGTTTGACTCACTGTGAGTAATGGCTTCAGAGTATCCTAATGCAGGTGTCCTCATCTCCGACTGCCATTAAAGTCACATAGGGAACTGAAGGAAAAGATACCAACCCCAGGACTCCTTACTCAGAGATAAGTATTGACCTGGCTGTGGTGGGGCTGGGAGATTGGGCAGGATTTAAACCTCCTTCATTGACTGGCATGTGCAGCTAGGACTGGAAACCACTAGTCCACAGCAATGTGAGCACTTTCTTTTCATGTCCAGGCCATTACGTGGAAGACACTGTTCCAAAGTCCATTTTTTCTACCTAGGAAAACAGGGCTCCATGTTGTAGATCTTATTTTTATGTTTTTCAAGTCAGGAGTCTTTTGTGAAATTGAGTGCTTGTGGGCTCAGGAGGAATTAAGGCTGAGCCCTGGTTTTTCTTCCTCTTCTGGGAACATTGGCTAGTGGGAGTGGCAGAACTTCTGCAGGGTCGCTTGACCGGACTTCAGAGGGAGGCTCTGACTGCATCCATGAGAGCTTTAGGAAAAAGTCACCATGAGATATTAAATGTCATCACTTTTAATTTGCCATGTTTACATATATACAGCTTGGAATAATTTGAAAAGCCACTTGAGAAGAAAATGTGTGGACAAAGTATTATGCACAAAGTAGATACACACATTGGAGACCACCGACTTCTTCAGCAAGAAGGGAGGGAGGTTATGCTAGGTGATGGAATACAGTGGAGAAGAGATTTGGTGACAAGGAGATTAGATATGACGTAAAGCCAAAGAAATGAAAAATTCATACATAAAATGTCATCTCAACTATGTAAGAGACAAGGAAATAAGCCACAATTCAAGTATTTTTAAGTATTGGAGTCTTTCAAGCATTAGTTCATGATATTATGTATGAATTATTATTCTTTCATGTGTTTTAGTATTTCCTAGATTTCCTATAACAGGCATGCATTTTCCTAATCAGAAAAGAAATTCTAACAAAAAATTAGTAGAGTGACAAGTTGCTTTTTTCTCTGGAGGTGCGGTTTCTACGTTTAGCACATAAAAAGAAAGGATGCTTCGTTGCATTTGAATTTCAGATAAATGACAAATTTTTAGTACAAGTATAGTCTAAATATTACATGGCCATACTTATACTGAAAATGTATTCGTTACATATCTGAAATCAAATTTAACTAGGCAATCTTTTAATTTATCTGGGAGCCCTACCTGGAGGAGAAGATAAGTAGTCTCAGGTGAGGTAGGGGAATTTCTAGCAAAGGCCCCTGATTGCTCCCAGGGCATCCAGGACAAGGGCTGTATTGGCCTCTCTTCCCGGGGTATTGGACATGCAACAGTGGCACTCTATCCCAAGTCCTCTAATCAATAGAATCCTTATTTCCTAGACTAAAATAATGTTGCTTCTGTGTGTACATCTATTTCATTCAAATGGTAACAATAATGTTTATTTGTGTTGCATATTAAAATTCTCAGTGAGCATGTTTTTAATCACAGCTATGGATTTGTGTTTCCGATGGGGTCACCCAGCAAGTGCCAGCTGCTTAATACACCTTCTCTAAGGTAAGGACTATTCTTAACCCCATTTTGTGGGTGAGAAAACTGATTCTAAGAGAAAAGGCAGGAACTTGCTCTAGGTCACACAGCTGAAAGATGGCAGAACTTATGATGTCACCCCAGGCCTGGCACAGGGAAGCATTTCTCTGTATCATGCACCATCACTTCACCATTTTATCATGTTAGCCTCTGAAGCAACCTTGAAGGTAACTATTGTGATGGGAAAGCTAAGGCCCCCTGAGTTCCCTTCTCATCCCGGCCAGATTCCATTGGTCTCTTCTTATCTTTCTCCCTCCTTCCCTCTCTCTCCTCCTTCTCCCTTCTTCTCCCCCTCTCTCCCTTCTCCCTTTCTTCCCTCTCCCCTTCCTCCATTTTTTTCTCTCATCCTCCATCTCCTTCCTCCCCACCAGCTGTAATGAAGGCTTTTGGAATCTTATAAATTTGTTAGATTCCCCTCACTTGCTCTGGGCCTCAAGCAAGTCACTAGAGCTCCCTGTTTTTCAATGTTTTCACCTGTAAAACAGGAATGCATGAGCTTGGCTCTCAGTGAAAAAAACCTTCTCCTTGGGGCTGCTGCATTTCCAGGTAGCTTTCAGGTGAGTTACAGAGAATGATTCTTCAAAAGCATCTTTTCCCCACTGTCTACAGCTTTAATGGCTGGCTAATGATCCAAATTAAAATAAACAAAACAGTGTGCATTATGTTGTTGAAATTCTGGCTTGATTTCTAGCCAACCTTACTTTGTTCTGAGAGAATCAAGATCAAGATTTTTAAGGAAAACCCCATCATACATTCAGTTGTGCTTGTTTCTTGGTGAGATCCTTAGACTGAAGTCTTGTTGTAAAGAAATCACTGCCCTTTTTATTTTTTCTCTCTCTCAGTTGCTTCAAAGTCTTGCACCAAAACAAATTCTCAAACTTTCTTGGAAATCCAGAAAATTAAATGAAACAGAACGCTGTAGAAACCTAAGAATATATTAAAGAGTCTGGCACAAATTAATGAAAACCTCTTTGCTTGTAAAAGAAAAATAAAGATTCAGTTTATTTAAACAAGGAAAGCTCTGTGGAGGAAGCATACATTTTCCATTTGACTTCAACACCTCCAAATGTAGTGAGCAGTATGTGAGAAGTATGTGCACACATGCCATCTACACATATGGGGTGAGGGAGGAGACATCCAGCACAGGGCTGAATCCTCTCAAGTATGGTGAGAAATAGAGAGTGTTGTTTTCATTTTCTGAATGAGGAAACGGGCACCGAGAGGTCCAGTGACTTGTCCAAAGTCACCCAGCCAGTAAGTTGTGAGACTGGGCCTGACCAACCCTGAGCTTTCTATCATAAGACTCTGCCTCCTTGGTGAGCCAGTACCTCCAAAGTCTAATGAAGAATGGCTACTTCAAAAGGCAGATTTGACCACATGAACCTATAGCTGACCATGGACCATCTCCAGGGTCAGCCCTTTGGTCTCACTCTCATTGCTCTGGGGAATCTCCTGAAGATTTCTCATCATCTTCATGATCACCCTTGGGCCCCCTCTCCATTCTTACTTGTCTCTCTTAGGACCAATTTTAATATCTTTTCCAGCTTCAGTATGGAGGAGAATGCAAAGATCACAGATCCCAACCAATAAATAAACTGTGTTTGAATTCCCTTCCCAAGTTTGGTGGCCTAGGACAAGTTATTTGATCTCCAGGACTTAATCTTCTCATCTGCAAAGCCAGTACATTAGTTTTCACTTATGGGGTTGTTGTAAAGATTAATTACATGCTGATGATGCTGAATAACCTTCTCTTGCTCCATTGCACATTCCATCATCCATTTCCTACCAGCCTCAAAATGTTCCAGGTCAGCAGAACCCTGCATGAGTGGGGAAAAGGCATGTGAAGAAAGCTTGCATGTGGAGACCCACAATATCCCTCTCTTGACACAAAGTAATGCATTTCTAGTCCTAAGACTCAGCCTTGAATATAACTATGTCTAGAGTAGAATGATATGCAGAGATCTTTGGTCTCTCATTCGGGTCAGTGTAAGGCCCAAACTGGGACATGGGGAAATGATCTTCTCACAATTAGAGAACAGATCCAAAAAGCAGGCCACTGTTTGCCTGGTGCTCAAGTACCCATCAAGAACTTCTTGGAAAAGTGAAATCCTGGTGACACCCAGGGATGGTCATATAGCCAGTTCAGGTAACAGCTTCCCAAAGCTCTAGGATGAATGGGAGGAGCTTTGTACTATTTTCTGGCCCCAGGAAGAAGGATGTCAGGCATTCTGTGCCAGTGCTTCTGCTGCTGGCCTGGCTCCCCATCCAGTCTACAGCCCTCTGCCAAAGACTGAAGTCACGGCCACCTCCTCTTCCAAGGCCTGCTCTGTGTCTGTGCCAGGAGCTGGGCATTAGCCTCCTTTTACTTCTTTGGAGAGGATAAATTATGGTGGGGTTGTGCTAAACATCATTTAGAGATTATTTTTGGAGACAAAAACCTCTTTAGCAGCAGGCATTGGTGGTTACACAGCAACTATGAGAGGGAGACTCTTGGATATTCCAAGTATACCTGAGAAGGGGAGCTTGTCATCAAATGTCTCTGGGGACTGCATTTATAGATTCACCTTTGGAATATGCTGTGGTGAGCATGCCAATGCTCCAGTCAGGATGGGGTCTGCTCTACTAGGACAGGACATACCCTCATACATTGGGATAGTGCTCAGGGATGAATTGATGGATGGAAATGGAGCAGGATCCAGAAACATCTACTACCTCATTTAAGTTTTCTCATCACACCAGGGGCTCAGTGTCAGGGAGGCCACACACTCTTGGCCCTGAACCTTTCAAAAGTCTTTTTTTTTTTTTTTTAACCCTTTTCTGTAACAGAAAAGGTCCCTGGACTCCTGTAGCTAGTTCCTACTCCTACATGCTTTGTATTTTTCTGTTTTTATGATGAGAGCCATTGGTACAGACTTTCAAAGCTCTCAGAGGCCTGCTGCATGCCTTGTATCTACTCAATGTGAACATCGAGTTCACATTGAACATCACAATGTCCTGGGGGACATTAATGGGTAATGGAGATCCCCAGGAAACTGCAGTAAACACTGAAGAACAGGTCTTTACTCTTCTCAATGAGTTTTAAGTAGGGCCCTTAAAGAATATCTAAGCCAGGGACTAACTTTTTGAGTGAATCTACCATAAAAATTACATTATATATCTGTGTTAGTTTGCTAGGGATGCCATAACAAAATGCCAGACTGGAAGCTTTAACATCAGAAATTTATTTCTCACAGTTCTGGGAGTTAGAAGTTCAAGATCAACATGTCAATAGGTTTAGTTTCTCTGAAGCTTCTCTCCTTTGCTTGCAGGTATCTGCCTTTTCAGGGTCCTCACATAGTCTTGCCTCTGTGTATGTGTGCCCCTGGTGTTTCTTTGTGAGTCCAAATGTTCTCTTCTAATAAAGACACCAGTTAGATTGTATCGGGGCCTACTCTAATGGCTTCGTCTAACCTAATCACTTCATTAAATGCCCTGTCTCCAAAATATAGTCACATTCTGAAGTACTGGCTATTTGGGTTTCACCATGAGAATTTTGAGGGGACACAATTTAGTCCATAACAGTGTCAAAACTCAGTACTTAAAGATAACTGAAATATAAGTTTTATAATAAACAGTACTTACCCTTATCATGTTGGAGGCAATTTGATATTTGCTATTCTGTTCTATTTGAAAATAGAATTTTATTCTATCAAAAGATAATTCAGATTATGACCCACAAAAGTAATTTTACAACCTACTGATGGCTGCAACCTACAATTTTTCAAACTGTGATCAAGGCCAAATACTAATCTAGGGAGATAAGCAAATATTGATCAGGATCGAAGCCTTTATCTTAATGACAAAAGAGCCGAGACCATGGGTGAGCCTGAGTAGGCCTGGCTAGGGAATGTTTGTTATGTTTGTAGCCCAGGGCTGGGAACCTTAGAATCTGGGCTTCTTCCAGAAAGGAGAGTGACAAGGCACGGTCTGGATAGCAGGTGACTGAGAACAGTGTCTGAACACAGTCTAAAGGGTCAAAACAGGGGGACAAAATCTGTTTTCATTCAAAAAGCAAGTGCAGGGCAGAGCAGAGGAGCCCCCAAGGAGGCCAGACTCTGGACAGATGCGGGGACACAGAGACAAGTCGCCAACAAATCCTAGTCGGTCAAAGCTCATTCATACTGGGAGTTGGCGGGGGTATGGCAGTCAGTCCCTGCATGTTGTGGCTGGTGGAACAAGTGTTGTCCTACAAGACCATCTCATCTTATCAGCCTTTTGTTAAAGGACAAGGAGGAGTTCTGGCTAAGGCGAGTGTGACAGAGCGTCTTATAACTGAGCAGTCACCTGATACTTTCCACTGTAAAGCTCATGGAATCCAGAGAGGAGGCTTTGACTTCTGGAAGATGACCTAAGTATGTCAAGTGGCATAGAAAGCCATTCTTAAAATTCCATCATGGTCATCTTAGTACTTTGCCAATTAACTTCCTAAAACATAGGTGTAATTTAGTCAATCAATTGCTTGTGTATACATTCATCATTTCTTGATAGAATGTGGAGATGTTTCTTTGGAATAGAGTAAAAATTCTTTAACCTGGCATTTGAGATCCAGAGTCCTTCATCATCTTTCTCCAACTTAAATCTTTCTAGCTTTGTCTTTTGCAATTTACAGCTCCCACCACTACTATCATACATGTGTATGCCTAACACAAATGTAATAACACCAGATATTTATGTAGAAAGTCTTAACATCTGCAAATAGTAATAACTTTTATTGTTGCTTTCCAATCTCTTCAACTTTTTTTTACTTTTTTTCTTATTGCACTGGCTAAGCTCTTTAGCACATTAATGAATAGAAAAGGTGAAAGCAGGCATTCTTGTTATTTTTCTGATCTTAAACACCTTTACATATGATCTGCTGTAGACTTTGTAGTCAAGTTAAGGAAGTTCCTCTCATTCTTTGCTTTTTACTATTTTATATGGTTTTGTCTTGTTTTTTAAGTCATAAACGAATGTTGAATTTTATTGAACAGATCCTTGCATCTATAAACATGAGTATTTGGTTTTGCTTCTTTAATCTGTTGATATAGTGAATTTTATTAATTGATTTTTAAAAATTAAACCAATTTTATATTCCTGGGATAATCTCAAAGTGGTCTTTACACATTTTGCTTTAATGCACTTCGAGTTCTTTTTAGTATTTTGTTTAGAATTTTTCATCTCTAGTTACAAGGGAAAATGACCTGTAATTTTATTTTCTTGCAGTTTCTAGTCTGGTCATCAAGCGTAAGATGACCTCATAAAATAAGTTGGTGTATGCTTTATTTCTCCTATTCCTTGGAAGAATATGTGTGAGGTAGAATGATCTGTTCTTTGGTGTTTAATAGAAATCAACTCTTAGGTTGTTTGGATCTGATATTTCCTTTGTAGAAGAATGTTAGCAACTAGTAATGTTTTCTATTTCTTCTTGAAACAATTTTAATAATTGTATTTTTGTGAGTATGTATCTATCTCATTGTTTATTATATTCATAATATTTCTTCGTTATCAGTTTAATTTCTGCAATATTGTAGTTATTCCAGTTATATCTACATTCTTTTAAATCCTCATTTTTGTGCTTTTTCTCTTCTTTTGATTAATATTGCCCAATGTTGTCTATTTTATTAACATTTTCAAATAATTGATTTTGCCTGTCTTCTTTATGTTTGCTTTTATGTCATTAATCTCTGTTCTTATATTGTTTTCTTCATTTTATATTCTTTGCTATCATTTTCTAATTTCATTTTTGGATGCTTAGTTCATTAATTTAAGCCTTGTTTCTACTGGAAGCATTTCAGGCTCTAAATTTCCCTTTAACTCAAACTAAAGTAATATATAGTATTTTTATTATATTCATTTATGAAAACTTTCTGACTTTCATTTTTTTTGTCCTATGAATTATTTAAAAACATTTCTTTATAATTTTGAAATATATTTTAAATTACCTTTGCTATTTATTTCTAACTTAATTATATTGTGGTCAGAATATGTGGTCTGTATTATACAAATTTTTTGAAATTTATTGAAGATAGATTTATGATCAATATGTGGTCAAATTTTATAATGCGTCCTATACATAAAATTTGTTAGGTATGATAAGTGCTAGTTATCATTTACTTAGAGATGCTATGTTCAAATATTTTATTAATAAGGTAGATTTGTCAATTTCTCCTTTTCCTGACAATTCTTGCTTTATATATATTTGAGGCTGCAATTAGTTTTATTTAAGTTTAGAATTTCCTTCTCAGATTGTTACTTCCTAATGCATTTTATTCCATCCTTTTATTTCACTTATTCTGTGTCTTTAGGTTTTATAGTTGTCTCTTATAAACATTATATAATTGAATTTTTTTTTAACTCAGGCTGATGGTTCTTGTATGTTAGGAGAATTTTTGCTCATTTAGTTTTACAGTGCACCCTTGAACAACACAGGTTTGAACTGCGCAAGTCCACTTATATGCAGATTTTTCTCAATAAATGTACAGTTGGCCTTCCATATGCCCAGTTTTCGCCTCAGCAGATTCATCTAACCACAGATTGATAATAGTATTTTTGATCTATGACTGAGGGTCTGTAGATGTAGATGGCCAATTGTATATACTGATGTATACCATTTTACACAAGGGGCTTGAGCATCCTAGAATTTTGGTATCCATTTGAGTCCTGGAACCAATTCCCCATGGACACTGA